>NC_086098.1:204838073-205485573 GCF_963921235.1 Mobula hypostoma | reverse complement strand
TTTATGTGTGAATAATTAAAATCGCTAAAATTCCTGTATTTTAGACCATATATGTTGTGCTGTGGCTTTCTTTTACTTGACTAAAATTGCACATTCAAGAAAGATTGCTGCTCTCAGCAGTTCCAGATTGGTCAGGTCCTCCAGGAATTCTATTTCTACTGCATCATCACCTTGTGCTTCTAATTTTTCTCTTCCTCTTGATATCATGTATCCATATGCATACAAGGTCAGATGCCTTTGTTCTAAATAAATAAACGATTACAATAAAGGCTGGTGATTTCAGAATGTTGTAATGCTGTTACAAAAATAAGAAGGAAGTGAAACTTGTCATGTTTTACTAATCTAATTAAAAAGAAATGATAGTTAAATGTAAACGCCAAGATACAGGATATAAAAGAATTTAGTTTGATTTTGGAAAAAGGAAGTATTCTCTTTGCTCTTCTCTCCTCTCTCCTTCACAGCTAAAGGCATTAACTACTTTCCGAGGTATGGCTCCATAGTTACCAGTCACCCACTGATCCTATCAAAATAACTATTATTCGTGTGTGAATGTCAGCAAGTTGTTTGACTCCAGGAGCCTGATCTTGCTATTCACATCCAACGTAGGTTGCTGGATTGTGATCAGAAGCAGTCCCTCAGTGCCGCAGTCATGCGTTAGACTAGATTATGTGCTTGACTCCTAAACAAGGTCTGGAAAGTAAAAGCTTCTGACTGCGACAACAGTGCTACTAAATGTATTAAGCAGATCAAGCAAGAAAGCCAATCCACAATCTCCTGTCTGGGTGTTGCAGCATACCCTGCAGGATACACTTTTAATGATTGTGAGTGAGAGGGGAATGGATCAGCCAATTGGCCTAACTTTGCTCCTATATCTTATGGTCTCTAAGTAGTGGCCTTGACAATTGGTTGCAGTTTGAACTTGAGAAAAATAGGCTAACTCTAATCCTGTAGCTAGGAGGAGAACAGGAGTTGAATTGAATTGACTTTATTTCTTACATACTTCATATATAAGAAGAGTAAACATCTTTACATTATGTCTCTGTCTAAATGTGCAATCATAGTGATTTATAATCATTTACAATAAACAGAACAGTCAGTGTAACATGGAAATGCACTTAAAACAGTGTGAGTCAATCAGCCTGATGGCCCGGTGGAAGAAGCTGTCCCAGAGCCTGCTGGTCCTGGCTTTTATGCTGCGGTACCACTTCCTGGATAGTAGCAGCTGGAATAGATCGTGGCTGGGGTGACTGAGTCCCCAATGATCCTTTGGGCCCTTTTTTCAGACCTGTCTTTGTAAGTGTCCTGAATCATGGGAAGTTCACAACTACAGATGCGCTGGACTATCCGCACCACTCTCTGCAGAATCCTGTGATTAAGTTCCTTCTGATTTCTTTCATTCTACTGCAGTCCCTTCCTCCAACCTCACATAAAACATTCGGGTACATGGTGAATCCATTGATTTATTGCTTCTCTTCATTCTATGGCCCCCCTTCCACACCCCCACCCCTGCATCATCTCACAAAACCCTTTGGATGTGTGGTGTGACCTGTGTAAAGTAGATTGATCTAGGCAGGTGATATTCCACCTTCTGCTAGATGAATGGATATCTGCAAAGTAAAAAATCTCAATCCTCATCTCATATTGTGACCGCCTAAGGAGATAATAGAATATTATTTTCAGGTTAGTTATCCAGTGATCTCAACTATTGCTAAGGAGTTCCAAATTTATTTCAATTAAAAGAGCATTGTGGAGTAAATTACCTTAAAAGTACTGGGTGGTTGTAAGAACCTATTCAATTATGTGAAGAAAAAAAGGATGACAGGAGTGAAGGTAGGACCGATTGGAGATAAAGGTGGGAAGATGTGCCTGGAGGCTGTGGAAGTGAGCAAGGTCCTCAATGAATACTTCTCTTCGGTATTCGCCAATGAGAGGGAACTTGATGATAGTGAAGACAATATGAGTGAGGTTGATGTTCTGGAGCATGTTGATATTAAGAGAGAGAAGGTGTTGGAGTTGTTAAAATACATTAGGATGGATAAGTCCCCGGGGCCTGACGGAATATTCCCCGGGCTGCTCCACAAGGCAAGGGAAGAGATTGCTGAGCCTCTGGCTAGGATCTTTATGTCCTCGTTGTCCATAGGAATGGTACTGGAGGATTGGAGGGAGGCGAATGTTGTCTCCTTGTTCAAAAAAGATAGTAGGGATAGTCCGGGTAATTATAGACCAGTGAGCCTTACGCGTGTGGTGGGAAAGCTGTTGGAAAAGATTCTTAGGGATAGGATCTCTGGGCAGTTAGAGAATCATGGTCTGATCAGGGACAGTCAGCATGGCTTTGTGAAGGGCAGATCGTGTCTAACAAGCCTGATAGAGTTCTTTGAGGAGGTGATCAGGCATATAGATGAGGGTCGTGCAGTGGATGTGATCTATATGGATTTTAGTAAAGCATTTGACAAGGTTCTACACAGTAGTCTTATTCAGAAAGTCAGAAGGCATGGGATCCAGGGAAGTCTGGCCAGGTGGATTCAGAATTGGCTTGCCTGCAGAAGGCAGAGGGTGGTGGTGGAGGGAGTACATTCAGATTGGAGGATTGTGACTAGTGGTGTCCCACAAGGATCTGTTCTGGGACCTCTACTTTTCGTGATTTTTATTAACGACCTGGATGTGGGGGTAGAAGGGTGGGTTGGCAAGTTTTCAGACGACAGAAAGGTTGGTGGTGTTGTCGGTAGTGTAGAGGATTGTCAAAGATTGCAGAGAGACATTGATAGGATGCAGAAGTGGGCTGAGAAGTGGCAGATGGAGTTCAACCCGGAGAAATGTGAGGTGGTACACTTTGGAAGGACAAACTCCAAGGCAGAGTACAAAGTAAATGGCAGGATACTTGGTAGTGTGGAGGAGCAGAGGGATCTCGAGGTACATGTCCACAGATCCCTGAAAGTTGCCTCACAGGTGGATAGGGTAGTTAAGAAAGCTAATGGGGTGTTAGCTTTCATAAGTCGAGGGACAGAGTTCAAGAGTCGCGATGTAATGATGAAGCTCTATAAAACTCTGGTTAGGCCACACTTGGAGTATTGTGTCCAGTTCTGGTCGCCTCACTATAGGAAGGATGTGGAAGCATTGGAAAGGGTACAGAGGAGATTTACCAGGATGCTGCCTGGTTTGGAGAGTATGCATTATGATCAGAGATTAAGGGAGCTAGGGCTTTACTCTTTGGAGAGAAGGAGGATGAGAGGAGACATGATAGAGGTGTACAAGATAATAAGAGGAATAGATAGAGTGGATAGCCAGCGCCTCTTCCCCAGGGCACCACTGCTCAATACAAGAGGACATGGCTTTAAGATAAGGGGTGGGAAGTTCAAGGGGGATATGAGAGGAAGGTTTTTTACTCAGAGAGTGGTTGGTTCGTGGAATGCACTGCCTGAGTCAGTGGTGGAGGCAGATACACTTGTGAAGTTTAAGAGACTACTAGACAGGTATATGGAGGAATTTAAGGTGGGGGCTTATATGGGAGGCAGGGTTTGAGGGTCGGCACAACATTGTGGGCCGAAGGGCCTGTACTGTGCTGTTGTGTTCTATGTTCTATTAATTCATTAATATTTTTGAGTGAAGGATATTTGCTGCATGTGGTCTGGGTTATGCCCAGAACAAGGCCAGTAAGGGATGGATTATAAATGACAACTCTGCCCACCACCAATAAATTAATAAAAATAATATGCAGATAGACTCAAAGTAGAATTATTAATCTTTCAAATACAAGAGACCTAAAATTTGCTTCAAATATCAAAGCTCTAGTGGATATTGTTGAAATGGAAAGCAATACAACACACTTAATTTTTTTGTTTTTTTATATGCTTTGCCCTTAACTGTTGGCTCCTTTGCATCTGTTTCTTTAAACTGGCTGTTTTTTTCACTATCAGAAAATCAGACATAATTGGCAGTAATTTATACTCAAATGTCACAGCTTTAAATCAATATTTTTTTCTGCCTTCCTGTTTCTGCACCTGATTTGGCACGAAATTTACACACGGTAACTTACTCTCATTTTTCTTCTTATGTGCTGTTAATTTTATAATGATTTGCTCTGATTTGAGGAAGAGCACTGTTGCCTCATCTTGTTCATTAAATTTTCATGTGCCTGGTTGCCTTAGCTCTCACCTTTTGCAGACTGTAGGAATACATATATATAATTCTGATTAAATTAGCATGGGTGATGGCTACAGTATTTTCCTTCTACAACAAAACAATAACGTGTTAGAATTTAACAAATATCTACTAAGTATGTGCCATACTTTTCCCTAATTATCTGTGAGCCATTGGTTCAAAATTGTACTGAGAAATGTATGTTAAAACAGGCTGTGCTCGATAAATGTGCTGATTTCTTCCACAGCCAAGTGAAAATGCTCACCTTGTATGCAGAATCTCTGAACATAATTTTGAGAGTGTACAAAGTGCACTTTAGCTGTATAAACTTACGCCTTGTCAGTTCTGATTTGGAACTATTGCTTCAAGTAATACAGTTGAAATGGAGCACATAAACTGGCAGTGATGGCCCAAATGCAACCAGAAATTTTCATAACTGGTGGAAAACAGAGCTTAGGAAGGTAAAGAGTGGATCATGGTAGGTAGCAATGTCAGAGTCACTCATGCACGCTGACCCATTTGTACACTGGGAATGAAGTAATCCGATCTCAAACTTGCAGTTGCCTGGTCCATCCTTGAGAACACTATGAGGAAAACAGTAAATGCCTGAAACACATGAAATCAGGCAGCATATGTGGGTGGTGTTACTGTGAACAAAGAGACACAGACACTGAAACCAGTGATATAGAAGTCTTTATTCATCACAACAGACGCTCTTGATAGAGGCTCTCAAACCCTGAGGTCCATCACATCTCAATACCTTTAAAATCAAAGTTAACAGCAGGTAATTCAATACAATTTCAATAATTACAATGGCATTGTTTACTTGAGTTGACAAATGGTTCCTTTAAGATACTAGTTGAAACACATTGTAATTGATGAGACTCCTCTGTAGGTCGAAACAGTTGTGCTAGAAACTAATTAACACAAATATTTTAAAACCTTTTGATGACAGAGAGCCAGACACCCAAAATTAATGTTGTCAGGGCTGTCTCTGAGTACTCAAGTATGATAAGTACACAAAAACTATTGATTGCCTATACCTGTGATCCCATTTGATATACTAAGTAACAACGTCATTCTGGTCTGCCAACATGCACTCAAGTCACAGTAGTGCAAATAATTTAGCCCATGTTGCCTGGTTTGATGCAGGCTGATTAACACAACCCCAAGGAGTGGGAGGGGTCGGGTGACGGGGAGTATACCCCTCAACAATGATATGGTAAGGTGAACAACTGGTGTGCCACGTGGGTGGCCATAAGTACGGATATAAACTGACTATAATGGAAATGTATGTAAAGGATGGAAAGTTATTGAATGGTTTATTGTATATGTTTATTTTTGAATTTTTGAATAAAGTATATTTTGAAATTTTAAAAAATGCTTGTCTCTTGCATATGCAATCTCTTACTCTGTGGAGCAGCCTGTGCTTTTAAATTCAATTTACTACTTGAAATTTACAAAAAACTGAAGGCTAATTGCAAACTTACTGAATTTTTTACATTTACAATAAGAAATTAATCCTGGTTCTTGTTTGAATTAATATCTGCTATTCACATAACTCCGGAATACTTCCTAACATACACCCCTTCTCTCTCTCCCCCCCTCCCCCCTCTCCCTCCCTCTCTCCCCCCTCTCCACCCTCTCCCCCTCCCTCTCCCCCCTCTCCCCTCTCTCACCCCCTCTCTCTCCCCCTCCCCCTCGCTTCCCCTCTCTTCCTCCTCTCTCCCCCCTTTTCCCCCTCTCTCCTCCCTCTCCCTCCACCCTCCCCCTCTCCCTCTCTCTCCCTCTCTCTCTCCTTCTCTCTCCCTCTCTCCCCCCCTCTTCCCCCCTCTCTCCTACTCTTTCTCCCCTCTCTCTTCCCTTCTCCCCTCTCTCCCCTCTCTCTCCCCTCTCTCTCCCTCTCCCCCTCTCTCCCCTCCCCTCTCTCCCCTCCCTCTCCCCCTCTCTCCCCCAGCTCTCTGCCCCCTTGCTTTCTCTCCCTCTCAGCTCTCTATCTCCCTCTCTCTCTTCTCTCACTCCTTTCTCTCTCTCCCCTCTTTCTCCCTCCCCTCTCCCTCTCCCCCTCTCCCTCTCCCCCTCTCCCCTCTCCCTCTCCTTCTCCCCTTTCCCTCTCCTCTCTTTCCCTCTCCCCCTCTCCCTCTCCCCCCTCTGCCCCTCTCCCTCCTCTCTCCCCTCTCTCTCCCCATCTCTCCCCCTCGCTCTCTCCCCTCACTCTCTCTTCTCTCTATCTCCCTCTCTCTCTCTCTGTTCTCTCACTCCTTTCTCTCTCTCCCCCTCCCTCTCCCCCTCTCCCTCTCTCCTTCTCTCTTCTGCATTTGTGCATTGCATCCATTCTCTTTCATGCAGATCTGCTTTCATCTGGTGTGGTCAGATGTGACACAGCAGGCTGGTGTTTATCACTTAGGTTTTCTGTAATGACACTATTAATGGGTGGACTTGATCCCTTGTTCTGTCCGTGAGGGTGGCGAGGAAGTGAGTCATATGGTTTAACCTGAGTCTAGTGTTTCCACTGGTTGCCTTGCCAGGTGTGTCCACAATCACGTGTCATTTTTGCAGAGTACACTCTGTGGTTCTATCCTCCTGTCTTTTCAGGCTGCTCCCATTCCATGACTTGCTCACCCAACTGTCGGATGTCTAGTCTCTCTCTGGCTCTGTCTAATCAACAATATGTTGCTGCTGTTTTGCTCAATCCCTCAGAGTGTTACCCTGGTTACGGAGGTCCTTGACATCTCCATGTAATCTTACTAAATTGGCTCTAGTAGTTTCTTTCTGTACACTTCCAATATCTGTCATCTAATTTTCTTCAGTTGCTTTCTTTGCCCTGTGACCTGCACATTCATTCCCTGCCTGCTCCTTACACTCCCCTTTCTTGTGCTTCTTTACTTTAATTGCTGCTACCTCTGTAGACAGCTGAACTACTTCGAACAGCTCTTCACTGTGTTTGTCCCTACCCTTGGGACCTCCTGATATGTTTCATGATCATTATCCCATATCCTACCCCTGCTTGGGGCTGCTGTCTCTCTGTGAGCCATACTGTCTGCTCTGGAGATCACACATCTTCCCTGTCTCTGTCCTGTCCATGTTATATCTCCTTTTCCTGAATTTGTGAGAGCAACCCCTGCCTTACTTAGTCTCTCTATCCCCAGGACACACTGTTGTCCTCTCATTGTTTGGGCACACCTAGAAATCTACAGGAAGCTGCACTCTCTCAATCTCAGCTACCTATGTTTCACTTCTCTCTGCCCTCATTGTTCCAGCCCCTGCACTGATAATGTAAATCATCTCCCCAATCGTGAGTAAGGGAAGAACAGTTATCAATACAGACAACCCTGTGTCCACCAACATTTCACATTGCCAGCTCCATAATAAGCCCTTAAAGTACATCCGTGGGTGATCAGTGCTCAAAATGGAGGCTGGCGCCATCTGTTTGTATGACCAGGGTGTTGTCCTCACTGTCTCTATAATCTGGTTGGCAGTCAAATCAGACAGAGAGGGTGCTGCAGTGGCTTCGGCCTATTTTGATGAGCGACTTTCACACCTTCCTCCTTTTTTTAGGACACTGCCTCCAAATATAGCCTGAGCGTTCTCAGCTGTAACGAATCATTTCCTTCACCTTTCTACATCTGTTCTGGAACTCCCTTGTTAGGTGCCCTGGTTGCTGGCACACAAAGCAAGTTGTCTACATCTTAACAGCAGCTATATCCACTACAGTCACCTTGTGCCTTCTCTGTCTCCCTGGCCCACGATACTATTCCAGAGATGGTCAATCCCACCGTTATCCCCAAATCTAAAATTTCCTGGTGGGCTGAGCTCAGACCTTCCTTCAGCATTTTCAGGAAGATGGGATCATCCCTTCCTGGATTATCCATCCCTGAATACTCCTCATAAACTCGATATTTTGTTCTGCATAATCCATGGCAGGCTCATCAGCTCTCTGAACTACTGGTATTATCATTATCATTCCCCAGTTACTCTCACCTCCCTCCCAGTCACCGCCTCATTTTCCCGCTTGAAGCAGCGATATCGCTCTTCATTCCCTGGCATTCCCACTGGTTCCCCACACTGCATCATGCGCTCCTGAAGTCATACTGTCCCCATATTCTGAAGGCATTTCACTTTTACTGAAACAACAGGAATTCTGCAGATGCTGGAAATTCAAGCAACATACATCAAAGTTGCTGGTGAACGCAGCAGGCCAAGCAGCATCTATAGGAAGAGGCGCAGTCGACGTTTCAGGCCGAGACCCTTCGTCAGGACTAACTGAAGGAAGAGTGAGTAAGGGATTTGAAAGCTGGAGGGGGAGGGGGAGATGCAAAATGATAGGAGAAGACAGGAGGGGGAGGGATAGAGCCGAGAGCTGGACAGGTGATAGGCAAAAGGGGATACGAGAGGATCATGGGACAGGAGGCCTAGGGAGAAAGACGGGGGGGGGTGACCCAGAGGATGGGCAAGAGGTATATTCAGAGGGACAGAGGGAGAAAAAGGAGAGTGAGAGAAAGAATGTGTGCATAAAAAGGAGTAACAGCTGGGGTACGAGGGGGAGGTGGGGCCTAGCGGAAGTTAGAGAAGTCAATGTTCATGCCATCAGGTTGGAGGCTACCCAGACGGAATATAAGGTGTTGTTCCTCCAACCTGAGTGTGGCTTCATCTTTACAGTAGAGGAGGCCGTGGATAGACATGTCAGAATGGGAATGGGATGTGGAATTAAAATGTGTGGCCACTGGGAGATCCTGCTTTCTCTGGCGGACAGAGCGTAGATGTTCAGCAAAGCGGTCTCCCAGTCTGCGTCGGGTCTCACCAATATATAAATGCCACATCGGGAGCACCGGACGCAGTATATCACCCCAGTCGACTCACAGGTGAAGTGATACCTCACCTGGAAGGACTGTTTGGGGCCCTGAATGGTGGTAAGGGAGGAAGTGTAAGGGCATGTGTAGCACTTGTTCCGCTTACACGGATAAGTGCCAGGAGGGAGATCAGTGGGGAGGGATGGGGGGGACGAATGGACAAGGGAGTTGTGTAGGGAGCGATCCCTGCGGAATGCAGAGAGAGGGGGGGAGGGAAAGATGTGCTTAGTGGTGGGATCCCGTTGGAGGTGGCGGAAGTTACGGAGAATAATATGTTGGACCCGGAGGCTGGTGGGGTGGTAGGTGAGGACCAGGGGAACCCTATTCCTAGTGGGGTGGTGGGAGGATGGAGTGAGAGCAGATGTACGTGAAATGGAGGAGATGCGTTTAAGAGCAGAGTTGATAGTGGAGGAAGGGAAGCCCCTTTCTTTAAAAAATGAAGACATCTCCCTCGTCCTAGAATGAAAAGCCTCATCCTGAGAGCAGATGCGGCGGAGACGGAGGAATTGCGAGAAGGGGATGGCATTTTTGCAAGAGACAGGGTGAGAAGAGGAATAGTCCAGATAGCTTTCTTTCTCTCACTCTCCTTTTTCTCCCTCTGTCCCTCTGAATATACCTCTTGCCCATCCTCTGGGTCACCCCCCCCCCGTCTTTCTCCCTAGGCCTCCTGTCCCATGATCCTCTCGTATCCCCTTTTGCCTATCACCTGTCCAGCTCTCGGCTCTATCCCTCCCCCTCCTGTCTTCTCCTATCATTTTGCATCTCCCCCTCCCCCTCCAGTTTTCAAATCCCTTACTCACTCTTCCTTCAGTTAGTCCTGACGAAGGGTCTCGGCCTGAAACGTCGACTGCGCCTCTTCCTATAGATGCTGCTTGGCCTGCTGCGTTCACCAGCAACTTTGATGTATGTCACTTTTACTGACATGTGTATATCTTTCGGGGTCATCTTGTGAAGCTCAATCATTTCTTTGCCCTTGCGCCGAAATTGTGAATTCCCACGAGTGACTTTATGTGAGGGGGCTCAGGCAAAATGCTTTGGAGAATCCCTGGCAAAATTCCTGGAGGAGAAAGGCTTGCGAATGGTTGCAATCAGGGGCAAAGGGATCAGGATTCTCGACCTGACATTGTCTGATCTCAACAGGTGGCCTCCCAGCAGATATATCTGGGTATAACCTCTCCTTCAAACATCCCCACACTAATTCCCACACTACACAAAATGTAAAAGAGGGATAAAAATTAAACAGTACCTACTTAAAACCACAGTGTATGTATTCTGCAACCTTCCACTAATGTGCTGCTGTACTGATGATGCCTGTTGTATTCCTTTCCATATAAATGTTTGTTACCCCAAAGTTTCAGACTTATTGTAAAACACACAAACACATTCACAAGCAAGTATGCTACTAGAAAGTTCTGAACAAGCATATATGCACCTTTCTGACATCCTGAATGCTTAGTAACCACCTTTCACGACTGGCGGCCCTGTTTCACCAAGTTACACAAAACTCTCTGCTAGCTGGTCCCTTACACAAACACACATGCATGCACACACACCACACTTTGATATCTACCAGTTCTACCCTTTGCTGTCTTATTTGATACTTAATGACCCTGCGATCATTGACTTGAAACAGATCTAAGTTTGGGTGCTATTTTTAAAAAAAACCCTGAACCCCTGACGCTGCTTTAGTCACTGGTTCATGAACACTTTCCAGACGAGACCCCAAATGTTGTGACTGTGAAGTAAGTTACTGGAGAACCACTGAAGGTGATGATATAGAAGTCTTTATGCATCACAGCAAGCAGGTATCATTCCGGGGACAATCTCAGTAGAGACTCACAAACCCAAAGATACATCACATTTTAATACCCTTAAGATCAAAGGCAACAGCAGGAGTTTAATACAATTTCAATAGTTGCAATGACATTGTTTACTTCAGTTCTTTGGGTTGACAATAGTTCCTTTGAGACACATAGTGGAAGTACATTGTAATTGTTAAGACAATTCTGGAGATCCGAATAACTTTGGGAGAAACTAATTAGTGCAGATATTCTAAAACCTTTTTCATAACCGAGAGCCAAGTACCCAAAGTTAATGTTGTCAGGGTTGTCTCTGAGTACACCAGTATAAGTACACAAAAATTATTGATTGCCTATACCTGTGATCATGTTTGATATGCTAAGTGACAACATCTATCTGGTCTGCAAGCTTGCACTCAGTCACAATAGTGCAAATAAATTAGCCAGGTTGCCTGGTTTGTGGCAGGCCAATTAACTCAACCCCATTGTCTTAACACTTGGCTCTTCCATATGCAATCTTTTAGTCTATGGAGCAGTCTGCTTTTAACTTCAATTTACTGTTTGCAATTTACAATAAGATCTGAAGGTTAATTGCAAGCTTCCTGGACTTACTTACATTTACAATAAGAACTGAAGGCTGGTTTTTGTTTGCATTAATATCTGCTGTATTCACATATCTCCAGAATACTTCCCAAGAATGGAGAGAGAAAACAAAGTATTTACAGCTTTTTCTGTTTTAATTTTAGAAATCCACAATCTTCAGTGTTATGATTTCCTTTACAATTTCATAATTGGCTTTATAAAGGCAATTCCCTGGAACAGTATCCTGGTGGTGTATGTGGGCATGTGGCCAAGTGGATAAGGCATTCAACTAGCGGCCTGAAGGTCGTGAGTTCGAGCCCCAGCTGAGGCAGCGTGTTGTCTCCTTGAGCAAGGCACTTAACCACACAGTGCTTTGCGACAACACTGGTGCCAAACTGTATCGGCCCTTGCCCTTCCCTTGGACAACATCGGTGTCGTGGAGAGGGGAGACTTGCAGCATGGGCAACTGCCGGTCTTCCCTTGCCCTAGCCTGCAGCCTGGAGAGTGAAGACTTTCCAGGCGCAGATCCATGGTCTCGCAAAACTAATGGATGCCTTTAAATCTAAATCCTGAGTGAATATATTTAACATGTTTGCACAGGTCTTCATCCTTCCATTTCCAGTTAATTTCCCACAGTTTTGATTTTCAGATCATGTCTACACTCTAGTTTCACAACAGGAGTATTAAATATTTGTTACACAGCATTTAATTTCATTGCTGTGCATTGCCATATCATATGCAAATAATTTTCCCATCTTACACAATCAATACGTGGCAATGCTGTGCAGAGTGTGATTGAATTTCAAGGCCATTGTCATATTGATACCCTCATGTGGAGAGATGAGTAGTTCCAGATGCACAAATCGTTCATTGTGTTAACACAAGTTCAAGTTTCAAGATTCAAAGTTGTGGGATTCTTCATTAGATTACTGGACTTTTTCTGGCACATTCTGGCACATTAATAAAGTTTTTCCAAATCCTTGACTTTGTATGCAACTCCATGGTGTACCAATAAGTAATTAAACTTAGAATCTTTTGAATTGTCTGATCTAATGATCAATGACTCTGTTATTGAGAATGAATAATTATGTGGGCACCCAGGTTAGCCCAGTATTTTGATAAATTCTAAATTAACTCCCAAGATTAAAAACACAAATTTTGTCAATACGCCTTCTCTGTCGCATCATTCAAATTGACTTATTTCTTTGCTGACCATTTGAGGGATGCCTTTGATACTATATTTATGTCCTATTGATCATTGTGATGTGAGCTGAACATAGTAAGGTCAGTGGTGTGCTGAGTTAAGTTTAAAGCTGCCTAATGGGATTTATGCACCTTGAAAGGATGCATAATATAGCATGTGCTCGGTACACCAACAGTAACTAATTACAAGAAGGCACATAAAATTCTGTTTTATATGCATTAACTTGGATTGTCGTTTAAGTTTCTAAAGGTCACCCTAATATCTACAGAGATATTTCCAATCTTTTCATTATTACTTGTATTTATGCGAGAAACTGTTTTTTTTATTGTGTAATCGTAAACAATAGCCAGATCAGAAATGCTGATCAAGTCAACTAGTTCTCAAAGAGAACTCTGATAGGCCAATCAGATGGTTCACTGCTGCTCAGCGATAGAACATTAAAAAAATCATGTGTACAATTAAGAAATATTAAAGAATAGTAGAAATACTGGAGTCATGATGATCATGATGAAGTCTGCTGGAGAGGGACATTTTATACACATGCTGTCCTCCATAATTAGAAAAGGTTGAAGGATAAGGTCGCAGGGTGACAAAATGTGGCAGGAGCACTTGGAACTAAAAACTAATCCCTACCGGGAGAAAGCAGCACCTGTTTTTTCGGCACTGTTCTCCAGCAGTTTAAGGACTGAGTCCAGCTGGAACATAACTCACAAGTGCTCTTGAAAGTCCGGTATTAACCCTACCTACCAACAACCAAGCATTGCCATCCTGGTCCCCTTCATGATAGCTTATGAAGAAGCATGTGACTTCCCTCCCAGAGATGATTAGTGTTTGTGCACTCGACTCTTGAAGGCTTAGACCCTATTGTTGCAGATGTTTCCAACCACAGCATCTGGAAGGCTGTTCTTAATTCTGATAGCACAGAAGCTTCTATCCAGTGTGTAGGTTTTCACATCAGGCATAGAAACAGCATGAGCATGCATAGATAAACTTGATCGTGTGATGCGCCGTCTCTCATAAAATGAAGGCAGCATGGTGCGAAGATCAGCAGGGCTGTGGCTGGTGTGCATTTTGTATAGCACAGTGGCTGCAGCAACCTGTCGTCTGTGGTGTAAGCTACTGATGGCTAGCTTCTCATGAATGATGTGGCTTCATCTACACCTATAATCCTGAGAGTCTTTCTTTGAATGGAATCAAGCTGGCTGAGAATACTCTGAGGCATTCATCCATGATAAGCAGGCATACTCCATGATACTTTGTACCTGGGCTTTGTAAACCATGGCTCTGCCCTCTTTGTCTAGTTTGGATGCTACTTTCCGCAGTGCTCCAAGCCTTTGTCCAGCCTTGTTTGAAATAGTGGAAAGGTGTTTATCCCACACCAACTTGCTGTCAATATTAACTCCAAGGATTACTACCTCCTTCTTTAAATTCAGCTTGCAGTTCCCAAAATACAGATTGGAGTTAGATGGATTCCTCTTCCTAGACATCACCATTGCCTTGCACTTAGTAGGTTCAAAGGTGACATTCCAGTCGTCTGCCCAGGCTTTCATCCTGTCAAGATCCCTGTTCAGGCCTGCTGCCACTGTATTGCTCTCTCCTGCTCTAATTGGTGCAAATCGTGTGGAGTCGTCAGTGTACAGGTATAGCTCGTTACTGCATGCATATACCAAGTTGTTAATGAAGATGGAAAACAGAAGTGGCCCAAATATTGAACACTGTGGTACAGATGCATTGATGGTTGAAGAATCAGAGGCCTGACCAGAGATAACAACTTTGATAGTCCGTCAGTTAATAGCTCACTAAACTTGCTGAGCATGAGACTGGGTACGTACTTGGTTTCAGTGTCCTTCATTTCTCTTGTCTTAACCTCAGTCCAAATCTACAGTTTATGTCTCAGCAGAGGTTCTGTCTGGCTCGCTTCTCACCGCTGCAAGGTCAAGTAGATTTGACATTCATCCTATTGCCCTGACACCGAACTTGTGCACCAAACTAAAACTAGTGCTCAAATTTTGATTTGATCTGTTGAGAGCATGTAAAATTTCAAGAGATAAGTGGACTTCAAGTGGAACACTCTGAGTTCAAGGGTCTCTTCTGTTGTCTGCTCTTAGGTTTAGCGGTGACATATAGTGCAAACATGTCACTGAATGCTGGACATGCTTGATATCTGATTGTTGTAATTATTATTAATTGAAGAAACAAGGGCAAAGTGGACATTGATAGTTTGAACTATGATGACAGAAGCCTGATGTATGAGGCAATAAATAACCTGAATAATGGAAGTTGTCTGAATAAAACAGTTACGTTCTTCCTTCAAGTCTGCTGTGACCTGTAGCCTGGATTTTTCCACTGCCAGTGATCTGTTTTGGTAGCAAGTATGTGTGAATGACTTACCCGTCAGAAATGTTCTCTGTGTTCGTTCCAATACTGCTTTATGGTAGATTTGGCCAGTGCTTTGAAAGTGTTAATCTCAAACAGATGGAAGTTTAGGCATATATTTGTGAGAATGTTAATCCTACACCTCAATCCTGTACTACTTGACAAATTTGTTTCCTGAAGATTGTGGCACATCAAATTGTTTCAGTTGAAGTCCACACCATCTTTTCAAGAATGCTTAGGAATGGATAAAAAATTCTCATCTGGGCAGAAAAATTCAATTCCAACAAAAAGAAAATTTCCTCAAGGTTGCCTGCAGACACTGATCATTTCCCTATAAAACCTGCCCTTACATAAATCAGGTCTGCTGCTGTGTACTTAACAAAGAATCTAGCTCTGATCTTATCAGCAAATTTCCATGATCAACAACACACCAAAATGCTGTGAGAGTTAAGCTAATCAACTCTCAAAGAACTGATGTTCAAAAAAGTTTCTTTTCCAATCATAAAAATACCGTAATGGATAGATTTTATAAGCTATAATTTTTAAAGAAAAAAGAAACCTCAAAAAGCTAGGAAATTTAAATTAGGAAGTTAAATCAAGTGACATAGGTGACAGCAGGGCTTCACTTCCAGATGAGCTCAATGCCTTCTGTGCTCACTTTGACTAACAAAATATGGAGGAGCCACCACAAACTCCCACAGCCCCGATGATCCTATGATTTCAGTCTCTGAGGCCAATGTGTGAGCTGCCATCAGGACTGTGAATCTGCAAAAACCATCTGGCCTAAATGGGGTACCCGGCTGGGTTCTAAGGACCTGCTCTGATCATCTGTCTGGAATGTTCACCTAGATCTTTAACCTCTTGCGTTGGCTGTCTGAGGTACCTACTTGCTCCAAGAAGGTTTCAGTTATACAGGTGTCTAAGAGGAGTGCGGTAGCCTGCCTGAATGACTATCATCCAGTAGAAACATAGAAACATAAAAACATAGAAAACCTACAGCACAATACAGGCCCTTCAGCCCACAAAGCTGTGCCGAACATGCCCCTACCTTAGAACTACCTAGGCTTTACCCATAGCCCTCTATTTTTCTAAGCTCCATGTCGCCATCCAGGAGTCTCTTAAAAGACCCTATTGTTTCCACCTCCACGACCACCACCAGTAGCCCATTCCATGCACTCACCACTCTGCATAAAAAAACTTATCCCTGACATCTCCTCTGTACCTACTTCCAAGCACCTTAAAACTGTGCCCTCTCGTGCTAGCCATTTCAGCCCTGGGGAAAAGCCTCTGACTATCCACACAATCAATGCCTCTCATTGTCTTGTACACCTCTATCAGGTCACCTCTTATCCTCCGTCGCTCCAAGAAGAAAAGGCCAAGTTCACTCAACCTATTCTCATAAGGCATGCTCCCCAATTCAGGCAACATCCTTGTAAATCTCCTCTGCACCCTTTCTATGGTTTCCACGTCCTTCCTGTAGTGAGGCAAATAGAATTGAGCACAGTACTCCAAGTGAGGTTTCAGTTATTACCCCTCAACTATCAGGCTTTTGAACCAGAGGAGATAACTTCATGCAACTTCAATTGCCCCATCATTGAAACGTTCCCACAACCTATGGATAAACTTTCAAGAACTCTTCATCTCATGTTCTCCATATTTATTCTAATTTATTTATTATTATTATTATTATTATTATTATTATTTCTATCATACTTGCACAGTTTGCTGTCTTTTGCACACTGGTTGAATGCTCGTTGGTGTGGTCTTTCATTGATTCTGTCATGGTTATTATACTATTATGGATTTATTGATTATGCCTGCAAGAAAATGAATCTCAGGATTTTTTATAGTGACATATATGTACTTAGATAATATATTGACATTGAACTTCAAAATTTTGAAAATATTTCCATTTAATCAAATCAAAAGATATATAAATTACCCCAACCTTGGCTACCCTTCTGATAGCCATTTTGTCCATTTAGACGAATGGATTCAATGAATGGGACAAGTCTATCTTTGATATAAAAATCTGATATAAGGTTCAGTGGTTCATTTTATTGTCAAGGTATGCATGTAATATACAACTCTGGTAATCATCTTCCCCAGATAGCCATGAAATAAGAAAAATTGTGGGAGTGGTTGAAAGAAAAGATATCAACCCCCCCCCCACACAAGAAGATAAAGAAAGAAAATTCACAAACCCCAAACACTCACCCCCTCCCTCGCAGAAAAAAACTAACAGATTTCCTCCCTATAAAAAAGAATAGTGATAATAGCGTCAAACCTCCAATCCCTCTCTCATGCACAAAAACTAACAGATCATCCAGACAGAAAAACACCAACAAGAACATCTGACCCCAAATCCCCAAAAAGAACTGCAAAACTTCGAGCTTCATATCTGATTTAGGGCACAACAGACTTGACATTTGTGCAGATGTTTGGACTTTCTATGTTTTGCACATGCTTGCATCAGAGCGCCAAACATTTGTACATTTTGGAGCTAAAACCTAACAGTTTTATTTGACACTGACAGCTTTTTAGATAAAATCTTTGACTGTTGTACAAATGGTACAGCAATAGCTACAGTATATACCATCATTTAAAAAAACCAGTAGGTATTGAAATTCTCAGCAGTCTTTGCACCAATAGTTCTACACTGCATGCAAATAAAAAAAATTCTTAAGCACTGTGTCAAGATGCGGCTTGAATTTTTGTGATGGTGGGGAGTGGCAAAAATTCATCTCCCACTTATATGTATGGCAATTTTTTTAAGCCAGAGAATGATTTTATGCAAGACTGTCAAGGAATACTGAGTCACAGCAGATTAATGAGCTTAAGGTTCAACACACTTATAATTGAAATGAAACCATCTCCGAGGGCTGAATGGCCAACACCTATTGCATTCCCTGATGTTAGTGATACTTTGAATTAAAACTCAATTAATAATTTGTATAGACTTTTTCAACCCCTGGATACTTACTGGCATCTAAGAATATTTAATGAAGACCTCTTTGCGGTGTATTTGGAATCAAGGAATGGATTTTGGCAGCATGCCAGGTTCATTTCACTCCTTGGTATAAGACTCAGCCCATCTTCTGAAACTCCTAAGTACGTATCTACAGACGGATACGTTACTAGATGTTCATGGTGGCCTTTCATCCCCAGAGAAAAATAGCACATCAGGTTCCATGTAAGATAAGTAACAAATGTGAATTCCATTGTACACAAGAACATGAGAAATGGGAGCAGGAGTACACTATCTGGCTGGTTAAGTTTGTTCTGCCATCTAACAAGATCATGGCTGATCTGGCCACGGACTCAGCTCCACTTCCCTACCTTTCCCCCATAACCCTTAATTCCCCTGCAGTGCAAACATCTGTCTAACTGTACCTTAAGTATGTATATTTAATGAGGTTGCCTCAATTGTGTTCTGGGCAGAGAATTCCACAGACTCTTTGAGAAAAGCAGTTGCTCCTCATCTCCCTCCCAAATCTATTCCCATTAATCTTGATGCTATGTCTCCTGGTTATCATCTCACTTACCAGTGGAAAAACTTTCTTGCCTCTATTTAATCTACCCCTTTCATATTATTTTAAATGTTTCTATAAGATTCCCTCCTCAGTCTTCTGAATTCCAGCATATGTAATCCCAAACACGAGGAAATCTGCAGATGCTGGAATTTCAAGCAACACACATAAAAATTGCTGTGTTCACCAGCAATTTTTATATGTAATCCCAAGTGACTCAATCTCTCCTCACAGGCAAAACCCCTCATCTCTGGAATCAACCAGCTGAACTCCCCTGTACCACTTCCAAAGCCAGTATATCTTTCATCAGGATGAGAAAATCTACAGAATCTGGATATCCCAGCAACACCGTATGCTTTATGTTGGAATGCTGTAGGAACTCAGCAGGCCAGGCAGCATCTATGGAAAAGAGTAAAACAGTTGACATTTCAGGCCGAGATCCTTCATTAGGACTGAAATAAAAGGTAAGAATTTAGACCAAGAAGGTGAGGGGAGGGGAGGAAGATGTGTAAGGTGATAGGTGAAACTGGGGGAGGGGTGAAGCAAAGAGCTGGGAAGCGGATAGGTGAAAGAGGTAAAGGATTGGCGAAGGGGGAATCTGATAGGAGAGAGTAGAAGACAATGGAAGAAATAGAAAGGGGTGAAGGACCCCAGAGAGGTCATGGGCAGGTACAGAGATGAGGTGAGAGAGGGGAAAGGGGATAAGGAATGGTGAAGGGCGGATGGTGTAGGGCAGTACTGGAAGTTCAAGAAATCAATGTTCATGCCATCAGGTTGGAGACTACCCAGCCAGAATGGTGCTCCTCCAAGCTGAGTGTGGCCTCATCACAGCAGTAGAGGAGGCCATGGACTGGCATGTCGAATGGGAACGGAAAGTAGAATTGAAGTGAGTGGTTACTCGGAGATCCCACTTTTACTGGAGCACGGAGCGTAGCTGCTCAGCGAAGCAATCTATCAGCTGGTCCTAGTGTGGCCTCCTGTATATCAGTGAGGCATAGATTGGGAGGCCGCTTCGCTGAGCACCTACGTTCCTGACTCAGACACTAAGCTAACTAGTTATAATTACCCGCCTTTTTGCTTACAGTTTTTTTTTTAAACAGGGTGAGATATTTGCTGTTTTCCAATCCATTGGGACCTGCCCAGTCTCAACAGAATTTCGGTAAATTATCAAAAGAAAGATCTTCTATAAATTTCACTATTTCTTTCAGTAGTTTTTTCATCACTGCCTCTTTTGTGACCACAATTGTATCAAGGTCCTACCTCTCATCACATCCATAGCATCTCTCTTTGGCGTGTCAGATGTGTCCTGCACCAGGAAGACCTACACAACATAGTTTTTCCAATATAGGCCATTCCTCTTTCTCATTTTCCAAGGGATCTCAAAGTTCAATGTAAATTTATTATCAAAGTACATATATGTCACCATATAGAACCTTGAGATTCATTTTTTGTGGGCATTCCCAGTAAATACAAGAAACACTATCAATTCAATGAAAGACCACACCCAATAATGTTCAAAAGATATCAAACTGTGCAAATACAAAAAGAAAAAATGATAAATAGCAATAAATATCAAGAACATGAGGCGAAGAGTCCTTGAAAGTGAATCCAGAGGTTGTAGGAACAGTTCAGTATTGGGTTGAATGAAGTTGAGTAAAGCTATTACCATCTGGTTCAATATCCTGATGGTTGAGGGGTATTAAATGTTACTGAACCTGGTGGTGTGGGTCCTGAGGCTCCTTTGGTCAAAAGGGGACACTGGCTCATATACTGTCCGTGTGTTAAACAGCTATAACCCAAGGACAGTATAGGTGGCGCCATGATAAAGTGCTTCTGGCTCTTTCTGACACACTAGAGCAGGAGAGATGCAAGAAGAGGACAGCTGGCACAGATTTGAGGAAGGCCATCACCTTCATCAAAGAGGGAGCTAGGCCTTTCATAACCAAACAACCAAAGCCCAATCTGCTGCTAACAGCCAGGTCCTGGGAGATGAGGGCCGATGTGGGAAGGAGGTTGCAGTTCCTGGATGTGGTGCACACATCTCTACACCCGGACATTGTACTGTGGTCAACAGAAGACAAGAAAATAATTCTGGTTGAGTTGACTGTGACGTAGGAGTAGGGATGGGAAGAGGCCCACGAGAGAAAGGCCTTGAACTACCAGCCCTTAGTGCAGGAGTATAGAGACAAGGGATGGCAGGCATGGTTGTTCCCTGTGGAGATTGGCTGCAGAGGTTTCCCAGCCAAATCAGCGCGGCAGTTGTTGTCAGATCTGGGCCTGGACGAAAGGAGCAAAAAACAAGAAGCTCGTAGGATGGGGAAAGAGGCAGAACGAGCCTCTTGTTGGATTTGGAGTAGGCGAGAGGAGGGAAGCTGGAAGCCAGGAGCAGATGGGCAGTGATTTGGCCACCACTGCTGGCCCACCAACTGGAGATTGTCGTGGTTAAGGGTCGAAACACTCAGTGAAGGTTGGGAACCACCTGATGACATCTGCTCCTGGATGAAGGCTACGGTTACCTTATAAGGTAACTGGAGAATGCACCCTGACAGGTGTATCTAACAGGATTAACATCAGAATCAAGTTTATTGTCAGTCTTATGATATGACGGAATATTCCCCAGGCTGCTCCACAAGGCGAGGGAAGAGATTGCTGAGCCTCTGGCTAGGATCTTTATGTCCTCGTTGTCCACAGGAATGGTACTGGAGGATTGGAGGGAGACGAATGTTGTCTCCTTGTTCAAAAAAGGTAGTAGGGATAGTCCGGGTAATTATAGACCAGTGAGCCTTACATCTGTGGTGGGAAAGCTGTTGGAAAAGATTCTTAGAGATAGGATCTCTGGGCATTTAGAGAATCATTGTCTAATCAGGGACAGTCAGCATGGCTTTGTGAAGGGCAGATCGTGTCTAACAAGCCTGATAGAGTTCTTTGAGGAGGTGACCAGGCATATAGATGAGGGTAGTGCAGTGGATGTGATCTATATGGATTTTAGTAAGGCATTTGACAAGGTTCCACACAGAAGGCTTATTCAGAAAGTCAGAAGGCATGGCATCCAGGGAAGTTTGGCCAGGTGGATTCAGAATTGGCTTGCCTGCAGAAGGCAGAGGGTGGTGGTGGAGGGAATACATTCAGATTGGAGGATTGTGACTAGTGGTGTCCCACAAAGATCTGTTCTGGGACCTCTACTTTTCGTGATTTTTAGTAAGGGTGGGTTGGCAAGTTTGCAGATGACACAAAGGTTTGTGGTGTTGTAGATAGTGTAGAGGATTGTCGAAGATTGCAGAGAGACATTGATAGGATGTAGGAGTGGGCTGAGAAATGGCAGATGGAGTTCAACCTGGAGAAGTGTGAGGTGGTACACTTTGGAAGGATGAACTCCAAGGCAGAGTACAAAGTAAATGGCAGGATACTTGGAAGTGTGGAGGAGCAGAGGGATCTTGGGGTACATGTCCACAGATCCCTGAAAGTTGCCTCACAGGTGGATAGGGTAGTTAAGAATGCTTATGGGGTGTTAGCTTTCATAAGTTGAGGGATAGAGTTTAAGAGTCACGATGTAATGATGCAGCTCTATAAAACTCTGGTTAGGCCACACTTGGCGTACTGTGTCCAGTTCTGGTCACTTTACTATAGGAAGGATGTGGAAGCATTAGAAAGGGTACAGAGGAGATTTACCAGGATGCTGCCTGGTTTAGAGAGTATGGATTATGATCAGAGATTAAGGGAGCTCGGTCTTTGGAGAGAAGGAGGATGAGAGGAGACATGATAGAGGTGTACAAGATAATAAGAGGAATAGATAGAGTGGATAGCCAGCGCCTCTTCCCCAGGGCACCACTGCTCAATACAAGAGGACATGGCTTTAAGGTAAGGGGTGGGAAGTTCAAGGGGGATATTAGAGGAAGGTTTTCTACTCAGAGAGTGGTTGGTGTGTGGAATGCACTGCCTGAGTCAGTGGTGGAGGCAGATACACTAGTGAAGTTTAAGAGACTACTTGACAGGTATATGGAGGAATTTAAGGTGGGGGCTTATATGGAAGGCAGGGTTTGAGGGTCGGCACAACATTGTGGGCCGAAGGGCCTGTACTGTGCTGTACTATTCTATGTTCTATGTTTCCGCCTCCACCACCACCGCCAGCAGTCCGTTCCACGCACTCACCACTCTCTGCGTAAAAAAACTTACCCCTGACATCTCCTCTGTATTTACTTCCAATCACCTTAAAACTATGTTCTCTCGTGCTAGCCATTTCAGCCCTGGGAAAAAGCCTCTGTCTATCCACACAATCAATGTCACTCATTATCTTGTACACCTCTATCAGGTCACCTCTCATCCTCCATCACTCCAAGGAGAAAAGGCCGAGTTCAGTCAACCTATTCTCATAAGGCATGCTCCCCAGGCAACATCCTTGTAAATCTCCTCTGCACCCTTCCTATGGTTTCCACATCCTTCCTGTCGTGAGGCAACCAGAACTGAGCACAGCACCACTTGGAGTCTGACCAGTGTCCTATATAGCTGCAACATTACCTCTCGGCTCTTAAACTCAATCCCACAATTGATGAAGGCCAATGCACCGTATGCCTTCTTAACCACAGAGTCAGCCTGCACAGCAGCTTTGTGTGTCCTAATTCTAGATTTCTTTTGTTTCTGATATCTAGTATACTTTATTTATGTTCATCTTTTGTTTATTTAAGTTTTTCCACCTTATTATTGGATCTTGTTGTTGGACAGATGATTTTGTCATGTTTTTACCTCCCTTTCCATATTATTTTGCAAAAAAAGATGGGTATTTGCAGGTTGATTATTTTCCACTGAGTAATGCAGACAGCTGCCGCTTAATACTTGCAGGCATTGGCTTTGAGTATAATCTTTCTCATATGTATTCTTTGGTGTCCTCATTATAATTAGTGATGGCCAATATTTAGACATATTTGTGTCTTTTCATTTTCCTCATTCTTCTGCCAATTTTGTCCCTTTCCAGTCCCCTAATTAATGTTCATTTCTTGCTGTTCAGAATTTAATGCTGTTTCTGGTATCTTGTCCACTTTTTAAAAGCTAAAATATTTACGTAATACTGTTTTTTTTTAGTTTATCATTTTTCCTAATAACCATGCAGAAGCACACATAAAAATTTTAAATTAAGCATCATTGCTCTTACTACTGTCTCAAGAATGTGTGTATGTTTTTGTGGTCAAGGTCAGTTCTGTGGTAAAGAACATTCAAGCAATGTGCAGCCAATCAGTTGCAATGCCATTGTCTTCTCCGTCATGTCTTCCTTCGATCATCAAGATCACAGTGTTGGGGCAGAAGAAAGGAAATTAGCTTCAAATAAATCAGAATGTCCGTGTTTCTGGCAAGATTGCTCTAGTCAAAAGGATACAGAAACACTGAATTGGAAACTTTGTAGCAGAAGATTGGTTACTTATGTAATATCGAGCTGTACTCATGCAGAGAAATATAAAATGAGAACAAAATACCAATCAACAAAAAAAAATTCATGTGTGTAAATTGACACCAGTGCTACTACATACTTGACAAGGGTGCATTTAGTATGGCCACCGCATAGCTCTTGGCTTGCCACCTTATTCTGGGCCACATTCAGATTGCATTAAAATGATGTTCAGGCGATTATCTGAATATTCAAATTAGGAAGGGCTTGTTTTTCAAGTGAATGAATAATGAACAAATTTCTCCTGCCCAGAGTCTAGTTTCCTGCAGTAGTGAAAGCTTTCTAAAATAAAGCAGAATAAAAACGACTTATGTATTTTGTACTTTAAAAATGTAACTTGAAATTTGGAAATTTGTGTGGGGAAATGTTTTTCACATTTCTTGATGGATGCAATCAAATAGTCAACACTTAACCATTGTAAACATACAATAAAGCTTTGAAGCTGTGTTTTTATAGATGTGTTTTCTTAACTATGCATTAAAGAATTTTGGATAATTGTCAAATGTGATTTGCAGTAGTAATTTGTGTTTTTAGATAGTGAAATGGTTAATCAATCAATAATTTAGCTGTCGATAGCAACGTTACAAGAAGTTGTTTTTCAAAATTGATTTATATAAAGCACCAAGGCTGCAGAGGAAATTAGAAAATGGACATCTCCAGCTACATGGTCGGCCTTTACAACATAAAAATGTTATTTCTCCAAGCACAAGCTCTTCCTCTTTTAAGTCAAGGGTACTGCAGTGCACTCAGGAAGGTAATTGGAAATCTGTACACAGAAATTCAAGGTCGTTAGGTTGATTTTGAAAAGAAGCAGTCAGCCAAAATAGCAAGACTCATTTTCTTTTAGTGGGGAGATTAAATTAACAAAACTCTGGTGTTTGTTTTAAAAACCTTTGCTTCATAATTCTTATTTCGTTGTTAAGTATCTACATCAGCAATGCTGATGTTTAACATTCTATGTATTAGTGTTCAGTACAACCTGGATCAGTGGGAGGAGAATGTATTTTGTAAGATGAATCTAATATTAAACATAAAGTTTTGGAGCACTTAATTGAGCCTGTTATCTTCTCAATTCAGTTTTACAACATTTAAGTATTCTGAATAATTAGTGAATATGCATATTAGAATTTGAGTATTCAGTGCTAGAAGGAATAAAATGATAAAGCATTTCAAAGGAGATTCAAAAAATATATACTGTACTCAACCAATTTTAGTTAAAGAATCCTGGTTATAGCAAGAATTCTGTCCTTCCCTGAAAGTTGGGAAGGATGTCCCCTAGTCAGAATGAAGGAACACTGTAATTCCATTAAATTAGACGTTTCAGACAACATGCTAGGCTTAACCCCCATTGTTATCCCATGATATGTCCGGCTCCATCAGCAGACCCATTGACAATGTGATATACTGTAAGTCAGTGGCACAGGAAATGCTTAACATAACAAAGTCACAATGTAGCAGTCCAAGTCTGAACAAAGAAATCTACTGATAATGATTGACTGCTTCGTTCAGTATTACATATTGAACGCTTACTGGAAACCTCATCAATGATAGCAATGGCATGGGGGTACTCTTGCAGGACATTTCAATGTGTATCACTCAGTAGTTTAGTAATATTGTCACTGTTTGAGTACTTAGTAGCTGTCAGACAAGTTGTAACACAGGATGATAGATCCAAGACAAAGGATGAAGCCTGCCCAACGTCATCTTCTGAATCTGTCTGTTGTTTATATACCTCTCTTTATACCTCTGTAATGTCTTGTGATGTCTCATTATCACACTGAGGAGAATTTCCACCATATTCTGGATCACTATCATCAAACTAAACAGGATAGACTCTGAACTTTTACTGGAACTCAGCTAGTTTCTTTGAAGTATCTTTGGCCATCAGAATTGAATTGATTATGCTTGAGGGGCGATCCAAGAGAACATGTATCACAATCCCAAGTAGCAGACACAGCAAGTAGTACATGATGTCACAACAACAATATTGCCCTCAATGTCAGTAAGTCCAAGGAATTGATTGTGGACTTCCTGAAGGAGAAGTTGATGGAATACACACCAGTCCTCATCAAGGGGTCAGAAATGGAACAAATGAGGAGTTTCAAGTTCCTGGGTGTCAGCATCTTTAATATCTTGTCTTGGGCCCAACATATTGACGCAGTTATGGAAAAGGCATGACAGTGGCTATATTTCATTAGTTTGTGGAGATTTGGTCTGTCACTAAAGACTCCAGCAAATTTCTACAGTGAACATTGGAGAGCATTCTAACTAGTTGCATCACCGTCTGATATGGAAGGGCCACGCACAGCATTGGTAGAAACTGCAGAAAGGTTGCAGCCTCCGTCAGCTCCACCATGAGCACTAGATTCCCCAGCATCGAGGACATCCTCAAGAAGTGATGCCTCAAAGAGGCAGCATCCATCATTGAGGATCCTCTTCACCCAAGACATGCTCTCTTCATATTACTACCATCAAAGAAGAGGTATAGGAGCCTGAAGACACACACTCAATGTTTTAGGAACAGTTTCTTTTCCTCACCATCAGATTTCTGAATTGACAATATTTTTCCTCTTTTTTTGCACTACTCATTTAGTTTTATATATTTCTTATAGTAATGATAGTATTTTTATGCATTGCATTGTACTTCTACCACAAAACAATAAATTTCACAACATATGTTAGTGATATTAAACCTGATTCTGATTCTGATTCTGATTTTGAAGCTAAGCAATTCGACATTCAAGAGATCGAATTAATCTTGGCTCTTCTGTCACAAGAGTTCATGAAATAGCGATCTTCAATTGAACATCTAACTAAAGCTTCATTCTCATTCATGATACCGCATAGAGCAAGTGTAAAAGAGAAGGCTGGTTGTGCTTTTAATCTTTATTGTCAAAGTGTCACTTGTATGATTCACGTTGATCGCAGCATGAGGTCCACCATCATAGTAATCGTATTAGTAAATTTGATTCACTTCTATTTTCAGAAAAGGCTATTTATCTATCCAGTGCACACTGTTATGAATCTTAGCATGATACAAGCTGCAACACTTAAGTTGGGCAATTCAATACTGCTAGATTGATATGTGGGGACCTTTGCTTCAGATCTTCGAGGATACACCATCTTCCGACTTCCTGAAGAGCCATTAGGGTGGACAGTAATTGCTCTCCTCAATAACAGCATCTACATCCTGTGGCTAATGTAGCAAAGAGTCCTTGTTGTAACCCCATTGAAAAAGGAAGCAATTCAAATGAAACAGCAGATAATTACAGTGGCCAGAAATCTCTCAATATGCTTCACACTTACCATATTACTTTGAAGTGCATTGATTATTGTTGGATAGATAAAGTGCTAAAAACAACCAATTAATATTCTGGCTTGCTGAGATAGGGAACATAGAATAAACAAACCTGGGGTTTAAAGTGATGGAACTGGCATCATTTCTCACTGCTTTTGTCAATCTTTGTTTTGTCCTGTCAGTTGCTTTATTGTTACTGATTTGAGAAATGGTAGAAAATAGTGACCATGCCCAGAGTTTATTGCCAATGCAGGAGTGGAGTAACTTGTACCGCTTATTAGCCAGTTGCATCAGAGGGAACTGCTAGCTAGCTGCAGTGTGCTAGTCTGTTCATGCCTCTGCATGGCCATGTGGAAATTGAGAATGAGCTGGAGAATTTTGTATCTGCTCTTGCTGGGACAGGCCGCAAGTGCAAGACCAGAATGTAATAACCTTCAACTTTACACCAGCCAAGTCCAGGATGTGCTGTGCAATTCAATTGATTGGAAGCAAATGTGAATGTGATTTTATATTTTTAAAATTTTAATGTTTTAATTAATTTCTATCTTATAAGTGTATTTTATAACTTTTCTTATTATTTAAAGGTACTTTAAGGATCTCTTTTAGGCAGTTTTCTCTATATTTAAATGTCACTTGAGACCATGAGTCAGGGAGTGAACACTGGGAGTGTCATGTAGAGTAAGTGGAGGTTCTGGAGTAGTGCTGGCAGTGAACAAAATCCATCCCGTTATACTTCTTTTGAATAGAGTGAGATAAGCAACAATGACTATGTGGCTGAAAGCAGGTCTGTTGCAAATGGTCTGTAGAATTGTCATTCCCTTATATTGCTCGGAGTTCTGAAGGAAAAAAAGCAATTGAAATTACAAGGTATGCTGGTGAAATTATAATAATGAAAAATAGGTGAGTGATCAGACGATAATATATATAAGCTCAGAGACATTACACATGCGTGGAATGCTTGAAAATCAGGGAAAGAAGCGGTTCAACACTAAAGTTTTCAGGGTCTGAAGGACTGCAAAGGAGAGAGGAATTTAAGTAGAATGAGAAATCTAAGGATAGAAATGAATTGTAATTGGGATGAATTGGGAGGGAGGAGTAGAACTTAAAAAAATACGTAAATAAGATTGACACTAGGAAAAGTAGTAACATCATACCCACTGTCTCTACCCCAGTCCTGACATTACACATTTTCAGGGGACTTTTTTGACCAAAATCTGCAGAAAATTATTGGAATATTAATGGAATGATATTTAGTTATCATTATTTTTTAGTTATAATTAATTTATGTTGATTCAATAATGATTCAAATTAAGGGAAAGAGGGATGATCATGTACAAGGTCAGCCAAGATCTGAATAGTTCAGGTGTTGCATTGTGTGCTCATCAACACCTTATTCAAATACACCATTTACCATTTAGTCACTATCTGATAATGAAACCTTGTCATGATGTATAATCTTCTGAAAGTAACATAATTGGAGGCAGTAAATAGGTTAATTTAAATGGTACTTTATTGCTTTAGAATTGACTTATTGAGGTTTAGAGATAAAATTTTGTTTCTAGTAGTGATCTCTGGTTTATGGGTACTGGAGAGAAAACCATGCTTCATTGCTTGTACAAATGAATAAAACCTGAAAACCTGGAGATTTGATCAATCTAAATTCAGCTGACCATTGCGCATTTGAATGTAAGGTGTATTTATTTTACAACACACTCTCTGAGGATAATTTGACTTAGTATATCGGCTTTCCAGGATGTATAATGCACCAGTTGGTAGGATAAATTGTTGGCATATGTGTATGTGATACTGGTGATAAAATGAGAATGGAGAAAATAAGAAAAATAAGATAGAATGATTAAGTCTTAGCAAGCTATTGGTTTTAGAAATCTGAAGTTTATTGGTGGAAGTGAAGGCAGATGTCAATATGTAATATTTAGATGTTTGAGATCTCAGGAATGAATGAGTCAGAGTTGATGTAATTAGTTTTGATTTCAGCACAGTGTGAATATAGGATGAGAAAGTAGGTGGAGGATTATTTATGCATTTAGAGCCAAGAGAAATGTTCAGTGCCACATTGACCACAGTGATATCAATCAACAGAGACAGGCAGAAAGGTTACGGCAAAGAGAGGAAGGTTGCAGAAAAGAGAAAGACTGTCCATCAAATGACAAATTTCTCTTTGTATCCTGTCAGGATTACAAGAGAGCATTACTGAACTTAATAAATGTTCAGATTTTATAGGGGAATAATGAAGGGAAAATAATTGTATGGCATGGAGTCAGAAGCCAAGCATCTTGGATGCAACTGTGGTGATGAACAAACTGTGGAACTTCTGTTTTTGTCCAGAGCAGATAGATATTGAGACCAGGTGAATTGTTGGATTAAAATTCAGGGTGAGGCTATCAAAGGTGAGACGCAGTACTTGCAGGTCAGACTGATTTAGAACAGAAATCTCTGGGGAATTGAATGAAGCCAGGTTTTTTCATTCTGTAATGAAAGACACACAGGAGACAACGGCATGGGTCAGCCAGTCGGTAGGTTATTGAAGATTCTCAACTTCTCAGGATGTGCAATTTTAAGGGAGGAGCATCAGCAAAAGATTTGATCGGAATGGTTAATGAGTGGACCAGGTCATTGATGTGAAGAAGAACGAGAGTTAGATTTAACAGAGCCTCTGAGAGCTCCTGAGTTAACAAGGAAGAAAAGACCCATCAAGTATAACACAAGCAACACACACAAAATGCTGGTGGAACGGAGCAGGCCAGACAGTATCCAAGGGAGGAAGCACGGTTGACATTTCGGGCTGAGACCCTTCGTCAGGACGACGCAGTCCTAAGTCCTGAAGAAGGGTCTCGGCACGAAACATCAACTGTGCTTCTTCCTATGAATACTGTCTGGCCTGCTACATTCCACCAACATTTTGTGTGTGTTGCTTGGATTTCCAGTATCTGTAGATTTCCTCGTGTTGAAGTATAACACAACTAGTGATTTAAAAAGAAAGTACACTGTCGTGAATTGGAGCTTAACTCAGAGTCCATATATAGTTGTAGCATTCATAAAATGTATGCTACCACATCTTATTGTTAAGGTTTGGAGTTGTCCTAGGTTTAGACAGGACAGTCATCAAAATGAAGTAGATTGCTCTGAGGATTTTGCCTATGTAGATGTACAGTTGAAAAAGAGACACACATAGAATGCTTCATTGACCATCATGATCCATTTACTTGGCAATTAATCCCAAAACAGAATATAATGAAAGCAAATATCAGCATTTGTAAGTTCAGAAAAGACTAATATGAGGGAAGTAATGCTTAGAAGAGGGTCTACCTATACATATGGAAAGAATGCACACATTTTCAAATAGAAAAAGTGAATAGGAGGCGAAGTTGAAAGATAGCTCAGGACAAGAAATATCAGCATCAAAGAGCAGAGGAATAGTCAAATCTGTTAGAAAGAAGATTTGGTTACAGATTGAAATAAAGATTGAAACTTTTAATGTGATAATACAAATATTTCAATACTATATGAGCAATATTGCTAAAATGTTGCCCATGGCTATTAAAAGTGATCAAAGTGAGATCTTCAAATGTCTGTTTTGTCAAACTAAATGCATAATTTTAAGATTCAGCTCATTTCCATGCCAGCACAGTGGTGTCTGCATTCTTCATATATAAATGATCACTGTTTCATTAATTCACTTATGCCACAGAAAAGAATAGTCTTCCTATGTAACAACAGTGACTCGTGGTCAATTTATTGTATCGCTTCAGTGTCATGTCTTATCTTTTTCTATTATTTCCAGTAGCCATTTCTATTTGATTAGTAGAAAGTGGATAAAATTTAGCTGCACTAGAGATGGGACTATATTTGTGATTCTCATTTTAGAGTACTGTAATGAACCATATACAGGGTTAATCCAAAAATATCTATTAGAGATGAAAGCTCCTATAAATTCGTTGTCATGTTACATTGAGAACACCTGATTAGAGGTGAATTTATAACAATCCCTCCTGAGAATATTTCACAAGTCATGTTTAATTATTTTTGGGATGGTAAGGCATCCTTTGTCCATTTCATTCGTCTTTGCTAATGGAACTGTTTGAGCAATAAATGGAAGCACCTTTTCTTAACTGACTTGGGAGGCTTCTTTCATGCTTCTCACATACTTGAGTGAAAATGTGAAGATAAAATGTACTGAGGTCTGAGAAACATATTCAGCATTCTTTGCACTAGGAGCATAGATGAAGGCTATTTCCGTGAATTGATGGCCTGTTATGAATGTATTTAAAAAAAATAAGGGACGCTTCTAGTAGGTTCTCAGGGGAAAGAGATAAGATACAACCGTCTTCCTGAAAGGTCAAATGCATTTCAGTAAAGGATATTAGATCATTTCCTTGATAGCTATTTTAAAATTGACAATTTATCGCTTGAAATTAACCATCTCTAACATGTGTTTGATTGCCTTTCTTGCTGGCTGCCTATCACGTCACATCACCTTATCTGTTTTTTTTCCTTTTCTAGTGGAATTTGATGACTGTGCTGGGAATCAAGAGATTCAGTATGAAAGTAGTAACCCTGATTTCAAAGTGGAGAAAGATGGCACCTTGAATGCAGCTCGATCAATGCAGGTCCCTACAAAGCAAGTAAAGTTCATTGTGACTGCACGCAACATTAGGACTCAAGAGAAGTGGGAAGCAGTGATCAAACTACTTGTGAAAGCAGGGGGAGGCTCAATTCACAATGTAAAAAAGGTAATCATTTTATCCATTTGGAAGACTTTTCAAAAAACCTGATAAAATATTTGAAAATGAGAGAATGTAAAGTGATTTTGATAGAGTGTGCTGAATAACATCTTAAGTAATATCTGAGACTCTTAAAACGAAATTTGCTGCCAGCTGGGATTCTGCTGCTGGTGTATACTAATTGTATCCCCCAATTACATTGAAGCCTGTATTGAATGATCAGATTTTGAACCAGTGTGGTGAAGGTGCCTGCTTGCTGGTGTTACATGGGGATCAGCAGGAGCTTGGCCCATTGTGATGAAGAATGGCAATATGTTCATTCAAGATGGAGTGTGGCTTGGCGATAAAGGGAACTTGTATAATTAAAGTTCCCATTGAAGTACTAGCCCTGCTCTTTCTACAGTCAGAGGTTGAGGGCTAATAAAATGATATGACTAAATTGTTTCATTTGCAACATTGTTTGCCAGTTAGACGGCAATCATGTTGTGCTTGTGAAGAGGGAATGAAGGTTAAGGTGGTGACAATTAAATTAGTCTGTTTATCTCGGATTCTGTTAGCTGCATTCCACCCAGTGGAATGGAGCATGTTCTAATGCCCTTTTGGCTTATGCTTTGCAGGCACAGGAAAGACTTTAAAGAGTCAAAATGTGAATTGTTTACCATTGATTATTGAGCCTCTGACAGCTCTTATTATCATAGTGTTTGCTAGGCCTGGTCAGTTAAGTTTCTGGTGGTTGGTGAATACTTCTCCAATTGTAGGTTGTTACCAGGCACTTTGATGACGCATACATATTATCCCAAGTCTCAGCGCTGGTTTCCAAATTTAATAATTGATTCAAAATAATATCCATTAATGAATTTACCTTTCCCTCTGTGCTCTAAAAGGGAATGCTAAGCAAAAAATTCTTGAAAGTTTAACTCTTTGGATTCCATTGTTGTAATTCAACTAAATATTGTGTACATTTTGAAATTATTTTATTAAGTCAAGGACTTTCAGAAATTATGCCATATATGGGCTGGGCTAAGTATGTTGGATCATTTTGGAATATTGACCCTAGGTTGACTTCCAATATCCAGTCAATATCAATGGTTCAATGTTTTAATTTAATATCAGAGAACGTATACAGTATACAATCCAAAATCCTTACACTTTGCAGACATCCGGGAAACAATGAAACAATCCAAAGACTGAATGACAGAAAAAAGTTAGAACCCCAAAGCACCCCTCTCCCTCCCATACACAAGTAGCAGCAAAAGCATTAATACTCCCTCCCTTCCCCCCACCCCCCACCACCCCTTTGTGCAAGCAATAGGAAAGCCACCAGAGACCATGATCTGGAGTCCATCACAAATTGCTGTCCATCCCCAACACCTCAACATCTCAGACAGGCTCTCTCTCTCACTAGCTGGAGAGAGCGAGGGATATCACTCCTGCCACAGGGATATTTAGGCTCTAGCTACCAGTGTATAGCAGCTTGGGATGGTTTTGATACTAGGTTTCCAGTTTCTGTCCATTGGCATCACCCTATTTCTCCAGCTATCTTTTGTTCCATTTACTTACTGCTTGTGTATGTGTGGGCAGGGCTCTAACCTTTTCTGTCATTCACTCTTTGGGGATTTTTTTTTCTATTTCCTGGATGTCTGCACAGAGTAAGGATTTCAGATTGTATACTGTGTACATTCTCTGATATTAGATTGAACCACTGAAACACCGATATTTTGTTCCAGTTATTTACAGATCCCACACAGTTAATTGAAGCTGAGCTATAGCATGAGTTTTCATTGCACCACATGCATTCTTCATTTGAAAACATGAAGCGATTGAGAACTAGGTAGGTTGTGTGTCTTCCAAAGGTATATTCTATTTGTTGTGACTGTGATCGAAGTCACTGGAGAGATACTGAAGTTGGTTTTATATAAGTCTTCATTCATCACAACAAGCAGGCATCATTCTGGAGAGACTCTCGTTAGAGGCTTGCATACCCAAAGGGACATCACATTTTGATACCCTTAAGATCAAAGGCTGATTCAATACAATTTCAATAGTTACAATGTTATTTTTTCTTTCAATATTTTGGGTTGTCAATACTTCTTTGAATTACATATCTACAGTGACAGACTCCGCTTACTGTTTAAACATCTTTGTCACAAATTAAAACACACAAATAGTCCAAAAGCTTCTGGGGACAGAAATCCGAGACACCCAAAATTAATATTGTCAGGGCTATCTCTGAGTACACAAATATCATAATTACACAAAATTATCGATAGTCTGTGTTTGATATGTTAAATGACAACATCTGTCTGTTCTGTCAGTTTGAACTCAGTCACAATGGTGCAAATATCTTAGCCCATGTTGCCTGGTTTGATGCAGGCCAATTAACACAATCCCATCATTTCAACATTTGGCTCTTGCATATGCAATTTCTTAGTCTGTGGAGCTTTTGATTTCAATTGGCTGTTTGCAGTTTACAAAAAAAACTGAAGGTTAATCGCAAGCTTCCTGAATTATTAACATTTATGCTAAGAACTGAAGCCTGGTTCTTGTCTGAATTAACATCTGCAATATTCACGTAAATCTGTCCCAGGAAGGCCAAACTTTAAAGAGTTTCTGATTAAGTGGGCAGGGAAAATGCCCTTCACTTCAGATCCCTTCCCAATTACTAACCTATGTGTGTCTACATCTACACTACCTAACATTCCTAATTGGTGATCTACGGCACTAAGGAGACGGCACTAAAGTGTTCCAGAAATCTGATCACATACTTTATACTTTATTGTTGCCAAACAATTGATACTAGAACGTAAATCATCACAGCAATATTTGATTCTGCACTTCGCGCTCCCTGGAGTACAAATCGATAGTAAATATTTAAAAAATTTAAATTATAAATCATAAATAGAAAATAGAAAAGGGAAAGTAAGGTAGTGCAAAAAAACCGAGAGCCAGGTCCGGATATTTGGAGGGTATGGCCCAGATCCGGGTCAGGATCATTGCCGTCACCCCTTTAATCTGAAATAGTTAAAACTATCAGTAGAGGCTGTCAGTAGTTACTCTGTGGGCAGGTCACAGTAAGGTAACTTTGATTCAGGTTCACAGGCAACAGTTCACATTCCATGCCATGAAAGAAGATTATCAAAATGATTTAAAAAAACTTTCTTTTAGAACCATATACAGGAGCGTTTAGGATGATTATTATTCAAATAGCAACAAGGACGTCTTCCTGGATTGTCCTTTCAATCGCTGGCCCTACCACTGAAAGGGGCCACCTTATTTCATTCCATTCCCCATTCAGCTGGGTTGGCAGCCTTCCACTGCTGTGTGTGATTTCCTCTCTTTCTAGGTCTGCCTCGCCATCAAGGTTATGGAAACTGATGTCTCTGCCTTTGCATCTATTTTCCCCAATACCTTTTCTGATCTATACAACTAATCATCTTCCTCCAAGAACCGGCCTTCATTACAAAGTATAGTTACTGTAATGCCCCGTTCATATTTTTACGATTATGCTGTATGTATTTCATTTAGCAGTTCTGTAAGAGCAGCCTGTTCTGTTTTCAGCTTGTTTGGGTTATTGTTGAAGATAAGAGATGAGGAGAAATATGTGCCATCCAATTAGGATGGTCAAATTAAGGGGAGGTTTCCCTGGTGAGAAACACTAAAGTTGGGCTTGGGCCTTTTGTTTGAGAGGAGATGAAGAGGGAAGACGCAGGAGAGAAGTGGTCATAGGATTTGGCCCAGAGCAGGACCGTGTATCATGGAAACCTGGGGTTTCATTACCATTGTACTTTAAACTTTATTCAGAGATTGATGACATCCTTTCTCTACGCGCCCCCCCCCACCCCCTCCTTCTGCATTTGTGTATCCGTTCTCTTTCATCTGTGTGTCTACTCCCATTACATGTGGTCAGAGTTGACATGGGAGGCTGGTGTTCATCACTTAGATCTCTGTAATGACACTGTTATTGGGTGGACTTGAGCCCTTCTTCTGACTGTGTCAGTGATAAGAAAACAAGTCATACAGTTTAACCTGAGTCCAGTGTTTCCACTGGCTGTCTCACCAGGTCTGTACACAAACACAGATGTCATTTGTCAGAAGCACCAGCTGTGGTCCTATTCAGCTGGGAGTGACCCCTGTCATTTCAGTCAGCTCCCTCACCATGAAGCACACATAAAAATTGCTGGTGAATGCAGCAGGCCCGGCAGCATCTATAGGAAGAGGTACAGTCGACGTTTCGGGCTGAGACCCTTCGTCAGGACTAACTGAAAGAAGAGATAGTAAGAGATTTGAAAGTGGGAGCGGGTGGGGAAATCCGAAATGATAGGAGAAGACAGGAGGGGGAGGGATGGAGCCAAGAGCTGGACAGTTGATTGGCAAAAAGGATATGAGAGGATCATAGGATGGGAGCCCTAGGGAGAAAGAAAGGGGGAGGGGGGAAGCCCAGAGGATGGGCAAGGTGTATGGTGAGAGGGACAGAGGGAGAAAAAGGAGAAAACCGGTATATATGCACCCTTCTGTCATCCCGAATGATCAGTATCCACCTTTCACACCTGGTGGCCCTGTTTTGCCAAGCTACGCAATGCAAAAGTGGCTTATAGTTCGTCCCTTACACAAACACTCATGCATACATGAACCACACTTAAATATCTACCAGCTCTCTGCCATATTCTTTGATACCTCATTGACCTGAGGAGATCTGAGTATGGGTACCACCTTGGACATCTTAAGTCACTTGCCACCAGTGGGTCAGACATGTTTACCAGATGAGCCCCCAAATGTTGTGACTATGATCAATGTCACTGGAGAGACACTGAAGCTGGTGATACAAAAGACTTTATTACTTATCACAAGCAAGCACCATTCAGGAGACATTCTCAGTAGAGGCTGCCAAACCCTAAGGTACATCACATTTTTATACCCCTAAAATGAATAGTACAAGAGCTAGAACAATACAATTTCAATAGCTACAATGAATTGTTTTCCTTCAATTTTTTGGGTTGGCAATGCATTCTTTGAATTATATAGCTATAGTGACAGATTCCTCTGAATATTTAAACAGCTTTGATGCGAAGTAATTCTGACAAGAAGTCTAAAAGCTTCTGGGAGCAGAAATCCCAGACACCCAAAATTAATATTTTCAGGGCTGTTTCTGAGTATACAAATATCATAAGTACACAAAACCTATTGATTGTCTATACCTGTAACCATGTGACCATCCATCTGGTTTGCCAGCTTGAATTCAGTCACAATAGTGCAAATAATTTAGCCTAGGTTGCCTGGTTTGATGCAAGCCAATTAACACAACCCCATTTATTTAAAAGTTTGGCTCTTGCATTTGCAATCTCTCAGTCTGTGGAGCAGTCTGTGCTTTTACCTTCAATTTACAGCCTGCAACGTAGAAAAAAACTGATGGCTAATTGCAAGTTTCCTGAACTTACTAACATTTACACTAAGAAGTGAAGCCTGGTTCTTGTTTGAATTAATATCTGCTGTATTCACATAACTCCAGAATACTCCCTTACACAGCTTATCAATATTTATCTATTTGTTATGAATTTTGTTTGTGAAATTATTATTCCAATTAAAATGTCATCTAGTTCCATGGAAATTGCAAGAATCTAACTCCAGAAGCAGAAGGATCTCTTCATTCTAGTCAAACTGGAGCCATTCATCCATGTTGAAGACACTTGGATGATTGCAGAATTTTCACAAGGTCTGTGCTGACAGAAGCATATGTCAACTTTTGATGGAATTGCCAGAAGGATTTGGTTATTAAAAACGTATCTGCCTTCAGGGCAACTATCTCTGAGAAGGAACTCAGGGCTAGACTATGATGTCTTAGCATTCTTAATCTCTCCCCTACATGCACTATAAGAACCAATAGATGGACGTGCATGTTGATTGGCTGTTTACTTAACCATATAACCATATAACAATTACAGCATGGAAACAGGCCATGTCGGCCCTTCTAGTCCGTGCCGAACTCCTACTCTCACCTAGTCCCACCGACCTGCACTCGGTCCATAACCCTCCATTCTCTTCCTGTCCATATATCTATCCAATTTAACTTTAAACGATAACATCAAACCTGCCTCAACCACTTCTGCTGGAAGCTTGTTCCACACAGCCATAACTCGCTGAGTAAAGAAGTTTCCCCTCATGTTACCCCTAAATTTTTGCCCTTTAACTCTCAACTCATGTCCTCTTGTTTGAATCTCCCCCGCTCCCAATGGAAAAAGCCTATCCACGTCAACTCTATCAACCCCCTCATAATTTTAAACACCTCTATCAAGTCCCCTCGCAATCTACTATACTCCAAAGAATAAAGACCTAACTTGTTCAACCTTTCTCTGTAACTTAGGAGATGAAACCCAGGCAACATTTTAGTAAACCTCCTCTGTACTCTCTCAATTTTATTGACATTTTTCCTATAATTCGGTGACCAGAACTGTACACAATACTCCAAGTTTGGCCTTACCAAAGCCTTATACAATTTCAACATTACATCCCAACTCCTATACTCAATGCTCTGATTTATAAAGCCCAGCATACCAAAAGCTTTCTTCACCCACCCTATCCACATGAGATTCCACCTTCAGGGAACTGTGCACCATTATTCCTAGATCCCTCTGTTCTGCCGCATTCTTCAATGCCCTACCATTTACCATGTATGTCCTATTTTGATTAGTCCTACCAAAGTGTAGCACCTCACATTTTTCAACATTAAACTCCATCTGCCATCTTTCAGCCCACTCTTCTAACTGGCCTAAGCCTCTCTGCAAGTTTTGAAAACCTACTTCATTATCCACAACGCCACCTATCTTAGTATCATCCGCATACTTACTAATCCAATCTACCACCCCATCATCCAGACCATTAATATATATGACAAACAACACTGGACCCAGTACAGATCCCTGAGGCACACCGCTACACACCGTTCTCCAATCTGACACACGGTTGTCCACCACTACTCTCTGGCGTCTCCCATCCAGCCACTGCTGAATCCATTTTACTACTTCGATATTAATGCTTGACGATTGAACCTTCCTAACCAACATTCCGATTGGAACCTTGTCAAAGGCCTTACTGAATTCCACATAGACGACATCCACTGCTTTACCCTCGTCAACTTTCCTAGTAACCTCATCAAAAAACACAATAAGATTTGTCAAACATGACCTTCCACGCACAAATCTATGTTGACTGTTCCTAATCAGATCCTGTCTATCCAGATAATTATATATACCATCTCTAAGAATACTTTCCATCAATTTACCCACCACTGATGTCAAACTCACAAGCCTATAATTGCTAGGTTTACTCTTAGAACCCTTCTTAAACAATGGAACCACATGAGCAATACGCCAATCCTCCGGCACCATCCCTGTTTCTAATGACATTTCAAATATTTCTGTCAGAGCCCCTGTTATTTCCACACTAACTTCCCTGAAGGTCCTAGGGAATACCTTGTCTGGACCCGGAGACTTATCCACTTTTATATTCCTTAAAAGCGCCAGTACTTCCTCTTCTTTAATCATCATACTTTTCATAACTACCCTACTTGTTTCCTTTACCTTACCCAATTCAATATCCTTTTCCTTAGTGAATACAGAAGAAAAGAAATTGTTTAAAATCTCCCCCATCTCATTTGGCTCCGCACATAGCTCTGATTCTCTAAGGGGCCAATTTTATCCCTCACTATCCCTTTGCTATTTATAATATAACCATTTATATTACTTCTGTTAAAGAAACTGCTTCAAAACAAAAGCACAGTGTCTTGCATTGGAAAAGTTGAAATTCATATTTTAGTCAAATAAAAGGCTAAAAATTGTTTACAATGATCCGAACTACCTTTGCGGTTATTCATTTTCTGTTCCTCTTCATTGTTTATTTATTGAATAGTTTTACAATGTCAAAAGGCTCTACTCTTAAAAGGGCAAGTATAGGAATAGTCTTGAAAATTGAAGAACAAGATATGCTGGAAATCTGAAATATAAAAAAAACAGAAAATATTGATAGGATACAGCAGGTCAAGCAGCACCTGTTGAAAGACTTGATTGAATAGTTCAGGTCAGAGACCTTTAATCAGGACTGGAAAAGTTAGGAAACGTGTTCGAGGAAAGGGTTACGTTGATCTGAGAGTAGTTTAAAAGACAGTGCAATATCGTGGATGGAAGGGCCTGTAATGTGCTGTTATATTCCAGGAAGTTCAGAAGACTTCTATGTTCCTTTCATTTTGTAGAGAAAGTAATAGGGGAATGAATAGAAAAAAGAAATTATCTCTAATAGAGTGATCTAGAGTTGCCATGGTGACAAGCTACTGATGGATTCATCTAGTTGATAGATTATTACTCAATATTATTTACAGCACTGGAGGTTGTCCAGACTGTTACATCAATGGTGCCACTCAGAACAAACACGTAAGTCCCAACATCCCAGCCCATTGTTTCTCTTTTGCATGTGCAGCAAATAGTTTCTCCTGCCACCCACTACACCAGGGTAGCTAAATAACCTACCCACGAAATAAATAAGAGAAATTAAATTGAGGGAAACAAAGGAATGTAAAAACTATGAAATGTAGAGCTTCAGGAAATGCTCTGTAAATCAAGCCATATCAGGGGAGAGAGAAAAACTGACTCAGTGTTACAGATGGATGACCCAGTGTAGAATTGACCAGTTTTGATATAAATGGAGACAGGCAGCATCTAGAAAGGAATGAACCATTGAGATATCAGATCACGTCCAGTCATCAGGACCAGCCCAGATGAAGAATCTTGATTCAAAAACTGTTCCATTTCCCTCTCCAGATGATGCCTATCCTACTAACTTCCTCTTTCGTTTTGTGTATTGCACCAGGCTCCAGCATCTGCAGTCTCTCATGTCTTCAAAGTGTGTTACCTTATGTTAAACTTGATACCGAGTCTTAAAAAATACAGATAGATATCTTAAAAAGATAGAAAGTGAGGTACTGTTCCTTAAGATTATCTTGGCCTTTGTAATAACATTGAAGGAGGCCACAGATGTTGATTTTTCTTTATGCACTTGCCATTCTAGTTGATCTGGAGACATGTTTTCTGTTTTTCCAATGTAGTTAGGTAAAAATAGAGTAGATTAATGCAGTACAATTAAACAGAGCTTCATTAAAGGCTGACAGCACTACTGATGTATAATTTATGATTATTAACCAATGAGCAGTAGTGCTGAATAAAGTAATTACTGGACGTGACTGTGGCACTTCTGGATACGAAACCAAATTCTGTTATCACATTTTCCAAAGGATCACAATTGGGTGGGAATAGGCTGGAGAATAAGATCCTGACAATGACTTGTAAATAAGTTGTGGTCTTCCTTGTTCAGTTTACTGGGTCACATAATTAATCTGGTGTTCTGACCACAATATGAGTAAATAATATATTTACAAAATATACAGAATCTATGAATTTTGGAAAAGGCTGTGCTTTTTACTGCAGATTTATTGTCAAAATCCAATGTCATGATTACGGACATGTAAATGTTCCAATAGTCAAGCTGATTTTATGGGATAATCTCACATACATGTGCTGGTTAAATCGGACAGGAGCTAATAAATTGAATTAAGCTATTGGACTGGAATATTTTGATTGGTTTACGTATGTGAATTTTCATTGAGTTAAGCTGATGATCAGGGCCACTTTAACAATTGTTTCCTGAAAGTCAAAGCTGAAGAGTTTTCTATTTTATTTTATGAACAGAGTCGGAAGAAAAATGTCCTTCCTGAATCTTCACAACAGCTGGATAATACACTGTTTCCATGGCGCCAACCACAGATCTCCAATGGGCTAAGACGACAAAAGAGGGACTGGGTCATTCCTCCAATAAACGTGCCAGAAAATTCTCGAGGTCCTTTTCCTGTCCAGCTGGTTCGAGTAAGTAACGTCAAAGTATTAGTGTTTCCATTATGCACCTTGCAAAAATACACGTTCCTTTGTCATTGGAAAGTGGCAATTTCTAAGCATAATGCTGTCAAGTCAAATTTTAGAAAAATAATTGCAACCAAATGGAATTAAGGATTCCTTCTCATTTTGTATTTTGTCTGATGTGCCCTACCTGCATAAATTAGAAGTGTCATCTGTGCAGCCTGATAATATTTTCTGGCAAATAATTCACGAGTCTTTCTAGTTACCTGAAATATAAATCCAGTTAATCCATTCAGCATTATTTCGTCTTCGCTGCATCTAAGCAGCCAATATTAATTATAAGCTTCAAAAAGGGAAATCAATATTAAATACTTGAGCTTGCTTATGGTTTTTTGCTGTTTAGATAGATACCTACGTTAGTTTAATCCGAGAAGGATCACTGGCCAACAGTTATGATCTATTTGTACCTTCCAAATGGAAAAGAATAGACAGAATTGACAGGCTTTTCCACAGAATTAATTTGGATTCTTTAATTCAAGTTAATGAAGTGAAGTTGCAGGAAATGAAAAAAAAAAGTTTGATGTTTTCATTTTGCTTTCAGTCAAAATGACCTTCTTTAAGAGATTCAATATCTGATAGAGCAGCGGTCCCCAACCACCGGGCCATGGACTGGTAGCGGGCCGCGAGGAACAGATATGATTTGGTGATATGAGTCAGCTGCACCTTTCCTCATTCCCTGTCACGTGCACTGTTGAGCCATTGCGCACGCGAGGTCATTACTTGCGCATCATCCATGTTAGCGCTTGAAGGAGATAACGCCTTGAGCTTGCAGATGACGGTGGGCTGAAAAGTATGTTTGACATAACATCTCTGCCGACATTCTGGATCAAAGTCAAGGCTGAATATCCTGAGATAGCCACGAAAGCACTGAAAAAGTTGCTTCCATTTCCAACATATCTCTGTAATGAATGCAACGAAAACTAAATTGCAGAATAGACTGGACATAAGGAAGCCCCTTTGAGTATCACCGTCTCCCATCACCCCTCGATAGGACCGTCTTGTTGCAGGGAAGCAAGCCCAGGGCTCCCACTGATTCAGCGATATTGGTGTGTTGCAATGATTTTATATGTTCATAGGGGGAAAATATGTGTTGTGTGTTTGATATCCAAACGTTACTTAAAATGTTATGATACTATTGACTTATAAGTGACTTATATAACCATATAACAATTACAGCACGGAAACAGGCCATCTCTGCCCTTCTAGTCCGTGCCGAATGCTACTCTCACTTAGTCCCACTGACCTGCACTCGGCCCACAACCCTCCATTCCTTTTCTGTCCATATACCTATCCAATTTTTCTTTAAATGATAATATCGAACCTGCCTCTACCACTTCTACTGGAAGTTCGTTCAACGCTTACTTCAAGCTCCCCTATCCTCCCCTGATAATTGACTTATCACTACATTCATGCGAGGAAAATATGCACTGTGTGTTAATATTAAATTTGTTAGATAAACCCTTTTAGAAATGAAGTCGAGTGTATTAGCCACTTATCACCTATATTCCGGTCGTGATTAACCCCGCCCCCCCGAACAGAATCGCCAAAAACGATTTGTAGAAAAAAATCGGCACGCATACACATACGCACACAGGTGCCCGCGCAAGGCTTCATGGTCATTGTAGTCATTCTCGGGGTAAACACAACGTATTTGACTGCTACTCTTGTCCGTTGGCAACTCTACCCGCCCCGGATCGGCCGATCCGCAGTGCAAAAAAGGTTGGGGACCCCTGTTATAGACAGCACTTTCAGCTTAATACAGCAAGATCTCATTTTCCAAGTTATCCTGGAATGGAGCCATGTTAAGGCTTGGTTTGTGCTCACGAGAGGCAGAGTTGTCTTGGTTCCCTACCTGTTCAGAAGCATGTAACATATATTATCAGCTTTACCTAGTCTGAATACTCACCAGAATAATTAAGTTCAGCCGAACACACAATAGCACAGGGTGGAAGGGATTAAAAATAAGAGACCTCATGCGCACAATATTTGAGACATATTTTGGTTTTGCTTCTTTCTGGGTACTGGAACTACTTCACCAGTCCTACTAAATGTAGGCAGTTTTTTTTAAATTATTGAGAGAAATTATTGTATCACAAGTTTATGCCCTCAATGCTGGGAAAGAGGCCAGTTGAAAGTGGTAATACTGGGCAATTTACTTGTCTTTGAGCCCAATCTCATTGGTTGCGGACAACAATTCCAAAGGGTCTCACTGACGTTTGGCTACTCAAATTGACATACAGTAAGTCCTGGGCTTGTATGCCTTCTGAATGTGTCAATCTTGATGGAATTCATAATGCTGGGGAAATCAGCAGTCAGATGGGATGCCAGATCTGGAATTCCACTGAGTTCAGCATACATTCTAGGCCAAATTTTTTATTTGTAATTATTTTGGAATTAGGGCATGCAGGAGCCAAGGCATTTCTGCTCCACTCTGCCCACGCCATTCTATGTACTCTAACTTTATTAATTAACCCGCAGAGTAGTTAATTCTTTTTGTTCTAATTTATAGATTTCTACATAGTTTGAGCTTTGCTGCCCACAGTATTTGGTTCACTTGACATCCCATGTGGGACATTACACTTGGGAATTGTGTACCTGTTGCTTAACTTAAACCATCACTTGACAATACTCAGCCATCTTGTTTGGAGCTGCCTTTAATGTCCCTGCATTTTGTTGCACTTTTACCTATTGCTTGAAAGCCAGTTCTCTTGTTGTCATTACTACTTCTACAGCTGCTATGTGCTGCAGAGCATCTGAGACCAGCTTTGACATTTATTTATGCATACAAAGTAGTTTTTGTCGTACATAATGAACACGTGGAAAATTGTTTTTCATGTAAGCTGCAACATGCACTGTACCCTTTCAGTCTTCTGAATTTTCTAGAGTTGTGTACTGCAAAAATATCCAGATATAGGTCGTGAACTGCCCACAACAAATTGACTGTTTATCTTTAACCTTGCACTGGATCACGTATTTTCTTTGTAAAATTTGGCAGCAGTTTTATTGAAGTGCAGATGCAGCATTTAACAATATTATTCAGGTGGTTATGGTTTGAAATCTATAGAAAAAGAAAAAAGTCAATGATTTCCAGAAATAGAACTACAAGTGCATAGCAGATCGATTGACTCTTCAAAGAGATGACGGGTTAACCTTTTGGGTGTGATTTTATTCCCTCTGAGCTGGCAATCACTTCAGAGGAGGACCTTTCAGTGGACAGAAGAGTAGGGGTGTTTGACCTGCTGAACATTTAGCAGTACTTGTCTCCTCTTTGGATTGTGGAAGGATAAATAAAATATCAGTAAAATAAAGGAATGATGAAGATAAGTAGTGAAAAAATGAACAGGTGAGGAAAAGGCAGAAAGAAAAGAAACAGAAAACACAAGAAACTTGAGCAGTGATGAAGATGAAAAATTTGACAAAATGCTTAAAATATATAGTGTTATTTTTGGTTAATATTTTATTTGTGCAAACAAGTTTTCACCCTGGCTTCTCTAGCCCCATTTCCTGTCATATGCTGGGGTCATTTTCAGTGCCACCTGCTTGATTACACCCAAAAGACCATCATTTTGGTAACCCTAGCCCGTGGCGATAATTTGACTCTTTCAGCATCACTTCTAACTTTGAATCTAGAATAATGTATACAATCACAGGCACAGTATCCTTTTACTGTTTAGGTGCACCAATCAGAGAGAGAGGAAAAAAATAAGCTATTTTTCTTCACTGCCCAATTTTTTCATCCCCTTCAAACCAAAATCTGAAGAGCTTCCCCTGCAACAAAGAAGGCAGTAAATATATTTTTCACGTATTTGTCTTTGGGCATTCACTGGAAAATTTCTATGGAAGATGGAAATTGAAAATTTGTTGGGATTATTGTGTAGTACATCCTGATTACCTAAAGTTGCTGATATCAATCAGAAGATTAAATAGACGGAGTAATTTCTTTATTGACTTGTGAAAGTACTTTATTCAGCCTCGTTCACAACAGTATAAGTGAAGCGTGGTCTCATGGGAAACTCTTTGCTCAGTGAACTGTATAGCATTTTCTCATTTAATTCCACTACTCTCGAGAATCCTGCAATAAACCTCTGTCATCTGTTCCCTAGCTGAGGAGTTCAAAAGGGAATTTGATTGACTCCTGATTGAGTAAGGTTTGTAGGGTTATAGATTATGTTATGACAAATGTAACCCTCAGGCTCGCCCGCTCACGTTCATCTAAGGGAATCAGCTTTCGGCCCCGCTAAACTGGGTATTCACGTTTGTGTGGGTGCTGTGTAATGCAGACCCAATCACCCAATTACAAACCCACAACGCAAAATATCAGACAGTACACCATATGCAATTAAATGATAGATTTTATAAATCTTAATCTGAATATAGGGTTAGTATGAAAATAAACAAAACAAAAAAAGGGCCCAAATTAAAGTCACAGTATCAGTTGGAGCTCACTCAGTAGGCATTCCTCCACCATCGATCTCTGCCAAACGTCGCCGACTCTCAGACCCTCGGAACCCAGTATACGTCGTCCAGTGGTGTACCAGCGCTCTCCACACGTGTCCTTCCTCTTCTTCTCTCCTCAACGAAAACCCGCGAAAACCCCGGCTCCCAGACACACAAGAAAGAATAACATTTCTACCATTGGATAGCCACTGAATTCCAAACTCCCATTATCTCTAGTCATAACCCAAACATTGCTGTTTACAGAGAAACCATTACCTCAGCAGTTAACATTACAGAGAAACCATTACTTTAGCCTCAGCAGTTAACATTACAGAGAAGCGATTACACAAAGATTTTTGAAATGTTCTGAAACTGTGGCTGTATAAAATAGCACACTACATATACTCATTCAGTGTTGTCCAAAATGCATTTCCTAAAGTCTTGGCAATCCAGTACTGCCATGTAAAATAACTTCTCATGGTACGAAGTGACTTTGCTTTATGTAATGGTATCAGAGTCAAATGGGTATTCTAACCCAATGAATTCTTTGGAAGGTCATCTTCCTAAAGGGCAATTGATGGGAATGCATCGAGCAAATGTTACCAGTGACGTCAGCTAAAAGACTATAAAACATCATGCAGATCCCAAGAGAAGTTTGGCGTTATTTAATCAATCATGGGTTTTTTAGATATGTTTTTCATATAATGTTTGATAATGGGATAATTATCATGGCTGCAAAATCCCAGCTGTTATTAGTAAACAGTGCAGGAGATCAAAATAAGTAAATATTGATGTGATAAAACTGATGTTTGTTTTACAAGTCATCACTGTCTTCAGGTGATAACATGAGTAATTGTCACTATCAGTAATATTATTGTACTCTGCAGAAGTCTATTATTGGAAAAATGGTTTTAGTTTGCTTTTATATTGCCTGTTTCAGGCTATGAAATTAATTAAAATACATGATTTGATGCTCAGACTACACTGAATTCCAAAATCAATAAAGTGAATCCCCAAACTGCTAACATACTTGAGTTCTGACAGCAAATAGCCACATAATTAATCTCCTGTAGAAATTAAATTCTGTATAGATTATTTACATTTCTTGCATCAAATATCAAACTGGCTTGGTAAAAATGGGAGCCATTAGGGTTGTTGCAAAGGGAGAGTAAGTGATTTTCACACTTACCCTTATCAGAGCAGCACCACTGACTAAGCTCAAGGGAAGAGCTGAATATGAGGAGCATGTCTAAAATTAATTGATGTAATGGATCATGTTAATCCAAGATCAGGAAGAGTTGTAATACACGAGGTAAGATAATTCTAGTTGAACTATTTAAGATACATTTAGATGCACCTTTTAATTTTTGTTCAAGGTTTATACTGTCCCCAAACTGATTTCTTCATCTAAAGCAATAAATTAACTTCAGTATAAAACATTTAGCATTTGTAGCTTTGAGGATTGACTTCTTTGCTGTTGGAACTAGTGGAATTTATTATAAGACATAATTATTTTTATGGATGTTCATGAGTTGTACTTCTAATCTGGTATTTATCTCTGAATATATGAGTACAACAGTTATGAGGCTTCATTGTAAGTGCATTTTTAAGATGAGCTGGTAAAATAACCTTTTGAGTTGTTACATACTTGCGTTATATTGGAAACCAAAGGTCTAGCCTCATATCCTATGCCTTAATTCAATTCTCATTATACAACCAGTTGCAAGTAATTTTACCTTGGAATTTCAAGTTCATACAGTAAGCAAACTGCCTTATCCAATTGGAAAGACTGACTTCATACAGCAGTGGGTTTTCTGATGTGTTGTGAGAAGCCTTTGATACTATTGTGATCTTTCTCAGAAATTTTCAAAAATATTTTCTGAAATGAGGATTGAGCTTTCTACTGCTACTCTAGATTTTGAGATCAGCAGCAAAGCAAGAGAGCTCAGAGTGATGTTGAAGCAGGTTAGCCCAGGGACTTGGTAATTCTTGTAGTCCACCTGTCTTTGGAAGTCAATCTCTATCCTTGGAGATCATAGAATTATTCTCCTTGTTTTTTGTCTTGCTACCTTTAAGAATCTATGCACATGTGCTCCAAGTTCTTTTTGTTCTGATAAATCTCTTAGCATCATCCAAATTACCATGTTACATCTCTCCAAATACATTTCTCTCATTTCCCTGAACTAAATTCCATTGCCATTTTTTTACCCAAGTGAACAGACCCGCTACAATTGAAATTTTCTCTCCTTACTGTCAACTATATGATCAACTTCAGTATAATGTGCAGGATTTTTTGTTGTATTTTTAGATTCAAAATCATTAATGCAAGTAACCCATTTTAAATTGCAGAGCTTGGTGGAGACAATGGACAGAATGTCATTGTAACAATTAGTTTAAAAGCTGGCTGTTTGAACAAGATGACACAGAAATAACTTGGTACATAACAAATTGAATTAAAAATATCCAACCATATCTGATGGTGGGGAAGAAAAGGTGAGAGGTTAGGTGTACTTGAAAGTGTTAACTTCAGTACTAATTGCTTAGGGTTGTAAATTGCCCAATTGGAACCTGGGCTGCAGTTCCTCAAACTTATGCTGGGCATCATTGGACCGATATTAGGTGCCAAAGACAGAGAGGTCAGGGTACAATAGGATAAAAAATTAAAATGACAGGCAATGAGCAACACAGGGTCACTTTGGAGACTGAAAGAAGGTGTTCTGTAAGGCAGGTTTTGTGCAATGTGCAGGATACCTTATAGAATACTTTCCCTCAGTCTCCAAAGTGACCTTGTGGTGCTCATTGCTTGTCAGTGTTTCCCAACGTGGTGAGTACTGAATGCGAAGTGCTGAACTGAAGTTTTCCTCTTGTTACGTACCCCGTAACTGGGTTGCCAAACCAGCAGAAATGGATCACTCAGTTGGAGTCTGGAGTACTAGAACTAAGAAAGTTTTATTAAAGAAACAAGCAACACAGTAAACGAAAGGATAATAAATGCAACAGTTCAGCGATGATAAACACACATGTGCACAGAATTAAGATAACAGCATCAATCAAGCTCTATCGTTGTCTAGGGGTAAATGACCAAATTTCAAAATGACTCAAAGTTCAGTCCAGTTCAGTTCGCAGTAATCGTTGCCATGGCGATGGACAACGTGGGGGAAGAGAGAGAACAGGAACAACTGATCATTCAGAACACTGCTTCACTCACAGACCGGCGAGATTGCTCACAAGCAACTTTTGGGCGGGTCCTTGGTGATGTCACCTGAGGTCACCGACTGTGACCCCTCCTCCAGATGCGGTCGATCCTCTGCAGTGAACCCGGCACCCAGGCAAGGGCGGACACACACCGGGTTCCCGCTGATCGTACCTTTCCACCCTGGTCGTTGTCTGGTACTTCTCACCCACTCGTGAGAGGCGCACCGCTTCCAGGGTCTCGTTACCTCGGGTGGCGTGTGTGTCGCCTGAGCGAACCTGTCCCTTTTTATCCCCCTGCTGGGGCATCGCCTGTCCATCACTTCAAACAGTTCAAGGTTCAAAGGGGGGAGCCGCTCCAGACAGCTCTCTCTCCCACGTCCCTTCATTACACATCTCCAGACGCTGCTCCATTGTTCCTTATCTCTCCTTCCCCTGAGGGCAGGTGGCAGACCAACTGCTGATGCCACTGATGCTAGCCCAGGCCAGCAAACATCTTAATTTTATGTGTATTCTCGTCACACTCTCTATTCCCATTGTCTTCAAATTGACTTCGATATCACAGTATTAAAGTAGTGCCATGTGATAAAGGACATTTAGTGTCGACTCTGAAATTCAGCTTTTTGCCCATGTTTAGACTAATGTTGTTATGAGGTGTGGAGGTGTTCTTGGTGGAACTGAAACTGAATATCAGTGAGCGGGTTATCAGTGTCGAAGTGTCATTTGATGGAACTCTTGACAAAACCTTGCAACACTTTGCTGATAATTGGGATAGACTGATGGACTGATAATGGATTTGTTTCCATTTAGTGCACAGGATATATCTGGGCAATTGTCAGTTCAATGTTGGTGTTGTAGCTATACCAGAAAAGCCTGACAAGAAGTGATACACACAGGTAGCCAAGCTGTTGACTCGCTGCTGCAGCAACTTGTGTTTAGTTCTGACATCGAGTGCTGCACGTGTGGAGTTTGTACACTCTGCCTGTGACCGTATGTATTACCACTGGCTACCCCTCACATGTGGAGTTTCAACACTCTGCCTGTGACCGTATGCATTACCACTGGCTACCCCTCACATGTGGAGTTTGTACACTCTGCCTGTGACCGTATGCATTACCACTGGCTACCCCTCACATGTGGAGTTTCAACACTCTGCCTGTGACCGTATGCATTACCACTGGCTACCCCTCACGTGTGGAGTTTGTACACTCTGCCTGTGACCGTATGCATTACCACTGGCTACCCCTCACGTGTGGAATTTGTACACTCTGCCTGTGACCGTATGCATTACCACTGGCTACCCCTCACATGTGGAGTTTCAACACTCTGCCTGTGACCGTATGCATTACCACTGGCTACCCCTCACGTGTGGAGTTTGTACACTCTGCCTGTGACCGTATGCATTACCACTGGCTACCCCTCACGTGTGGAGTTTGTACACTCTGCCTGTGACCGTATGCATTACCACTGGCTACCCCTCACATGTGGAGTTTCAACACTCTGCCTGTGACCGTATGCATTACCACTGGCTACCCCTCACGTGTGGAGTTTGTACACTCTGCCTGTGACCGTATGCATTACCACTGGCTACCCCTCACGTGTGGAGTTTGTACACTCTGCCTGTGACCGTATGTATTACCACTGGCTACCCCTCACGTGTGGAGTTTGTACACTCTGCCTTTGACCGTATGTATTACCACTGGCTACTTCTCACGTGTGGAGTTTGTACACTCTGCCTGTGACCGAATGCATTACCACTGGCTACTCCTCACGTGTGGAGTTTGTACACTCTGCCTGTGACCGAATGCATTACCACTGGCTACCCCTCACATGTGGAGTTTGTACACTCTGCCTTTGACCGTATGTATTACCACTGGCTACCCCTCATGTGTGGAGTTTGTACACTCTGCCTGTGACCGTATGTATTACCACTGGCTACTCCTCACGTGTGGAGTTTGTACACTCTGCCTGTGACCGTATGCATTACCACTGGCTACTCCTCACATGTGGAGTTTGTACACTCTGCCTGTGACCGTATGCATTACCACTGGCTACTCCTGGTTTCCTCCCACATCCCAAAGATGTGCACATTAATAGGTTGATTGACCACGGTAAAATACCCTTAGTGTATAGGTGAGTTGAAAATCTGGGATTTGGGGAGAATAAAGTTCGATTAATGGAGGATTAATGTAGGTGGGAGCTTGATTATTGATGCAGGTTCCCAGAAGGCTAAAGGCCCTCTTCTGTAGCTCTTTAATTCTAGAAAAAAAAATGACTCAGGCAAAAGGGGTTGAGGAGAGTCATTGTATCCTCCACTCATCCAAACCCAGTGCAGACTGTGTCATATCTCCAATCCTCTCAATCAATTTCTGTGCAGTAATGTACCTAATGTCAAAGAAGCTTCCTATAGGAGGCAATTAATATACAGGATGAATGGGAATCTGTTGAACTTTAGTAGCCTCCACTACAGAACCTTAGAATAAAGACACCAGTTATTATTTGGCACATTGGATGCCAAGCTCCAAGCCTAGTAGAGTCCTACCTCATCGTGCCACAGAGCTGGTTTGCAACTGGCCTCAGGGACTGTGTGTGTTAAGTTTTCACAGTCTCCCTGTGAATGCATGAGTTTCCATATTCCATAAACATACAGGTTGGTAGGTTAGTTGGCTGCTGTACGTTATCCCTGAAGTTTAGGTCGGTGGTAGAATCTGGGGTGCACTTCATGAGAATAAGGTGAGATGAAGCAGTAGATCTATCACAGGAATAGTGCAAATGGTTGTTGATTGTTGTTGAAGACTCAGTGAGCCAAAGGACCTATTTCCATGCTGTATCTCTCTATGAACCTTCAGTTTGTTCACTGAAGTGTACACGAGGAAGGGTTTTAAATGAAACATCTGCAATACAAGGATCATCTTCTAGCCTGTCCCAGCTGCTGTCCCAGCTGAAAATATAGACTAATTTTCATATAAGATATAGGAGCATAATTATGCCATTTGGTCCATGGATTCTGTTCTACCATTTCATCAGGGCTGATCCATTTTTCCTCTCAGCCCCAATCTACAGTCTCCGCCCCACCCGTGTCTCTTCGTGCCCTAACAAATCAAGAATCTATCAACTTCTGCCTTAAGTATACGTAAAGACTTGGCCTCCACAGCTGCCTGTGGTAACAAATTCCACAGATTCACCATTCTCTGGCTAAAGAGATTCCTCCTCTTCTCCATTCTAAAATATCTTAGGAGCTCCAACCCAGTGAAGGCACACGCCAGTGATGAAGTTCACCACCAGCTCCAGTGTGTCAGCACACTTTGGGCTTCTGAATAAAAGTGTCCTTGAATGTCAAGATCTCAAATGAAGAACAAAACACAAGCTTTACTAAGTAGCAATGACCCCTTCCCTTCTGCACACTTTATTTAGGATCTGGCTGTCGACAGTAAGGTCAACATTCATTGCCCATACCTAATTACTGTCTTGAAGGAGGTGATGAGCCACTGCCTGAAATGGTTACAGTTTTTCTGGTTCTCCTTCTGGGCTGCTGGTTATAGTGTTAAACCAATTGGTGAAGGATTGCTTATACTTTTCCAAATCCAATGGCGGTGTTCCGCTGCACCTGTTGCCCTTGCTCTTCTTGGTCATAGAAGTCACAGGCTGGGATGTGTTTTTGGGAGTAGCCTGTGTAGTGCATTGTGTGGATAGTGGACTTGATAGTCAATGTGCACCGATGGTGCAGGGAATGAGTGTTAAGGGTGCTGGATAGCTTACCAGGTCAGTGGGAGGGGAGGGGGGTTACTTTGTCATTGGATATTTTTTGAGTGTTGCTGGAATAGTTTTCATCTAGGCATCCATTGTGCTCTGTATGGTAGTTATCAATGGTGGAAAGGCCTAGTGATGTCATACGGTGAGTAACCCTGTTTCTAACCTGTGTTTAGCATCAGTATTTATGTGGCTAATTAAGTGTTTGTTCAGTGATGACCTCCAGGATATTGATGGCAATACAACTGATTACCTTTGGCTGCACTGTCTCTTGTTGGAGATTGTCATTTCCTACCATTTGTGCAGTGTGAATGTTTGTTATCAGCTCCTGACTAAATGTTGTCTGGGACTTGATGTGTGGATCCATGCATGGAGTGCTTAATTTCCTGAGGTAAATTGGTTTATTATTGGTGTATCTACTTAGATACAGTGAAAACACTGTATTCACTCAACTTAGATACAGTGTAGGAATGGTATACAAAATAATCCATTACAACAGTGCACTGAGATAGTACAAAGTTTAAACAAAGGTGCAGTAATAGAGTTACCGAGAAAGTGCAGTGCAGCCAGGTAGACAGTAAGGTGCAAGATCATAGTGAGGTTGATTGTGAGGTCAAGTATCAATCTTATCTTATAAGAGAGCCATTTAATCGTCCTAAAACCTTGTAATAATCGAGAGTTGACTGAAAGGACAGTTATTATCTAGATTGGACCTTTGTAAACAAGATACCTGAGCAACTTTCACATTGTCAGCTTCATGATAGTGTTGCAACCGTACCAGAACAACTTGGCAGGAAGCACAACTAGTTCTTTCATGCAACAAACACAAAATGCTGGAGTAACTCAGCAGGGCAGGCAGCATCTATGGAGAGGAATACACAATCAACATTTCAGGCTGAGACCCTTCATTCCTTCTTCAGCCATTTACCTTTTCCACCTGTCATCTCCCATCTTCTCACTTCATTATCCCTCCCTAACACACCTACCTTCCACCTCACCTGCCAGCTTGTACTCCTTCTCCTTCACCACCACCCCCACCCTCCTATTTGGGCTTCTTCCTTCATTTCCAGACCTGATGGAGGGTTTCAACCTAAAACATCAATTGTTTATTCCTCTCCATAGATGCTGCCCGATGTGCTGAATTCCTCCAGCATTTTGTGTGTTTTGCTTTGGGTTTCTAACATCTGCAGAATATTTTGTTTATTTCTTTAGTGCAGCTCCTCAGCGTTGTATTAGAATGTTGTCTGATTCCCATAACCTTTGATGACCAGTCCTCTCGCCAAATTTCTTGATGACATTTGGAGTAAACCACATTGGCTGAAGACTGACTTCTGCGATTGTGGTGATGTCAAGAGGAAGGTGAGAAGTATCATCTGTTCCACACGTCTGGATGATTATAGTTGTGAATGCTTCAACCTTATCATTAGCACTTGCATGCTAAAGGTTAAGGTTCAAAGGTTCATTTCATTGTCAAAGTATGCATGTATATTACAACTCTGATATTTGCCTACTTCAGATAGCCATTACATAGAGAAGGATGAAAGAAAAGACACGAACTCCCTCCCACCAACCGGCATGAAAAAGAAAATAAACAAAACTTGCAGACCCCAAAATCCCTCACTCCCTCACCCGCAGCAAAAAAACAGCCACAATAACAATCCTTGACCGCTTCCCTCACAGAAAACAATAGTGACAGTGGCACCAAACCCCCAATCCACCCACACACAAAAAAAATTAACAGATCCACCCACCCACCAGTTGTCCTCAAGAAAGAAAACACCAAAAAAACTGAAGGAAACTAATATAAAGTACAGTCTAATAATGACACAAATCTTAGAACATAGGAAACGTCTTTTAATCTGCATACAAGCAGAGCAGCTGCACAAACTCAGTCTTTCTGTAAAGAGAGACTGCTGACCTGGGTCTGAACACCATAGACCCAGGTTAAACGTGCCAATCCAGCTGCTGACCACCTCTGTTGGGAGCCAATGCTAACCCCTTCGCATTCACCTCTCCGCTTCAAAATGGAGTGGTTCATGACCCCGTGCCCTGTCTCTGGTCTTCGGCACGAGTCAGCTTGTGTTCTTGGACCATTCCACCACGCCCCCCCCCCCCCCCCAGTTTGTGATCTTCATGAGGTAGCTCTCTGGGTACAGCACAGCACTGGATCCTTCGACTGAGATTCAAACCGTTTGTCCCAGGCTCCAACAGTTTCTGTAACACAAACAAGACAAAAAGACCAAGCAAAAGGCTTAGAAAAAGTGAAATAATTGGAAAGATTAGCTATCTGAAAGATGTTGCCTGAGGAATCATTGTTCTCTCAGGCTATCTTGTTCTGGCAAACAATATCTTGGACTTATCATTGCTCACAATAGAGATGTTCTTGAGGCCTCTTCCCCCACTGTTAACTGTTTAATTGTCACCACCATTTATGGCTGGATGTGGAACAGATGGAAAAGCTTGGATCTCATATACTGGTTATACAATCATATAGCTCTGAGTTATTTGTGTTGTTTTGTCTTATATTTTAATGTACATCTAGTCTTGTGTTGCAACTTTACAAAGTTATCATCTCATTTTTTTTTAGTTCTGCCCAGTGCAGCCCCTGGTGTAGTCTTGTATACTCCTCTGGGAAGCAGGGTTTAATACAGATTGATAGAGATGATAGAGTGTAGTATGTCTCTCATTGTGAGAATGAGGTTTGTGGTGATATATTGTCCATTTTGCTGTATAGTTAATTGTTGATGCCCAGTTTTTAGCTGCCTGATCAGTTTTGACTGAACCTATTTTCCTCAATTTATTACAATGGCTTTACAACATGGTGAGTGTGCCCTCGGAACGAAGCTAGAACAAGCAGTGCCATCATGTATCTGCCACTTGTTGAGGACAAGGTTGAATGGGTTTATCCCTCATGTTGGTTCAGTCACTGCACTCTGTGGACCAGGTTTATGACCTACGTCCTTCAGGATTCGGCCAGCTTCGTCAGTAGTGGCACTAACAAGCCCGCTTTGATAGTGAACATTCAAATCTATGATCCACATAAATATGCATCCTTACTCCTTGGTAGCATTGTTCATTTGAAGAGTGAAGGAGATGGATCTTTTCCCATGATTAAGCTGATACCATGAATTCCAAGTCAGTGATGGGAAACCCAAGGACTATTGCCTCCTCTCTGTATACCACAGTGTCGCCATCTGGAATCCACTGTCATGAAAGAGGTGGAAGCGTATACTGTTCTGTGTTCTGTCTCTGGTTGGTATGTTCAGCTGATGGGAGGAGGTAGAGCCAGGAGTTGTGATGGAGGTTTCTGCTAAGTGATCAGTAACATATGGTTTCATGAGGTTGCTCCAAACCCTGCCTCACTACTGCCTGTTGCCACCTCCTCTCTGCCACTACTCCCTCCTCTCCGGATGTTTCCTCCTTTATCCCACCATGCATTCCCCCTCTTTACCCATCTTTTTATTTCTCCCTTCCCCATCTAGAGACCTACAGTACTGTGCAAAAGACTTAGTCACATATATATATGTAGCTAGGGTGCCTGAGACGTTTGCACAGTACTGTATTTATCAACGTGGAGCGGAGAGAGAGTTTGTAAATCTGGCGGAAGCAAAGGATGTTAGGAATGGTAAGGGTGGAGCGCTACAGGAGTGGTGGGACAGGTGACAGAGAAGGAGTGTCATGGCAGGGGATAGTATGGCTGCAGACCCCAATGCTGAGATGCCAGACAAGGTCACTTGATTTCAAACATTTTTTGTGTGGCAGCAGTACAGTATAATACATAAAATTACTATAGTACTGTGTAAAAGTCTTAGGCAAACTTGCTGTATATGTTTGCCCAAGACTTTTGCACAGTACTGTACCTATGATTCTCTTGCCCTCTTGTCTGAAGACGGCTTCTGAGTTATGCTCAGAATCAATCACTATAATATTCAGATGTGAGAAAATTTAATTAACTATTATCTATAGTTGCCACAACTGGAGAGCCCAATCACTCATACCAGCAATAAGAGAAAGACAACTCAGTTTACTGGGACACATCATGCGGAAAGATGAACTAGAAAAACTCATACTCTCTGGAAAGATCAAGGGGTGCAAACCTAGAGGAAGACCTCGGATTATGTACATGAAAAGCCTAGCCAGGTGGCTGCACATCGAGGAAATGGAAGTCATCCAAAGAACGAGGGATAGATCTATATGGAAAACCATGGTCACCAACGTCCACATCGGATATGGTACCTAGACAGCAGGCATTTTCTATAATTTAGTTTATATTTTATCCTTGTTTAATCTCATTTGAAATTCTTAGTTAGATTTCTGCTATCTGAATCTATGCTTTCTTGCTTTAAACTGGAATCAGCAATATTTAAAATGCCTTCTGCCTATTGGCTCTCTAATTCTTTTGTTTTTGAGCCAGTCATGAGAGATAATTGAAGGTTGACTTGTCACATAATCAAAACTCTTTCATGTCTCTCCTGGAACAGAGAAGAACAAGGTTTAATTTGAGATAGCCTGCCAACCGGCCAGTGAGTGGTAACCAATTATCCATCTGTTGCAGGTTTTGCTACTGTATTTACAAAATTGGAAGCTGTCTAATATGATTAACCATGATATCCCTTTATAATAAAATCATCAATCAGATCACTCCTTAATATCTTCATCCCTGGTGATTTTTTTTTTATATTTGGGTCAAAAATCTATCACATCATGTGAATATTGCATTATGCTGAATAATGCTGGGAGGAATTAAATACCATCATCTCTGGAGAAATTGTATTAAGAAAACTGATGGGGCTGACGGCTGATAAGTTCACTGGCCCAGATGCCCTGCATACAAGGATCCTAAAAGAATTGATGACTAAAATAATGGATGGAATTACTGTAATCTTCTAGTTATAAACTTCCATAGGTTCTGGTGAGGGGCCAAATGATGGGAAAATTGCCAAAGTGGCAGTCTTACTCGAAAAGGGGAGGAGGGCAAAAGTGGACTGATCAGCTTAACACACATGTTGGAAAAATGTTAGAAACAGTAATTAAGGAAATAATAGCAACACATTTGGAAAATTATAATCTCATCAAGCAGAGTGAGCATTGCTTCATGAGAAGGAAATTATCTGTGTCAAAAATCATTCGAGTTTCTTGAGAAAATCTCAACTAAAGTCGATGGAACAAATATCTTGACCTTGGATTTCCAGAAGGGATTTAACAAGGTGCCTCAGAAAAAAGATTAGGTGCCCTTCCCCTTTCCTTTTCTACCATGAATCCACTCTCCTCTCCTATCAGAGTCCTTCTTCTCTAGTCCTTTACCTTTTCTACCTATCACCTCCCAGCTTCTTACTTCATCCTCCGCCCCCACCCACCTGTTTCACCTATCATCCTTCTAGCTTGTACTCCTTCCGATTCCCTCCTCTTCTTATTCTGGCTTCTTTTCCCTTCCTTTCCAATCATGATGAAGAGTCTCGGCCCAAAATATTGAACGTTTATTCATTTCCAGAGATGTTGCTTGACGTTCCAAGTTCCTCCAGAATGTTGTGTGGGTTGTTCTGGATTCCCAGCATCAGAGAAACTCTTGTGTTTGAGGTTTACAGAGAGATATTGATAGGTTATGTGAGTGAGTAAAATGTTGAAACAAAGAATATACTGTGGGGAAATGGGAACTTGTTCATTTTAGAGAAGGTGAACTAAAGAACAAGGAATTATTTAAACACAGAGAATAGCAACCTTACAAGCTGATTTATGGCTCCGTATGAATGCTTGTCATAATGTTAACCTTTATTTCAAAGTGTTTGATTGGAAAAGTAGCAAATTTTTACTACCACCTTATAATACCGAGAGCACCTCTTGACCTCTGAACAATTCTGTTAATTTCATTAGAGGCACTTCAGAGAAAGTTCACTAGAATGATCCAAGATAAGAAAGGATTGTCCCCAAAGAAAAGATTAAATAGTTTAGAACTCTAGTCATTAGTGGTCAGAAGAATTTTCAAGAATAGCGTCTAATTTCTAATACTTAGGAGTTAGACAACCCAAATGCTGAGCAGATATCTCCTCTCATGAAAGATTCCTGAACCTGTGAAAGGTCTCAAAATAAGAGGAGAGCCATTTAAGACTGAGATGAGGAAGAAATTCTTGCCTAAATATGTTGAGTCGTTGATTCTTTGCTGCAGAGAGTTGAGGGAGCAGAGATCCTGTGTATATTTATGGCTAGGATTCATTACTATTCAGCAAAGGATGCAGGATTTATGGAAAATGAGCACAAATGTGGACAATCAGACTTGAGGGGCTAAATTTCCATATCTATTCCTGATTTGTATGGTTGGATAATAGCAGTGTGCATTTTATTGTGTAGCACAATCATCATCATCATCATGTGTCATGTTGTATGATGTGGGCATGCAGGGTCTTTATGACCATGATTGTTCTTGACAAATTTTTCTACAGAAGAAGTTTTCATTGCCTTCTTCTGGACGGTGAATTTATTAGATGTAGTCTTCAATAATCAGGATTTGTGATATGCACCAGCTGCTCATTCAACCATCCACCACCTGCTCCCATGGCTTCATGTGAACCTGATTCGGGGGGGGACGGTGTTGCTAAACAGGTGCTACACCTTGCCCAAGGGTGACCTGGGGGTTAGTGGAGGGTAGGACTGCCTTACACTTGCTTTGGTTGAGACTTATCTCCACCTCGCCTCCCATGTAACTCAATAGATTAGCAAAATCAGTCACAAAATTGGATGTGCATTTCTCTACTTTTGGTAATGTTAATGTAATTACTTGTGTGTAGAGCTCATAGATGGTCTCATGGATGTCACTGGGCTCAGAACCCACATTTGACATGACTACATGTACAGTATATGAAGTATATAACCATATAATGTATATAGAAATCGGGACAACATTTCTCCATACCAGGATGTAAAGCACAGTAGTACACATAACACATAACTTATGAAGCTGAGGATAAAATCTACAGATGAATCACACATAAATAACAAACTAAAGTGTATTAATATTAAATATGGTAAGGTAAGGAACAGTTTAACCAGTGGCACTTTGAATACGATGTGGCAAGGAGTTCAGATGACCTGGGGGAAGAAACTGTTTCTCACCCTGATCATTCTTGCTTTTATTCATCACAGTCTCCTGCCTGATGGTTGGATGGATGGGATCCTCAATAATACAATTAATTAATGTTGAAGGAAGTGCATTGATTGGAACAGAATAATAGAAAGTAAGAAAGTTAAAATACTAGTCCTCAACAGCATAAAGATGCTGTATAAAATTGAAGACACCAATAGAATGAGATGTAAATTCCATTTGCAGGTAGGGTCTTGTACTTTCTTTGCAGGCATCAGTTGGGGGGTGGTCACCATTTTACTAGTTGCACCAGGTATTGACATTTTAAAACTGTAAAACACCCAACCGTGTACCTGAGATGTGAGGTGCACATTGCACAGTCAATCCCACCACTTCATGTTTGTATGTGCGCGCGCGCGCGTGTGTGTGTGTGTGTGTGAGAAAATACCTTCCAAACCATTACAAAATCAATGGGGCAGCCATTCTGTTGCAAGTTTCTTGGCATAAGAGAAATTCCCAGCTACTCATTCTCTCTCCCACACTGAATTCCTTAATGCCAAAAATGTCTCTTGATTTTCTATAGTTTGCTTTTTTAGCTGATTGGATATGCTGCGTCACTTTCAATGGCCTGTGTATTTCTGACTTCACATCCATTTAAAATGCTACCAATTGCAATGTAAACAAATGTAACTTTTGCTTACAACACTGTACTGTTTGATCTGGAGATCCTAATAAGTGCAGCAGGCCAGCATGAAAGATAACATTGTGGAGATGTACAGCTGTGTAGCTACATTTCAGAAGCAGAGCTCAGCAATCATATGTCAGCACATCAGATTTTAGCGTAAATGATAGAGGATGAATTCTACTCTTGCAAATCATGAATGGAAAGGCGTTGCCTCCTCTTCTGTCCATAACTGCACAAGAATGCAAACTGAATACGCTGAGTCTCAGTCACTGTATAGACAGTGCTCATTGTAATTCTTCACAACATTTGTGAAATTTGAATTATGTTATTCAGCAGCATATGTCTCCCATCTAGTCCAATTTCAGAAAATTGACAACATCACATTATTCTTGCATTAAGAATATAGAGTTAGGACTGGACTGGCATACTAACTAACTGGATTATGATGCATGCCAGTCATGACATTATCATGCAAACTGATAAGTATTCTACTGGGTGATTTGCAATTCTGTGGGAAAATCTTTAATACACTGGCAACGAAAATGCCAATTAAACCTAAACAAAACCCTTCCAAATCAGTTTGTCTTTTATACTCTAGTATTTTTAATTTGTGTAGTTTTCACATGGCGAATGAATGTTCTTTTATTTTTAGAGCCTTTGATTCTTCAATGCTCACTAGAAAGCTGTCATGTTGCCTTCATTTTGGCAAACCTGCTGCACATTGGGCAAATGCCAATTTTTCAAATGCTACTCCATACAGCAGGAAGTACAGGACGAAGATGAGAAGTTAGTTGTTGTCATTATCAATGCTTGCATACTGAAAGTGAAGAAAACAACATGTCGTAATCTTGGTAAACCAGAAACAAATAAACCAAAATTAACAGGCTGATCTGCGATGGCCAGAGTTTAGACATGGCAAAATGAAGTCTTGGAACTGAAGCATTCTTTAAAAAATACAGATACACACAAAGGCCAGAAGATGGTGCTATAGTGGGAAATGGTTATTATTAGTACACAGTAGAAGATTTCAGGTAAGTACTTCTGTCTGGGAGATGTGCTCTCAGGAAGCTCTGCAATTGTTGCTTAATTTATTTATGTTTGAAAAAGTTTTAGCTGGGACTGTGGTACACTCAATTTCCTAATTGATATTATCCAGATCAGTTACAGCCCTAGAAATATTGTCATGTCATAGAAAAGTGCAGCACAGAAGCTGGCCCTTCAACCCATCTAGTCCGTGCTGAACCATTTAAACTACCTATTCCCATCAAGTTGCAGCAGGATATGTCCTCCATGCCCCTAAAATCCAAACTTCTCTTAAACATTGAAATCGAACTTGCATACATCACTTGCACTGGCAGCTCATTTCACACTTTTACAACCCTCTGAGTGAAGAAGTTTCTGTTCATGTTCCCATTAAGCTTTTCACCTATCACCCTTAAACCATGACCTCTAGTTGCAGTCCCATGCAACCTCAGTGGGAGAAAATCTGCTTGCATTTACCCTGTCTATATCCCTCATAATTTTGTGTACCTCTTTCAAATCTCCCCTCAGTCTACTACATTGCAAGGAATAAAGTCCTAAGCTATTCAATCCTTCCTTATAACTCAGCTCCTCCAGTCCCAACAACATCCTTGTAAATTTTCTCTGTATTATTTCAACCTTACTTACATCTTTCTTGTAGATAGGTGCCTAAAACTGCACATAATACTCCAAATTAGGCCTCAGCATCATACAACTTCGATGTAACCTCCCATCTCCTGTGCTCAGTATTTTGATTATTGAAGGACAATGTGCCAAGCACTGTGGATAAATAAACAGTGAAACAGAACAAATATTGACAACATGACAGTGGTTTAATCTGATCATTATTTTGTATTTTTTTGCTATAAAGCCAGAGAACTGTTGCATTAACTGTCCTTTGAGTTTACATGCTTCTCTTTTTGACCCATCTTCAGTCTTTCTTTTCCTCAACTTCTAGCTCTAATTTCTGGCAACATGCTGTAGTACCAACTAAATCAGCCACAGCCCATTGACATCTGACCTGTAAAGACTCTGTAATTTCCAACATTTCTTTCCCTCTTTTCCTGCTCTTTCATCCTAATTGCATTCCTCATTGAGGGTAATAACCAAACTGTTTATTAGTTCCTTTTCTGTTGATACTACCAACTTCTTGTCACAAGCACAATAGTCTTCCTCTTTTTAAATCACTTTGCCACCAGCTTCAATCATGGGCTTGGTGAGCTGAGGAGCTTGTTTCTGTGCTGCGAATCTGTAACTCTGTGACTTTATATCTTCATTGGTTTTCAGGACATCTTCACCTTACTGAGAGGACTCATTGCTTTCCAATCTTCTGGGCCACTCATCAGTGAATTTCCAAATAACAACTCCCTTTCCTGTTCAAATACAGCAGATGCAACACCTGCATTTTTAAAAAAAACCTTTTTATGTCCCCAAAACAATAGGAAATATTAAATAATGTAAGTAATTAAGTGATTATATTGTCTTCTCCAAAGAGTCATGAAAAAGCTAAGAAAACGTGACCACTTTGCAGTCCAAACAACAGGAATTCTGCAGATGCTGGAAATTCAAGCAACACACATAAAAGTTGCTGGTGAACGCAGCAGGCCAGGCAGAATCTCTAAGAAGAGGTCTCGGCCTGAAACGTCGACTGCACCTCTTCCTAGAGATGCTGCCTGGCCTGCTGCGTTCACCAGCAACTTTTATGTGTGTTGCCACTTTGCAGTCCATTCAGTCCACAAGGATGGTCTCTATTTTTTCACCCACTCTTTCCTGCACACTTGCAAAGAAACTTGGGGAACATCCCTTCATCGGTACATCAGCTTTCGACACTTAACTAGCAACTGCAGAAAATCAGTCCATGGTTTCCATTAATACTTCCTGCAGATCTCATTCATTTTGCCTTTTGTATGTCTTAATGTCAACTTTGTTTGACTTTTAATCTATCTTACTTCAAGCCTATTGGCAATCCCAATTATTCCCTACTCACTCTCCTCCTGGTTCCACTCCTGCATATTACAATATGCCATACCTCCATCTATTTTGCAGTTTTTTGGATTTTCATCAGAAAACATTAACTTTTTCTGTACAAACAAATGTTGCTATCATTTGGACTTTTAGTATGTCAGAACAGTGCTGTTGTCTGCATGAAAATCAGTCCAAGTACAATCCTTGCTTGTATTAGGTTCATTCCTAATTGATCAGGATATATTGTTGCAAATAGTAGATCAAAATGTATTTATTTATCTGCTATTTCTGAAAATATTCAGAATGGCTCCAGATAGGAGTTCAGAGCTTATGTCTTGGTTTACTGTGATCCGAAAGATGCTGAAGTTTCTTTTTAATACAAAGAATTATTGTTCTTTTGTGTCCACATCAGCAAGAGCAGGAAGCCATGTTCCAGATATCAGTGTGAGTGACTCATACAGAAAAGATTCCGTGAATGATTGACAGAAAGCAGCAGTATACATTTTTTTTTATATATATCAAGGGTCTAAAGATGTAGATTCCATCTTTAAATCTTTGATATAAAAACAGAAATCACTTTGTTTCAGCCTTGCTTCCGAAATCTCACTGGCCTGGCTTCTGCAGTTATCTTCATGCTGCCAGTAACCTATTCATTTTGAATGAGTTCAGAGTGTTCCAAATAATATGAATTGGAAAATCTAAGCTGTGGTTGGTATAATAGGAAATAGACGCAGAGTCATCCAGTTTGTTTTTATTAGTTCTGATCTTTTTGTCACTAAGATATGAATGCATTCACCCATGGGGATGCTCTAGAGGGAAATGTCTTTGCTCATGCTATTTTGGCAATTTAAAGCTTTCTACTACCTCTCCACATCAGAAGTGAGAAGAGACAAGGCAAGGATACTGTATATAAAGTTCAAAAGAATGAAACAAAAATGAAGCAAGTAATGCAAATCTGAAATAGAATCAGCAAGCTCTGGGGAAATCCTCACTAGGTGTTGCCTGTCCACCTCTTCATAACAAGTGGTGAATCTATGGACTTCTCTGCCACTGTGGGCGGTGGAAGCTGGATCATTAGAATTCTTTAAGGGGAGGTTGATAAATACTTGATAGTTCAAGGGATAGATGTGTATGGGGAAAAGCACAGAAAAGGACTTGAGGGTGCCTTTGGATCATGAGAAATGATGAGGCAGACTTTAATGGTCTAATGGCCAACTCTTGCTCCTATTTTCTTTTGTTCTTCTGTGCCTAGGTGAAGATAGTTAAACAGCCAATCAAAGTCAGGTTTACTCTCACTGAATTTTGTTGTTTTATGGCCGCTGTATAGCATGAAACAAACTGTAAAATTACCATAAGATATAAATAAATAAATAGTGCAAAGGGTAAATAATGGGATAGTGTTCATGGGTTCACGGATCATTCCAATATTTGACGGCAGATGGAAAGAATCTGTTCCTAAATCATTGAGTGTGAGTCTTCAGGCTCCTGTATCTTCTCCCTGATGGTGATAACAAGAAGAGGGTATTTAATGATGAATGAATTAGATCCATTTAATCTTGCTTCTAATTACTTTTAAAAATAAATTAAAATCAAATTAAACAATGAAGCATGCAGCTGAATGTCAAAAGCATTCAGAGACTTGTCCGTGATAGCTTTGCCAGGAGACAAAACTCTGCTGCCTTCTGTCAAATCATGTGTGGGACATTCTGGGGGGTGGGAAGAGATGTGAATCCGCAGTCACAGCCGTGAGGACTTCAATAAGACACATCATTTGTAAACATTTACAAAGCCTATCAATGCTCAAAATCAGCAGATGCTGGACTGCAGAATTGGGTTGTGAGTGCATTTCCCCTTTAAGAAAACAGAAGCATAGAAGGCAAGCTGGTCTACAGGTATAATTGAAACACAGAGCTGTAGACCATGCCCCCCTCCCCATTCCTGACTGGTGAGCGTTGTCTCTGAGACCTCAGAGCAAGATTCCAGTACCAGAAGGAGATCAGATTCTGCTGAATACTTTGCTGCATAGAAACATTGCTGACCCCCAGCATTTCAGACACAACGCTGCAGCCCAATGGCTTCAACATTCTCCGCAAAGACAGAACAAGTGTGTCTTTTAAAGGTAGAGGGGGAGGAGGAGGCTTTATGATTAACTCATCGTGGTACACAGATGTGGCAGCTCTGTTTCAATCCTTCTTACCTGACCTGGAACATCAAGTGGTCAAGTCTGCCAAGGGGGTTTCTGCTATCACCCTGATCGTGATGTACATTCTACCTTAGGCCTCCATAAAGCAGGCACTGGAGGAGCTGAACACCGGAATCAGCAGTCATGAACGAGCATTGTGGGGGATTTCAACCGGGCCAGCTTGATGAAGTGTCTGAACAACTACCAGAGGAACTGTGTAACCAGAGGAACCAACACACTTAACCACTGTTATCCCACCATGAAGCATGCTTACTGTGCCATTCCACGTCCCACTTTGGAAAGTCCAACCACCTGACTGTATTTCTGCTCTCAGCATGCAGGTAGAGACTAAAGACCACAACACCAGTGTTGAGGACCAAGAAGGATTGGTCAAGGGGGCGGAGAAGCATTTGCAGAACTGCTTTGACTTGGTGGACTGGACAATATTTAGGGATTCGTCTTTGAATCTGAATGAATACACCACAGTTGTCATTTACTTCATCCTGAACTCTGTAGATGAGTGTGTGCATTTGACAACATATCGGACATACCCAAACCTGAAGCCACGGATGAATTTGTAGTCTGCTGAGGGATAGATCTGTGGCATTCAAGATTGCTGATCCCGAACTATACAAGAAGTGCAGGTACAAACTATGGAATGCCATATTAAGAGCAAAATAACAATTTCAATTGAAGTTAGACATAGAATCAGATGCACGTTAGCTCTGGCAGGGTTTTCCTACTAGGTCAAACCTAACGCCATGAATGGAATGGCTGTGACGCTTCACTCCCAGATGCACTCAACACGTTTTATGCAGGCTTTGAAAGGGAAAATAAAACTACACCTGTGTTAACCCCTGCAGCAGCTGATGACCCTGTGATCTCTGTTTCGGAGGCCACTGTCTGAACATCTTTCAAGAGGGTTAACCCTTGCAAGGTGTCAGTCCCTGATGGTGCCCCTGGTGGGGCAAAGAAAACCTGTGCTAACTAACTGGTTGGACCATTCAAGGACATCTTCAAGCTCTCACTGCTACAGTAGGAGGTTCCCACTTGCTTTAACCAATTTCCCCCGGGATCAATAAAGTATGACTATGACTATGATTTTAAAAGGGTGAGAAGAGCAGGGTGAGCTGCCTCAATGTCTATCACCCAGTTGCACTCACATCTACTGTGACGAAGCCGAAACAAGGCTACAGTCAACCCCTGGATAAGCATGCACCTGGGCCTAATGCAATTAGAAAGAAGGTATGACAGTGGTTTTATTTCATTTGGCGTTTGAGGAGTCTTTCTACTGTATGTCTCCAAGGACTCTTGCAGGTTTATTCAGATGTGCCATACTAACTGGTTGCATCACCATCTGGTATGGAGGGACCAAACATAGGATTGGAAGAAGCTGAACAAAGTTATAAACTCAGTCAGTTCCATTCTGGGCACTAGCCTCCCTAGCATTGAGGACATTTTCAAAAGGTGATGCCTCAGAAAGGCAGCATCCATTATCAAGGAAGCTCATCACCCAGGACATATCCTTTTCTCATTGCTACCATCGGGGAGGGGGTACACGAGCCTGAAGACACACACTCAAAGTTTCAGGAGCAGCTTCTTCTCGTCTGCCATCAGACTTCTACTTTCATGACATCTTTCAGAACATACGCTGGTGATATTAAACCTGATTCTGGACTATGAAATCTGGAAACTACCTCACTAATTTTGCTCTTTTTTCCCACTACATATTTAATTGATTTTTAATATCTATTTATTATTATAATTTATAGTTTTTATTATTACATACTACAATGTATTGCTGCCGCAAAACAACAAATTTTGTGATGTGCCATTGATATTAAAGTTGATTCTGATTCTGAATGAACAATAGGTTCTTGGAGCATAAGATTATAAATCCATGATTGATTCCGAAGCTAGAGGGCACTAAAACAAGATAAGAGGGGAGAGATTTATAAAGAGAGCCATGAGGTAACTTCTTTCCACAGAGTGCAGTAACTACCTGAATTGAATTGCTAGTGGAAGAGTTCAAGGCAGGTACAAATGCAACATTTAAGAGGTATTTCAATTGAAAGGTTATGGTTTGGAGGGTTATGGACCAAAAGCGGGTAGCTGCAGGTGTAGCAAGGAGAATGCTGTGGTTAGTGTGGTCCAGTTGGGCTGCAGGGCCACCTTCTGTGCTATATTACCCTGTGACTCGATGGAAGTTTGAACAGGCACATGAGTGGCTTTCCTGGAGAAAGTAAGAGCAGGAGTTATGTTAGACCTGTGGGCAGAGCTAGTTAGACACAGTGTAAATTAAAAATTTGCAGACACCGGAAGTGTGAAATAAAACCAAGATCAAGATTTTTCAGAATTCAGCTTTATTTATCACATGTACATCAAAACACACAGTGAAACGCATTGTTTCCATTAACAGTCAACGCATTTGAGAGTGTGTGCTGGGGGCAGCCTTTAAGTGTTGTCACTCATTCCGATGTCAACATAGCATGCCCAGAATACTCGACAAGAACATAACAAGCAATAAAACAACGGTTCCTCCCTCCCAACCACACATGTACATGGTCCTTTAACCCCAGGACTTGCCTCCAGCCTCCAATGGACTCAGATTTGGGCCTGTAGACGATGGGATTCTTCTTCACAGAGATTCACAGACTCAGCTCTAGCCAATTGGCCTTGATGTTTTGACTTCCAGTTTGGCCTTGGGCCGCAATCCTTGGCATTGATCAAAGGACACTAGCCCCTGAACTCTGAACTTGCTAATGACGGGACCCCAAACCCTCGGCCTCGGACTCTTGGCTCAATCGTTCATGAGCGCAGGTGGTCATCAGAACTCATTCCTCCCGCCTGAGCAGAACTCCGATTCTGGAACCCGCTGACAACTTGCTGGCCTGAGGAAGGGCCAAGTGTGGATGAGGGCCCCTCCCCTACAGGTCAAAGACCATTTTGACAAAACTAATTAAATTGCAATTCATGTGCTGGATGTCTTTTAGATTACTGCTGCAGGAAAATGTAATGAACTTGAGAGGTTGTAATGTAACAAACACGAGAAAATCTGCAGATGTTGGAAATCCGAACAACACACACAAAATGCTGGAGGAACTCAGCAGGCCAGGCAGCATCTATGGAAAAAAGTAAACAGCTGATCTTTCAGGCCTAGACCCTTCGTCAGTACTTCATCAGTCCTGTTGAAGGCTCTCTGCCCAAAACGTATACTGTTTACTCTTTTCCATAGGTGCTGCGTGGTCTCCTGAGTTCTTCCTGCATTTGGTGTGGGGCTACTTTAAGTTGTAATATTACTGGGACCTAAAAATGAGAAAAGATTGGATAAGGGACGACTTGCTGGTGATTTGATTGATATGTGTAAAATTTATCAAGCACCTGGATAAACAGGAAGAGTCAACTCCTTTAATGTAGAGGATATTAGCCAGATAACACAGACCTCAAGTTATTGCCAGCAGAAAAGCAGGACGGCACTGTAACATAGTGGTTAGCACAATGATTTACAGTACAGTCAGACAGGGTTCAATTCCCCCCACTGTCCGTAAGCAGTTTATACGTTCTTCCCATGACCAGGTGCTCCAGTTTCCTCCCGCAGTGCAAAGACCTACCGGTTGGAAGGTTAATTGGTCATTGTAAATTGTTCCATGATTAGGCTAGAGTTAAATTGGGGTTACTGGGTGGCGTGGTTCAAAGGGCTGGAAGGGCCTATTCTGCGCTGTATCTCAATAAATAAATAAATCAGAATATAGAGTGTTACTTTTTCACTCAGTGGATAGAGGGGCCATCAAGAAAGTCAGAAGTTGCCTAAATCAGTGTTAGAGACGGAAACCTTTTTCACAGTTAGATGTTACTTGGGTGTATCCATGAAAAGTCATGGTCTTGATAATGCCAAGTTCTAGAGGTGGGGAAACATTGGGTTGCTCTTTTATGCCAGCTTCGGCTTCCTAGGCTAAGTGACACCCTTTGGTATTGTGAATTTGCTGTGACTCTCGTATTTTGCCATCTGAGGATTGGTTTACATCTGGGCATGCTGCCTCTTTTAGGTGTCAGAGGGCAAGTGAGATTTGCCTTTTGCATGCAGTTCACTTAATTCACAATGGGTGAGACTCAGCAAGTGCCGGGCCAGTATTCCAGGATCATTACCTCTGTCCGACCTGGAAGATGTTCCTGATGAATAGCTTCTCAGCCTGTGAAGAGCTGCAGAAAATCAAGAGGATGCAGTTGCAGGGAAGGATAAAAGAGACACGAATGGACCAATTAACGGATAAAAGAGAAGATGAAAGAAGTCAACAAAGAGTTCTAGTAGAGAAACATGAGAAGAGATGAAAATGGTCACAGTAGATTTGGAGGTGGAAGAGACTCAGAATCTGGGAACGTGAAGATCCTGGCCATGAATGTGCCAGAGGAAATGTGCCAAGTTATGCAATCATTGTTCCACTCCATCATGCTGGTAAATTAGACTCATCAACATTTTAGAGCTTTGATGCTTTATTGCTGTTCCTCATTTAACTTTCCAGCAAAGTAAGTATACAGATGGAAGCAAAACCCCCCATGTTCTGTGCTGATGAATTACTGAAGCACCGCACCCCCCTGTGCTTTGCACACATGATGCATCTGCTCCAGTGAGTCTCTGAAGATATGTAGATTTGAGAATGGCTGCACTTTCCTTTCAAGTTAGCTTTTAGTTTGAATTTATAAAACCAAATTTGAGCTTTTCGTTTCATTTGAATTTATCTAGCACTGACCATGCTTAATTAATCTTGCATATATAGTCACTTTAAAATAATACTATTGTCCAATCTAATAAACTGTACCAACAATGCAGAGAACATTCTTTAGAGATTTAAAAGGAAATATATTTTTCATTATTCCTTAGAAGTTTTTGGAATTTTTAAGAGGTGATATAATATTTAAAGCTCTGTGCACTCTGCTTGTTGTATGCATGTCTATCATAATTTGGCAAATTCCTTTCATGAGTGTGTGGGGAGCTCCTTGGAACTGTTGAAAGAATAAGACAGAGCACAATTATCTAAGCGTTTCCCTTGTTTTACTTAGAATACTGTTTCAACACAACATAAGTTTTTGTTTAACAAAAGCTTGCATTTGTACATCTGCATCTGCTGCTCAGACTTTAAGTTGCTCTGTCATGCAGCATTGAAAAAGATCTTTTGATCCAACTGTTTCATGGGGCGCCACAGTGGCGTAGCAGTTAGTGTGATGCTATTACTGCTCAGGGCGTCGGAGTTAGGAGTTCAATTCCAGTGTCCTCTGTAAGGAGCTTGTCTGTTCTCCCTGTGGAATACATGGGTTTTCTCTGGGTTCTCCAGTTTCCTCGCACAGTCCAAAGATGTACCAGTTAGTAGGTGAATTGACATGATAAATTGTCCCATAATTAGGTTTGCGTTAAATCAGGGGTTGCAGGGAAGTGCGGCTCGAAGGGCCAAAGTGCCTGTTCCGGGCTGTTGCCCTAAAAATAAATAAATAAAAGTTATTGGTAGGGTGGTTGCTTAAGGCCATTGACCTAAAAAGATAACTCTGTTTCCCATACCATAGATACTGCCTGACTTGCAAGGTATTTTCAACATTCCCTACTTCTGATTAATGTTTCCAATAACTGAAGCATTTTGCTTGCAGATGACATTTGTGCGTTTTCATTTATTCTCTGCTTGAATGTTCAGAGGGTGCACGTTTCACCCTTTTCACAACTGTGCAGGGCTCCTGTAGTCCAGTGTCTGATCAATCCCCGTGCAGAAAAGGGCAGTTTAGAAAGTGATACTCTCCAGGTGGTTCAAATTTAAACGAACAGGTTGGACATGCTTCTGCTGTGATTTATTTCCTTGCATTGAAAATGTCTTTTTAATATGTATTATATCAATTGTGTCTTCACTGCCATCAACCGCCTAAGTGGATGCTAAGTATGAGACAATACTGAAAACAGATTGATTCATGTTCAACCAGAAAAGCTATGCATAGGTTAGTCATTCCAAACTCCTGGTTCAGGACTTCATTGCACTGTCCTGACTTTTAATTTTAAATCCCTCTGCTTCTTACTGAAACTAGGAATTGATCTTTTACAGGTGCTTTATCCAAACTAAATCCTCTATGACAGGTGGTAATTCAGTCATCATATACATGATGACCTAATAATGCTATCTCTTTTGATAGTATTAATTGTAGAATCACCTTAAAAACCACAACGAAGTAGCAGTATGCAATTTCAAATTAAGATCATGTACATCTGGCCTCGTTACAGCTTTAATTACAGAGAGGGATAAAACAGCAAAGATGATGGCGCATCAGTATACTCCAAGTGCACTCCTAAGTCTCACAGTATCTTAGCTCGTACGTATAATCATTCATCTTCATAAGGTTCATTTCCACAAATGATGGCATCATCACCACAAGGACAAGGTCCATAGCCATCTCCTTGGACAAGAGGGATTGACAATAAATGTAGTTCCACCAGTGTCAATCAGATCCCAAGAAGAAAAAAAATGAAATGCCTTTCTCTGGCTTAAGTATGCTGGCCTCCATTCAAGGCTATTCTGTTGCTATGTTTGCACCTAAGCAGTGAATGGTGATGCATTTCTGTCAAGAGTCCTGCTGCTTCATTTGAAGAGTCACCAGTAAGCTTGGAGGTGAAACATGTTCAAGGTGTAGTTGCATGTTTCAGGTCTGCTGTAGCTGTTCTCCGGGGCTACATACATTCCCATAGTCTGCAGAAACTGCTTCTATGTGATCAGATGCTTAACTTTCTGCCTCTCTGTGACTCAGAGGATCAGCAATGAAACATCGCTATAAAAGCTGGATACTGTAAAATCATGAGTAATTTCCCATCTTTGAATGTAAACTATCTATTAAATAACATTCACAATGAATTTTAACTTCATTTGAAATGCTCCTTAACACATATGAATCACAGTGCACTAATTAGTAGGTTAAGTAAGCCATTCTGATGAGTTATTTCTTTGAAAGTCATTAGAAGCTGAACAAATGGTTTGTGTTTCTGTTTTCCTTCCCAGATCACTGGAGATATTCTGGTTGAGTTAATGCTCATAAAGAGTTAAACCATTACTTGGTATTATTGTGCGGGAGTAATCAAAATAGAGGGGCACTCAGAACACCGTTGGCCGATCAGTATAAATGGTAATACCTGGTTGCGATAAGCAACCATTCGTCTCTCTCAATGGAAGTTAGCACTCAGATGCTTTGCTTGAATGTGCTGGCTGAGCTCAGAGGTGTGCTCAGGAAAAAGTGGTTTCAAAAGCTGAGGAAACAGTGCTGTTGCAGATAATGCCAATAGCCAGAGTATAGAAATTAAGAACAATGATAAGTACAGGAATTTCATGTCCATTTATTCCTCTCTAGGGAAAATAAAGATGAGAAAATGAACATACTTTCCACAGGAAATGTAAATGTTAAATTTTGTTAATATTCACACTTTTTTTCTGCTGTCCTGCCCCAAAGCTGATGACTTGTTCTTTAGTATGGGTCTATCACTTTCACATTTGTTGTATTGTGAACTAAAGTTATGAATATCATCAGGCTATTTAATCATATATAAGCACAGGAGAGCCTTGTACTGTGCTGTACAGTACACACACAGCAGGATTTATTAATTTTCAGGGCCTGAGCTATGATCACTGCAATCCACAGCCGGTAATTTCCCTCAGGGAGTTATGCTTTTGAGCCTTCTGTGTGACCTGGCATTTTTGCAGTATCCTGAAAGATTCAGTGAACTGGACTCTCAAGCATACAGGTACGGCCATTGCTGGAGCAGACTTGGGGCTGGATTGAAGTGGGGGGGGCCTGGCCCGAGACCAAGAAACAAACCAATGTTTGGCCGAGTTAAGCACTGGGCCAGACTGAAAAGATAATGTGTCAGGGTTGAGGGTGAAGGATGAACCAGTGTTTGGCTCACTATGCCGGGGGGGGGGGGGGGCGGTTTATTCACTTCGGTACTGAACAAACACTGCAGCTCTGCAACCATCAGCACGCGCCTCAGGCTTGAACTGGCTCCACAACTGTGGCACGCAGCCATAGGGCTCCTGAACAGCTGCAACGCTGAACTGACTCCATGGCTGTGGACTGACCTTTGGGGACGCTCTGCTTCATTGTCTGTGTCTTGTTTGTTTATTTCTTTAATGTTTGCATGATTTGTTCTTTTTTTCACACATTGAGTGCTTGACACTCTTTGTTGTGTGAGTTTTTTTAATAGGTTCCATTGTGTTTTTCTTTGTTTTGTGGCTACCTGCAAGAAAATGAATCTCAAGGTTTTATATCCTAGGTGTACTTTGATAATAAATTTACTTTGAACTTGAACTTCGAACTTTAGTTTATCTTGTCTTGACTGAAGCTCAGCTAAAGGCTAATCCATGATTGTTTGGCTGGTTCCAGATATGGCATTAATATATTTTTGGCTACTGCACATTACTTTAAACCTTAAAGTTGCTTTATTATTCCACTGCTTTTCCTCAAAATATTTTATGACTTTGGATTATAGGCACGAAAGGGTCAAACTTATAAGTGCAATGATTAAATGTGCAATTCATAAATTGTATACTACTGAATGTTCCTCTTCTAAATGATCACATCTGTTTTGATTGCTTGCACTATTGTTGTCATCAAAAAGGGCACTGTGTTCAAACAAAACTCCCAAGCCGTAAGCACATAGTCAAAGCTGACAGTTCAGTTCTGGAAAAAAAAGTGTTCAATGAGTTGCAATATTTATAGCAGTATAGCATTATTCAGAAATACCTTCTAAATTCCCTGAATAACCACTAGCACAAGCAATTATTTCACGATTCATTCTTCATGTGTTTCTGGTGCTTGAACTGGTATGAAATCACTGTGATTGCTGCCTGCACACTTTCATTAATATGTTTTGAAAATAATGTGTGATCAATGCTTTGGAATGTGACAAGGTAACTAACTAAATTTAGTGTTATTTACTTTGCTGTTCAAATTTTGCTGTGGAATGTAAAACTTTTTTAAGATGCGCCATATTTATTGAGTTTACAGTTTATATTTTTATAGTTAGTTAACAGTATAGAGCCTTTATAAGACGCTAGTCAGGCCACACTTAGAATATTATCAACAGTTTTGGGCCCCGTATCTCAGAAAGGATGGGTCGTCATTGGAGAGAATCTAGAGGAGGTTCACGAGGATGATTCCAGGAATGAAGCTGTTAACATATGAGGAGTGTTTGGCAGCTTTAGGCCTGTACTCACTGGAACTTAGAAGAATGTGAGGGGAGGGAGTGGATCTCATTGTAACCTACCAAATGTTGAAAGGTCTAGATAGGGTGGATGTGGAGAGGATGTTTCCTATGATAAGGGTATCCAGAACTAGAGGGAACAGCCTCAAAATTGAGGGGCGACCCTTTAGAGTAGTAGTAAGGAAGAATTTTTTTAGCCAGAGAGTAGTGAATCTGTGGAATGCTCTGCCATGGACTGTGGTGGAGGCCAAGTCCGTGGGTATATTTAAGGCGGAAGTTGATCGCTTCCTGATCGGTCAGGACATCGAAGGATATAGTGAGAAGGCAGGTTTATGGGGTTGAGTGAGATCTGGGATCAGCGATGATGGAATGGCAGAGCAGACTTGATGGGCTAAATGGCCTCATTCTGCTCCTATATCTTATGGTCATAACAGTAGAAACAAATCCACTTGAATAAAAAGAGCCCAATACTGGAAATTCATAGTAGGTCAGGCAAATCCCAAGGAGAACACTTGGCAGGGTGCCCCTGTGAGAGCTAAGCTTTTCTTTCCATTTCACATCCCAACTTATATCTTATATATTCCTCAGCAATTTTCAGCACCAACCTTTACCTTTTGTCTCTTCCCAATTGTGTGGTGTCTTTTCATGATGAGATGGTAGAAGTAGAAACTGTAAAGCGTACGTAACTATTAAGCATAATGTGTTACCACAGTCTCCAGCAGAGCGAGACCAAGCAGACCAATAACCTGGTTGAGTTTTGTTAGTGCTGAGGGGGTGGAGGGGGTGACATGGTGAGGAAGGGTCCTGAGATAAAAGGTACAAACACCTAGAGGAAATAAAGTTATTAAGTCCAGTAGTCAGAAAGAACATCAAGGAAATTAAAAGCTAAATCACATCTACGGTGGTTTCCAACTATTTGGGACACGTTGGGATCAGTACGTTTTGGCCTATTTAAGTGGCTGCCTCAATTTGCTGAAGTTTCATGAAAATGGTTTTAAAAAAACCATTATTTAACTGAGTTAAAAATTATGTATTTAAATAAAATACAGAACAAATTAGGATGCTACCAATATTACTACAGTACCATAAAACTGTATATTAGTTACTAATATTTATTAATGGAGAAATCAATTCAGTGTACAGTGTTATGTTCTTTGTATTGACTGTAAATGAACAAAATCAGTGTAGACACCTAGTGCAGATAGTGGATTGCCTATGTTGTCTTTGTTCATGAAGTAGTGTCAAAAACCACTGCTTTTTAGTTTAGTGTTGGCTGACGCAAATGAATAACAAAACATAAGCAAATGCATCTGATGGTATTTAAAAACTGTTCACTCTAAGCACAATGTAGTGTCTAACAGCAACAGAAGTTCACACAACTGACGCTAATTAGAAACTTCTGCACACTCCAAATCTTCATTTTCATCGTAACATTCAAGATGATTGTCAATACCTTCAAATTCTTTGCAGTTCCTAACTTGCTGAAGTAGTGTAATGGTTTCATTTTTACTCCCAGCCATTTCTTGCATCTCCAAGGCTGAATGCCTGAAACCAGAGTGAACAAAAGAGCTCTGAATTGTCTTTTATATATTGGCGAGACCCGACGCAGACAGGGAGACCGCTTTGCTGAACATCTACGCTCTGTCCGCCAGAGAAAGCAGGATCTCCCAGTGGCCACACATTTTAATTCCACATCCCATTCCCATTCTGATATGTCTATCCACGGCCTCCTCTACTGTAAAGATGAAGCCACACTCAGGTTGGAGGAACAATACCTTTTATTCCGTCTGGGTAGCCTCCAACCTGATGGCATGAACATCGACTTCTCTAACTTCCGCTAATGCCCCACCTCCCCCTCGTACCCCATCTGTTACTTATTTTTATACACACATTCTTTCTCTCACTCTCCTTTTTCTCCTTCTGTCCCTCTGAATATTCCCCTTGCCCATCCTCTGGGTCCCCCCCCCCGTGTCTTTCTTCCCGGACCTCCTGTCCCATGATCCTCTCGTATCCCTTTTGCCTATCACCTGTCCAGCTCTTGGCTCCATCCTTCCCCCTCCTGTCTTCTCCTATCATTTTGGATCTCCCCCTCCCCCTCCAACTTTCAAATCCCTTACTCACTCTTCCTTCAGTTAGTCCTGACGAAGGGTCTCGGCCTGAAATGTCGACTGCACCTCTTCCTAGAGATGCTGCCTGGCCTGCTGCGTTCACCAGCAACTTTTATGTGTGTTGTCTGAATTGTCTTTCCATTTACTTCTTGCCAACTATCAGTGACAAAAATAATTGTTCTTTGAACACAAATACTTGCCACTGCTGCTTATTAAAAAACTGTTCCCTGTAAGCACAGTATAGTGTCTAACGTCACACAAGTGCATGCGAGTGATGGTAACAATTTCCTGTCCCAATTAAGCTGCATAGATCCCAAATAAATGAAGGACATCCTGGCTATTTTCTTGATTAGTTTTTGTTGTTTAAGAGTTGTCCCAAATAAGTGGTTTTCCCTGTTAACCGATGACTCGTTAACCGGAATCCATTGCATTTTAATGCAAGTAGTATTACTAGTTAAGTAGGTGAACTCAAATTTTTAATTAGCAAAAGGATATACAACATTTTTGCCATCACTGAGATTGAAGAATGGATAGGACTAGTAACTCAATATTCCAGGTTATAAAATATTCAGACAAGAGAGAAGTTAAAGTAAATAGGAAGGAGGCAATACACTATTAGTCAAAGATTGCATTAATTCAATAATGAGGATGTTGACAGAAGTGGAGTAGTACATTTCTGAAAAGAGACTGGAGAAGCTTGGTCCTTACTCCCTGGAGTGGAGGAGATTTGTAGAGGATATGATTAAGCCACATGAGATTAATAAAGTGGACTGCAAGAAACTTCTGTCCCTGTCAGAGCTAGGTGAAACTTAGAAGTTATAGCTTAGTGTCAGAACCATGGATTCAGCAGCGCAGCAGATACAGCAATTGTGCTCGTGAATATGCATGTGTCAGCTAATTATTATTTTATTGTGATGGTACTTAACTCCATACTTTTCATCGTAGCGCTTGTTCAAACTTAAGCTAATCACAGCAATGTTTCACTGCCTTCTTGCATTCGGCCTTGCCTGAGAAATTAGTTGAGTCAACTAACTCTGAAGACTAGGGGTATTCATTCGATATTTAGTTATTCCTTTCAGCCGCAGTGTTGCCTTTATTTTCCCTTTCAGAGTTTCAGTTAATGGCTCTGTTTGGTCGAGCATTTACTGTTTTCTTTTCTGTCTAACATTGTTCGCATTAAAGTCTGTGAACTATTGACCCGCTTCAGTGTCTCCCACTCTGCATTTGCGCCATATCTGAATGTAGTGACGGTTTAGAGTAAGGGGAAGAAATTTAGAGGGCAGCTGTGGGGGTCATTCTTTACCCGGGGACTGGTAAGTAGCTAGAATGGTGCATAACTCTCACTGCCCAATAGAGGAGTTAAATCTGGCTTGCTAACAGCATTTGGGAAGTGTTTAGATAAACACTTATAGGCACAGAGGGAAATGGTTCAAGTATTAGGTGTGTGGAGTTAATGCAGAAGGATGTCACTGGTTGGTGTGGACAAGATGGGCTGAATGGCCTGTTTCCGTATTGTATGATTCTTTGATTTAGTTGTTGACCTAAACATTATGTTATTCTACTTTCCTCCACAGCAAGCTGTTATCCATACTTTAGTCTTTCATCTTTGAAGTTCTCTATTTAGAATTTCAGAACCATGAAGAGATGGTTCACTGGCATCGAAAAAGCTGAAGATGCAAGCAAAATGATGAAGCATTAAACAGTGACGCGTAGGAAGTAAGATCACTAACACCAAATTCTGATTCATAAACGCTTCAAAGTAAATGATGTTTTTGCCTCAGGCGGAAGACAGAAGTGCACACAAAGTATAAATGTTCAGATTTCTCCTTTGTCTAAACGCTGAACAGAATAAAGAAAATAAGCTCCAACAAAAAGTAAGGTAAAGGGAAATAGTTAAGCCTAGGGCAAGGCTACATGGACAACCTGCTGGCTCTGAGACCTGATACTGAGAGTAACCTTCCAGGCCATATGTTGCTTTAGGTGTAGGATGAAGTTACTTTGGACATAAGGTCTTATTCTAAAGAGCGCAATGTACTTTTATTCAAGTTGAATGGATTGATTGAGGCTACAATGCTTCAAATGAACCCATGAGAGTAGTTTCAGAAACTAACCCTAATGTGTTAGCATGCTAACAGAAGAAAACAGATGTGGTGCATTGACAAGCCATTTCATAAAGTAGCTAATCTTGTGTAAATATATCAAAATTGCAGAGGAATGCCCAATGAAAAAATGCTTTGAATTGATTCTCTTCCAGCACTGAACATTCACATAAGGGTTAGCAAATCCTGGAAGCAAGTTTTCAGTGAGCTAAGTGAGCAAAAGTGACCAAATTTAGTATTCCTCTTATTCTGGCTGTACAAAGAAAGGACTCTGTTGACAAGTTCCAAACTTAGAAGATCTCTGCTGGAGATTTTTGAATTTCATGCATTCCTATGATGAGGCAATGATGTACACCTAAGTACAAATTCTTGATTTTCTTGGGATTGAATTTTCTCGTAGAATTGTAAGGAATGGCTGAATATAAGATACGGCGGGCTTGCGTTAGAGAGTTTTTGAAGTTTGCAAATCACAACTATTTATGATTCCTAGGAGTGACTTGGAATGCAAACCTGTTCACACAGGTGTGTCAGTGAACACCACTGCTGCTTCAGAGTTCCAGAAATCCTGACTTGTCCTGATCTCTGATGCTGTCTTTTTGGAGCATGTATGTCCTCTCTGTGAGGTACGGATCCTATTTCCCTCATATCCTGAAGACATGATTGTAGGTTAATTGGATACTTTGACTTGCCCCTAATGCAGAGGAAGATTGGAACTGGACATGTGGGAGAAATAGTTGGAGAATTTGACTGAGAGGAAAGCCCCAAGTGCTGGCATGGATTTGAGGGAGCAAATGATATTCAGTCATGTCACTAGAAAATATAACAAATGCAGCATGTCTGTCTTTACCAACAAAGTATGCAAGTTACATCAGGACTATTTTAGTGGCCAGTTGTTCTTCCTTGAAGCTAGTGATCTTTGCTAGGATATCTTCCCAGTGATGAACCAGGACTTCTCATAGCTTGTCTAAATAAATACTCTTCCTAACTGAGTCCTGACGCTGAACTGTAGTGCTCTATTCATGTATATGTGAGTGGCACAGTAGCATAGCACTTAGCATAACACTTTACAGTGCCAGCGATTGGAAGATCACGGTTCAGTTCCTGCTGCTGCCTGTAAGGAGTTTGTACATTCTCCCCATTACCACGTACTTTTCCTCTGGTTGCTCCAGTTTCTTTGCACAGTCCAGAAGACTTCATGGGTTAGGGTCAGTAAGTTGTGGGCATGCTGTATGGCAATACTTGCACACAGCATATCACTGACTGTATTGATCGTTGACACAAACAACATATTTCACTGTGTTTCGACGTACATGTAACAAATAAAGCTTTTCTAATCTATATCCAAGTAAAGGCAGAGGATCACATACAATCACTAACAGTTACTCACTGTAATCTCTGGAGACCTCCAATGCTTGTTCCTTAGCTCATCTGTCTTTGAAACACTATGCTTCCTCTAAGTGACATTATTTGATAGAGCATTGTTCCAGTGAACAGTGATGCTTAACTCTACTGTCGTTACCTCCCTCAGCCCCTCCGCTGTCACATTACTGATACACCATGCAGTGATGAAGAACAGAAATATCCTCCAACTAAATGAGGAGCCATAAAGTCTGATTTTTGTACATTCTCCCTGTTACTTTTCCTCTGGTTGCTCCAGTTTCTTTGCACAGTCCAAAAGACTTTATGGGTTGGGGTCAGTGAGTTGTGGGCGTGCTGTATGGCGACACTTGCAGGCTGCTCACAGTATATCACTGACTGTATTGATCATTGACGCAAACAACATATTTCACTGTGTTTTGATGTACATGTAACAAATAAAGCTTCTCTAATCTATATCTGAATGAGGAGCCATAAAGTCTGATTTTTGCAATCTTGTCATCAGAAAATGTGGCGCTATTCATCATTGTTGTAGAATAGATCGGACAGCATTGTTGGCCACCCATGTATATGCAGTTAGACATTGCTTCTCAAGTGACTGCAGTGTTTTAGATCTTCCCAATAATCTAAGTACTGAATTAGAACCAATAACGATCTTGGGAAGTACATGTCCAAAAATTTCCTCAGTAAAGATGTCTGAAAATGTCAGGTGCATTTCAGAATGAAAGCATTTAGACAGCCTTATTGATTTTGGTATTGGTTTATTATTGTCACATGTACTGATAAACAGTCAAAAGTTTGTCTTGCATACTCTTCAGACAGTTCAAGTTATTACACTGACCATTGAGGTAGACCAAGGTAAAACAATAACAGTGCAGAATAAATTGTAACAGCTACAGGGGAAATGTAGTGCAGGTAAACAATAAATTGTGCCGGTGGATGGTGTAGCACCGGACTGCAAAGCGACTGGTCCTAAGTTCAAGTCCACCTGGCCCCTTGCACACTTTCCATCCGTGATGGGTTGCAACTCCATCTTGTGAAAAACAGTCAAATGCTACGGAAATGGCAAAAATGACTCCTGATGCCCCACAAAGTGTGAAACAATGAATAATAAATGAAAAACAAATAATAATAAATTGCAAGATCACAATGAGGTAGATTGTGAGGTCGAGAGTCCACCTTACCTAACCTAGGGAACCATTCCATCATCTTATTGCAGTGCAGTAGGAGCTGTTCTTGAGACTGGTGGTACATGTTTTCAGGCTTTTGTATCTTCAGAAACATTGGTCATGTTGGCCAGCAACCAATCTGACCAATGGTGATATCCTGCCGATAGGTTACGAAGTTACTTCTTCCTTCAAATACTTTTCTACTGCTACACTGTGTGTGATTGGAAACTGTAATTTACATTTTAATGATGCATTTTTGGGCCGACTGAGCGATCTGGCACTCTTGTTGTTTCTGGGGGAATTTGGCAAGGTTCAGAGTGGAGTATATGGCCTAAAGATGGAGTGTGAAACCATGACCAGCTCCATTGCTTCTTGCTGATTAAAATGTTGAGCAAAATTGAATTCAATAATAACAAGTGGGTGTTCCGTGCCGTCTGCCTGTGTTTTGCCTGTCTACCTTCTTCCTCTTGCTTGCTCCTGCCAGAAGAAGATGCAGGAGTCTTGAGTTCCATGTTCAAGGTTTGACTCATTTTTGGCGGATTCTGTGGTTCATGCTAGACGTGTTTCTGAATTCTGATTACTTTTTGTTTTGCTATTTTGTCTGGTTTTATCAGTGCGCTTTGGTGTGGTCTAGCTCTGCAGTCTGCAGTCAATGAACGACACCAGTTCTAGCTTGAACAAAACTGAACATTCCTAGACTATTTTGAGGACTCTGCAGTATGGTATTTAATATTCTGTGTGTCATTCACATGCTTATTGCTATTTGCATGTTTTATTCTTTTTTTTTGCATGTGTGTTTGATGTTTACTTTGAACGGGAAGACGAATCTCTGGATTGTATACTGCATACGTACTTTAAATGTACTTTAAATTGTTGCATCTTCTGCCCAATAGAAGAGAAGAGAAGAGAGAATTTCTAGAGTGACGAGGTCTTTGATTATGTTGGCTACTTTACTGAGGTAGCAAGAAGCAGGGCCCATGGAGAGGAAGCTGTTTTCTGTGAAGTGCTGAGCTGTATCCACAGCCCTGTGCAGTTCCTTGTAGTCATGTACAGAGCAGTTATGCATCTGGATAGGATGCTTCAGACGGTGCATCGATAAAAATGGCAATGGTTAACCAGAATGTGCCAAATTTCTTTAGCCTGCTAGGACTTTGAGGTGCTGCTGGCTATGGCATCTACGTGGTTGGATCAGGATGAGTGTTTGGTGATGTTCACTCCTAGGAACTTGAAGCAGTGTTTCTCTCTCCCCTCCCCCGCCTTCCAAATCTACTCCTCAGCGTTTTTTCTCCAGTCCTGCCGAAGGGTTTCGGCCCAAAATGTACTTTTTTCCTTGGATGCTGCCTGTCCTGCTGAGTTCCTCCAGCATTTTGTCTGTTGCGTGGATTTCCAGCAACTGCAGATTTTCTCTTGCTTCTGTTTCTGGGAAGAGGTCTCCAACTCTGAGCCAGGTGTTTGACACTTCATTGTCGACATCTAGTCTGCTTAGATCATGGGGATGTTTTCCATGGAGGGTCATGCTCTTCCTTTGGTTAACTTTTTCTTCAATAGTGATAATGCCTTCATTTTTCTGGGTTGTGGTCTCATTTAGGTTTAGTGGTGTATACTTATTGGAATTGCCTATACTTGCATAGAGTACTGATTCCTGTCTTCAGTGATGAAAGTATATCCTGAGAAGTTTTATCTGACTGTTGTATAGATTTTTAATGTCGGTTATTCCTCTTTCCCATTCTGTCCTAGGTAGTGTTAACCTAGGTGCTTTCAAATGAACAAAATGTTTTCTGAAATTTGTCATTCCAGTTCTTATTTTTCTTTGTAAATTTTCTAGATCCATTTCATGCCAAGATATTATGCCAAAAGAATACATTAATATAGTTATAGTGAAAGTATTTATTGGGTCTTTGTATTATTTTTGCTGCTGAGCTCTGTTTGGCAGATTTTCTTAAGCCTTGAAGTAAATTCTGTCAAAAGTTTTCCTTTATCACATTACGATCTATTTTCTCTACTTGTTGATATCCCAGATGCTTATATGTTTCATAATGCATCCATCAGTTGTATTGTATCCTGCTGCTCTGTTTTGTATTCCGTTAGTTTTATTCACTTTTCCTTATGTTTAATGTTCTGCATTTATCCAGTTCAAAATTCTTGTTTATATCGTTCAAAAATACAGTGGTTCTACTATTTGAATTAATTAACTGATGGAGCATATAATTTCAAATCATATACGTTATATTATTATTATTATTTTATTTTTTCTTTTCTTTCTTTTCATATTTTCACAGCTTGTTTATTTTATGTTTTTTGTCACACATTGGTTGTTCTGTCCTGTTCAGTGTGGTCTTTCATTGGTTCTATTGTGTTTCTTGTATTTATTGTGATTATCGGCAAAAACATTAATCTCAGGATTGTATCTAATTGTCACAATGGCGGGGGCATAGGGAGCAAGGGTGGACCCAAATGCAAGACACATCTTGTGAGGTTACTTAGATTGAGTTTATTGTTCGATACCAGGAGAGCAAGGCAGGAGCAGGAATAGCGAACTGGACAAGGATTCAGGACTACGACTAGGCTGGGACTCGGGGTCTGGGCTTGGACTCGGACTCAGCTCCCAGAACTAGAGGAGACATGAAGAGGCTAGGGTATGGACTCTGAGCCCGAGACTGGGCAAGGACCCAGTACCTGGGTCTTGCCTCGGGCACGGACCCCAGAACCAGGCATGAACATGACATGGGCTAGGGAGAGGAGGAACATGGAAAACAGAGCCTCGGTCTCGGAGGAGCAGGTACATGGAACCATAGACGCATACACAAAATACAGAGTCGGGACCCCTCCTTGGGTGCAGGACATAGGGCCGGGACTCATACACAGAACAGAGAGCCGGTACCCCTCCTTGGGTACAGGACATAGGGCCGGGACTTATGACCCTCCGCGGGGCAACGGCAAGACGGCCTGACTTACCCCACGGAGGCGAGGACAAGATAAGACAAGACCAACATGAATGAAGACCAGACAGTACCTATCTAGCTCCGGTGATGGAACTAGACCGAAGTGCAGGCGGGGGCTGCAGACGAGGGCTAGAGGCGAGAGGGGCAGAGAAGGGATTCAGACAAGGGGGTAGGACAGGAATCACAGTCCGCCAGGGCCAGGACTAGACTCAGAACTGGGAAGCCGCCAGGGCCAGGACTTGACTTAGTAATTGAACGCCACCAGGGACAGGACTTGACATGGTACTTGGACGCCGCCAGAGCCAAGACGTGGACGTGGTACTTGGACGCCGCCAGGGCCAGAACTTGAACGTGGTACTTGGACACCACCGAAGCCAGGACGTGGACGTGGTACTTGGATGCCGCCAGGGCCAGAACTTGAACGTGGTACTTGGACGCCGCCAGGGCCAGAACTTGAACTTGGTACTTGGACGCCGCCGGAGCCAGGACGTGGACGTGGTACTTGGACGCCGCCGGAGCCAGGACGTGGACGTGGTACTTGGACGCCGCCGGAGCCAGGACAAGGACATGGTACTTGGACGCCGCCGGAGCCAGGACGTGGACGTGGTACTTGGACGCCGCCGGAGCCAGGATGTGGTGCTTGGAACCTCCGGGTAATGCCGAGCTCTCGACTCGGCCCGGGAACAGTAGACAGCGGCTCTTGGTTCTCTCCGGTGGGTTAATGACGGACCCACCTTGATGAGGAAACTTTGCAGGCTCACTTCGGCGAGGTAGCTGGACAGGGTTGCTCCGGTGAGGAGAGGCGAATTACCGACACTCGCTTCGGATGGAGACAAGGCTTGCTCCGGCCAGATGATATTGGCACGCTGTGACTTTGCAGACAGTCCCGCACCGAACGGCTGAAAGCCGGAGACTATAAACTACTGGTTCAGCCAAGTGTTAATTGCCTCTAATCACCAAAGTCGAGGGACACAGGAAAACAGGGAATCAACGGTTCGGATTGTAACATAAACAAGGTAAATTTAAAGGGACCCCGATCTGGACCATGACACTAATGACATATATGTACTTTGATAATAAAGTTACTTGTAAATGTATTATCAAAATGCACATATGTCACCATATACAACACTGAGATTCATTTTCTTGTGAGTATATTCAATGAATCCATAATAGAATAAATGAAAGACTGCTTCAACTTGGACATTCAACCAGGGTGCGGAAGACAACAAACTGTGCAAATACAAAATTAAAGGAATAATAAATAAATAAATAAACAAGCAAGCAAGCAAGCAAGCAAGCAAGCAAGCAATGAACATTGAGAATATGAGGTGAAGAGAGCTTGAAAGTGAGTCCAGAGGTGTGGGAACATTTCAGTGGTGGGGCAAATGAAGTGATCCCCTTTGGTTCAAGAGCTTGATGACTGAGGGGTAATTAGCTGTTCCTGAACCTGGTGAGGTAAGTCCTGAGTCTCCTGTACCTTTTTCCTGATGGCAGCAGTGAGAAAAGTGCATGTCCTGTGTGGTGGGGGTGTCTGATGCTGGATGCTGCTTTCCTGTGACGACGCTTCATTAGATGTGTTCAGTGGTGGGGAAGACTTTACTTATAGTGGACTGGGCCTATCACTGGGCAGTCCATGCTTCATGCCTCCCTCTCTCATCTCATTTTCCCTCTGCATTCTAGGTGTTGATGCCTTCACTTCCACTGATACATGATGCTTGACTGACTGAAGTTCTCATGTATTTTGCTTTTTTGCTTGATTCTCGCATCTGCAATCTCTTATGTTTCATTTTCACACATCTGACCTGATGACATCACAATTCTGAGAGACAGCTGTTTTATGTCTGTGTCTGCTGGTGAGAAGGATTATTCAAGGCAGGGATATAACTTTATAATTAAATAATTCTATGACTGAGAGACTCACCTTTAAGGGTGCTTTAATTATAATTATCGTTTTTTTGTAAATCCTATTATATTTCTGCTTTTACTCTGTAAATGCCTGCAAGAAAATGAATCTCAAGGTAGTACAGGTGGCCCCCGTTTTCTGAACGTTCTCTTTACGACACCTCGCTGTTACGAAAGACCTACATTAGTTGCCTGCTTTCGCTAACAGAAGGTGATTTCATTGTTACGAAAAAAGGCTGCGTGTGAAAAAAGGCAGCACGCACCCGAACAGCCAATCTCCTCCCCCGGAACTGCATTCTAGCCAACATTGCTTAAACACGTGCTTTATCTCAATTTATTTTGTGCATCCGTTAGCAAGATGAGTTCTAAGGTATCGGAACAGCCTAAAAGAGCTCGTAAGGGTGTTACACTTAGCGTAAAACTAGACATAATTAAGTGTTTCGATCGTGGTGAACGAAGTAAGGACATTGTCCGCACATTGAACTTACCTGCATCCACCATTCGCACTATTTATATGCAGAGAGAAAGAATTTCGAAAGCTGCCGATGTTGCTGTTGGTTCTGCTCGTAGCAAAGTGGTCTCTCTTAGTCTCCATCCAATAATGGATAAAATGGAAAGTCTGTTGCTTGAGTGGATTGATGGGTGTACAAAGTGTGGTGTTCCGTTAAGTTTTCTTATACTTAAGGAGAAATCAGTCAGTCTTTTTAATAAGCTGAAACAGAAAGTACTGGATGATGGTGATGAAAGTGTTGCGAAAGTGGAATTTAAAGGTAGCCATGGGTGGTTTGATTGGTTTCTGAGGTGAGGGCAGCTTCATAGTTTAAGCAGTGGTCTCCAACCTCCGGGCCACGGACCAGTACATTGCCGCGAAGAATGCACCGGTGCAGCGGTAGTCGGAACGCATCCAGCACATCTTTAAGAAAAAAGCTGAAATAAACAAGCTAATTAATTAGGTGCTGCCCGGCACGTAAATGTTGGCCCAGATCAGAGGCGATTGCCAATTGCGTCAGGTGGTTATTCGTATAAGCAAGTGTTTAACTGTGACAAAACTGCAATTTGTTGGAGTCTTCCCAATTCTGGTAAGTGAAACTACACTGTACATACATTATTTCTACTTTATATCGGCTGTGTATTTTTACGTGTTATTTGGTATGATTTGGCAGTTTCATAGCTTAAAGGTTACTGGAGAGAGTGTTTCTGCCGAGAGCGCTTCCGCTGAGAGTGCTTCTGTGAGATTTTCGCTGCACTAGACAGTGCTGTAGAAAAGTATTTCTACTTTATATAGGCTGTGTATTAATCATATCATTCCTGCTTTTACTATATGTTACTGTTATTATAGGTTTTATGTGAAACTTGGCATGATTTTGTAGGTTATTTTTTGGGTCTGGGAACACTCAAAAATTTTTCCCATATTAATAAATGGTAATTGCTTATTCACTTTACGACATTCCGGCTTACGAACCGTTTCATAGGAACACTCTACCTTCAGACAGCAGGGGAAACCTGTATATGGTAACATATACTTACTTTGAGAATAACTTTACTCAGAGCTTTGAACTTTACAAATCCTGAATGTGATACTTAGATCACTGAATGATGAGTGGCCTGATTTCATTGCATTTGGATATAATTGTTTATACAACTGATTGGTTGCATTGGCCTCTCAGATGGCAGATGACCTGTTGGTACAGTGTCTTGTTCACATAAATGAGTGTTACAACCAGGGATTTTGATCAACTTAACTGAGAATTGCCCCCTTTGTTTTTATAGTAGATCCAAAAAAGGGAAAATTTTAAAGCATGAAAAACTAAACATTTAAAAACTGAAGTGTCAGTGGTTCAAAATTATTCACCCCCTTTGCTCAGTACTAAATTGAACCATGCCTCGCAGCTGTTACAGCTAGTGGTCTTCCTAGATAAGTCTCTATTAGCTTTTCACAATGTGATGGAGCAAAATTTGTCCACTCCTCCTTTCAAAATTGCTCAAGCTGTGCCAGGTTAGTTGGGGAACAGCATTGGACAGCAGTTTTGAGGTCTTACCAGAGATGTTCAGCTGGGTTAAGGTCAGGACTTTGACTGGGTCACCACAAGGACATCAATTTTCTTCATTTGAAGCCACTCCATGGTTGCTCTGGCAGTGTGGTTTGCAATGTTGTTCTGCTGAACGATTAACTTCCTCTTCAGTTTAAGCTTTCTGGCAGAGATTAGCAGGATTTTATCTATCTGTATTTAGCAGCATTCATCTTCCCATCAGTCCTGACCAGATTTCCAGTCCCTGCTGCTGAAAAGCATCCCCATAGCACAATGCTACCTCCACCATACTTTACAGTAGGGATGGTGTTACCTGGCTAATGCACAGTGTTAGATTTACGCCATATATACCGATTTGTGTTGAGGCCAAAAAGTTCCACTTTATTCTCATCCGACCAAAAGACCTTCTTTGACAGCTTTATCTTCTAAGTGACCCTTTGTAAAGTCTTTATGGACAAGAGTATGTTTTTTTTATTTAGCCAGGGCTTCTGCCTTGCTATTCTTCTATAAATACCATTCTTGTGCAAGGCCTTAGAGATTGTGTAGCTTTGAGTGACCATTGGTGTCACAATAGCCTCTCTTACAAGTGCCATTCTTCTCTGGCAACTAAGTTTAGAGGGGTGGCCTGACCTAGGCAGTGTGGCTGTGGTTTCATATTTTTTTCCACTTTTTTAGGATGGACTGCGCTGAGCACCGAGGTATGTTCAGTGCCTTTGGGATGGTCTTGTACTGTTCCCCAGATTTGTCTTTCTCTACTCTTATTTACCTGACTTATCTTGAATGCACTCTTGCCTTCATTTTGGTTTGGTGTGTTGAAAATCTACCATACAGTGGACCTTACAGAGAGAGGGAATCTTTAGTCTTATAAAAAAGGATCTGGTGCTTTATTCTTATAAATTCATTGAAAACAGGTGAAATTCATTCATTGAAATTCATTCTACATCAATAAATTGGGTGAGTTTGTAAGGTAGCAAAGTTTGCTTCGGGGATGAAAACATTTTCAGCTTCACAATTTTGGTTTTTAATTCTTAGTAAGTTGTTGACAGGTTTTGGGAATTTGCATTTGGTTTGACATGATGAACAAAATTCTGTAGATTAGCTCAAAAAATCCTACTTCAACATATTTCAAATTTGGAAAATGAGATTGTAAAATGTAAAAACAGTTGTGGGGGCTGAACTCTTTTTCAAGACACTACACATATAAGCACACTAGTTAAAGACAGAGGATTTCCTCCCTTTTAGAATGTTAATAAATCAGATTGGTCTTAATGATAATATGGCAATCAGCATCTCTGATTTATTTAATCAGCTGAATTTAAATTACCGTTGAATGGTAGACAGCATTCCAAAATCATCTAAAAAAGGTTTTATTGAATGTTATTACTTTTCAGTTTAAAATCTCTGAAAATAAACTCATGCATCATATATTTTTATTATTTTCTGATTAACCTGCTCAAATTTTTTTCTGATTTGTGAATTTGTTCTAACATCTCTCTATTCCTCCGACACAATTAGGTACTAATTTTCCAGCTTCAGTAGTATGTTCTCATTTTTCTCACCAAAGTATGCTATCATATGATTGTATGTCAAAATTTATTTTCCAAATATATCACTGTTTTGCTAATTGTTAACGCTTTGCTGTTTGTTGCTATTCTCATCAATATTAACCAGTCCTGTGACTTGTTCCTCCCTTTCAAATTTAGTGCCGCCTGAATTCAGAGATTTGATTCCATCGTCAATTACTAATACAGATTTTGGACAAAAGTGGTCCAAGTACTGATCTTTCCACAATCACCTTTGTCCTTTTCTCTTTCTGATTTACTAAGTGGTTATCTTCTGTCCTACCTGCAGACAGCTATCTTTTTTGCTACACGTCTTCTAACTGTCTTTGCTGTGGACTTATTTTTGAAGACCTTTCAAAGGCCTTCATCAAGCTGGGTAAATTACTTCTATTGGGTTACCTTGGTATGCTCATTCTATTTAAAGAATTAAGTGTTGCTGATTATTTTTAAGGATTACACTATTAGAATATCGAATTGGCCATCAATGATCACTGTATTCTTGGATTCTGGTTACTTCTCTCATTAATATGCTTTCACAAATCTTCCTATTACAGATGCTTAACTGATTGATTTATGTTTCCTTGACAAATATATTTTTAGCAACAAGTATTTCTTTGGTAACGTCCCTGTGGTCATAGTGTCATTGCATTACACAGCACCAGAAGCAGGTCTTCTGGTGTCTCAAGCATCCATTTATGCAAATAGAGACATTTTGTCTGAACATCTTTTTAGCTAACCTAGATTTCACAGAAACTGCTTGACTTGCTGTTTTCCAGCATTCTCTAATTAATTCAGATATCCTGCAACTGCAGTTTGTTTTTTAATTTTCTGATACCAGCTTGCACTTAATCTAATTATGTTCTCTCCAAGTACCTATTAAGTCCCACACCCACCAAAAAAAAAAGAAATCAACTGTTCATCTACACACTAGGTGCAATTTATAGTTTTAACTAGGGAGAGGGTGGGACCACTCGAGGATAAAGGGGGAGCATTTATTTGGATGCAAAGAATGTGGGTGAGGTACTTAATGAGTACTATACGTCTGTATTTACCAAGGAATAGGATCTGGAGAATCTGCTCTGCGTGTATAAATACATTAGGGTGTTTAGAGGTCAATGAAGGGAAGTGTTGGGCCTCATAATGAGTATTAAGGTGGATAAGTCCCCAGGCCCTGATGGGATTTACCCCAGGTTATTGAAGGAGGCAAGAGATGAGTTTACTCGGGCCTTGACCAATGTCTTTGTGTCTTCCTAGCCAAGGTCCCGGAGGACTAGCAAGTAGCTAATGTTATACCTCTACTTAAGAAGGGAACAAGAGAAAATTCTGGGAACCATAGAACTGGTGAGTCTCAAGTCAATGCAATATAGATTAGTTGCAGATATGGGCAGAGAACTGACAGGTGGAGCTTACCCCAGATAAATGTGAGGTGATGTACCATGGTGGGGCAGAAGCAAGGAGACAGTACTCTAAGGGAAAAATCCTTAACAGTGTTGCTGAGCAGAGAGATCTTGGGATCCAAGTTCACAGCTCCTTGAAAGTCGCTACACAGGTCAGTGAGGTGATTAAGAAGGGTTATGGAATGCTTGCTTTTATTAGTCGAGGCACTGAGTTCAACAGTCAAGAGGTTATGTTGTAACTTTTTAAAACTCTGGTTAGGCCACATCTGGAGTATTGCATACAGTTCTCTTTGCCCCACTATAGAAAGTATGTTAAGGCTTTGGAAAGGGTGCAGAAGAGGTTTGCCAGGATGCTGCCTGGTTTCGAGGGCATGTGCTATCATGAGAGGCTGGACAAACTGGGTGGAGGCTGAGGGGAGATCTGGAGAGGTTTACAAGATTATGAGAGACATAGATTGAGTGGACAGGGAGTATCTGTTTCCCAGAGTTGAAATACCTAAAACCAGTGGGCGTTGTTGAAGGTGAGAGGGGGTAGATTCGAGTGGTAAGGTTTTTTAATCAGAGAGTCATGGATGCGCTGCCTGGTGTGGTGGTAAAGGCAAATGCATTTGAGGCTTTTAAGAGATGTTTAGATAGGCAGATGGATGTAAGGAAGGTGGAGGGATATGCAGGTAGGAGGGGTTAGTGTTTGAGTGTTTTTGATTTGCTTTCTAGCTGATTCAGAACAACATTGTGGGCTGAATGGCCTGTTCCTAAGCTGTACTCTTCTATGTTCTGATCAATTCCAACCCACAAACTTTTGTGAAGTGGGAAGAAGTCAGTGCATCCAGGGGAAACCAGACAGTCACAGGGAGAATTTGCAAGCACCATACAGAAGCACCAGCAGTCAGGACTGCTGGTGAGGGCAGTAATTCGACTAGCTATGCCACTGTGGCATTTTTGTAATCTTTGTTTTATGTTTTCTGGACCGAGTATAAAAGTAAATAGTTCAATTAGTGCATATATCTTGATTTTACTCATCCTTGCAGCACATAAATGCTGCATTCCAGCATTCTGTCCTACTCTTGAAATAATATTGTGAAGAAACTACACAACTCTTTACCAACAAATAATATTGAAGCCCTTTCCACCTTTTAATTGCTTGAATCTGTGATTAATTAATAATGACTTAACAGAACATGAGGCAAACCTAGACTTGAGACAGTGATGCTACAGAATACTGGATCTGAAACCCTTTGCTTTGCTCACTTAAAGTCAGAGCTTAAGGTCATCAGGCAAATTAACAGTCAAGCATTAGGATTGATGTCCAGCTTTCAGAACACCACCCTGCAATATGAACGATGAGGCCCCCGTTGGTTGGAGTCGACTATGGATGTTGCATCCTGGCTGTCTAGATATGCAAGCCAGAGCAGCACGATATGGAGAGCAAGCTGTTGCCCATGTAGCGAGCTCCCCGTCTCCACGCATCTGATGAACCCAAAGGAATTGCAGAGATGAATACAGTTTGGTACCAGCAGCGTCACAGGAGTTGCCAGACAGCTTTGAACTCTATGTAGGAATGCCTTAGGGCCCCCAGCTCCAGACTTTTCCCTTGGGGTTTACTCCTGAAGTCTTCCCCATGAGAGGGTATAGCCGCTAGACGTTAGAGGTTTGAGATCAGAGTTTTCTTTCAACTAGATGAGTGACCAACCACAGCTGATGAGCCCCATCTGCCCAAAGCAACTGGTTTTAAGGTGCCAATAACCTGCCTTTGCCCCTTCTCCTGTCAGTGTAAATGGTTCCACTGGGCTGAGTAGCTAAGCAACACATGAAGACCAGGAGCTGGACTATCAGAGGCTATTTGAAATGCACACCATGGGAGCATTTAACAGGTAGTGGGAGTTTGTCCCTATTACCAACCCCCGCTGTAACAACCTTAAGAAACCAATTATCAATGAATGTCTGTTAAGATACCTGGGTTTTAGACAATAGCAGTGATTTATGAGAAGAGAAGGAGTAAAAAGGATACTTTCTCCCCCTTTCCCTTTGTTTTTTCCATTCTCCATTGCAGCTTCCCTCTTCTGTTCTCCTAACCTATCCATCAATCTCCCTCTGGTGTGTCTTCTCCTTCCCTTTCTCCCATGGTTTACTGTCCTCTCCTATCAGACTCTTTCTTCTTCAACCTCTTTATCTCTTCCACCTACCACCTCCTAGCTTCTTAGCTCATCTCCCTTCCACACCCTCCCACCTTCCCCCATCTGGTTTCACCTATCACTCATCAGCTTGTAGTCCTTCCTATTCCCTTATTCTGGATTGTCCTCCCTTTCTTTCTAGCCCTGATATAGGGTCTCGGCCTGAAATATTGACTGATTCATCTCCATAGATGCTATCAGACCAGTTGGAAAACAGCTTTCGGTTTGTAAAAGGTTTGCGGGTTTCAGAATCTCAATGAACAGTACTTGAGGCAATTGTGTAATGCAGGAGAAGAAAGGCAGGAACAAATATAGGATTCTCTTAAAAACCTTTAAAAGCATGTAATCAAACTAAGGATGATTCATAATGTTGAGCCAGGCTGCATATAATTGTGGATTCATCTGAAGCAAGTAGATTCATTGTGAGAATTTCTAAGATGTTGCTTCTAAATTGAAACCAGCCAGATGATTCACACTACCTTGTTTCTCTACAATTTCAATTTACTTGTGTGATTTTGTTTATAGCATGCTTGTAGAGAACAGGAGATAGTTATCTTCAATTGAATCAGCAATTCCTTCGTTGATTTTACTGAACAATGGCTACCCTTGTCCAACACTCACCTAGTATTTCATTATCACAACCTCATTCATACTCTTCCTTTGTTACTTTCATCAGGCACTGCTTTGAGATGTAGTGCTAGTCTAAGACTGAAGAAAGCACTAACCTAATTATGTTGTGAAACACCATTCTGAATTAATCATTCAACACTCTATTTTAAAGCAGCATTTCTGGGAAATAATATCACTTCAATTGTTTAATAAAATAGCTTAAATCTGAAGTCCCTACATTGACATGGGAGAATGTGTGGCCAACTGTTAGTACCAAAGGTCCTTTGCAAAGGAGAAGATAGCACCTCTGGTATCCTTAGGATGCCCATAGTCAATGAATTTAATGACAGTTAACAAGGTCCCACAATAGCAGAACACATGATTAACTATTTGTTTGGTTGGGATTCCTCATCACAGACCATGGACTCTTCCTTCCATCTTCAGAATTCCTAAGCCAACTGATCCCACTTTCCAAGATCCTGCCCTCTCATGATTTACTCAATGTTGATACAATGTTGACCATCTTAATTTTTCCAATACCCGTGCACATTCTAACAGATATCTTATTAAACTTTCTGCACTCCTCACTCTAAGGACCAATTCTGATTGTGTTCAAAATTCCACTAACAAGGCCATACTGTTGTGGTTTGGAGAACTGATTTCTGTCTCATAGATGCCAAACATCAGGTCTCAGTAACCTGATCATATCTCCCATTGGGCCATGACGTATAGGAAACTGAGAAGGTGATAGATAGGAGCTACACAGAGGCAGTCACTCCTAAGATGCAGGAGGCAGGTACCTGGGTGACTGAGGAGAGGGAAAGGAAATGGGCAGCCAGTGCAGAGTACCCCTATGGCTGTTCCCCTTAATAATAAATTCACTGTTTGGGATACTGTTGGGGGAGACAGCCTACCAGGGGAAGCTGCAGTGACTGAATCTCTGGCATTGAGTCTGGTAATGTGGCTCAGAAGGAAAGTGGGGAAGAAGAGAACTGCAGTAGTGATAAGGGATTCCATAGTTAGAGAAGCAGACACTAGAAGTTGTGGAGACTGCAGAGACACCTGAATTGTACATTGCTTCTCAGGCATCAGGGTCAGGGACGTCTTGAATCAGATCCAGAGCATCCTAAAGGGGAAGAGCAAGTAGCCAGAAGTCTTGGTACATATTAGCACCAATGACATAGATAGGAAAAGTAGGGGAGATAGTCTTGAAAAGAGAATTTAGCAAGCTGATAGAAAGCTGAAAAGCAGGACCTCCAGGGTAGTAGTCTCTGGATAGCTGCCTGTGCCACGTGCCAGTGAGTGTAAGCGTAGGATGGTTTGGCAGATGATTGCCTGGCTGAGGAACTGATACAGGGACAGGGTTTCAGATTTCTCAATCATTAGGTTCTTTTCTGGAGGAGGTATGACCTGTACAAAAGGGAGGGGTTACAACTGAACCTGAGGGTCACCAATGCCCTTGTGGGAGTGTTTAAAATAATTTGGCATTGGGGTGGGAAACTGAGTGACAGGGCAAAGAATGGGGTAGTTGGTATAGAAGCAGAGGCTGTGTCTAGTGAAACTGTCAAAAGGACAGAGCAAAATTGCAGTCAGTGGACCAAAATCAAAAAGGAAGGTAAATACAGGACTGAAGGTGTTATATTTGAATTCATGCAGTGTACGAAAAAAGGCAGGTGATTTTGTAGCACAGTTAGAGATTTGCAGGTATGATGTTGTGATTTGCATTACTGTGTCGTGGCTGAAAGAATATTATAGTTAGGAGCTTAATATCCAATGATGCACACTGTATCAAAAAGACAGGTAGGCAGGCAGAGGGGTGGTGTGGCTCTATAGGTAAAGATGAAATCAAATCCTGAGAAAGAGGTGACATAGGATTGGAAGATATAGAATCATTGTGGGTAGAGTTGAGGAACTGCAAGGGTAGAAAAACGCTGATGGGAGTTTTATACAGGGCTCTGAATAGTAACCAGGATTTGGGCTACAAATTACAAAGGGATGTGGAAAAGATATGTCAAAAGGGCAATATTACCATAGCCTTGGGAGATTTCAATATGCAGGTAGATTGGGAAAATCACGTTGGTGCTAATTCTGGATCCCAACAGAGAGAATTTGTAGAATGCCTATGAGATGTCTTTTTTGAGCAGCCTGTGGTTGCGCACATTAGGGTATCAGCTATTCCGGATTGGGTGTTTTATAATGAACTGATTAGGGAGCTTACAGTAAAGGAGCCCTTAGGAGGCAGTGATCATAATATGATAGAATTCACCCTACAGTATGAGAGGGAACAGCTGGCCAAAGTTGATTGGAAGGGGACAATAGCAGGGATGATGGCAGAATCGCAATGTTTGGTATTTCTGGGGGAAATTCGGTAGCGGCAGAAAGATATAGCCCAAAGATGAAGGAAGTATCTGTAAGGGAGGATGAGACAACAGTGGCTGACAAGAAAAGTCAAAGTCAACATAAAAGCAAAAGAGTAGGCATATAATAGAGCAAAAAGTAGTGGGAAGTTAAAGGATTGCGAAGCTTTTAAAAACCTACAGAAAGCAACTAAAAAAGCCATAAGGAGGGACATGATAAAATATGAAGGTAAGCTAGCCAACAACGTCAAAGAGGATACCAAAAGTTTTCTTCCAGATACTGTATATAAAGAGTAAAAGAGTAGATATCAGATCAATGGAAAATGATGCAGGAGAGATAGTAATTGTGGACAAGGAAATAGCAGATGAACTGAATATGTATCTTGCATCAGTCTTCACTGCGGAAGTCACAAGCAGTATGCTGGAAATTGACGAGTGTCATGGGACAGATGTGAGTTCAGTTGTTATCACTAGGGAGAAGGTGCTTGGGAAGCCTAAAGATCTGAAGGTAGATAAGTCACCTGGACCAGATGGACTTCACCCCAGGATTCTAAAAGAGGTAGCTGAAGAGATTGTTGAGGCATTAGTAGTGATCTTTCAAGAATCACTGGATTGTGGAATGATTCCAGAGGCCTGGAAAATTGAAAATGTCACTCCACTCTTTAAGAAAAAAGGAAACAGAAAAGGGGAAATTATAGGCCAATTAGCCTGACTTCAGTGATTGGGAAGATGTTAGATTAGATTGTTAAGGATGACAAATCATGCCTGACAAATCTGTTGGAATTCTTTGAGGAAATAACAAGCAGCATAGACAAAGGAGAATCAGTGGATGTTGTATATTTGGACTTTGAGAAGGCCTTTGACAAGATGCCACACAAGAGATAGCTTAGCAAGATAAGTGTCCATGGTATTACAGGAAAAGTACCAGCATGGATAAACCATTGGCAGAATTACAGGAGGCAAAGAGTGGGAATAAAGGGAACCTTCTCTGATTGCCTGCCGGTGACTGGTGGTGTTCTTCAGAGGTCAGTTTTGGGACCACTTCTTTTTATGTTGTATGTCAATGATTTGGATGATGGATTTGATGGCTTCAAGTTTTCTGATGATATAAACATAGGTGGAGGGACAAGTAGAGTTAAGGAAGCAGCGGAGACTTAGTCAGATTAGGAGAATAGGCAAAGAAGTGGCCAATAGAATACAGTGTCAGTAAGTGTATGGTCATGCGCTTTGATGTGGATCTTACCTGGCAGCCACAGCACTTGTCCTTTTACTGATTAGCTTCTCATGGTCCAGAGACCCAAGATGTCTGTCTAGGTGAAACCGCAATTCACAGACACTTCATTCAGTTTAGTTTATTGAATTCAGTGATCATCTCCATTCAGTCATCAAGGTAGAATGGAGATGCAATAAAACAGTCATCTTTTGCTTATATTCATTATCCAACTCTCATTCTGGCACCTCTTTTCTTGATCTCCTACATTGCTCCAAGGTACCTGACATAAGTTTGAGGAACAGCATTACATCTCCCATCTGGATGCGTTACTGCCCTTGGGACTTCATATCAAATTTAGATATTTGAGAGTATTGCCCCCTTTTTATCTTTCCCTCCACAGGAGTGGTCTGAATCTTATTTTTCATCTGTCTCTAAATGCAATTTTTAAAAATAATTGGTAATTAGGTGTGCATCCTATCACAGACATGTTTTTCTGCCTTGTTGTTCTACCATGCATTTAACATTGGTTGGTTGTGTTGCTTGATGGAAAACTTCTCATAACAGAAAAATGCCTTCTCTGAAATATTTTTACTGACTTTTACAAGCAGATAAGGTGCTGCATTAAAGTTTGATCAAAATGTGGAACCTGTTACAATGCAGCACTTGCTTGGTGCTGGATTGAAGTGTCAGCCAAGATAGTGCTTGAGATTTGGAGAAGACTTAAACATCTCAAACTTGCGATTTAAATCCTTTCTTCTTGGTGAAAAGAGATAATTATTTAAGTTGTAAAATCTATGAGACTAAGCTTGAATGAGCTTGTAAGTGATATTTATTAGTAAATCACGTTTTTGAGGCACGGAAGAGATAAACAAAAACTAATTTAGATAAATGCACTACAAATTCTACAAATAGCAACTGCTCCTTGCGCTGAAACTTTCATAAACATCAAAGCTAAAGCTGCAAATTCAAAAAAATGAAAGTAGCATACCTGCTGTTTGAAACTTGAGATTGAAACGCCTGCTTTCTGGTTTTTCCCCTTTGGAAATGACTCTCCTAATAGTTTGTCTCTACTGTGTCATCTGATCTGCCTCTCTTTCACTCTCAGTTCACCAACACTGGCCGTGATGATGAAGGTGTTGCATAGTTCATTTTTAGATCACATGTGATCCTTGGGCACAGAGTTAGCCACACTGTGAGATTGGGAAGTCTGCCTGTCTTGCTTCTGTCCTGAGCAAATTTAATTAGTGCTGACCCACTGTAGACTGCAAATCATGACGTCTTTCAAGTGGTTTCACAAAGGACTCAGTCTTGCCTCTATTTCAGAAGCAACATTTTATTTGAGAAGCACTGATCTTTCATTCTGATGATTTTATATCCTGCGGAGTAGTTGAAGTTCTCCTTGTTGTGTAACTACCGTTGCTATAAAGGCATTGCCACCACCAAATGTAATAGTGCAGAGTTTGTAGGTTGGAAAGTTGAACAGCATTCATACAAGAGTAGACACACCAATGTAATCCACCATGATGGCAGTGAGATCAGAAGAGCACTCAGGCTACAGAAAACATTTATCAAAGATCTTGCGTGGATTAAAAAGTATTATCTAGAAGGAGAAAATGGGAAAACTTGGATTGTTTTGTTTAGACTATCAGAGGATGAGCTGTGACCTGATAGAAATACCAACACAGTGGTTAGTGTAACACACAGTACCAGAGATCTGGGTTCAATTCCTTTCACTGTCTGAGGAGGTTGAACATTCTCCCAGTGACCAGGTTTCCTCCAAGTGTTCTGGTTTCTGTCCAGATTCCAAAGACATGTGGATTAGTAAAAGTTAGTGTGTTATGGGCATAACCTGTTGACTCCAGAAGCACGGTGACACTTTCAGGCTGCCTGCCCCAGTACATCCTTCAACTGTGTTGGTCATTGAAGCAAATGATGGATTACATTATTTGTTTTGATTTACGTGTGACAAATAAAGCTAGATGATGGGAAGCATAGGCAGGGTAGATAGTCAGAGAACTTTTTCTTGGCTGGAAATGTCAAATACCAGAGGGCATAGCTTAAAGGAGATGTCAGAGACAAGTTTTTTTACACAAAGAGTTGGAGGTGGTGGAAACAGATACAATAACAGTGTGTAAAAGGTATTCAGATAGACTCAGGCACAGGCAGGAAATTGAGGGATATGCTGTATTCAGGCAGATGGCATTAACTTAACTTGGCTTTGTGATCAGCATGGGCATGGTAGGCCATAGGGCCTACTGTTCTATGTTGAGTGTTAATACACACAGTGTTAATACATACTATATGAGTCTTATGCTTGCATATTTGTGTGATGACTTAAACATTCCCCTAGAAACTTTGTCTTTTGCTTCAGCAGTTTCCTCTCAAAGTTAGAGCACACCAAGCCCAACCTTGTGTGATCACATTGATACATTAACAGCTCTGCCAGAGTAAAACCTGCTGAAAGGTGTAGTTTAGCATAGTATTTAAAGAAAAAGCTAGTTAAGAAAAGATCTCTAAGATCATAAGACATAGCAGAATTAAGTCATTCAGCTTGTCGAATCTGCTCCACCATTTCATCATGGCTGATTTATTAATCACTCTCAAACCTAGTTTCTTGCCTTCTGCCTGTAACCTGTGATGCCCTTACTAATTAAGAGCCAATGAACCTCTACTTTAAATATACCCATTGACTTGGCTTCCACAGCAATCTGTGGCAATGAATTCCGCAGAATCACCACCTTCTGGCTAAAGAAATTCCTCCTCATCGCTGTTCTAAAGAGAGGTCCCTCTATTCTGAGGCTGTGCCCCCTAATCCAAGACTGCCCCACTATAGGAAACAACTTCCCTACATCCTCTCTATCTAGACCTTCCAGCATTTGATAGGTTTCAATATGTCCCTATTCTAAACTCCAGTGACTACAGATCCAGAGCCACAAAATGCTCCTCATACATTAACCCTTTAATTCCTGGAACCATTCTCACAAACCTCCCCTGGACCCTCTCTGATGCCAGCAGGTCCTTTTTATTTTGTTTTCAAATGTTTTTATTGTGAAGCAACATCAGCTTAACCACAACCGACAATGTCCTAAAGTACAATGCTTCTTTTTCCTTTTCTTTCTTATAACAACATAATGAAATTCAAACGGATGTATGTATAGTGAACAAGCAAAAAGCAAAGGAAACCCTACCACCCTGTCTGCTTTCCCTTTCCCAGCCCTACCCTCCCCTCACCCCTCTCGTATGTGCTGTTTAGGTCCTACTGCCCCCCACACTTGGTTCAGCTGTCGGTCCCTTCTAAATACAACAGTAATGGTTGCCAGGTTTTTTCAAATTCCTTGAGTCTGTCCTTGATAACGTATCTTATCCTCTCTAGATGCAGAGTATCCATTAATGCAGCCAGCCAGCCAGTCAGTCAGTATGAGTTTCTTTCCATTAAGTATGCCATAGGTCAGGAGTTGTTGCTGGGTAGCCTGGAATTTATTTGACCTTGCAGAAGTTCCAAAAATAATTAAAATAGGGTCTGGTATTATCTGAACCCTTAGTACCTTTGATAGGACCTCAAATATTTGCTTCCAATACTCTTGTATCCTGGGACATAAAGCATAACTATGTAACAAATTTGCCTCCGAGGACTTGCATTTCTCACACATTGGGGACACCTCTGGGAATATTTTGCGAATACTTACTTTTGAGTAACGTAGTCTATGTAGGATTTTAAATTGTATTAAACAATGCCTGGCATTGATGGAACAGGAGTTAACATACTCCAAAGCCTCATTCCATACAACCTCCTCCATCTCTGTACCCAACTCCTTTCTCCACTCTTTTTTAATATTATCCATCGTTGTATGACACTTCTTTTGTATGGCATCGTACAGATAGGCGATGATGTGTTCTGTCCCTAAACATGATCTTAAATGATTATCTAATTTATCAGATTCCGCCGTCTCAAAACCAGAAAGATGTGATCTTATATAGTGTCTTAGCTGGAGATACCTGAAAAAATGACTCTTTTGCAATCTAAATTTGTCCTGGTGCTGCTGAAATGACACAAAAATCCCTTGTGTGGATAAGTCTCCAACGCTGCGTATCCCAAATCCTCGCCATGCATCAAAGGCCCCATCTAGACATCAGGGGGTAAAAGAGGGGTTCGCTGATATAGGTACAAGAAAAGATAATGTTCTGAGTTTCAAATGCTTCCCCATTTGTCTCCACATCTGTATGGTGCTATGGATAGTGGGATTGCCTCTATAACAGGCTTTATTTAACCGAATAGGGGACATAATGATTGCCCCAATGTAATATGGTAGGCAATCTTCACGTTCCATCTCTAACCATCCGGAAAGTACAACTGTATCATCTATCCAGTATTCAGCAGGTCCTCCTAAGGCTACGTCCACACTAGACCGGATAATTTTGAAAACACCAGTTTCACGTAAAATTGACAGACGTCCACACTAGGCATTTTTGAAAATACCTCTGTCAACATTAAAACGGATATTTGGGCGAATATCCTCCTACTGGGCATACGCAGGACACACAGAAAACAAGTGAAGAGGAAACGATATACTTGGTGTGCGTTTGTCCAGTTACAGACTAGAAAAACTTAAAAGGAAATTGCCAAATGAAAGACTTGGTGCGCGTTTGTCCAGAAACATTTCCTACAGCCGTAGTCTCTTCACCGAAGAAAGGAACGACAGCTACAACTAAATGCAATAAGGCTTGTTACTGGGTAAAAGCGAAATTCGCTGTTACCTCATTTGTTTGCCTTTACTTTTGCCACGTCTTTCTGTATTATTTTGCTGTATTTAACGTGTGCAATAAAACGAGTTACTGGGCAAAAGTGACAATTGCATCTAATGAATGTTTGCACAAGCAATACATTAATAAAGTACCTTGTTAAATGTATAAAACATGTCTGCATCAGTGTTATCTTGTATTTCCATACAATGTTACATTAGGCTGTTACACATCTATTGTCAGGTATTGTTGTGGTGTTGGAGGTTGCATTCAAGAAAACAATGAAATGCCGCACTGCCACCACCATTTGTTCCGGCACGTCATGACAGCGGTTTTAAAAATAGCCGGTTACCCCGTACATACTACAGCGAATATTAGGCGTCTTCAGATTTATTCACTCTGGACAGTGTTTCTGAAAAGCTCCGTTTTCGTATTCGGGTTCAATGTGGACGGAGGGTCAAAACGAAGAGAAAAAGCTTCGGTTATGGATTTATCTGGTCTAGTGTGGACGTAGCCTAAGATAATGAGCCCATTATTGCTCACAAAGCTCCAAGTGCGGTCTAACCAAAGCCTTATAAAGGCTCAGCATTACGCCTTGCTTTTGTATTCTAGTTCTCTGAAAATGATTTCTGACATTGTATTTGCCTTCCTACTACCAATTCAACCTGCAAATTAACCTTTAGGGAATCCTGCATGAGCACTCCCAAGTCTCTTTGCACCTCTGATTTCTTAATTTTCTTCCCATTTAGAAAATAGTCCATGCCTTTATTCCTTTTACCAAAGTGCATGACCATACACTTCCCAACACCATCTCCTACTGTTTTGTCCATTCCTCTCATCTGTTGACGTACTTCTGCAAACTTCCTACCTCAACAACACTATTTGCCCTTCACCTTTCTTTGTATCATGTGCAAACTTGGCCATAATTCCGTCAATTCCATAATCCAATTTATTGACATATTATGTGAAAAGAAACGGTCCTAGCACTGACGCCTGAGAAATACCACTGGTTACTGGCAGCCAGCTGAAAAAGGCCCCCCCTTGATTCCACTTTTTGCCTCCTTCATCATGAAGCTAGAGTATCCCTGGTCTATTTTGTCCTACAAGGCCTTAGCACAGTAGGCTTATTCAGAAAGTCAGAAGGCATGGGATCCAGGGAAGTTTGGCCAGGTGGATTCAGAATTGGCTTGCCTGCAGAAAACAGAAGGTTGTGGTGGAGGGAGTAAATTTGGATTGGAGGGTTGTAATTAGTGGTGTCCCACAAGGATCGGTTCTGGGACCTCTACTTTTCATGATTTTTATTAACGACCTGGATGTCGGGGTACAAGGGTGGGTTGGCAAGTTTGCAACGACACAAAGGTTGCTGGTGTTGTAGATAGTGGAGGATTGTCAAAGATTGCAGAGAGACGTTGATAGGATGCAGAAGTGGGCTGAGAAATGGCAGATGGAGTTCAACCCGGAGAAGTGTGAGGTGGTACACTTTGGAAGGACAAACTCCAAGGCAGAGTACAAAGTAAATAGCAGGATACTTGGTAGTGTGGAGGAGCAGAGGGATCTGGGGATACATGTCCACAGATCCCTGAAAGTTGCTCACGGGTAGATAGGGTAGTTAAGAAAGCTTATGGGGTGTTAGCTTTCATAAGTCGAGGGATAGAGTTTAAGAGTCGCGATGTAATGATGCAGCTCTATAAAACTCTGGTTAGGCCACACTTGGAGTACTGTGTCCAGTTCTGGTCGCCTCACTACAGGAAGGATGTGGAAGCATTGGAAAGGGTACAGAGGAGATTTACCAGGATGCTGCCTGGTTTAGAGAGTATGCATTATGATCAGAGATTAAGGGAGCTAGGGCTTTACTCTTTGGCGAGAAGGAGGATGAGGGGAGACATGATAGAGGTGTACAAGATAATAAGAGGAGTAGATAGAGTGGATAGCCAGCGCCTCTTACCCAGGGCACCACTGCTCAATACAAGAGGACGTGGCTTTAAGGTAAGGGGTGGGAAATTCAAGGGAAATATTAGAGGAAGGTTTTTTACTCAGAGAGTGGTTGGTGCGTGGAATGCACTGCCTGAGTCAGTGGTGGAGGCAGATACACTAGTGAAGTTTAAGAGACTACTAGACAGGTATATGGAGGAATTTAAGGTGGGGGCTTATATGGGAGGCAGGGTTTGAGGGTCGGCACAACATTGTGGGCCGAAGGGCCTGTGCTGTGCTGTACTATTCTATGTTCTGTATGCATGCAGATATCTTTACTGACCCAGGATGTTGTGCACAAATCAAAAGGTTGTTGATACTAATACATCACGAGGCTGTCAAGTAAATATGGTGCGGTCCATTGTCAGACAAAGAAGGCCTGCCGTGGCTTCACTTCATATGGAGATTCAGGGGATTTACTGGAGTATGTCATTAGGGACACCTGCAAATTTCCACAGATCTACAATGGAGAGCATTCTGACATGTTGTATCACCACCTAGTACTCAAATTCTAATGTGCAGTATTGAAGAAGCTGCAGGGGCTTGTATCTCAGTGAGCACAAACATGGGTGCAGCCCTCGCCACCATTGAAGTCATCTTCAGAAGCAGTGCCTCGAGATGACAGCATCCATCATTAAGGACCCTCACCACCTGGGGCATGCATCTTTTTGTTGGGTAGAACGTACTGGAGCCTGAAGACTTACACTCTATTTGAGCAACAGGTTCTTCCCCTTCATTATGAATGGTCCGTCAACTCTGCCTCATTACTTGTCTTCTGCATCATTTATTTATTATAATAATGCTTTTGTCTTACACTGTACTGCTACCACACAACATCAACTTTCACCACCTCTCATCTCTGTCCCAGGATACTGATGGACTTTTACCGCTGTACCATTGAGAGCATACTCACCAACTGCATCTCAGTGTGGTATGGCAATTGTCCCGTATCGGACCGCAAAGCACTCCAGCATGTGGTGAAAACTGCCCAGCGGATTATCGGCACCCAACTGCCCACCATTGAGAACATCTACCATAAATGCTGCCTGGGCAGGGAGAAAAGCATTGTCAGGGATGCATCTCACCCTAACCATGGATTTTTTACTCTCCTCCCATCTGGTAGGTGCTACAGGAGCCTTCGCTCCTGCACCAGCAGGCACAGGAAGAGCTTCTTCCCTGAGGCTGTAACACTGCTGAACCTCTCATCACAGCACTAAGCAGTATTGCATCCGTATTGTACTGTCTCAGTACTTTTATATTTGTGTGCTGTAGCACTTTTTTTATTCGCAGTTATTTTGTAAATAACACTATTCTTTGCATTTCTGGTCAGATGCTAAATGCATTTCATTGGCTTTGTATCTGTACTTGGCACAATGACAATAAAGTTGAATCTAATCTAATATGTCAGTTATGATCAACACAATCCTGATTCTACAATTCTGCCAGGATTTCACACCAAGGAAAGGTTCCATTTCTGCTTTTTGATGGTAGATTCTACAGTCCTGACTTATCTGATCATACACATTAATGAGCAAAATGAACTGGTAATCTTCTCTTCAACAAAAATTGATGTGGACATGTTGGAATAATATTATTCTATGGCCTTAGTAGTGCTTGGGTGGTATTTTTCTGCATTACTGTTGAGCTGTTCAAGTGGAAGTAAATTCCTCCAACTCTCTGCCAATATTTAGCGAATATACAAACACATAGCAATGCAGTTGTACTGTGATTTCCAGTATATTCAACATACGTAATGTCTACATATCCTTCCCTGAGAACCCTTGAAATAAGTAATCTATGTTCTGATTTCAGTTGGTAAACCCTCCAATGGTGAAATTGTGGTAAAAGATTTTTTTAGACACTTCTCCAGGCAAACCCATGCTCTAGATGTTTATCCATAAAACCACTTCAGTTCATAGCTTGAAGAGATAACTGAGCAACCTCATGGGGTGTGAACCAGGAAAACCTCATCTGTAAGTTATGGAACAGAAATCGATCTTTTACAACCTATATGTAACGGTTCACAGGGCAGAGAGTGAGATCCAGCTGTAAAAAAACACTACCTTTGAATTTTTCCTGTCTCTGCCATTTTGAAAATGAGTGTTGTCGTTTCAGAAGCCAATATAACATTTTGATTTCTTGTGTCCTCTTTTTGATCTGAGCCATCGAACCTACACAAGATGAACTTACTGTATGTTTTGGCGATTCAATGTTGAGGCCTTATTTTCTGCTTTAACCACTTGTCTTTGCAGCCACAGGAGTTTTGATAGGCTTTATAATCCTGCTTATAAAGGTGCAGCACAGATTATTTTTAACTTCTGTGATTACCACCACCAATTATAAAGTATCCTGAGGTGAAAACTGCTGGAGACCAGAGAAATTTTAATTACCACAATTCTTGCAGGGAATGGGAGTGTCAAGTAAAGGTGATTCTTTCTAACAGTGGGGAATTCATTGTATATTGTACTTGTATCATATAAAATAGATGTAATGGTGTCACAAAATTTTCTGACCATATTGTCATTGCTGATTAACTGGACTCTAAAAATTCACATGCTTTCCTCAGTCACACTTTACTTACGTGTGCACAAGGAGAACAAAATAGCCCCTGTCACCACACTGTTTTGAAACTCAAACAATAAACGTTGCCAGTTCTATACAGAATAGTCTAGTTGAATCCAGATACTGACCAATTGGCAATCTTGTGTCTGTTCAAATTCTTAATTTGCATTATCAGTCACCAATCGTCACACTACAATAATACAAGTAGTAATAGTCAATAGAATCTCCACATTAAAGGCCAATAATACTTCAGAAATAGTAAAGTAATTGACCAATACTACGTGTCACCCTAGAAGCCTTCATCTGAATATTTATTTTGACTTGATATGCCAAATGTCTCCCGTCTCCTGCTGTGGAAGGAGAAGTTACACTCTTCAAAGAGCTCCCTTCAAAGGCTGTCTTTTCTGGACTGACTGCACACTATCTGTAAATCATCTTTGCCTGGACATTATCTTAGCGTTTACCTTTCTTCAACTTCCACAACTTGACTTCCTCTGATAACCAGGCACTAATGCACCAATGCACTAAGGCACTCTGCCAGGACCTGTGCTCACTGAACTTCAGCGACACTTTATACAAAGCACAACACCCTCATCAAATCATGTACAGTTCTCCCAGGAACTAATACATGGCACCCATGTGCTAAATTCGAAGAACGTACTGTTCTCCAGAGGCTTTGTCCGTTGAGTGGACAGCATTCTTAGTGTTCATTTCAGGGAATGCAAAGTGCTCCGGGTCTAGGTTCGTATAACACAAAATACTGCTGCTCTGGAACTTAGGCAGAAAAGTGCTGTCAAGGAACAAGGGCAAGTTGTTCCACTGCAGCATAATAATTTATTTAATGATGGTGATGGTAATGCCTTTGAATTCCATGAGGAGATACCAACATCCTCGGTAGTTATTGTCTCCTACTTGTGTGCTACTGATATCATTTTCCACTTTTTGCCTAGGTTTAATTCTGATTAGTGTATGAGATGTCACAACAACTGTTACCATCTCCTGGGAGTACAATAACAGTAAACATCAAGCATATTGGAGGCAGATGAGTCGCTCAGAACTAATCAAACCATTCAGAAGCCAACAAATGTGGCAAGGAATACTTCACGTGGCAAACAACAACTGGAGATAGCACAGCACAACAGTACAAATCTTGCTACACATGGGCATACTAACTGTGTTGTACTCTAAGGAACAGCAGATGGAATTGAAAATTGCAATCATCTTTAACCTTAGATTCAGATTATTGTCATTATACCAGGTTGCCATGAAATTCCTTGCTCACATTAAACTCACAGAGTAAGCATTAAACTGGACATGACAATAATAAATCCTATTAAATAGAGTGACAGCAATAGATACAACTAACTATAAATACAACAACAGTGAAGAAAAAGTCATTGGTTAAAGCAATTAAAGGGTCTGACACTGGTATGAGATTCTCCTGCAGCTTTGTACCAGAACTGAGGTGATTAACCTCCATTAGCCAAAACGATTTTATTTTATGCTGGGTGGGTCTGACACAAAACTCTTGATCGAATTTTAACAGTATTATCAGTCAGTAGGTTGTTGGTGACAAAGTGCTGCCAGAAAACATTGCCAATAGCAGTTCCATTGCCTGGTTAATGCTTCAAAGTAAGCTGACAAAGCAGTTATTGAATAAATTGGGTTTGTCTTACGATATGAATGAAGACTTAACTGGGTAATTTTTACCCTTCGTCAGATGCACACTATATGCTGTGCTGGGAATATATGACAAGAGGAGAGGCTAGTACTGAAGGTCGGGTTTACAGCATTATAACAGGGAACTTGTCAGAACCAACCTTCTCTGCATTGGCTATATCTAGCCACTTGTCAGATTGACTGAAAGCCACCTTCTGAGGTAGAATGAACTGGAATGAAGGCACAGTTGAATCATCCATTTGGCGCTTCCTAGACTCTCCCACTATTAGAAACATCTTCCCCGTGCCCACTCTATTTAGGCCTTTAGATTTGAAAAAGACCCCCCCCCCCCCCACCATTCTTCTAAACTCCAGCGAGTACAGGCCCAGAGCCATCAAATGCTGTTTAATGCTAACTGCTTCATTCCCAGAACCTCCTCTGGACCGTCTCCAATGCCAGAAGAATCTTTCTTAGATAAGGGGCTCAAACACAGATCAAGGAATACACGAATAGGTATTTGGAAATACATATTCAAAAAGCTTTGAAGACGGGAAGGCAAGTTGGTAACTTAGTTAAGAGAACCTATGGGATCCTGAGTTTTGTGAATTGAAATACTCAATTAAAATAATGCCAAAACTTTTAAAATTTCAATTGACAAATTGTGTCACCATGGGAAAATGCCCAAGTCTGGAAGCAGATATCAAGGTGGTTTACTAAGATCAGAATAAAATGGAACAATTCAACTTTGTGAAGTGATTGGTGAAGCCAAAATTTTAAGACAGAAGTTTAATGTTTGCCAATGCAAAGTTATCATGAATGCACTGAAGGTCAGACAGGAATACAGTACATCTCATATACTGCTCTGTCACTGAATTCATCATGCTAAGCTGAGGCTGGCATACATGTTGCCTCCGATTCATTTGAATACAGGATTTCTGATCCGAATGGAAATGCAAATGAAGCTAAGTGGTTTTATTTATTCTAGCACATAAATCAGGCTATAGTTTATCAGTCAAATGCAGCTTAAATACAAACGTATACAATGTGTATATACAGTATGTGTATCTATCTATCTACAGTTTATTAATTTGTAACCTTTCTATCATTTAAATTTACTTCAACTGCTTTTAAATGTAATTGATTATGCATGGGATTTAAAAATAGCTAAAAAGGCCTTTGACAGAATGAGCTGTCAGAAGGTTGTCAGAGTAATTCTGGGTCAGACCTCAGGCTCAAACTCGTGAGCCTGCTTACCACCCACATTCATTGTACCTCCTGTGATAGCCACTGTACCCAGCTCTGGAACTTCGCTTGACCTGCATGGTTGCATAAGATTACCCTGGGTGCAGGAATCATGTAGGAGTGAAGTTGAGGCAAGGGACACGTCAAGGTATGCAAAATGTAGCTCAGTAAGGAGTTGGAGGGGAACTAAGGTGAATGTTTTCACATGTAGGGTTCAATATGGAATTAACTTTTTGAATGAGTAGCAATACTCTTCTGTAAAAAAAAAATGGCTATTCAATCTACAATGTTCATTTTAGCTCTTTGAAAGGGCTAGACAGTAATTAGTGTGCCCATCTTTTCCTTATAGTCAACTAAGTGTTTCACCTATTTAATAATTTCCTTGATGAAACCAATAAAGAAATTTATTTCAGACCCATCAGCATATTACCAGCTCCTTGCATAACATATCAAGTTCAAAGTACATTTATCGAAGTACATACCAGGTTTCTCCCACCATCCGAAGGTAGAGCATTCCTATGAAACGGTTTGTAAGCCAGAATGTCATAAAGTGAAGAAGCAATTACCATTTATTTATGTGGGAAAAGTTTGTGAGCGTTCGCAGACCCAAAAATAACCTACCAAATCATGCCAAATAACACATAAAACCTAAAATAACAGTAACATATAGTAAAAGCAGGAATGATATGATAAATACACAGCCTATATAAAGCAGAAATACTTCTCTACAATCATTGCCGCACTGTTCTCCGTAGCGAAAATCTCACGCAAGCGCTCTCGGAAAAACACTCTCTCCAGTAACCATTAAGCTATGAAGCTGCCAAATCATACCAAATAACACATAAAAATATACAGCCTATAAAAAGTAGAAATAATGTATGTACAGTGTATTATCACTTACTGAAATCGGGAAAACAGCGCCGAGCATACTGATGATGGTGTGTTAGGATGAGTCGTCGGAGGTTGGGGTGGTGCAGTGGTCCCCAACCCCCGGGCAGCGGACTGATACCGATTCGCGAAGAATGCAGTGCTACAGCGGCAGGCAGGAAGCACCTAGCACATCTTTAAGAAAAAAGCCGAAATAAACAAGCTAATTAATTAGGTGCCGCCTGGCACGTAAATGTCGGCCCAGAACAGAGGCGATGCAATCAAAAATCATCTCTGATCTGGGCTGACATTTACGTGCTGGGCAGCACCTAATTAATTAGCTTGTTTATTTCGGCTTTTTTCTTAAAGATGTTTTGGGTGTGTCCTGGCTACTGCTACATTCTCCGCGGCAATGTATCGGTCCATGGCCCGGAGGTTGGAGTAGTGGGACACTGGGGTGTCATCTTATCGTCGTCTGTTTCCATCAGGGCAGGCAGATCATCTTCTTCTATGTCTGCCTGCCTTGATGTCGAAGGTCAAGTTACATCGTCTGCTGTGGCTGATGTGGAAGGCTTGAAAAATGACAGTATGCTTGACTGCTTAGCCTTGTGCATTTTTCTTCATACAGTTCTTTGTAAGCACTCAAACCATCTTGCAAGTATACCCTAAACCTATGTACCCTTTCAAAATTAAAGTCGTACTTTTCTGCAATCGTTGCAGCGAAAATCTCACGCAGTTGCTTCATGTTCAGTTCCTGGACGACTTTACTTTCGGTCTGTTCGCTACTGTATTTGGTTTTGATTGTTATCCTTTCCTCTTCCAATTGCATCAGCTCTTCATCTATCATTTCTTGGTCATGGGATGCTAAAAACCTCCTCAACATCATCTTTGTCAGCTTCCACAAGCCAAACTCACTTTGTCCTTACTTCATTCACCACGATCGAAACGCTTAATTATGCCTAGTTTAATACTAAGTGTAACACCCTTACGAGCTCTTTTAGGCTTTTCCGATACCTTAGAACTCATCTTGCTAACGGCTGCTCACAGGCACGTGTTTAAGCAATGCCGGCTAGAATGCAGTTCCGGGGAGGAGCTTGGCTGCTTGGGATGCGCGCTGCCTTTTCTCGTAACAGTGAAAACACCTGTTAGCGAAAACAGGTAAATAATGTAGGTGTTTCATAACAGCGAGGTTTCGTAAAGCGAACGTTCGAAAAGCGGGGGACACCTGTATCACCTCAGGTTTTGCTAGTTTCCTGAAGTTTGTGATTACTGAGTAAACTATCAGAAGTAACTGATATATTCTATCAAAACACTTAAGAGACTTTTACAACTCTCAGTTTTTCGTTGACTTTCACCAAGGTGAACAATTCCAGTCTCTTCAGTCTGCCCATTTAACTGAAGTTTTTCATCTTTAGCACAATTCAATTAAATCTCCTCAGTATTTTCTCTGTGACCCAGACGTCCTTTATAATGAATAATGTCTAGAAATGAATGCAGTGCTATATCTGGAGCCACAACAATGCTTTTGAAAGGCAGAACATTAAAGGCAGAGCATCTACACTTGATACCTATGTCATTAAAGCTGAGGATCACTGCCACCCTCAAAGACTGTACTATGTTCACTTCTCTTGAACTTTCTTTAAATTGTAATATTTGTTCCATATTCTCTCTCAAAATTATTTTACACTTATGTGTATCGAATATTAACTCCTAACAAGTTTGGCTGCTTCATCATTGTGAATACTCAACTGGAGTCGTTTTCCCTCCTCCTCTATATTTATTGCAAGATTTACAAGCTTGTTGTCATATACAAATGCTGTAATTATCCCTTTTTATGCACATGTCCAGGCGGTTAAGTCCAAATGCTTACCTCCCCCCCCGCCGCCCCCCCCCGCAAATGAATATCATTCCACACTTGCCACTGGAGTGAAAATTGGCTGTTCACCACAACTCTCTCTGATTTCTGTCCCATAGCCAAGCAGCCTTTTAATGTAGTGGCATTAATTTTCCTAATGAGTCTATTATGTGCTATTTTATCAAAGAAATGTCTTTTGAAAGTACATATTCTCATCAACCACATGACCCTAATCAACCCTCTCCATTACTTCTTCAAAGATCTCGATTATGCTAGTCAGACATGATTTGTCTTTCACGTATCTACATTGACTTTCAATCATTGGCCTATATTTTCTAAATACCAATTCATTTTGTCCCAGGTTATTAACTCTCAAAGATTCACCATTATTTACTTTAGGTTAACTGGCCTATAATTATTGGAGTTATCCCTTGCCTGAAAAATCATTTCCACTCCACTGGGGAAGTATGAGCACAGCAATTACCACAAGAGGTGTTGAAACCCATGAATTACAACTTCTCCCTCTATAAGTCACACTGCTCCAATGCAGGCAGCATAATGGTGCCCACTTATTTAAGTGGGAGATAATTGGACAAGCAGGATATCTCTGATTTGCATTGGTGGGTTTCCATTTGACCTTCTCGTAACAAACAGTTAAGTGTTCCTACAGAAAATATTATAAATATTTGTCAATTCTTTCAGCACTCTAGAGGAGAGGAGCAGGGCTGAGGTTTTGGTTCAGCGATCTACTATCAGAAGGGATTCTTCCATAAATTTCCCTTGAGTTGCTGAGCGTTTCCAGAAATCTCTTTCTGATTGCAGCTGCATGAGTTTTATTTCAAATTATGAGGGTAATCAATCGGAACGAACTCCTGTTCTTTAAGGCAATACCTGCATACCATTGATAGTTCCATGGTTAATCTTGTGCTGTCTTGTATCCCATCAAAAATGTGACCCAATAAATGGATATGTCGGGTACTTGAAGCATTTGTCTCAGGCTGATTTCGACCAATGCAGTTTGGTGACTATCTGAGGCAATGCAAGTAGCGCAAACATTTTTGTCAGGTCTACATTGTTTCATGGATGGTGGTGAAGTCAATTAATGTGATGTAGTGAGCAGAGCCTCAAAACTTTAGCATGCTTTGATAATTCTCACTAGCTGTCTGGAAAACAAGGATTTCTGGGTGAGAGCTGTTGGAGCTGATGTGACATTGAGAGTGGTAACAGGTGGTTGGATAGTGAATTTCAAGTTTAGATTCAACGTTTGCATGGCTGATGAAAGAATGACTGTGTAATGTTAACCAAATTTCATGCTGTTTAGCTTTCAGGGGATGTGCTTGGTATGGAAATGAGAATTACTTCAGGTTTTTAAAGGCCGGACAAAAAAAATCCTATCCTCCACCTCTCATCTGCCCACCCTTTATTCTCATATTATACTTGCCTCACAATTTCCCTCCACAACTCCCAACCTCATCCCTTGGTTCCCTCACAATCTATAGTGTTTCTTTCACTCCCTTTGATCTCCTATTTCCTTCACTTTTTAATCATCTGCCCCCTCTCCCAGCTGCCATCCTTTTACCCTCCCTCAAACTCCTATCCCCCTACTCTGATATATTGATCATTTGTACAGATGTAACAAACTATTAAATTGGCTAGTAAAGGAAACCTGCTCCATCCAAGGGCACGTGTGTTCACAATCTTTCATGCTGCCAGGTTTGCATGGGGATGTTTGGATGGAAATGTGTTTTTGTAACCCCCAGAAATCATACTTACAAGAATAATGTTCATTTACATAGCAACATTTCCTAGAATCAGGATGTTTCAGTGAAATGTCATCACTGGAGTAATTCAGATAAATGCAGACAACAGATTTGTTGGACTGAGTCTAATGGACAGCATTGAGATTATCCATTTACAATTTTAGTAGCATTATTGGGATAGATACAAATCAGGACTTAGCTGAGACAACAGATGGGGTCCTCGCTAATATTGTATCAAAAGATTCTGCCATTCAGCACTGCAGCACCCCAGCAAAACTGCACCAAATTTTTAGTCAGGAATCTGACGCCAATTCCCAGCAGTGGCTGGAATGTACAATTTTCTGATTGTCTCAATGGTAACTTCATTGAACTGCGACTTGTGTTCCCTAGGTTTAGTTAAGAAGCGTTGTCTCCTTCAGAGGGAGTGATGTTAATCTTTTGTGGTTTGAATGGATGTTCTGCTCTTGGGAAAATTATTGATGATGACTGTCTTTTCAAACCATTGAGCTTCCAAGATGAAAAGCAATTACCATCTAATTGTCTTCTCTAAAGTAAACCTGCTGTCAGATAAAAGCTAGATACTTAATAGCACACAAAATAGTGAATTTTAAAAACAGAATAAAATATATTTGTTTTTTCCAGTTTCCTGAAGCTCCCTGAAATTCAACGAAGTTGGTAGCTTCAGGCAAAAGGATTTTTAAGCTCATTAAAATTATGGTAACTACTCCAACAGAACATATGATTTTGATGTAATAATGATAATAGTTCCAGGTGTAGAGTCAAAATTAGTTTGCTATCACTGCAGTGTATATTTTTAAAATTTAGTATATTAACATAAAGAAGGTTTGCAACCTTACTTTTTTTTCTCTCGTTAGTCAGCATTGTCTAAGTTTAGGAATTAATTTTAACTCTGTAGTTCCTTGACCTACTCAAGGATCTGCATGTGGATGCAGTTGATGCTCCAGTTTCCTGTGAATTTTTTTTTAAGTACAGTCTCAAACTAATCTAAATAGTAATGAGGTGCCTTATATATTATATTTCCGGTAAGATTGTGGTACGTGCAAATGCAGTGGCCTTTCAGGGGCCAAACCAAAGGTGCTTTTCTCTTTGCAATTCTTTTTACGACCCAAAGACAATTCTACTTCAAGAACATTGGATACTGCAGGGCTCCTCCATCAGTGAGCTGCTCGTTGATCAGAGTAGCTGAACTGGTGTCAGCAGCATAGCTGGCTGAGGTGTCGACCGAGATGGTGAATGGGTCAGCCGAGGTGTCAAAAGGAGCTAGTCGGGATATCGGAGGAGCCCATTGGGATATTGGAGGAGCCGGTTTGGGTACAGAGGAGCTAACGTGGCTGCAGACTGTGTTGTTGCCTGCTATTCTGAAGCATGCGAGTTGGTGTAGTATAACCATGGGAGATTGTCTAGGACATTTCACTTGCGATCGCAAGACTCTGATGGTCAGTGATAACGTAAGTTGCCGCAAGCCTGATACCATTGTCTGGTGGAGGGACAGTCGACATGGGAGTTGTGTAACCTCAGCTTTAGCGAGAACTAGGCCTCAAGCCTCAGGTGTATCTGCTGCTGTGGACCAGGTGAGAGACGCAGAAATGCCACAGCATGGTTGAACTCGTCTAGAGCCTGGCCTCTCCATTCAGTACTGCCCTCCTGTGGTTGAGTGGTGGAATGGCAGGCTGGATTGCATGTGTCTCTACACTGGGAGACTGTACCATCAATTGCTGGACATTGTTGCTCGAGTATATATGCTTCTTCCCTCGATGTTTTGAATTTATGTTAGTTGCTATTTTTGAATGTTTGCTTGCTATTTTGAATATTTTGCACTTTGGCCCCAGAGGAATGCTGTCTTGTTCAGCTGTATCTATATCTATGGTTTGAATGATATTTAAACTTGATTTGATGTATAATCATTCACCAATTGTCAATGACTGATAAGTAACAAACAGTACAGTTGAGAGTGGATGGTAGGGGTGGGAACTGCTACTTTCTTTTTGGTAATATGGCCGACAAGATGTGTTGTCTTTGGTAGAAATGTGATTAATTTTCGATCCATAAACAGACATCCCACCCTGCAAAAACTCATTTCAGGGAGGTAGCACCATCAATTTGCGGGAGACTCCCGGGAGAGGTGGGATGTCTGCAATAGAGTAGCTCCTTAGCAGCCAGCCAGCTAGTTTAAATAACGTTGGCTATGCTAATGAACGAATGACACCTGTTAAACTCACCTCAACATGTCTTTTACAGTCTTAACCCACCATGGGCAATAGAAAAGTCATTGTTGCAAACAGTGCAGTGAGCAACACTGTCATTATTTTTGACCCCTATTAGGCAGGGGTACACTTGAGTGTAGTCTGGGGTGACGTACGTTTTATATTTTTTTTGGAACACTCAGCCATGGCGCTCTCTCTCTCTCTCTCTCTCTCTCTCTCTCTCTCTCTGTCGCTCGCGCGCTTGCTTGCCTTCGCTCTTGCTCGCGTGCTCTCGCTTTCTCTCTCACTGTCTCTCGTGCGCGCGCTCTCTCTCGTGGTCGCTCTCACGCTCTCTCTTGTTTTCTCTCGCTCGCTCTCAAAAAAATTGATTTCCGTGATATTGTATATAATTTGCGGGCATCAGGGAGCCACTATTAAAATGCAGGAGACTCCCGGAAGTTCCGGGAGAGGTGGGATATCTGCATAAAGGAAAAGTAAGCAGGAAGGAAAGTGAAAATTCTGTCTCATTTATTAAAATTGTCAAATATTTTTCCTTAAATAAAAATGTTATTCCCATGGCAAAAAATAATTCTGTATTTTCAGAAACAGGCAATCTCCAGATAGTGAATGTGTTCTGTTTTTACAGATGTCATTTAAATTGATTTTGTCCATAAAACAGAACATGCACAAAAATCTCTCAATACAGTAACTATATGTCCACAGTATTGTAATAAATGGAATCAAAAGTATATAAGACTGATAGGGACCTCTTCCAACAAGTAAGGTCTTTGCCATGTTATTTAGCTGACCTCAGTGATCTCACTTGGACTGAAGAAAAACTTTGACCTTGTACTTGTAACACAGGTGAGGGAAGGACCTGCAGGGGAAAAAAGGAAGTAGAAGGATTTAAATTAGGAAGCGTTTCTGTGGGGAAGGAGCAATTTTTAAAAGCTATTTAACTGATCATCATTCCATTCAGTTTATCATAAACACAGGATAGCTGTTAATAATTAAGAACGGAACTTGGCATTATAGTATTTTGGTAGAAACTCTAAACAACCATAATATATACACCTTCATAAATCTTATTCTGATTGGCTATCAACACAAAGTGAGTAAACTTTCAAGGGTTATGAAATCTATTAAAGTATTCCGCAGTAACAGTAATATTTGAAACTTTTAGGTTATTGTGCAGATCATTCTTTCTGTGTTATGTTAAATAACTAATATTCATTTCAATTGAACTTTAATGCTCTCTTTTGTAACTTCTGAGTGCATACTGATTCTTCACTGAAGTGGAACTTCAGACCAGACTCCTAGGGTTTCTCAGTCAAAATTATATTCTCTGTATAATTTAATGCAAAAATGTTGAACCATTTTACATTTTTGCAGGGGTATAGAGGTACCAAAGTGGTTTGACAATAATCATTAAAGTTCTGACATCAAAGATTCCTATCATCTGGACGATGGACATGGGGCACGGGACCCAGGAGCCTGAAGTCCCTCACCACCATGTTCAAAAACAGTTATATACTTCCCTTCAACCATTCAGTCCTTGAAACAACTTCCACAACCCTAATCAGTACCTCAGTTTAGTGACACTTTGATCACTTTTCCATTTTACATTTTAATAGACTTTGTGTATTTTTTGTCCTAATTATGTTCATTCATTTATAATTTTTGTATGATATGTTTCTTGTGAATGTTGTTTCTGTAGTGCAAAACGCTTGTGATGCTGCTGCATCATTGCACCTGTCTGTGTGTTTGTGCTCAACCTTGAACTTCAATATTTATGGACTGTGTTTAAAATCTGGCCTTTTCTTTTAATTCTTTAAAAGGGCTTGGCTGTAACAGACAAGACCGGAATTTATCAGAATCAAGTTTAATATCACCTGCATATGTCATGAAATTTGTTGTCTTTGCAGCAGCAGTACAATGAAATACATAATAATATACATATAAAATAGTTAAATTAAATAAATAATGCAAAAATAGAAATACAAAAATAGGGGGGTAGTTCATGGTTTCAATATCCAATCAGAAATCGGATGGCAGAGGGGAAGAAGCTATTACTGATTCATTGAATGTGTGCCTTCAGGCTTCTGTACCTCCTTCCTGATGCTGGCAATGAGAACAGGGCATGATCTAAGTGCTGGGAGTCCATAATCATGGATGCCACCTTTTTGAGGCATCGCTCCTTGAAGATGTCCTGGATACCGGGATGGAACTAACAAAATTTACGAATCTCTGCAACGTACTTCAATCCAGTGCAATGGTCCCCCACAAACCAGGCAGTGATGCAGCCAGTTAGAATGTTCTCCATGGTACATCTGTACCATGGTACCTGGTTACCTTTTGTGAAGTGATGGACTTCTGGTTCTGATTCATTACAAGTCAATTGAATACACTTCTTAGCAGTAAATTTCAGGACTTTGATCCAGTGGTGAATGAATGGTGATACAAATTCAACACTGGACTATATGCAGATTGCATATGGTGATAATCCCATCCACCTGCTGCCTTTTTGCCCTGATCAGAAGAGGAAGCTCATCAGTATGGAAAGCACTGTTGAACCAAGTTGCTCCATTACAAAGTGTGGACAGAATATCCTGCAACCACATAACAAACGTGGTGGAGGGGAGCTAGTGCTGAGAGTGGTGGATGGCAAATGGATTTTCTTGAGCATGCATGGTATCAAGTTCCTTTCAAGTCATACTCTTGACTTGTTCCTTGCAGCTATTGTAAAGACTTAGGGAAATCACACCCAATAAGATATCCACTCTCTGTGCCGCTGTAGGAACAGTATTTCCAGGCAATTTTGACTCCCAAGATGTTCATAAAATTAGGACTAAGGTTAGCTTTATTTGTCACATGAATAGTGGCATGCAAAAGTTTGGGCACCCCGGTCAAAATTTCTGTTACTGTGAATAGCTAAGTGAGTAAAAGATGACCTGATTTCCAAAAGGCATAAAGTTAAAGATGACACATTTCTTTAATACTTTAAGCAAGATTACTTTTTCATTTCCATCTTTTACAGTTTCAAAATAACAAAAAAGGAAAAGGGCCCGAAGCAAAAGTTTGGGCACCCTGCATGTTCAGTACTTAGTATCACCCCCTTTGGCAAGTATCACAGCTTGTAAACACTTTCTGTAGCCGGCTAAGAGTCTTTCAATTCTTGTTTGGTGAATTTTCACCCATTCTTCCCTGCAAAAGGCTTCTAGTTCTGTGAGGTTCTTGGGCTGTCTTGCATGCACTGCTCTTTTGAGGTCTATCCACAGATTTTCGATGATGTTTAGGTCGGGGGACTGTGAGGGCCATGGCAAAACCTTCAGCTTGTGCCTCTTGAGGTAGTCCATTGTGGATTTTGAGGTGTGCTTAGGATCATTATCCTGTTGTAGAAGCCATCCTCTTTTCATCTTCAGCTTTTTTACAGACGGTGTGTTGTTTGCTTCCAGAATTTGCTGGTATTTAATTGAATTCATTCTTCCCTCTACCAGTGAAATGTTCCCCATACCACTGGCTGCAACACAAGCCCAAAGCATGATTGATCCACCCCCGTGCTTAATAGTTGGAGAATGTTCTTTTCATGAAATCCTGCACCCTTTTTTCTCCAAACATACCTTCGCTCATTGCGGCCAAAAAGTTTGATTTTAACTTCATCAGTCCACAGGACTTGTTTGCAAAATGCATCAGGCTTGTTTAGATGTCCCTTTGCAAACTTCTGACGCTGAATTTTTTGGTGAGGATGCAGGAAAGGTTTTCTTCTGATGACTCTTCCATGACGGTCATATTTGTGCAGGTGTCACTGCACCATAGAACAGTGCACCACCACTCCAAAGTCTGCTAAATCTTCCTGAAGGTCTTTTTCAGTCAAACGGGGGTTTTGAATTGCCTTTCTAGCAATCCTAGACACCAGACACTAGAATACTACAGCACAGGACAGGCCCTTCGGCCCTCGATGTTGTGCTGCCCATTTATTCCTAAAAAAAGAAGTACTAAACCCACACTACCCCATAGTCCTCTATTTTTTTTTCATCCATGTGCCTGTCCAAGAGGCTCTTAAATACCCCTGATGTTTTAGCCTCCACCACCATCCCTGGCAAGCCATTCCAGGCACCCACAGCCCTCTGTGTAAAAAAAACTTACCACTGAAGTCTCCCGTGAACTTCCCTCCCTTAACTTTGTACATATGCTCTCTGGTGTTTGCTATTCGTGCCCTGGGAAACAGGTACTGGCTATCCACCCTACCTATGCCTCTCATAATCTTGTAGACCTCTATCAAGTCCCCTCTCATTCTTCTATGCTCCAAAGAGAAAAGTCCCAGCTCTGCTAACCTTGCCTCATAAGATTTGTTTTCCAATCCAGGCAACATCCTGGTAAATCTCCTCTGTACCCTCTCCATAGCTTCCACATCCTTCCTATAATGAGGTGGCCAAAACTGAACACAATACTCTACGTGTGGTCTCACCAGAGATCTGTAGAGTTGCAACATGACCTCCCTACTCTTGAACTCAATCCCCCTATTAATGAAGCCTAGCATCCCAAAGGCCTTCTTAACTATCCTATCAACCTGTGCAGTGACCTTGAGAGATGTATGGATTTGAACCCCAAGGTCCCTCTGTTCATCTCGTCATAGTCATACTTTATTGATCCTGGGGGAAATTGGTTTTCGTTACAGTTGCACCATAAATAATAAATAGTAATAGAACCATAAATAGTTAAATAGTAGTATGTAAATTATGCCAGTAAATTATGAAATAAGTCCAGGACCTCTTTTCAGACACCACCGTGAGAGAGTCCAGTTCCATCCCTACAACATCACTGGCCTTACGAATGAGTTTGTTGATTCTGTTGGTGTCTGCTACCCTCAGCCTGCTGCCCCAGCACACAACAGCAAACATGATAGCACTGGCCACCACAGACTCATAGAACATCCTCAGCATCGTCCAACAGATGTTAATGGACCTCAGTCTCCTCAGGAAATAGAGACGGCTCTGACCCTTCTTGTAGACAGCCTCAGTGTTCTTAGACCAGTCCAGTTTATTGTCAATTCGTATCCCCAGGTATTTGTAATCCTCCACCATGTCCACCCTGACCCCCTGGATGGAAACAGGGGTCACCGGTACCTTAGCTCTCCTCAGGTCTACCACCAGCTCCTTAGTCTTTTTCACATTAAGCTGCAGATAATTCTGCTCATACCATGTGACAAAGTTTCCTACCGTAGACCTGTACTCAGCCTCATCTCCCTTGCTGATGCATCCCACTATGGCAGAGTCATCAGAAAACTTCTGAAGATGACAAGACTCTGTGCAGTAGTTGAAGTCCGAGGTGTAAATGGTGAAGAGAAAGGGAGACAAGACAGTCCCCTGTGGAGCCCCAGTGCTGCTGATCACTCTGTTGGACACACAGTGTTGCAAGCACAGGTACTGTGGTCTGCCAGTCAGGTAATCAAGAATCCATGATTCCAGGGAAGCATCCACCTGCATCGCTGTCAGCTTCTCAGCAGAGCAGGGCGGATGGTGTTGAACGCACTGGAGAAGTCAAAAAACATGACCCTCACAGTGCTCGCTGGCTTGTCCAGGTGGGTGTAGACACGGTTCAGCAGGTAGATGATGGCATCCTCAACTCCTAGTCAGGGCTGGTAGGCGAACTGGAGGGGATCTAAGTGTGGCCTGACCATAGGCCGGAGCAGCTCCAGAACAAGTCTCTCCAGGGTCTTCATGATGTGGGAGGTCAATGCCACCAGTCTGTAGTCATTGAGGCCGCTGGGACGCGGCGTCTTTGGTACAGGGACGAGGCAGGACGTCTTCCACAGTACAAGAACCCTCCGGAGCCTCAGGCTCAGGTTGAATACATGGCGAAGTACTCCACATAACTGAGGAGCACAGGCTTTGAGCACCCTGGTACTGACACCATCCGGTCCTGCAGCCTTGCTTGGGTTGAGACGTTTCAGCTGTCTTCTCACCTGTTCAGCGTGAAGCCCACCGTGGTGGTTTCATGTGGGGGAGGGGTATAGTCATGAGACCAGGGTGGGGGACTGTGAGGAGGGGTCAGAGGGGAGAGTAGAATATGTGTTGATTGGGGGCTGACAACAGATGGCTCATGTGGGGGATGGGCAGGGGTCACAATGTCAAATCTGTTAAAGAACAGGTTAAGTTCGTTGGCCCTGTCCCCACCGCCTTCAGCTCCTCTGTTGCTAGTTTGCCGAAACCCAGTGATGGTTCTCATCCCCCTCCAAACCTCTCTCATGTTGTTCTGCTGGAGTTTCCACTCAAGCTTCCTCCTGTACCTGTCTTTAGCCTCCCTGATCCTGGCTTTCATGTCCCTCTGTATTGCCCTCAGCTCCTCCCTATTTCTTTCTCTAAACGCCCTCTTTTTAGTGTTCAGGAGGTCCTTAATGTCCTTTGTCACCCATGGCTTGTTATTTGAGTAACATAGGACAGTTCTTGTCAGAACGTTGCAGTCCACACAGAAGTTAATGTAATCAGTGATGCATTCTGTGAGCCCATCAATATCCTCTCGAGGGAAATTGGTTTTCGTTACATTTGCACCATAAATAATTAAATAGTAATAAAACCATAAATAATTAAATAATAAAATGGAAATTATGCCAGGAAGTAAGTCCAGGACCAGCCTATTGGCTCAGGGTGTTTGAACCTCCAAGGGAGGAGTTGTAAAGTTTGACGGCCACAGGGAGGAATGATGACTTCCTACGACGCTCAGTGTTGCATCTCGGTGGAATGAGTCTCTGGCTGAATGTACTCCTGTGCTCAACCAGACCATTATGTAGTGGATTGGAGACATTGTCCAAGATGGCATGCAACTTGGACAGCATCCTCTTCTCAGACACCACCACTAGAGAGTCCAGTTCCATCCCCACAACATCACTGGCCTTACGAATGAGTTTGTTGATTCTGTTGGTGTCTGCCACCCTCAGCCTGCTGCCCCAGCACACAACAGCAAACATGATCACACTGGCCACCACAGATTCGTAGAACATCCTCAGCATTGTCCGACAGATGTTAAAGGACCTCAGTCTCCTCAGGAAATAGAGACGGCTCTGACCCTTCTTGTAGACAGCCTCAGTGTTCTTTGACCAGTCCAGTTTATTGTCAATTCGTATCCCCAGGTATTTGTAATCCTCCACCATGTCCACACTGACCCCCTGGATGGAAACAGGTCACTGGTGCCTTAGCCCTCCTCAGGTCTACCACCAGCTCTTTAGACTCTTAAGTAACTGACAATTAACCCTGTACTCAGCCTTCTGGTTTGTCCTTGCAAAATGCATCACCTCACAGTTATCCATCTGCCACTTTTCTGCCCAACTCTGCATCCTGTCTATATCCTCTTGTAACCTTCGACAACCTACAGCTTCGTTCACAACTCCTCCAATCTTCGTGTCATCTGCAAACTTACTCACCCATTCTTCCGCCTCTTCATCCAGGTCATTTATAAAAATCACAAAGAGCAGGGGTCCCAAGACAGATCGTTGTGGCACTCCACTAGTCACTGAACTTCAGGCAGAATACTTTCCTTCCACTACTACCCTCTGCTTTCTTCCTGTAAGCCAATTTTTTTATCCAGCAGCCAAGGTTCCACTGATCCCATGCCTCATGACTTTCTGGATGAGTCTCTCATGGGGGACCTTGTCAAATGCCTTGCTAAAATCCATGTAGACCACATCTACCGCCCTAGCCTCATCAATTGCTTTTGTTACCTCTTCAAAGAAACTCAATTAGTCTCGTGAGGCACAGCCTTTCCTTCACAAAGCCATGTTGACTATCCTTGAGTAGACTGTACTTCTCCAAATGCTTGTAGATCTTATCCTTAAGAATCAGTTCCAATAGTTTGCAGACCACCGACGTAAGACTCACTGAGCAGTTCTCTCAGAAAGTTTTCTTGGTCTTCCAGACCTTAACTTGACCTCCACCGTTCCTGTTAACTGCCATTTCTTAATTATATTATGAACTGAGGAAACGGCTACCTGAAAACGCTTTGTTATCTTCTTATAGCACTCTCCTGCTTTGTGGGCATCATTTTAATTTTCAGAGTGCTAGGCAGCTGCTTAGAGATGCCCATGGCTGCTGATCGTTGGGACAAGGTTTGAGGAGTCAGGGTATTTAGAAAGCTTTGAAATTTGCATCACCTGGCCTTTGCTAACGATGACTGTGAACAAGCCATAGCCCTAACAAGCTAATTAAGGTCTGAGACCTTGGTCAAAGTTATCTGAGAGCTCAAATCTCTTGGGGTGCCCAAACTTTCGCATGGTGCTCCTTTCCTTTTCTTTCACTCTAAAATTGTACAAAACAAAGATAATACACTAATCTTGCTTAAAATGTTGAAAAGAATGTTTCATCTTTAACATTATGACTTTTGGTGATCAGTTCATCTTTTACCCACTTAACTATTCACAGTAACAGAAATTTTGACTAAAGGTGCCCAAACTTTTGCAAGTCGCTGGACACCGAAACACTGAAACATACACGAAATGTGTAGTTTTGCATCAATGATCAACACTGTCCAAATATGTGCTGGGGGCAGCTGGCAAGTGTCACCATGCTTTTGACACCTAAAGAACACAGCCCAGAATTTACTAACCCAAACCCGTATGTTTTTGGAGTATGGGAGGAAACTGGAACAACAACAGGATACCCAGAAGGTTATGGGGAGAATGTTAAAACTCCTTACAGGGAGCAGCAAGAATTGAGCCCCGAATGCTGGTGCTGTAGAACTTTCATTGAACAGGGGAGCCACTCGCACAAACCGTTGTCCTGAGGATGATAAGCCATGGTCCGTCGCAGTTTGCCCCCAGATCACGGGCAACCGCACACCAAAGCTTGGATGTAAACTGCATCCCTCGGTGTGAAGAGATATCTGATGGGACGCCAAACCAAGCAATCCACGAGCCAACGAATGCTCGTGCCACTGCTGTGGCTGAAATGGATGACAACAGCACTGGCACGTCCACCATGTGGTCCTATCAGTGACGGTGAGGAGGTGAGTAAACCTGCGTAATGGGGGCAACGGCGCAACCAAATCCACATTCCCGTGGTCGAAACACCGCTCAGGGACCATGAAAGGAGTTGAAGGAGCCTTGGCGTGTTGCTGCACTTTCGCGTGTTGACACACCAAGCAAGCACTAGCCCAGTCTCTGACGTCCTTCTTAAGCCCGTGCTGCACAAACTTTTCTGACACCAGTTTCTGCAGTGCCCACCAGTCTGGGTGAGAAAGCCCATGGACTGCATTGAAAACATGCCACCGCCAGCTTGCTGGCACAACCGGACTGGGTCACCCCGTTGACACATCACACAGTAGCGAAATGCCACTGTCACCATAAGCACCATCCACCAATTTCAACCCTGTGTCTGCCGAATGCAGCGCCTGCACGCTCGGGTCTAAAAACGTGTCTGCTGCCATCTGAGTGTCGTCCAAGCCCAGATGGACAGCACCAGTGAAGGACCGGGAAAGGCAGTCAGCTATGAGGTTATGCTTCCCCGTTTCATGCTGGATGTTCGTGGTGAACTCTGAAATAAAAGAAAGGTGGCGCTGCTGTGGAGCAGACCAAGGTTCAGAGACCTTAGCCATGGCGAATGCTAGGGGGCCTATGATCTGCAAAAGCTGTAAATGGATGGGCCTCTTGGAGAAAATGAAAATGCCGCACTGCCAAGTACGGACCGAGAAGCTCACAGTCGAACGTGCTGTACTTGTGCTAGCGGGGCAAAGCTGACAGCTAAAAAATGTGAAAGGCTGCCAAGTGCTATTGACCAACTGCTCATGTACAGTGCCGACCGTGCAGGAGGGTATGCACCAGCAGCATTGCATTAAATAATGCCTGCTTTTTAATATAGGCATCCATTTGTCTCGTGAGACTATGGATTTGCGCCTTGGAAGGTTTGCAGGGTGCAGGCCTGGGCAAGGTTGTATGGAAGACCGGCAGTTGCCCATGCTGCAAGTCTCCCCTCTCCACACCACTGATGTTGTCCAAGGGAGGGGCATTAGGGCCGATACAGCTCGGCACCAGTGTTGTCGCAGAGCAATGTGTGCTTAAGTGCCTTGCTCAGGGACACAACATGCTGCCTCAGCTGAGGCTCGAACTAGCGACCTTCAGATCACTAGACTGACGCCTTAACCACTTGGCCACGCGCCAATACAATGCCTGCTTAGTGACTGAGAATAGCTTGGACCTTTCCGCCATCCTATCCATGACATGCTTGGCCACTTTGCCCTCAAGGGCCTTATAGAGGGGGTGCATGAGCTGAGCCGGTTTGGAGACAAAATGGGGATAAAAGTTCACCATGCCCAAAAGCTTCTGCAGGACCTTAATGGTGACTGGCTGAGGGAAGCATTTAATAGCCTCAACTTTAGCCAGCAGGGGATCTGCCCCTGCTGCATTTATGCAGTGTCCGAGGAAATTGAAGATGGATAGTCCAAACTGGCACTTTGCTGGGTTGATGATAAGACCATGCTGACTAAGGCATTCCTCCCTAGAAGAGCTGGCTGCCAAAATGTTATCTAGGAAATAAACAGGAATGGCAAATCTCTGAGAACACTCTCCATGAGGCGCTGAAATGTCTGGGCCACGTTCTTCAGCTCAAATGGCATTCGAGGGAACTCAAAGAAACCAAACAGTGTAATAACAGCAGTATTAGGAATGTCACTAGGGACTAGGGTGGACAGGGACCTGGTGATAACTGGGAATGAGGCCCACCTTTGAGAAAATAATTTTCCCAGCCAGGCGGACAGTGAAAACCTGCATGTGTGAGATTGGGCATTGGTCAGGGGTCATGGCGTCATTGAGGTACAATAATCGCAACATGGACGCCACCTGCCCCCCAGTTTTCGCAGAATGTGGAGACCAATATAGGAGTGCCGACAAAAATTGTTGCGAGTGTAATTTAACAGTCCAGATGAATTCTACCTAATGAAATTAAAGAGTCCCTACAAGTTTTGTAATAATCACAGTTCCTTAGTAAAATTCGTCCAACTGCACTTTATCATTAAGACTAATGTTAAACCACCTCAGTTTCTTTATACACAGCAGGCTCTAATACAAAGGGGAAAATAGTTCAAAGTTTTTTTTACATTAACATTTGCAGAGCATATTGTTTTGACTTGGCCTTGGAGTCTAGTCTGAAATTCCACTTTGGTGAGGAATTACAACACTCATAAGATGCCACAAAGGGTATTAAAGTTCATGTTCAAAATCCATTATCAGCCCCAATTTACTCTAGCCAAGTATTCCAAAATAATTTCACTGACAAATCAAGATTTTCAAGATGCTTCAAGCAATGATCTGCAACATACATCAAAGTTGCTGGTGAACGCAGCAGGCCAAGCAGCATCTATAGGAAGAGGTGCAGTCGACGTTTCAGGCCGAGACCCTTTGTCAGGACTAACTGAAGGAAGAGTGAGTAAGGGATTTGAAAGCTGGAGGGGGAGGGGGAGATGCAAAATGATAGGAGAAGACAGGAGGGGGAGGGATAGAGTCGAGAACTGGACAGGTGATAGGCAAAAGGGTATATGAGAGGATCATGGGACAGGAGGTCCGGGAAGAAAGACAAGGGGCGGGGGTGACCCAGAGGATGGGCAAGAGGTATATTCAGAGGGACAGAGGGAGAAAAAGGAGAGTGAGAGAAAGAATGTGTGCATAAAAATGAGTAACAGATGGGGTACGAGGGGGAGGTGGGGCCTTAGCGGAAGTTAGAGAAGTCAATGTTCATGCCATCAGGTTGGAGGCTACCCAGACGGAATATAAGGTGTTGTTCCTCCAACCTGAGTGTGGCTTCATCTTTACAGTAGAGGAGGCCGTGGATAGACATGTCAGAATGGGAATGGGATGTGGAATTAAAATGTGTGGCCACTGGGAGATCCTGCTTTCTCTGGCGGACAGAGCATAGATGTTCAGCAAAGCGGTCTCCCAGTCTGCGTCGGGTCTCACCAATATATAAAAGGCCACATCGGGAGCACCGGACGCAGTATATCACCCCAGTCGACTCACAGGTGAAGTGATGCCTCACCTGGAAGGACTGTTTGGGCCCTGAATGGTGGTAATGATCTGCATTGTTTAATCTGCAGTTTTTGGGATTGAAAGTATTGAAGCGCAATAATAGATTTACTTCCATTTTGTGAAACCTTTCTAGGAAGTTGATATTAAAGACATTGATGTTTTTATACACATAAAAGGAATCTGTTGATCAACCTCTTATCATCTTCTTTCACTATGTCTCCTGCACTATACTTTAGAAAAAAAACTGCTCAAGGAGTTCCATAACAAAGCAGTCAAGTTTTTGAAAATGAAATGGTGACCAAATAACTCTAACGTATCCATTCCCCTTTCAAACTGCTTTCAGATAGAACTTGCTCAATTATTTTATGCAGGATTAATCCTAGTCAGTACTCTGATGAAAATGCTAATCAAATAACAAAGCTCTTGAGTAAACATCTCTCCAAACCAGTAGCAGAATTAAAACTATTTCCATTGTTCTGAAAAACATCGCAGTTCTCTGCGTGATTCACCTCCCTTGGTGTGTTCTGGGTCAAGTATAATCTTGGGAACATAGTGATTAAGTGATTTGTTCAAATTCCATTACAGAAGGTGGTTTTGTCATGGTATGAGTTAATCGGATACTGTGCCTTTTGAACTAATTAATCTAATTCATTTAGAGAGGTGATCCTACATCCCTGCTGAAAAGATTTTTGAGCGTTACTCGATTTCAGTCCGGGTTTTACAAAAAAACGAAGAGCTGGAATCTCCTAAAATAGCTTTCTGTACCAGGAATTTGTGTATGATAACTCCTGAACAATGTCATTTCTCAGTGTTCCTTTATAAATTCAGTCAAGTGATCAATGCCATTTGGGAGGCTTTGTTTAAATCCCTGTATTCATAATGATTATCTTTCAATGTGCCAGCAGCTGTATGAAGCTGTTGATCTCTAGCTAGCTCAACATAATGTGCACTGAGATAGAAAATTCCCACTAGATGGTGCTAACAGGAGGAATGGAAGACATTAGTATGTACAAAGTGGATTTTAACTGTGGTCACTTTGATTTCAGGTGGTTCTCCAATACAGTCTGGATTACATCCTTCAAGAGCAGAGGATGAGGATATCAATATCAAATATCTCTTAGTGATGGAGATATCCAGTGTCTGCGAGCTATTCATTTAAAAAAATAAAGTTTGGGTTAGAATAAGTCAACTATTGAACTTCATTGTGGAAGGCACTCTAAGGTGAAATTGCTAATATCCCTCTTTGAAGACCTGGTTATTCAGAATGTTCTCTGAAAACTTTTTTTAATTGTAATAATTTGTTAAAAGAATTTCCAGTATGATCTATTGACTATAATCAGTCGTGAATCTGAAAAGTAACACACAATCTGCATGGGGAATTCTGTGTGTGAAAATGATTGTTAGAGGAGGGGGAAGAAGGACAAAGATGGGGTGAATGGGGGGCTGGGGGAAGGATGAGAAGTGGATCAGATGGAGAAGGGAAGGTAAAGGTAAAGAGGGAAGGGTAAAAGAAAATAGAGGTGGGTGGGTTTACTTAAAATTGGAAAATTCAATATTCATACCAATAAGTTGTAGACCACCCAGGCCAGAATATAAGGTGCTGCTCCTGCAGTTTGGGTTCGGCATCATCTTGACAGTAATCCCAAAATGTATCTTGGCAAACCCCATTCTTCATTTGCAAGCAACAATCAGTCTACTGGAGGAACAGTATCTGTGGTGGGGATGGGGGAAGAATGGTTAAGCTTTGGGTTGAAACCTTGCATTGGCACTCAGAAGGCCAGCAATTCCTTTCATGCTCAGTTCCTCCAGCAGATATTATTATCTGTAATAAAAAAAATTATATCTTTGCACTGGACTGCTACCACATAAAACAAAATTCACAACATGTAAGTCAGTGATAATAAATCTGATCCTGAGATTGTTTCTCGTTCCAGATTTCAGGTTCTTGCAGTCTCTTGTGTCTGCACTCTTCTACATTTAATACTTTATACTTTATTGTCGCCAAACAATTGGTACTAGAACGTACAATCATCACAGCGATATTTGATTCTGCGCTTCACGCTCCCTGGATTACAAATATTAAATATTAAAAATGGTTAAAATTAGTAAATATAAAAAAAAATTAAATTATAAATCATAAATAGAAAATAGAAAAATGGGAAGTAAGGTAGTGCAAAAAAACTGAGAGACTGGTCCGGATATTTGGAGGGTACGGCCCAGATCCGGGTCAGGATCCGTTCAGCAGTCCTATCACAGTTGGAAAGAAGCTGTTCCCAAATCAGGCCATATGAGTCTTCAAGCTCCTGAGCCTTCTTCTGGAGGGAAGAGGGACGAAAAGTGTGTTGGCTGGATGGGTCGTGTCCTTGATTATCCTGGCAGCACTGCTCCGACAGTGTGCGGTGTAAAGTGAGTCCACAGACAGAAGATTGGTTTGTGTGATGTGCTGCACCGTGTTCACGATCTTCTGCAGCTTCTTTCGGTCTTGGACAGGACAACTTCCATACCAGGTTGTGATGCACCCTAGAAGAATGCTTTCGATGGTGCATCTATAAAAATTAGTGAGGGTTTTAGGGGACAGGCCAAATTTGTTTAGTTTTCTCAGGAAGTAAAGGCACTGGTGGGCCTTCTTGGTAGTGAACTCTGTTTGGTTGGATCAAGTCAGGTCATTTGTGATATTGACCCCGAGGAACTTAAAAGCTTTTGACCTGTTCCACTTGCGCACCACCGATATAAATTGGGTCGTGCGGTCTGCTACTCCTTCTGAAGTCAACAACCAATTCTTTCGTCCGCTGACGTTGAGGGATAGGTTATTGTCTTCGCACCATGCCACCAGGTTCTTAATTTCCTCTCTGTACTCAAACTCATCATTACCCGAGATACAGCCTACAATTGTTGTGTCATCAGCAAACTTACATATTGAGTTTGATGGAAACTTGGCTGCACGATCTTGGGTGTACAGTGAGTACAGCAGGGGGCTGAGTACACAGCCTTGTGGGGCACCGCTGCTCAGAGTGATTGTAGAGGAGAGCTTGTCCCCTATTTTTAGATTCTACGTTCTCTGAATTAGAGTGAATATTTTGAAATTCTGTCAGTTAAATACAGAATAGTATTATTATTATTATTATTCAGCCATAAAGCAATTTGGGAAAGTTTCCTGTATTAAGAAAATTAATGGTGTTAAGTTATGATGTTAGACAAGTAGGAAGAATAGTATTTGTTTGAGTTAAAACTTCATTCCAGTTGAAAAGTCATTCCATCAATGCAAATCCAATAGATTGTGTTAGACCTGTCACAGTGTGGCCTCATACTAGTCCAAGGATGCACGTATTTTGTGCCATGTCCAGGGGGTGTGAAATCACCCAGAGAAGCTTTATAACCATTGGATTTGGCTGAGTTTGGCTGAAAGTGGCAAATGAGCATTGGAGTAGATGAGGATGGGGATGAGGGTTTTACTGTCATTTGAGCGAAGGTGGAGAAGGACTGAAGGGAGTTCTGGATGTGTATGTTGTCACTGATAGGCACTTCCGAGGATTAAAGAGGGTGCCAATAACCTGACACCTAGCATTTAAGTTTTACCACTTGACAGTAGGCTTAGGTCAATAAAATTTCAGTAATTATTTCTGAAGTGCCATTGGAATTTTTATGTTATTACCCTTGAAGTCTTACGAATTGCTGAACAATATTTTCATGATACTAATATTTAGCTGTGTGGCCTGTTTAAGTTGTTGTAACGTGAGCAAAGTTGCCGAAGAGCCACTGAAGCTAATGAATATAGCAGTGTTTTAATTCAACAAAATGAGACACTCTTGGAGAAAGAGGCCACTTCAACCCAATTTGATGTGCTAAAGACCAGAGGTAATAGCAGGACAATTCTGTAGTAATGATGTATCTACAATGCTTCCTTTGAATTACATGTTATTTCCACACTTTCTCCTTCTCCTGACACTGCAGACACCAAAATTAATGTTGATTAGCATTGTTTGATTTTTAATCAGCTGGTGTCCACAACTCCAGGAAACTATTCTTCAGGGCTGCATTCTAAACTTAATCTACAATAATACATGTTCAGGTCTGAAGATTGGTTACTGAAGTTAATATTTGCTATATACCCTAACTGCAGACTATGTAGAACAAAGTCTACCACCACAGTTTTGCCTAACAGCAAATAATTTTGTTAAAATACAAAACACGGCCATGTTGAATACAATTTTTCAGTGGTCCTGGCGTGGACATCATGAATGTTAATGCAATTCCAGCCTGTCTTGTTAAAGTACAAAGTCAATACCCTAGGGTTTATAGTACTCTGACGCATTAGATAGAATTTTTCTCTTTTTGGGAAAATATGCTCAAAGAAACTGTTGTTAATTATGAATCCTGAATGTTTTTGAGCTGTTTAACAGCTGAGGGCTCTGAGCATTTTATGTGGTTATACTGGGAGTGAAATGTTTACATTCCATATTCATCCACTTCCTACAACCTAAAATTTAGGCCTAGGGTTACTAATTAAAACTGGATTCAAGTTACTGTAATCATATCCAAGACAAGCAAAAGTAAAATTGAAGTTCAAACAAAAATGCCCTGAGAAATTAACCTAAGTTCCAGTCACTTCTTACCTGACAACAAACACCTGGACTGCCAGCTGGTTTGGTACACAGTGTAGGTGTGAGAGGTCACAATTAAAACTCCCTGGGGCTGCTACATTCTGGGCACTGCTGTGCATTACCTTTTTGATGTTGTTCTTTGCCCTAATTAGTACAAGTTAAAGTGATGCAATCTGGGCACTGCTGTGGAGCACTGCATGTCAGTTTTAGACCAATTAGGAATAATATTTCCAATTATTAAATAAAATGTGACAGTCGTAAGAGGATAGCAAGAAATTCTGTTTTTGGAATTTGAACACTTTCTAGATGGAAGTAAGGACTACATGGTAGTAAACAGTTTGAGGTTATTTGAAACTATTAATTGTATCATGTTTTTAAGCATCTTCTCCAGCGAGTGCTCATCTAAAAGGCATTTGGTTATTTGTGAGGCAGAATTACTAAATGTGCATATTAATGCTTTAAGCTTCTGTTTCAAACAGAGCCTTATATGATGACAAAGCAAACAAGTCACATGTCTGCCCTGTCCAGTTTTAATTACAGTATATCCAAGGAGTTGATGCATGAAGAATGTCTATTGGCAAATTGCACTGTGCCCCACCCAGCCAACATTCATTTTAAAAGAGAGATATTTTTATCTTTATTCTTTCTTGTTTTTTATATAGTGAGGTACAAGTAACATAATTACGTGTAATGAATAGAAATTACATTCTGGTAAAGAATCATTTTATTTGGAGTCTTTCTCACAAGTTTTATGTTGAATCATTCTTTGGAATGTTTGGCTCCAGAAATAAACCCAAAGAATGTTTTGTACTTCACTTCCTATAGTCTTCACCAGAGCAAACTGAAACAGAAAATAATGATCAATGTTTTCTTTGTCCAGAAAAGATCTGTAATCTCAAATAGATATTAATTAATCTGGGTAGACTCCAACCTGATGACATGAACATCAATTTCTTCTATTTTCAGTAATCTCTTTCCCTTCCCTCCTTTTCTCTTTTAATATTCCCCATTTGGCTACCGTCTCATCCCTTCTCTTCTCCTTATCTGCCCATCACCACCTTTTGGTTCTCCTCTTTCTTCCCTCTCTTCCACGGTTTAATGTTCTCTTCTATCAGATTTTCTCTTATCATCCTTTTATCTCTTCCACCTATCCCTTCTCAGCTCTAACTTCATCCCCCCTCCTCCACCCACCCACCTTTCCCCTCATCTGGTTTCACCTATCATCTGCCAGCTTGTACTCCTTCCACTTTCATTCATCTTCTTATTCTGGTTTTTGCCCTCTTTCTTCCAGTCCAGACAAAAGTTTTCAGCTCAAGATGTCCGATTATCATTTCCCCCTCCATAGATGCTGTCTGACTTGCTGAGTTCTTCCAGCATTTTGTGTCTGTTGCTCAATTAATATACAATGTATAGATATTTTTGATTTGTCTTCAGTTTCAACAGAATATCTTGTGGTTTTCCAACCTCTACTGTGATTCCTATTTCTGTTCGTTTGGCTTGCAAGGTGAGCCATGAGCAGACTGCAGTTATTCTTTGAAACGTTGACCCTTCTCATTATTGTCATTTTGAACTTGTTGAATCTGCTTCTTCAGAGCCAGAAACCAAGTTTGGTTGAGTAAAGTTCAAGAAAATGATTTTGATCTTCTCTTCATTATGTGTGCTGAAGATGAATACCGTGCAGAACTGTTGTGCAAGAAAGCGGCCAGAGAATTTCCATGCTGAGTTATTGAGTCATGCAGCAATGGAAACAGGCCTTTTAGTCCATGAAGTCCACAATGATCTTCAAGCATCTAATTACATTAATCCTAGTTTTAACCTGCTTGTGTTCCCCCCTCTTACTACCACTCATCTACTGTACATACTGGGGACAATTTGCATTGGCTTACCAAACTGCACATCTTTAGGACTTAGAATGAAAACAGAGCACCTGGAGGAAACCCACTCAGTCACAGATATAAGATAAAAACTCTACCCGGCAGCTCTAGAGGTCAGGATTGAATGGGTTAATAAAGCTATGAGTGGCAGCCAGCCCTTCCAGCCAAGCCTCCCTGCTGCCACTATTTTGAATGATTTCTTCACTCTTTTGTTTGAAGCAGAATGATGTATGATTGTTTCAATGTGCTTGCTATCATGCTATTTAATAAAGTTTGCAATTGAATTGAACCTGTGATCCATTGTCAGAAACAAAGCTTTCAGGTAAATCGTGACAGTCCATTCATTATGAAATGGTTTCAGTTTCTGTCCTTTACATTGAAATTCTGCCTTTCAATGCCATCTGTAAGTTTGCCGATGGCTCAACTGTCATTGGCTGAATCTCAGGTGGTGACGAGCAGGCATAGAGAAGTGCGTTCGGCTGATGAGGGAGGAGGTACAGGAGCCTGAAGATGCACACTCAGCAATTTAGGAACAGCTTTTTTCCTCTCTGCCATCAGATTTCTGAATCGTCCATGAATGCATGCACATTTTGACCTCTTTTTGCACTATTTAATTATTTTTTATTGTAATGTAGTAATTTTTTTAATGTTATGTACTGCATTGCTGCTGCAAAATAACAAATTTCTTGATATATGTCAGTGAAAACAAGCCTGATTCTGATTCTGCCTGCTCATAAACCCTTTACAACAATCGGTCCTTCTGTGTCTTGGCTAGGAATTTTGATGCAGGAAAATCTTCATGAATTATATTGAAAGCCTATACCACATTTTCAAATCCAGCATAGGCCTGTCCTGTGGAGACTCTAAGTTTGTGCAAGAAATTTTAAAAAAATGTTCTTCTCTTGCCCAATATCCAACTTATTACTGCCTCTGCAACGTACCTGCAGGCAGCACATGCCAGCTTCTACTCGGGCACAGTACTGTAATGAATAAGGAGAGAACAATTAATTAGTTTTTCTTTATTTATCATCTGCACTTCATTGTTCTTTGCTCCACATTCTTTAAATTTCCTTCTTCAACAAGTGATGCAATTATCTGAACAATATCACACAATATTAAGATGCACCTTCCCTAGGTGTGATCTTAGCTCTTATTATATTTCCGAGCTTTGGTACATTGTTTGATGGTCTCTACTTTTCCATTTACCTGTTATAAGCTGTGGCGTCAAACTCCAAACTAAAGTATATTACCAAAACATGCATTTGCCATATTTCAGCTTCCAATGTGCTTGTGTAATCGCCTAAGGTTATTATTATAATCATCATCTTCTGAGCTTGTGGCAATCAAAAGTCAAGATCCGTTCCTTGCACCTCGGCTTGGGAAATGTTAGGTGAGGGCATGATTCTATAGGATAATTCTGTGAATAAGTAAATCCCTGTGTATGTGTTGGCTGTTGGTTCAATGTTGACACACAGTCGTACGTTGACAGGATACTGTCTGGTTTTGTCAATAACTTTAATAGTGCAAACACTTCAAAATAGTCACAGGGTAGGTTTTATCAAATACAAGTTGTTTTATTGAGACTGTATATTCCAGAATCACTGTTTGCCTTTGTTACACCACTATTAATGTGTTCTATTTACTCATGTGATTATCACAAGCATTCCATTTGTTTTACCTATCAATTTCTTTCCCAGTTGATGATTTCAAGTACATGGAAATGGCTGAGGCTTGTAATAGCCATCTTTCCAGCTAATCAGATGCAGTTGTGGATATTGTGAGTAGCTATACCAGTATAACTACCTTTAAAATATCATGATATCATTGAAATAGCATGACATTGAAGCTTCAGTGCAGAAAACATTCACATAATCTATCTCTAGTCAGCTTCACCAGTCCTTCCCACATTAAAGTTAGCTTTTTTTTCATAATTTGCTACAATGATACACTTGCTAGACATTGTATTGGACTCTGCACTCTTAATGTCACCAATACTGGTTTGCAGTATATCCATGATTTCCATCAACATTTCTCACTAAACTTACTAACTGTCTTGATTCATTTCTGAATGGTCTGCGGCAGGATTATTGATCAGCACTTTGTCTGTTGGCTGCTGCTATTGCTGGTTGTATTGACATAATAGACTGTTGATTGAAAGAATTTCCAAACTGGGATGCCCTCCATTCTGGGGTTGTTTCAAATTGCCGCTGAAACGACTTTCAATCCTGACTTAGCCTTGGTCCTTCAGATTGTTGAAATTTGAACTTTTGGATACTGACATGTGACATTTCTAAACTGACAAGACTGATGAGTGATCTATGCTTTGACATACAGTGTCCTATCTGCAGATTGCAGATATGTCAAACAGACATAGTGGATGACATACTCTACCATTCTTGAGTGCCATTTTCATCAGCACAGCAACCTTATTTGCAGGTTCGAATGTTAGATTCTGCATTCTCAACAGTGTTGGCTAATTTCTTTCACTAACCGGTTCTTACACAAACCTTGCAGCAAAGGCATTATCTTAAAGGTATTAAAATTACAATTCAAGGAATAGAATATTAGAAGTAGAAGTGGGGAAGGCCATTTGTCCCTTATGCATACTCTACCTTCAATAAAGTTACAACGGATACGTTGTCCCTGGCTGAGGAAGTAGATAACTTTTCATTTAAATCTTGAATGGCTGACCACTTACTTTGATCCTTTGACTTAGTTCTTGATATCACAACCAAGCAAAAATCATCCTACCCCATGAAGTCTCTCAAAAATGTGTATGATGCAATAGGATTGCTGCTCATTCTTCTACATACAGTATTATCTAATTAGCTTGAGATTCAAGATTCATTTATTATCAAAGAATGTATAAATTATACAACCTCGAGATTTACTTGCTCACAGGTAGACACAAAGCAAGCAAACCGGAAGAACCCAATTAAAGAAAAAAAAAATTAAAAATAAAGGGCCGACACCTGATGCACAAGAAAAAAAATCATGCAAACAATTGAAGTGATTCACGACAGTGTTCTAAACCAAAAATTAGTTCTTTAACATTTCCTCATAGGTTAATCTGCTTTCCCTCTATAGGGAGACAATACCATCTTCAATATTCCATTCAATGTTGCACCAATCGCCTATGTAATTATAGTAAGCTGTATTTATTCTTGTGATGAAATCCTCTACAGTGTCATGCCATTTATCTTCCTGCAGCTGGATATAATTTTTTTTTATCTGTGTGCAAGGACACCTTGGTTCCTCTTAAATTTTTAAAGCTACTCTGTACCTCTATCTCTTGCACTGATGTGGATGACCCTACATTATATTCCACTTGCCATGTTCTCACCCCTACATTTAGGCTATATTTGTCCTGAATCCCCTCTGCATTCTTCTCACAACTTACTTTACTACTCAATTTTTCATTGTTAATAACTTGTTATATTTAGTCCTTTTATCTGATCCAATGATATAGATTAGAATGATAGCAGTTGGAATTCCAGTACTGATCCCTGAGGCACCTCACCAATGATAAAAGACTTAGTTACTGCCTGCTAGGCTGCTGGCGTTTAGAGCAGCAATGAATGTCCCCCATCTCTGCCTGTCCTTGGCTATCTTCCCTATTGTGCCCCATGTGCGGTCCTCATTTCAGCCTCTCTGGTATTGCAGTAAATTGTCTTTGGTCTCCCATGTTTCCACATCCCTTCAGGGGCCCAGTCAAGTGCTGACTTTATGATGCAGTTGGCCTCTCTTCTCAACATGTGTCCAATCTATCTCCAACATTTCCTCGTGGTGATTATAGCCATGTCCTCTTGGTGACACTGAAGAAGTATAATGTGGTCAGAGATCTTTCCTGGCCAGTGTAAGCCCAGGTTCATATTTTTATTCTTATACTGTATGTATTTCATTTTGGCAGTTCTTTAAGAGCAGTCTGTTCCGTTTTCATGCTTACTTGGGTTACTGTTGAAGATAAGAGATGAAGAGAAATGTGTGCCATCCAGTTAGGATGGTCGAATTGAAGGGGAGGTTTCTCGTGAAGGATACTAAGGTTGGGCTTGGGGTTTTTGTTCAAAAGGAGATGAAGAGAGAAGACACTGGGGAGAACTGGTTGTACCATACGATCTGTTGGGAGACCTGTTTGTTCGAGATGGATTGTGAGCGGCGTTTAGAAGGTGGTGTGTGCTTTCTCGTTGACCGAGGGCCCAGCATGTGAGTGACAGAGAAGTTCAAGATAAGCTTCAACTTGTGCACATTTGACTGTTTGCCCTTTTCTTTTGGTTATTCTTTACTAACCCTTAGTTAAGATTCATAAATGTAATTCCTTTAATCGTATGCAGTGATCTGTCTGTTATTTCATGGCATTAATTTGTAACAGGGTAGCGAATGACACAGCATCCAGACAAACCGGGGTTTGGGGTGGGATCAAGCACGCCCCAATCTCAGGAGTTTGGCGAGGCCAGAGATTGTCTCCCGAGGCTTACTCAGCCGAGGAAACCGGGTAGTTTCACCAGAAAATACAGATGATCGTCCAGAGGCTGAAGGTGTAGAATAACAACAATTTGGCAAGGGCATTCTCTGTCATGTGCCAGTATTCTGACCTGTACAAGAGTGTGGACAGAACACAGTTCTGGTATAGCTTCAGCTTGGTGTGGCTACTGTAGTTTGTTGATCTCCAATTGCTCATTGATTTGATGATATTTCTAGCTTTGCTGAGCCTGCAGTGGATGTTGTCCTTGGCCCCACCATTCTGCTGAATGATGCTACCCATGTAGGTGAATCTGCTGATACTGGGTAAGTCGACGCCATATGCCTTGATGGGAGGAGGGGACTCTTCATTGAGAGTCATGGTCTCAGTGTTTTTCTGGCTGACTTTGAGTCCAACATCACCATGGGTACACAGGCGCTGAGTTTTCTCTTGCATGTGCTGGTGTGTATGTGATAGAAATGTGAGTTCATCTGTAAAGTCAAGGTCTTCTAAAGCAGAGAATACAGCCCACCTAATGTCTGTCTGCTTAACTTTTGTTGTTTGCTCATAACTCAGTCGATCACCAGGTTAAATAATATCCTCAACATCACACAGCTTTCTTGACTCCTGTCTTGACTTCAAAGCTCAAATTGCTGTCCCCAACTGTGCAACTACAATTACTGTATCATTGAAACTCTGTATATGAAGCTGGACAATTTTGGAAGGGATTCCATATGATCTGAGAATTCACCAGAGGCTCTCCCTGTGTATGTTATCAACAGCCTTTTCAAAGTCCACGGAATCCACATACAGTTGTCTCTGTGACTCTATGCCCTGTTCTATGATGATACGTAGCGTGAAGATCTAGTCAACACAGACTCTGTTTCTCCTGAAGCCAGCTTGCTTTTCCCTGAAGCACACATCGACAGTATTTGTAATATGTTGGACAATGACTTTGGTGAAAATCTTGCTGGACACTTGATATAAGTGTGATATCAAGCCAGTTGTTGCAATCACTTAGTGCCCATTTCTTGGGGATCCTAACAATAATTCCCCTTGTCCAGTTCTTGGGCACTTGTCCCCATTCCCAGATTATAGTAAACAGTGGTTGCAGGATGACTGTGCAACTTAAGGTTCAGCTTTGGACAGTTTGGCTTTCAAATTGTCATATCCTCGAGCATTGCTGATCTTTAATGATTTAACCACAGCAACAATATCTTTTTTTTCTTGGGTAGATCTGTGTTGATGTTGAGGTCTTCTGCTGTCTCTTGTATGTCAGGTGCTTCATTTGATGGTGGTCTATTCAGCAATTCTCTGTAATACTCCATCCATTGTGCTTCTTGTTCTTTGGTGATAGACTCCCAGTGTAAAAATTACCCATCTATTCCTGTTTTTTGTACTAGTAATCAATTCCTAATCTACTGCAGCATGTTACCTTGATCCTTAGTGTTCTCATTTTATTTAATAACCTTTTCTGTACCTTATTAAGTTCTGAACAAAATCTAAGTATCCAACATCCACCTTATCTATTCTGCTCATTACAATCTCAAAAAATCTCAATCACATTTTCCTCTCATAATTCAATGTTGTCTGCCCGATCCTTTTATTGTTTTCTAGATGCAATGTTACCTCATTACAATAATGCTTTTCACCATTTTCCCTATAACTGATACCAAGTTATCTGCAATTCCCTCCATTTTTAAGTACTTCTGCTACCATTCATTGTGTATGAATCATTTCAGAATCTGAAAGTTTGGAAGATGATAACTTCTTATTCCCATTGCTCCCCTTTCAAAATCTTGCAATGTACCTCAGCGGTTCCAGGAATTTATTAGTTTTTAGCATCAATACTTTCTCCAAATACATTTTTAAGAAATTTTAATTTATTTCAGCTACTTATTCACTTAGACTTGCTATTCTCCACTCCATTAGGTTCTTTAATGAAGCAATGCCCTCGCTAATTGTTTCATTCTGCTTTTGACTTCTTGTCCCATACTTAGTGGACATCTATTTCTAACAGCTTCAGATTAAATTAGTCTACCAGTTTTAGCACAAAATCTTTAAACAAGGCATCTATGGCTGAGATAAACAAGGTACTGCAGATGCTGGAATCTGGAGCAAAAATTAATTACTTGAATGGACTCAGAAGATCATGCATTAGTGGAGGCTAAAAGGGAAGTGTTGACATTTTGAGCTGAGACTCTGCATCAGGAAGTGCAGTCGAGGGGTGGTTCAGATGATGAGGGGAATGATTGGCATATGGGGCAAGGTGGGTGAGGGGTGGAAGAGGTGAACAAAAGAAGAGAGAACTTGGTGAAAGTGAGAACTAAACATAGTGGATTATCTAGAATTGGAAAATTCAATGTGCATATCTTTGCATTGTAAGCTTTCCAAGCAGAATATGTGGCATCATTCTTCCAGTTACTTTGACCATACCCTGAGGTTATCCTGACCAAACCTTCAAGGGTAGTAATCTCAGGATTGTGGCCTGTGCCACACGGCAGTGAGGATAGGAATAGGTAGGTGGATAGGTAGGTGAATTAGAGCAGAGGGCAGGGATTCAGTTTTCTGTATCATTGGGACCTCTTCTGGGGCCTGGTGACCTGTGCAAAAGAGATGGTTGCACTTGGTAAGAGATGGAATTACATTTTTAAAAAGAGCTGACATAGGGTTAGAAAATGTTGAATTTGTGTGGGTGGAGCTAAGAAACTGCAAGGGTGAAAAAAAACATTATGTGAATCATATATAGGCCTCCAAATAGTAGCCAAGATGTGGGATGGAGATTGCAAAAGGAGCTGGAAAGGGCATGTAGTAAGGGTAATGACACAATTGTAGTGGGGAACTGCAATATGCAAGGGAATTGGGAAAATCAGGTTGGGGTCAGATTGCAAGAGAGGGAATTTGTTGAATGCTTTTTAGATGGATTTTTAGAGCAGCTTGTGCGTGATACTACTAGGGGAAAGGCTATCTTAGATTGAGTGTTGTGTTATAACCCAGATCTTATTAGTCAACTTAACGTAAAGGAACCCTTAGGAGTCAGTGATCATAATATGATTGAATTCATACTCCAATTTGAGAGGGAGAAGCATAAGTCATAGGTATCAGTATCTCGATGTAATAAAGGGAATTACAGAGACATGAGAGAGACATGAGACCCGCGGGGATGATGGCAGAACAGAGGTAGCTGAGGTTTCTGTGAATAGTTCACAAGGCACAGGATAGATAGGTCCCACAGAAAAACTGGGGCTTCCAAGGGAAGTTAACGACTGCATAAAAGCCTAAGAAAGAGCATATAAGGTAGCAAAGGTGAGTGGGAAGTTGGGTGATTGAGAAGTTTTCAAATCCAACAAAAGGCAACGAAAAAGGCTGTGAGAAGGAAAAAGATGAAATATGAGGGTGAACTCGCCAATAATATAAAGCAAGATACTAAAAGTTTTTTTTCAATTGTATAAAGAATTAAAGAGAGGTGAGAGTTGATATTGGACCACTGGAAAATCATGCTGAAGATGTCGTACTGGGGAACAGAGAAATGGCAAGTGAACTTAATAATTACTTTGCATCATTCTTCAATGTGGAAGACACTAGCAGTATGCCAGCAGTCCATGAGTGTCAGGGAGCAGGAGTGAGTGCCATTGCTATTACAAAGGAAAAAGTGCTAGACAAACTGAAAGGTCTTAAGGCAAATAGGTAATCTGGACTAGATGGACTATATCCCAGAGTCCTGAAAGAGGTAACTGAAGAGATAACAGATGCATTGGTCATGATCTTTCAAGAATCACTTGATTCATTCATGGTTCCGGAGGACTGGAAAATTGCAAATGTCAGCCTACTCTTTAAGAAGGGAGGAAGACAAAAGAGAGGAAATTATAGACCAGTTACAGTAACGTCAGTGGTTGAGAAAATGTTGGAGTCCATTATTAAGCGAGGTTTTGAGGTACTTGGAGACTAATGATAAAATAAGTCAAAGTCAGCATGGTTTCTGTAAAGGAAAATCTTGCCTGACAAATCAGTTAGAATTCTTCAAGAAAGTAACAATCAGGGTGGACAAAGGGGAGGCAGTGCATGTAATTTATTTAGATTTTCAGAAGACATTTGGTAAGGTGCTACACACGAGACTGCTTAACAAGATATAATCCTATGGTGTTACAGGAAGTATAGTGACATGGATAGAGGAATGGCTGACAGGCAAGAGACAGCCAGTGAGAATTTAGGGGAGCCTTTTCTGGTTGGCTGCTGGTGACTAGTGGTGTTTCTCAGGGGTCAGTATTAGGACTGCTGCTTTTCACATTGTTTGTCAATGATTTAGATAGTGGAATTGATGGCTTTGTGGCAAAGTCTGCGGCTGATACGGAGGTAGGTGGAGTGGTTAGTCATGCTGAGGAAGCAACGCGATTGCAGCAGAACTTGGAAGAATGGATAAAAAAGTGGCAGATGGAATACAGTGTTGGGAAATGTACGGTAATGCATTTTGGTCAAGGGAACAATAATGCAGACTCTTATCTAAATGGGGAGAAAATTCAAACATCAGAGGTGCAGACAGACTTAGGAGTCCTCGTGCCAGACCTCCGGAAGGTTAAATCACTGGTTAGGTAAGTGGGAAAAAAGGCAAATGCAATGTTGGCATTTATTCCAAGGGGAATAGAATATAAAAACAAGGAGATAACGTGGAAGGTTTATAAGACACTCGTCAGGCTGCACTTGGAGCATTGTCAACAGCTTTGAGCCCCTTATCTCAGAAAAGATGTATTCTCATTGGAGGGTATCCAGAGGAAGTTCACAAGGATGATTCCAGGAATGAAGGGGTTAACATATGAGGAGTGTTTGGCAGCTTTGGGCCTGTACTCACTGGAGTTTAGAAGAATGAGTGGGGATCTCACTGAAACCTACCGATTGTTGAAAGGACTCGATAAGTTGGATGTGGAGAGGATGTTTCCTCTGGTGGGGGTATCCAGAACTAGAGGACACAGCATTAAAATTGAGGGGAGACCCTTTTGAACAGAAGTAAGGAGGAATTTTTTTTCATCAAAGATTGGCGAATCTGTGGAATACTCTACCACAGACTGCAGTGGAGGCTGAGTTCATGGGTATATTCAAAGCGGAAGTTGATAGTTTCCTGATTGGTTGGGACATCAAGGGATATGATGGCAGTGCAGGGGTATGGTGTTGAATGGGATCCAGGATCAGCCATAAATGGCGGTCTCCATGGGCTGAATGGCCTAATTCTGCTCCCAGGTCTTATGGAGGTGGAGAAAACTGAGGACAGACAAGTTAATGTGTGAATGGAATAAGAAGGAGAATTAAAATGTCATGCAATAGGAAGCTCAAGATGGCTGCTGTGAAGATAGCTTAGGTGCTGTTCAAAACTGTTGCCTGATCTACGCTTGTTTTTGCTGATGTAAAAGATAGAAGATAAAAATAAGGGGTGCGTATCTTTGTTCTGTCTGGTGAAGGGATGCAGGGAAGTGGTAAAGGCAGCCATGTTGGAAACAGGGGAAATGTGACATAGGAAAAACCATGTTTCCAGAAGATGGAGGGTATTTCAGAAATCCTAGAGTAGAAAGTCTCATCTTGAGACAGATGCGGCAGAGAAGGAGAAATTGAGAAAAATGTATGATGTACTTATAGAAGAGAGGATGGGAAAGGGTGTAGTTAAGATTGCTGCAGTAGTCAATGGATTTATGGCCGATATCACTGGCTAATTTGTCTCATGAGATGGAGACGGAAATCCAGGAAAGTATGGTGAAAGCAAGGTGGGAAAATAATAATATCAATGAATTCCACATAAGTGCAGAAATTAGCACCAGTCAGTCACCAGTGTATTGGAGAATGAGCTTGGGAGGGGTGCTGGAAAAGGTGCCAACAAAAAGACTGATGTTTCAAGGGCCCACATGAGAGCCCATAGCTTTGAGTGAGTGGTTAACCAATTTCCCCCGGGATCAGTAAAGTATGACTATGACAATGACTTTGAGTGGTGCACAAAGATTTGTCATCTTGCATTTGCTTTTACTCCAGTCTCTGAAACAAGTATTTTTTTTTTAACATTCACATAGCACATGATTTTGGGCTTGCATGGCAGCCCCCTTCTCCACAAATTATAATATTAATCATCTAAGGAACATATACACCCTCTCATCGTTATATGTGAGGGATACATTCCTTGAAGTTGATGCGTAATGTGTAATCGCATAATATGAATAATTTTTTAAATGGGGAAAATAGGGATGCATTCCAGAAGTCTTCCTAAATATGTTTTATCTGTAACTTATTCACACTTTTATACCAATACGACACAAAAGCAGTAATACAAGACAACATTTGTATTATATTTAATAAATTTAAGGTAATATTCAATGTAATAAATCATAGGAAGTTAACATTCTCTGGTGTACAGTACTCACCAATAGCGGTAGATGTGTTCGCTCCAGGAGATGAGTAGTTGTTGTGCTGTCGGGCAACTTTACACAGATAAGGTGGGTGGTTGTGGTCATCAGGATAATACCAAGCACAGCAAGGGGTGAAGGAAGACTCACAGAACTCTTGGAACTGCCAGCAGCAGAAGATTACAGTGATTTGCATCAAGTGGTGAGGGTTGTTTGCTTGGCAGCATTTTGTTTTACAGCATAAATTTGCTTGTAGGGAAGAAGGGTTGACCGCAGGGAACGACTGAAATGCTGACTCTGTTCTAAACTTGGGTCCATGTCCATCGCCATTTGTGCCAAGTGTTCTGACTTCCACCATTCCCTCACCGTTGGTAAACTCCCAGGATTTTCAAAATCGTCTGTTGTTTGCAGCATCTGAGAGATAGTTCGCCGTAAAAAAAAATACGTACGCTTTGAATGTGGATCACACGGGTCGAGTGGTTGAATCAGCGATGTTGTGTTAGGCGGCGGGAAATGCACTGTTATGTTGGGATGAGTGCTGTCCAAATGTTTAGGATACGCTGGCGCATTGTCAAGCAACAAAAGAACTTTAAAGGCAAGATTCTGTTCCCAGCAGTTGCGTCCCAGAGCTGCGTTACCTTCAGCTGATGCCGCGCTGTTTATAATTTCCAACTTTTTTTCAAGTGTTAAAGCGGTTCTCTGCTGCTCGGCTGATGGCCCAGGACATGACATCGGACGCTTAGGAGGCATAGTTAAATATTTCTAGCACAAAATCACTGCACTGTAGGTAAAACCAACAAAAGTTTAAGATCATGCATCCACACCTTGCCAAAACCAATGCAAGAGTGCCGGGAGAGAGATTGTGAGGTGCGCATACCTGACTTGTATTGGCGGGAAAGTGGTGCTTCTTGTCCCAAGAGTGAGACTGTGAAGTGTGCACAAATGACTTGTATTGGCGGGAAGGCCGTGCTCCTCGTATAACTGTGAATTTTGGATGCATATAATGAGACGTTGGTAGAAATAGGTTCCTTACAGAAAGCTAAGAGAGATGGAGGTTTAGCATTACCTAACTTTAGATTTTATTATTGGGCTATTAATATTCGACATATGAAATTTTGGTTACTGGACCGGGATATACTATCTATTCCTAAATGGGTAGCATTGGAATTACAATCTGTTCAGGGTTATACACTTGGTTCTATTTTAGGTTCATCTCTTCCTTTTGATTCGAAACGCCTTAAGCAGGTCTCTAACCCGATCGTTAAATATGCTTTGCGTATTTGGTTTCAATTCAGAAAATTTTTTGATCTTAATCAATTCGGGTTAGCGATTCCTATTTTAGGTAACATATTTTTTCCTCCCTCTTTTACGGATCGCGCTTTTCAAACTTGGAAGACTAAGGGTATTTTACGGTTTTTGGATTTATTTTTAGATGGTTCCCTTATGTCTTTTGAACAATTATCTAATAAATATAACCTATCAAGAATACATTTTTTTAGATATTTACAAGTTAGAAATTTTCTAAGTACTATACTTCCTTCCTTTCCAATGCTTCCTCCTATATATATTTTAGATTCGATAATTAACCTTAATCCATGTCAGAAAGGTGCATCGGCTATGATTTATAATATTATTATGAAACTCAGGAAAGCTCCATTTGATAAGATTAGGGTAGATTGGGAACAGGAATTGGGGCTTACCATTTCTGTGGATGATTGGGGGCAGATTTTACAATTAGTTAATACTTCTTCTATTTGTGCTAAACATTCCCTAATTCAATTTAAAGTGGTGCATAGAGCACATATGTCCAAAGATAAGTTAGCGTGTTTTTACTTGCATATTAATCCTTTCTGTGATAGATGTTCGGGGCAGATAGCCTCTTTAACTCATATGTTTTGGTCTTGCCCTACTTTGGAAACTTTTTGGAGAGATATTTTCAATATTATTTCTAAGGTATTAAATATAGATATCTCTCCTCACCCTATTACTGCTATCTTTGGACTACCTAAAATTTCTAGTAATCTTTCCCCTTCAGCCCGTAGAATGATTGCATTTCTTACTTTAATGGCGAAAAGATGTATTTTACAACATTGGAAAGAGCTTAATGCTCCAACTACCTTTTTTTGGTTTTCTCAGACGATTTTATGTTTGAATCTGGAGAAAATTAGAAGTAACCTTCATGATTCTTCATTTAAATTTGAACAGATTTGGGGACCTTTTATTCGATATTTTCATTTAATGTAATATTTACCCTTCTTGTTTTTTTTTCACTGTTTTAATGGAGGTCGGGATTGAGGACGTGATTTTAAGTTTAACTCTGTTTGGTTTCAAGTTAGCCCATTGCTTTGCTTTGCTTTTAGTTAGTTGCACGGTGGGTTTTTTTTTGGGGTTTTTTTTTTTTCTTTTTTTCCATTGATATATATAAAATCTAGTATACTATTATGTTATTTTGGTTTCTTATGCTTAAATTACATTGTTTGTAGTATTTTCTTTTTGGTATTGTTATCTTTTGGAATTTTATTATACTTTAACATTGTATTAATGTTTATATGGCTTACCTTTTTTGTATACTTACTCAATAAAAAGATTTAAAAAAAAAGAAATAGGTTCCTTGCATAACTGTGAACCCACATAGTCTGAAGACGCATACAACGAGGATAGGGTGTAATAGATAAGTTGAATGGTTTTGGGCATGGTCATTCCTGATCCTAATAATGTGGCAACCATGTGATCTGATGTTATTCAACAGGGATGTTGCTGAATTTGGTCCAGTACTGATGCAACTAATGCAATGTTGCTTTTGTTTGTCACCATGCAAAAAAAAACACATTTTTGATGCTATGGGGACACCCTGAAACTAACCAGATGTGAATTTTCAATTTTCTTTAATAATCCCAAATAAGATGATTTAGAGGAAGGCATTGTGAATAACATCAGCAAGTTTGCTGATGATACTAAACTGGGTGGCAGTGTGACATGTGATGAGGATGTTAGGAGAATTCAAGGTGACTTGGATAGGCTGAGTGCGTGGGCAGAAACTTGGCAGATGGCGTTTAATGTGAATAAGTGTGAGGTTATTCACTTTGGGAGCAAGAACAGGAAGGCAGATTATTATCTGAATGGTGTGGAGTTACGTAACGGAGAAATACAAAGAGATCTAGGAGTACTTGTTCATCAGTCTCTGAAGGTGAATGAGCAAGTGCAGCAGGCAGTGAAGAAGGCTAATGGAATGTTGGCCTTTATTACAAAGGGAATTGAGTACAAGAGCAAGGAAATCCTTCTGCATTTGTACAGGGCCCTGGTGAGACCACACCTGGAGTATTGTGTGCAGTTTTGGTGTCCAGGATTAAGGAAGGACATCCTGGCTGTGGAGGAGGTGCAGCATAGGTTCACTAGGTTAATTCCTGGGATGTCCGGACTGTCTTACACAGAGAGGTTAGAGAGACTGGGCTTGTACACGCTGGAATTAAGGAGATTGAGGGGGGATCTGATTGAGACATATAAGATTATTAAGGGATTGGACAAGATAGAGGCAGGAAATATGTTCCAGATGCTGGGAGAGTCCAGTACCAGAGGGCATGGTTTAAGAATAAGGGGTAGGTCATTTAGGACAGAGTTGAGAAGGAACTTCTTCTCCCAGAGAGTTGTGGAGGTGTGGAACGCGCTGCCTCAGAAGGTAGTGGAGGCCAATTCTCTGGATGCTTTCAAGAAGGAGCTAGATAGGTATCTTATGGATAGTGGAATCAAGGGTTATGGGGACAAGGCAGGTACCAGGTATTGATAGTAGATGATCAGCCATGATCTCAGAATGGCGGTGCAGGCTCAAAGGGCCGAATGGTCTACTTCTGCACCTATTGCCTATTAAGATCTACCAGAAATTATGTTCTTGTTGGCAATTTGCAGCATTTTCACTAATGCATTATAACATTGAATAAGTATATTATATTAAAGGGAAGTGAATTATTTGCAAAGCAGAACATGTTGAGACATTCAGCTCCGGGTTCAGAATACAAATAACCCTGTGTTACAGTAGGGGTGTGTTGCTTTCTTGGAAAGTGCTTAATATCATAATTTTCCACAATGTGAAACTTCATTATCTGCATTTGCCAGGAGATGGGTGTTTAAGAAATATTGATTTATTTACATTTCATTCATATTCTATGGGAGTGACTTTCCCATCTAAAAATTTTGAGTAAATTATTTGTGAAATCTGTAAGGGCAATTTTCTGTGACTTAAATAGCAGTAACATTGGAGGGGGGGTTAATTGCAACAAAGTAGGCACACAATCTGACTCTTCTGTCCGGCAGAATCACACTAATCCACACCAATTCAGATACACATTTACAAATATGCACTTACATTGTCAATTATTTTGGCTGATGTAGGTGTGAAATATCCAGATCAATGATTCAGACAATGAATTCTGAGGGTTGAATCTAATCTTTGAAACAGAGCCTCACTGCATTTTTTTAAGACTGTTGTTCATAAAAGTTTGATATACAGCTACTAGTAAAAATCACCAAAAATGGACTGAGTAAAAAAATCCCTTGATGTAAACGTAAGCAGTTAGACTCCATGGACACTGGGACAAAAGCTCATAATACTTGAGAATGTAACCACATTGTCATTGGGGAATGAAATTTAAAATGGGCAGGTTGAGTTTGCACAAAAAATTAAACACAATCCCAACTTGACTGAAATCTGCTGACTGCCAAGTTCAGTATCGGTAGGACACTTATTTAAAAGCTAATCCCCTCTCATGAGCTAATTTAAAAATTAACTACTTTACCAAGGCTGAGAATTTCTCATTAAACTTGCTTTGAAGCGTAATTCTGGTTGGCCAGATTTCTCTGGAAACATGGGAAGCTGAAAAGAGGACTGATCTAAGAATAAGTGCTTCCATCTGCCCAAGCTCCCCTGTTTCCCATCAGAAAACGCCTCCACTCCTAGTCAAGGATTAGTCCATTGGACCTAGAAGTAGTTATACACTCACAACCTGACGAAAGCCAAGCATGTAATTAGGGTGACTGGTTTCGGTATGGTACTTGTCAAAGGAAAACTTTGCATTCTGTGAGGTCAAACTCTTAGTCTGTAGGAAAGGCAGAAATGCTAGTCTTCTGGCAGAGACACTGCACACCCTCAGATTTCCCCCACCCCCAGCTATACAGTGTTCTCTTCAAATTTTCCAATGTAGAAACAGGTTGTTTATCTTAAGTAAGAGGTTACCATCTTCTGGTAAGATGGCGGTGAGCTCAGATACAGCAGCTTCTATGGGGACAACCAAAGGTTTTATTATATCTTTTTTAAGCATAATTGTTACATTCACAAGTCCCTGCTGGACAATGAGGTCTCAAACTACCACAGGTCTACCCCATCAACTAGTTACTCGTTGGCAGGGAAATTGAAGGAACTGGACTTGGTGCAGATCAAGCTGCTGCCTGTGTCAGAGAGGCATGAAGGCAGTGTGCAGTCTAACAGTGAGTAACTGTCTTAGTCAGTTTTCTGGTGATCGCAAGGCCCTGTGGGACATTAGTAACGTGGAATGCTGCAAGTCTGGTCACTGATTTATTAGCGAATGGTGGGGGAGCTGTGTGGTCTCAGTCATAGTGAGGACTAGGCCCCAAACCTCTGTGTCATCCACCTCGGAGAGAGGCCTCGGAGCGATTGCACTCCACTGGAGGTGGTGCAGTGCAGCATTCGTGCTGGAGTCATGGCTGCCCTCTGATGTTTGCTCAGCAGAGAAAAAACTCTATTGTGTTTGACTGCAGACTGCTGCAACATTCATGGACTCAAGGACTGAACAATACTTATGTGTGAGATTGTGTTTTATTGCTGCTATATGTGCCTTGTGAATAACTAGTGGTAGTGTGTTTTGCACCTCAACCCTGGAGTAAGTGTTTTGTTTGGCTGTTTACATGGGTATTCTTGTCTGGTTAAATGACAATTAAACTTGAACTTGAAATGATCTTGCATGGTCTACATGCTTCTTTCAGGAAGCATTTCCAACCCTCTTTAATCTAACCATATCAGTTAATATTATCTTCAATTCCTTTCTTGTGTTTATCTAGCTTCCATTTAAATGTATCAATGTTGTTTACCTCATTATCACACTTTGATCTTAATTTTCAATATTTTCACCACTGTTTTACACACTTGTTTTACACACAAATGTATTTTGAAGTCTCTGTTGGATTGGATTCCTTAGTATTGATAGATATCAGAACTTGATTCTTACTGCAAATGCAAACATGAGCTGAGAAATTGAACTCCATGCCTTGATGGTGCAAAAATATTGCTGTATTTGCATCCCACATTAAATTCAATACTTCCTGTAAAAGTACATAATTAATCAAAAACATGCTTGAAATAGTAATGTGCCTTGGCGTTTAATGTGAGCAAGCATAGTCTTTCCATGATTGTTCTTGGCAAATTTTTCTGCAGAAGTAATTTACCATTGTCTTCTGGGCAGTGTCTTTACAATACAGGTGACCCCAGCCATTATCAACACTATACAGAGACTGTCTACCTGACATCAGTGGTCACATAACCAGAATTTGTGATATGCACCAGCTGTTCATATGACCATTCACCAAATGCCCCCATGGCTTCATGTGACACTGATGCAAGGGCCATGCAGGTGCCACACCTTGCCCAAGGGTGACCTGCAGGCTAGTGGAGGGAAGGAGCACCTTACAACTCCTTTGATAAAGCATATCTCCGCCCCACCACACATATAAAGCTATAGCTGGTATGAAGACTATTCAATTAGATGTTGAATTATGCAGGATGGCACAGGCTCTGAAAAGAAAGCTAGAGAGTGATGAATAGGAGGAGGAGACTAACGATGATAAGTAGAAAGCCTCATTGCATTTGATGCCCACAGTATTATTTCAATGACTGGAACCATGAGGCATGAAGATAATGTCACAGGTATTGGTGGGATGCAACCTGGGAAGAAGCAGAAAGGGATTTGATGTAGGGACCTTCAGAGTGTTACAGAAAAGCTGGTCCATAGAACTTAATAAAGTTGAGGACAATAATTGGCATGATTTCATGGCATGGGTGATGCAAATGCAACAAAACATTGAGGTGTGTCTGGCTGAGTGCAAGAGATGACAGAAGGATGGACCTATGTTTTAACGTAAATGCAAGAAAATCTGCAGATGCTGGAAATCCAAAGCAACACACACAGAATGCTAGTGGAACTCAGCAGGTCAGTCAGCATCTCTGGAAAAGTGTAAACAGTCGATGTTTTGGGCTGAGAGCCTTCATCAGGCCATGATTTTTGTGAGAGATGTTTTAAGATTGAGGTCGCAGGAGCTGTTCTTTGCAAGCAAAGCAAGCAGGCCTGTCAGGACTTTCTGCCCATGTTCAGGACATTTCATTTGACCTGCAGAGGAATTTGCAGCATGAGGGGAAAGACCTGTTGTTGTGGACCACCTAGGTACAAACAATGTAGGAAGAACAAAAGGAAGAAGTTCTGCTGCGGGAATTTGCGCAGCTAGAGATTAAATTAAAACATAGAACTGAAAAGGTAATAACTTCAGCATGTGTAGATTGACACGAGGTTAATAAGATCTTTGAGGTAAGATTAGTGTGGGAGAAGAAGTTTTGAATTCATGGGACATATACACGACACTTTCTGAAATACCTTCTGAAAATCCAGGTCAACAGCCTCCACTGACTCTCCTTTGTCTATCCTGCCTGTTATTTCCTCAAAGAATTTCAAGATTTCCCCTTAAGGAAACCATGCTGCCTTTGGCCTATTTTATCATGTGCCGGCACGTTCCCTGAAATCTCATCCTTAATAATGGACTTCAACATGTTCCCAACCAGTAATAACAGGCTAACTGGCCTATAATTTCTTGTCTTTTACTTCCCTCCCTTCACAAATTGTGGACTGACATTTGCAATTTTCCAGTCCTCTGGAGCCATTCCAGAATTTAGTGATTCTTGAAAGCTCATTACTAATGCCTTCACATTCTCTTCATCTGCCTCTTCCAGGACCCTGGGGTGTTATCTGTCTGATCAGGAGACTTATCTACCTTTAGACCTTTCAGCTTCCCAAGCACCTTCTGCTTAGTAATAGCAACTATACTCATGTCTTCCCCCGACGCTCTTCCATTTCTGGCGTACGCTGGTGTCCTTCACAGTGAAGACAAGTGCAAATACTCATTAAATTTGTCTGCCAATTCTTTGTCTCCCTCTCTCTCTGTCCCCCACCCTCTTACTACCTCTCCAGGGTCATTTTCCAATGGACTGATATCCACTTTCTTCTCTCTTTATTCAGTGTATTTGTAAAAACTTTTGGAATTCTCTTTTAATATTATTTTCTAGCTTACATTCATATTTCATCTTTTCTCTTCTTACTGGTTGTTTAGTTGCCTTGGTAAGGAGGTGAGTTCAACAGTTCGAAATGTATGAGAAAAGCAAAAATGGAATGGGAGTGCTTAAGAGGTTACTGAACTAACCAGAATAAAGAACAAGAAAGAAAGTCCAGAAAGGATTAACAATTTAACTTCAGGTAAGAAATAAGCAGGTTCAAATACTAGCATGGAAAGATATTTTATTGACTGGCAGAGGGAGAACCGAAGTACTTCTATAGATATATAAAGAGCTAAAGGATTGCAAGGGACAAAATTGGTCCTCTGGAAGATCAGAATAGTAATCTATGTGTGGAGCCGAAGGAGACGGGGGGAGAACTTAAATGGATATTAAGTTATAATGGGTGACTTCAATCTACATGTAGATTGGGTGAACCAAATTGGTAAGGGTGCTGAGGAAGAGGATTTCTTGGAATGTATGCAGGATGGTTTTTTGAACCAACATGGCGAGGAACCAACTAGAGAGCAGGCTATTCTAGACTGGGTATTGAGCAATGAGGAAGGGTTAATTAGCAATCTTGTCGTGAGAGGCCCCTTGGGTAAGAGTGACCATAATATGGTGGAATTCTTCATTAAGATGGAGAGTGACATAGTTAATTCAGAAACAAAGGTTCTGAACTTAAAGAAGGGTAACTTTGAAGGTATGAGACGTGAATTAGCTAAGATAGACTGGCAAATGACACTAAAAGGGTTGACGGTGGATATGCAATGGCAAGCATTTAAAGATCGCATCGATGAACTGCAACAATTGTTCATCCCAGTTTGGCAAAAGAATAAATCAAGGAAGGTAGTGCACCCATGGCTGACAAGGGAAATTAGGGATAGTATCAATTCCAAAGAAGAAGCATACAAATTAGCCAGAAAAAGTGGCTCACCTGAGGACTGGGAGAAATTCAGAGTTCAGCAGAGGAGGACAAAGGGCTTAATTAGGAAAGGGAAAAAAGATTATGAGAGAAAACTGGCAGGGAACATAAAAATTGACTGTGAAAGCTTTTATAGATATGTGAAAAGAAAAAGATTGGTTAAGACAAATGTAGGTCCCCTACAGACAGAAACAGGTGAATTGATTATGGGGAGCAAGGACATGGCAGACCAATTGAATAATTACTTTGGTTCTGTCTTCACTAAGGAGGACATAAATAATCTTCCGGAAATAGTAGGGGACAGAGGGTCCAGTGAGATGGAGGAACTGAGGGAAATACATGTTAGTATGGAAGTGGTGTTAGGTAAATTGAAGGGATTAAAGGCAGATAAATCCCCAGGGCCAGATGGTCTGCATCCCGGAGTGCTTAAGGAAGTAGCCCAAGAAATAGTGGATGCATTATTGATAATTTTTCAAAACTCTTTAGATTCTGGACTAGTTCCTGAGGATTGGAGGATGGCTAATGTAACCCCACTTTTTAAAAAAGGAGGGAGAGAGAAACCAGGGAATTATAGACTGGTTAGCCTAACATCGGTGGTGGGGAAACTGCTGTAGTCAGTTATCAAAGATGTGATAACAGCACACTTGGAAAGCGGTGAAATCATTGGACAAAGTCAGCATGGATTTGTGAAAGGAAAATATGTCTGACGAATCTCATAGAATTTTTTGAGGATGTAACTAGTAGAGTGGATAGGGGAGAACCAGTGGATGTGGTATATTTGGATTTTCAAAAGGCTTTTGACAAGGTCCCACACAGGAGATTAGTGTGCAAACTTAAAGCACACAATATTGGGGGTAAGGTATTGATGTGGATAGAGAATTGGTTGGCAGACAGGAAGCAAAGAGTGGGAATAAACGGGACCTTTTCAGAATGGCAGGCAGTGACTAGTGGGGTACCACAAGGCTCAGTGCTGGGACCCCAGTTGTTTACAATATATATTAATGACTTGGATGAGGGAATTAAATGCAGCATCTCCACGTTTGCGGATGACACGAAGCTGGGCGGCAGTGTTAGCTGTGAGGAGGATGCTAAGAGGATGCAGGGTGACTTGGATAGGTTAGGTGAGTGGACAAATTCATGACAGATGCAATTTAATGTGGATAAATGTGAAGTTATCCACTTTGGTGGCAAAAGCAGGAAAACAGATTATTATCTGAATAGTGGACAATTATGAAAAGGGGAGGTGCAACGAGACCTGGGTGTCATTATACACCAGTCATTGAAAGTGGGCATGCAGGTACAGCAAGCGGTGAAAAAGGCGAATGGTATGCTGGCATTCATAGCAAGAGGATTCGAGTACAGGAGCAGGGAGGTACTACTACAGTTGTACAAGGCCTTGGTGAGACCACACCTGGAGTATTGTGTGCAGTTTTGGTCCCCTAATCTGAGGAAAGACATCCTTGCCATAGAGGGAGCACAAAGAAGGTTCACCAGATTGATTCCTGGGATGGCAGGACTTTCATATGATGAAAGACTGGATGAACTAGGCTTATACTCGTTGGAATTTAGAAGATTGTGGGGGGATCTGATTGAAACGTATAAAATCCTAAAGGGATTGGACAGGCTAGATGCAGGAAGATTGTTCCCGATGTCGGGGAAGTCCAGAATGAGGGGTCACAGTTTGAGGATAAAGGGGAAGCCTTTTAGGACCGAGATTAGGAAAAAGTTCTTCACACAGAGAGTGTGAATCTGTGGAATTCTCTGCCACAGGAAACAGTTGAGGCCAATTCATTGGCTATATTTAAGAGGGAGTTAGATATGGCCCTTGTGGCTAAAGGGATCAGGGGGTATGGAGGGAAGGCTGGTACAGGGTTCTGAGTTGGATGATTATACTGAATGGCGATGCAGTCTCGAAGGGCCGAATGGCCTACTCCTGCACCTATTTTCTATGTTTCTATGATTTTTTTGCCTCGGTATTTAAGATTCAAGATTCAAGTCTTAACTTCCAGTTAAGATGGTGCTAGCGAACGTGTGAGACAGCTTCTTGTAGTCAAAAAGGTCAGAAATCTGACTAAAAACAGCACTAAGAATACCTTTTCTGTGGTATATTGTGTTAAATTATTGCCGGAAACAGTGAAGGGGTAAGCGATGACTAGGAGAGTCCAGAGGATGAACCGGGATGATGTGTGGCAGATGGAGTTCTGATGCCCATACTGCTGGCATGGAAGTGAGTTTGGATCACTCTGGGCACCAAAAGGAGAAGTTGGGGCCCAGGTGGAGAAACTCCAATACTCATTCAACTGACCTGGGTGTGAGGTTATATTGCTCTGGGCACCGAGTTGATCTGAAGAGCTTGAGAGCAGCTTTGGGCTGTGCAATGGAATCTGGGCCTGGAGCAAGTCACTGGGTGGTGAGGTCTAGGCCCGGAGCCTTTTGGTGCAGCCAAGTCCTACTGTGAAGTACGCAGTTTCGACAATTTAAACACCGGCCCAGATCGGAGATAAGAACCAGTTTTGCTCAGTCTCTGCGATCTTCATTCCTCTCTCCAGGTCACTCCAGGTCAGAGGATCTTCACTCCTCTATGTCATTGGGTCAATTTTAATGCTGGCCCAGATAGTTTGAAATGACAAATTGTTGGTCACAATGAGAACTGATTTCACTCACCTTCTGCAATGGTCGTCTCCATGGCACTGATGCAATGAAGACTGCCACGGCTGCTGTGCTTCATGCCTGCTAATATGATGAGCTGATAAGCAAAGTTTTGGCCCTACCCCAGGGTTTAGGTCTGAGGAATCAATTTTTGTTTGGAATGTTGTTGTTGTTCACTTCAATTGTTTGTATGATTTTTTTGATTATTCTCTTCCTCTTGCGCATCAAGTGTTGGTTGTTTATTTTTATTTTTATTCTTTTTTTAAAAATTGGGTCCTTTTGGATTTCTCGCTTTGTGGCTACCTGTGAACAAGCAAATCTCAAGGCTGTAAAATATATACATTCTTTGATAAAACAATGAATCTTGAATCTTGAATGCTGTGAGAGACCAATGCAGAAATTGCAGGGGACTTAGCAGAGATATTTAAAACATTCTTAATCACTGATGAAGCGCTGGAGGATTGGACAGTAGCTAAAGTCATTCTATTGTTTTAGAAAAACTCTGAGATTAAGCCAGGAATTTATAGACCAGTGAGCCTGATGTCATTAGTGAGAAAGTTATTGGAAGGTATTCTAAGGGACTGGATATATATAAGTATTTGGATAGACAGGAACTTATTAGGGATAGTCAACATGGCTTTGTGCATAGTACGTTGCGTCTAACCAATCTTATAGAGTTTTTTGAGGAAGTTGACAGGAAGGTTGTTGAAGGCAAGGCAGTGGATGTTGCTACAAGGACTTTACAAGACTATTGACTAGGTCTTGATTGGGAGGTTGGTCAAGGAGTTTCAGTCACTTGGCATTCAAGTAAACTGGATTAGACATTGGCTTAGCGGGAGAAGCCAGAGAGTGGGAATGGGTGGTTGCTTCTCCGCGTGGAGACCTGTGCTGCATGGATCTGTCCTGGGTGCATTGTTGTTTGTCATCTATTTTAGTGACCTGGATGATAGTGTGGTAAGCTGGATCAGCAAATTTGCAGATGACACCAAGATTGGGGGTTTAGTGGACAGTGAGGAAGACTATCAAAGCTTGCAGTGTGATCTGGACTAGCTAGAAAATTGGATGAAAAATGACAGATAGAATTTAATGCAGACAACTATGAGATCTTGCGCTTTGGGAGGACCAACAAGGGTAGGTCTTACACAGGGAATAATAGGTCTCTGTGGAGTGCAGTTGAACAGAGGGATATGGGAATACCAATTTATAATTTTGAAAGTGGTGCTACAGGTAGATAGGGTGTAAAGAAAGATTTCAGAACATTGACGTTCGTAAATCACTGTATTGAGTACAGAAATTGAGATGATATGTTGAAATTGTCTAAAAGCTTGGTCAGGCTTAGTTTGGAGGTTTATGTGTAGTTTTGATCACCTACACCAAGGAAAGATACAAATAAAATTGAAAGAGTTTCGAGAAAATTTACTAGGATGTTGCTGGGTCTTGAGGACCTGAGTTATAGGGAAAGATTGAATAGGTTAGAACTTTATTCCTTAGAACATAGAAGATTGAGGTGAGATTTGATAGAGGTATACAGAATTATGAGGGGTATAGATAGGATAAATGCTTCGTCTACTGGGGTTGGATGAGATTGCAACTAGAGGTCATGGGTTAAGGGTGAAAGGTGGAATGTTTAAGGAGAACATGAGGGGGAGCTTCTTCTCTCAGAGGGCAGTGGGAGTGTGAAATGAGCTGCCAGTGCAAGTGGTGGACGCAAATTTGATTTCAACATTTAAGAGAAATTTGGCTGAGTGCATGGATGGAAATGGTATCGAGGACTATGGTCTGGGTTCAGGTCAATGAAACTAGGCAGATCAATGGTTCAGCATGGACTAGATGAGCTGAAGGGCCTGTTTCTGTGCTCTGTTCAATAAAATAACTGTCTGTAAGGCAAAGAGTGTGAATAAAGGGGGCCTACTCTGGTTGGCTGCCAGTGACTAGTAGTGTTCAGCAGTGGTCAGTGTTGGGTCTGCTGTTTTTCACTTTATATATTGATGATCTGGGTGATGGAATTGGCGGCCTGCAGGCCATGTTTGCACATGGCACAAAGATAGGAAGAGGGAAGGCAGCATTGAGGAAGCAGGGAGTCTGCAGAAGAACTCAGACAGATTAAGAGAAAGGGCAAAAAAATGGTAGATGCAATTCAATGTACTGAAGATAGATACCTTATTGATCCCAAAGGAAATTACAGTGTCACTGTAGCATTACAAGTGCACAGATATAAATATTGGAAGAGAAGCAGAAAGAATAAAAAAAAAATTACCACAAACAGTCTAACAGGAAGGTGGGGGGGGAGGCGTCATCACTTCCCCAGCTATAGATTGACTTGTTATAGAGCCTAATGGCCAAGGGCAAGAATGAACTCGTATAGCGCTTTTTGGAGCAATACAGTTGTCTTCGTCTATTACTAAAAGTACTCTTCTGTTCAGCCAAGGTGGCATACAGAAGATGAGAAATATTGTCCAGAATTGCTAAGATTTTCCACAGGGTCCTTTGTTCTACCGCAGCCTCCGGTGTGTTCAGTTTGACTCCTATAACAGAGTCAGCCTTTCTAATCAGTTTATTGGGCCAGCTAGCATCACCCATGTTGATGCCATTGCCCAGCACGCCACCACATAGAAGATTGTACTGGCAACAACAATATGGTCAGGTACTTTCACCAAAGAAATAAAGGCATAAACTATTTTCTAAATGGGGAGTGAATTCAGAAATACGAGGTGCAAAGGGACTTGGGAGTATGAGTAAAGGTTAACCTGCAGGCTGAGTCTGTGTTAAGGAAGGCAAATGCAATTTTAGTGTTCATCTGGAGAGAAGTAGTTTATAAAAGCAAGGATGTAATGCGGAGGCATTATAAGGCATTAGTCAGACCACTTTTGGAGTATTTTATGTATCCCTGGAAATTAGGGGATCAATGTACGAGAAGTGTTTGATGGCTCTGGGCCTGTGCTCACTAGCGATTAGAAGAATGAGAGGTGATCACATGGAAACCTACTGAATATTAAAAGGCCTAGATGGAGTGGAAGTGGATAGGATGTTCCCTATAGTGGGAAAAAGGCAGCTTCAGAATAGAAGGACATCCCTCTAGAATATAGGAAGTTTTCCTTTAGCCAGAAGGTGGTGAATCTGTAGAATTAATTGTCGCAGTCAGCTGTGGAGGCCAGGTTATTGGGTATATTTAAAGTGGAGGTTGGTTGGGTCTTGATTTGTAAGGGCATCAAAAGTTATGGGAGAAGGCAGGAGAATGGGGTTGAGAGGAAAATCTAAATCAGCCATGATCAAACAGTGGTGCAGACTTGATGGGCCAAAGGACCTAATTCTGCTCCTATGTCTCACGATCTTATAATACTTACACAGTTGCTCTGATTACTAGCTTGTGCTCTTACTAAGTCATTTGATGGGAAATTGTGACAGAAAATTCAGGATTTATTGTGAAGAAATTGCTGGTTATTTAGGTTATAAATTGGTACTGATTATTAAATGGTTTGAAATTTGCTTATATACTTGAAACAATGCATCAGATAGCACAACATCTCCTTCCCACTCTTCTCTTGTCACTCTGGCACTCTCTCCACCCTTGGCCCAACTCAAACTGGCACACTTCTCCAATTCTCTGACTCTCCTTGCTCCTCAACTCAGCATTTTGTAGGACAATTCCCATTTCTTCACTCCAATTATTTACAAGAAAATGGAATGCCAATATTCAATCAGGAGAGCACAGATAACACATAATCACTATTTAAAACTTCTGTAAAGCTACAGCACAGTATTTAATTTAATTTTGCTGGAAATCTCCAAGAGCCATAAAAGTAAAATTCTAAGTTACTTCATCTGAAAAAAATTTAGTCTAATCTTTAACAGTTCAATTGCTGGACAGTGTCACAGACTCTGTGACAGGTAGACAGGAACAGCTGAATGAATGGTTTCCTGCTGGACACAAATGTGTAGAAAAATAAGGTACGTATATGAAGGGAGTGCACCATACTGTAAGAAAGCCACAAGAACGTTAATAGTTAAGGAACAAAATAGAGGAAAAGCTGCTTAGAGAAGAAAAAATACTTGCACAATGGCTTTGCACTATAAAAATAGCACCACGATCAACAGATTTGAAGTGTATTTACACATCATATATTTGCAGAAGGTCCTCGGTATTTCTGTCCTGCAAACACTTCCAGGTACATTTGTTTCACAGATTTCATAAATCTGTTGGAGCAGTTGTTAATGATTTATTAAGTTGGATGTCTCTCTTCTATTGGTGGATTCTTATCTCGCTGCATCTAGTCAGTCTCTTCAACATTGTGTTGTTCATCAATTCCTCCATTGTTTGCATAGTGTGATTGTGGTCCCTGCTCTCTTTTTTATGTATCTTTTCCTTGAAAACATTTTGAGAAGCACAACTCAGCCTTCCCATATACAGTGAAGGTATCTAATGAGTTTCTTAACCCCTCCACGCCTTTTTTTGTCTAATATCAGAAGAAGGTGACATTGACAATTCAGAGAGCTAGAATTATTAATTTTAGTCCTCCTGTGCCACATAGAAAATTAAATTCAGTTGATTAAATAAATCTGGAAGGAAACCATGGCTTCCGTTCTTGCGATTGTGAAACTGCTATACTGAATTCAGCTTTCTGGTTCATTTGCGTCTTTTAAAGAAGGAAGTTTGTCCTGCTCGCTTGGTTAGTGGCGCAGGCTAGGTTTTATCCTGCTGCAGTTTACAATAATGACAGGTAACTTGATTGAAACGTGCAAGGGGTCTTGACAAGGTGGATGTCAAGAACATGTTCCTTCTTGTGGAAAAAATAGAATCTTAGGGCGCACCATTGGAAAAATAAGTTTTTTGTTCATTTCTGCAGAGGATGACATGTTCTTTTTTGGTCTTGAGTTTTAATTTAATATGAAATTGGTACAATATAAGGTGCTAACAGATGGGAATAAAGCAACTTGTGTTTTCACAGATGTGATCCTTTGGGGTCACCAAACTATAAGCCAAGAATCACAACATCCTAACACTAGAAGAAGGAATATTGTCACTAAACCCAATGGGATCCTTAACGTACATCAATTTATGCTGTTCAAAAATCTACTGGATGTTTACACTGAATCAATATGTTCTGTTTGTCAGGGTGTCATGAGTGTGATAGTGGTGCTGGTGGGTCACTCTAAGATCAACAATTGTTATCATCTGTAGCAAACTGAAATTTAGGGCAGACAAAATGAGGCCAATATTTCTGATGCTAACATGTCAACTTACTTCCTTTCATTTTTTAATACATTTTTCAGTTATTAATACTCATTATCCAACATGGGCAGTGAATAATCTGTATTCAAGAACATGAAGCCCAAAGCACTGCACTTCCTGACCATATATCCAGGCTCTCTGCCTGACATCCACTCAAAATTGACAGAAATGCCATTAGGAGGAGGGAAGTGGGCTTCACTGGTCACCCACAGAAACTGTTCTTGGCAAAAAATTGGATTTTCTTGTCAGCATTTTGTATAATTTATGTATTCTTTTTATCTCGTGAGCACTGCTTATATGATGTTATATGGCAGTGAAGCTGCCACAAATAAGCTTTTGCATACATATGCTTGTGCATATGACAATAAACTTAGCTTTGACTTTTGACTTTGGTAATGTCTGCTTTGGGGGGCAGGATTAACCTTGGGCATTGGTCTTAACCTATAAGGCAATTTAAAAAGAAGAAAATACCCAGATTGTTGTTACAGTGTGATTTTAATGATCGACCGGGAACCAAGCGGGCTGCAGTTGGATCTTAAGATAAATGGTGCGCAGGCCTGTCCGTCATCATCAGGAAGCAAGATTACCTTTTAAATTAGATTTTCACACCTATGAGGCTGACAATCATTGGTGCGCAGAAACAGACATATGGTGTGAGATATTATCTTATTCCCTTACGCCGTTATGTCCAGTTAGCTCATTCAATTATCCACTAGGTATGTCTGTGCTATTCTTTTGTCATCTGGTACCAGCGAGAGTTAAGGTATATTTGTAATGCAGTACTAGCTAAATTACTCTAAGTGGTTTTCTTGCACAAGCCGCACAGGGGAATGAGTTTTCTTAGGGGTGTTTTACTTTCTATCCACTTGTGGAAGTCTTAGAACATCCATGTCATTACTCATCACTTGGTACATTTCTGCTGTCTCGCATTTTCTCCCTAACATTATTGTCATTAGTAGAACACAACAGTGCAGGTTTGGGAGTCTGAAACACAGACAGAAAGTACTGAAATCACCCAGCCTCTATCCTTGAAGTATCGAAAATGATTGGTTAAGTTGCATCCTTATCTGCCATAATTTCAAGCGAGCACATTTACACCCAGTGGCCACTTTATTAGGCACACCTGTACACAGGTTCGTTAATACAAATATCTAGTCAATCATGTGGAGGCAACTCAGTGTATAAGAGCAATCAGACATGGTCAAGAGGTTCAGTTGTTGTTCAGAACAAATACTAGAATGTCACCAAAGACACTCGCAAATTTCTAAAGCTGTACCATGGAGAGCATTCTAACTGGCAAATACGCCATCTGGAATGGATTATGTATTTGAATTAGAAAAAGCTGCAGAAAGTTTTAAACTGAACCAGCTCCATCATGGGTATCTGTCTCCACAGCATCAAGGACACCTTCAAAAGGCGATGCCTCAGTACAAGTGGCATCCATCGCTAAAGACCCTCTTCACCCAGGATATGACCCCCTTCTCATTACTACCATCAAGGAGGAGGTGCAGGAGCATAAAGACACACATTCGATGTTTCATGAACAGCTTCTTCCTATCCACCATGAAATCCCTGAATGGACAACGAACCCATAAGCACCATTTCATTATTCTTTCCTCTCGTTTTTGCACTTCTTATTTATTTATTTAATTAACAAACAAACAAACAAACAAACAAACACACACACACACACAAACTCAGCCAACTCCATAATGAGTACCAGCCGAAAGCAGAAAGCATCCAGGACACCTTCAAAAGACGACTGTATATACTTAATGTAATGTATAATTCTTATTATTATGTATTGCAATGCACTGCTGCCACAAAACAGCAAATTTCACGACATATTTCAGTGATATTAAACCTGATTCTGACTCTGATGCTGATGGGGAACAAATGTGATCTTAAGTGATTTTGACCCTGGAATTATTGCTGATGCCAGATGGTGTGATTTGAGTGTCTCAGGTACTACTGACCTCCTGGGATTTCCATGGAGAACAGTCCTTGGAGTTTACAGAGAATGGTGTGAGAAACAAAAAACATCCAATGATATGTCAGTGCACGAAAAATCCTTGTTAATGACAGAGGTCAGAAGAGAATGGCCAGATTGGTTCAAACTATCAGGAAGGCAATAATTGTGGTCTGCAGAAGGCCACGTTCTCTGAATGCACAACATATCAAACTTTGAATTGGATAGACTCCAGTAGCAGAGGACTACGAAGGCACACATTGTGGCCTCTTTACTAGGTACAGGAGATACCTAATAAAGCGGCCACTGAGTAGATACACATGTATTTTTCTTGCTAGCTGTACTCATCAAGTGCTATTTCTAGAGAGAAAGCATTAATGTTTTGGGTTGACAATCATTCATCGATACTGATCTGTTCTGAATAAATTCTGTTGCATGGTAATTGAGATAAAATGCCCTTCCACAAATGCTATCTGAAATTCTGGGTGTTTTATAGAATGTATTTTTGTTCATATTTTCACCCTGCACAGAGCTTTGCTTTGTTGCATTTTTCTGTGATTGATTTAAGCAGTTATCAGGTGTAAGAAAGACCTGGGTCTGATTTTTATTCTGCTTTGAGTTTGATCATTTTAATGAAGTATTCACAGCCATTGAGCTGAGCAGTGAACAAAAAAAGGTTTATTTTCATGGAAAAATAAACAAGATTACTCAGATTCATTTTTTTTTTAAATAGAGGAAACAGAAGTGAGGACTGAAAGCGCCTTGCAAAAGTGGGTGGTCATTGGTTTGGTTGACAGCAGACTTGCTCAGTCATTTTCACAGTGACTGGAAATATTGTTATCACCATACACAGTCTTTAACATGTTTAAAACTCCAAAACAAATTGGGTAGTTCACTGGAAGATGATCAAGTCCTATGTATGGTACTGTAGGGAGTCAATTCCTTCAGGAGAGAGAGTAGAAAGATGAGAATTTAAAAAGGAGTGTTAATGGTTTATTGGAAATGATCTTCAGCAGCTGGGAAATTAAAATCCATAGCAACATTTCAGAGAATGAACAAGAAGTCACAAGACCATTGGTATGTGACAATACGACTTTAATGCTACAATACCAAAGTTTTTTCCTCACAGACATTAAAATAAGCTCATCTTGAAAGCTTATATTAAATGGACCCTTGGTGGCACTTCATGTGCACAATGAGTCTTAAAACGAATCCATTAGCTCTTTCATGAGAACACTTAAAACATATAATTGTAGTGAATTTTGTTAACTTGTGAAAGTCTGAAAATGAGTCTTTTGCAAGGATTGAATGTCTTAAACAGGAAGGTATGTCTTTTATTTCAATGTATCAAGGAATCTGATTTACTATGTAGAAAACTCTTCCAATTATCTGATAAAGACTAATAAACAACTGCAGACGGAATAAGGGTGCAAGTAAGAAATAAAAACCTGCACCAATTTTTTTCTGGATACTTATGTTCAAGCTTTTTTCACATTTTGCCTCATTGAGCCCTCACTACACCCTCCACCCCACTGCAGATTCTCTGGGTAATGATTCTTACTGCCAGGCATATGGGTTGCCACTCCTAACTCGCTGCCTCAACGACTATCACCCAGGGGCACTTGCATCTATGGTGATGAAGTGCTTTGAGAGGTTAGTCATGGGTAGAATCAACTCTTGCCTAAGCAAGGAACTGGACCCACTGCAGTTTGCCTGTCATTACAGTAGTGGATGCAATCTCACTGGCTGTCCACTTGGCCTTGGATCATCTGGACAATAGTCAGGCTACAGGTAAGGTTTATTGTAATTATAGGCATCCATTAGTCTTGTGAGACCATGGATTTATGCCTTGGAAGGTTTCCAGGGTGCAGGCCTGGTTAAGGTTGTATGGAAGACCAGCAGTTGCACATGCTACAATTCTCCCCTCTCCACGCCACTGATGTTGTCCAAGGGAAGGGCACTAGGGCTGATTCAGCTTGGCACCGGTGTCATCGCAGAGCAATGTGTGGTTAAGTGCCTTGCTCAAGGACACAACACGCTGCCTCAGCTGAGGCTTGAACTAGCGACCTTCAGATCACTAGACCGACGCCTTAACCACTTGGCCACGCGCCAATACATTGTAATTATACCCTCAGTTCTAATCACCAAGCTCTAAAACCTGGGTCTCTGTATCTCCCTCAACAGGAGACCACAGTCGGTACGGATTGCAAATAACATCTCCTTCTCGCTGACAATCATCACTGGTACACCTCAAGGATGTGTGCTTAGCCCTCTGCTCTACTCTCTCTACACCCATGATTGAGTAGGTAGGCGCAGCTCAAACAACATCTATAAATTTCCCAACGATACAACTGTTGTTGGCAGAATTTCAAATGGTGATGAGGAGGCATACAGGGTTGACGTAGGTCAGCTGAGTGAGTGGTGTTGCAGCAACAACCTGTATTCAATGTTAGTAAGATCAAGGAATTGATTGTGGACTTCAGGAAGGGGAAGTTGAGGGAACAAACACCAGTCCTCATCAGAAATGGAAAGGATGAGCTGTTTCAGTTCTTGGGTGTCAACATCTCTGAGGATCTATCCTGGACCCAACATATTGATGCAATTACAAATAAGGTATGACAGTTGGTATATTTCATTAGGAGTTTGAGGAGAATTGGTATGTCATTAAAGACACTTTAAAATACTGTGGAGAGCATTCTAACTGGTTGCATCCTGCACAGGATTGGAAAAGATGCAGGGGGTTGTAAACTCAGCCAGTTCCATCAACTCCCCGGCATCCAGAACAGCTTCAAAAGGTGATGCCTCAAAAAGGTGGCATCCGTCATTTAGGAACCCCTTCACCCAGGACATGTGCTGTTCGCATTGCCACCATCAAAGAGGAGGAATAGCAGCCTGAGGGCATGCATTCATTGTTTCAGCAACAGCTTCTTTCCCTCTGCCGTAACATTTCTGAATGTCAGCTGTTTACTTTTGTCCACAGATGCTGCCTGGCCTGCTGAGTTCCTCCAACATTTTGTGTGTATTACTTTGATTTCCAGCTCCTGTAGATTTTCTATTGTTTGTAACACTACCTCAGTATATTTTTCCTTCGCTTTTTGCACTACTTATATAATTAATTTTTTTTGCATATACTTCTTGTAATTTATAGTTTTTTATTATTATGTATTGCAATGGATTGTTGCTGCAAAACAACAAATTTCATGACATATGTGCATGATATTAAATCTGATTCCTATTCTCAGTCTGAAAATGACCCTTTACTTTGGCTTGCTGTGCAGAGTGGGTGATGAAGTGCCACTCCCACCCCTTTTCCCTCTTGACAAAGTGCATTTTTAATATAACTGGACAACCATGGGGCCACGCAGCATTTTGTACACCATCTCCTTGTCAAAGTGAGGTGAATGTCAAACCATATGGTCTGCTGTACTGGAGGAGTCACCAAGCTCTCAGACTGGGGCATTATATATCAATTTGTTTTGATTGGGTTCTTGGCTAGTTTCAGACATGAAATCAAAAGTGTGATTGTGTCTTTTTACTTTGATGTGAAAATTAATCTTATTTGTGGAATTGTTTACATTCTTGAATTTTAAAACAATTGACATTGATGGAAAGACTTGATCTTGTACAGAATCAGCTTGGTGATTGTATTACGCTGCCAGAAAGCGCAGACACGGACAGGACTCCTGGGATTAATTTTAATGGGTCCTTTAAAAATGATTTGCATTTTATTGGAAACCACATAAAATCATTAGAGCTTAGCAACAGCTGCATAGAAAATGTTTGTTTCAATGGGAAATAAAGTGCTATAATGGCAGAAAGCCGGAAGTGTAAATGACATTGCCAACATACTTTGGATGTCTTTTAGCACAAGCACAACACTGCAGATCCCTCCTGGCAGTGTGACACTGAATATTTTATTATATTTGTCTGATATTTAAAACATTGAACAAAAATCAGAAGAATCAAGTTCTACCTTGAAATCACAATGCACACAGCTAAATTTAGCTAGAATGTAGTAATATTCCTGAAGTACTTTCCATGCTCTGGCAACACACACAAAATGCTGGTGGAATGCAGCAGGCCAGACAGCATCCGTAGGAAGAAGCACAGTCGACATTTTGGGCTCCACTTTCTGTCAGGGTTTACTCCCGTTGCCTCAAGGCTGCCCACAAGGCAGATGGGTTATTGACCTACAGCTAAGGATCTTATTACACCTTATTACATAGGTAAATATTGAGATGACAAATTTATATAACATCATTTTAGGAACCTGTCAATGAATTATGTTTGAAGATATTGCTGTAAGTAGGAATCATGTCGGACAGTATTTAAAGAGCAATTTCCTGGCACAAACAAAATGATTATTTTCAGTAGGTAGAAGTACAGTCGACATTTCGGGTCGAGACCCTTCAGCAGGACTAACGGAAAAAAGAGATAGTGATAGATTTGAAAGTGGGAGGGGGAGGGGGAGACTCGAAATGATAGGAGAAGACAGGAGGGGGAGGGATGAAGCCAAGAGCTGGGAAGTTGATTGGCAAAAGGCATACAAGGCTGGAGGAGGGGGAGTATCATAGGACGGAAGGCCTTGGAAGAAAGAAAGGGGTAGGGGAGCACCAGAGGAAGGTGGAGAACAGGCAAGGAGTCATTGTGAGGGGTGGGGGGGGGGAGAGAGAGAGAGAGAGAGAGAGAGAGAGAGAGAGAGAGAGAGAGAGAGAGAGATAAATAAATAAATAAATAGGGATGGGTTAAGAAGGGGAGGACGGGCATTAACGGAAGTTAGAGAAATCAATGTTCATGCCATCAGTTTGGAGGCTACCTACCCAGACGGAATATTAGGTGTTGTTCCTCCAACCTGAGTGTGGCTTCATCTCGACAGTAGAGGAGACCATGGATTGACATATCGGAATGGGAATGGGACATGGAATTAAAATGTGTGGCCACTGGGAGATCTGCTTCCTCTGTCGAGATGAAGCCACACTCAGGTTGGAGGAACAACACCTTATATTCCGTCTGGGTAGCCTCCAACCTGATGGCATGAACTTTGATTTCTCTAACTTCCATTAATGCCCCTTCCTCCCCTTCTTACCCCCTCCCTAATTAATTAATTAATTAGTTTATTTATTTATTTTCTTTCTCTTTCCCTCTCACAATAACTCCTTGCCTGTTCTCCATCTTCCTCTGGTGCTCCCCTTTCTTTCTTCCAAGGCCTTCCGTCCTATAATACTCCCCCTCCTCCAGCCTTGTATGCCTTTTGCCAATCAACTTCCCAGCTCTTGGCTTCATCCTTCCCCGTCCTGTCTTCTCCTATCATTTCGAGTCTCCCCCTCCCCTTCCCACTTTCAAATCTATCACTATCTCTTTTTTCCGTTAGTCCTACTGAAGGGTCTCGATCCAAAACGTCGACTGTACTTCTTCCTATAGATGCTGCCTAGCCGCCGCATTCCACCAACTTTTTGTGTGTGTTGCTTGAATTTCCAGCACCTGCAGATTTTCTCGTGTTTGCGTGATTATTTTTAGTAATTTTTTTTTGAGAGATGAACATTGGCCAGCATTGCAGATAGCTCCCATACTCATTTTCAAAATATTTCCAAAGTTTTTATGTCCCGCTAGGTGAGTATTTTGATCCTCATTCACTGTCCTGTCTGAAGGATGACTCTTCTAACTGTGTCACACCCCCTCAGTGTCGCAATGAAGTGCCAGTGAAATTCTTCTGGTGAAATCTCACAAGCTGAACTTAAAACCCTTTTCTTCTGATTCAGGGTGAGGCTGCTTCCCATTTTGCCAAAGTGCACACATTTTAGGGATAAGGAATAGAGGAATTTGTTTATTTGAAATGAAATGACAATTGCTATAAATATCAGAATTGTATTAGTTAAAATAAATGTATCACTATTATCAAATGGATCAAGGTGCTGAAAGGTTAATTGGGAAATTCATTGCTGACATCACATAGGTGTGGTGTTTTACTTCACGATGGTCTTCTCAAGCTGATCAACACTTTCATCAGCACAGCTCAAATCCTGGACTGTGAATTTATGTTTGATTTTATGCTCCCACTGTGACACTGTACAGTGAAAACAAGGCAGTTGTAGGAGTGATCAGAATATCATTTCGGAAGCAACATGGATTAATATCTCCCACAATGTTGCAACTGGAGCATTGCAAAGGATATAGCATCTCTTGATGTGGAATTTGCATTTGATACATGCTGTGAATTACTCTGTTGAAATTCTGGAGTGATGCAAAACCATTAGGAAATGGTTGCTATGGTATCTCATTGCATCAAGGAAAGTAAAAGCGTGTGACTGACTTTACGGACGCACATGTTTAACTATTAAAAGTATTGTTAACAATGCTTGCATCGCTGATAGACCATTTATGCAAAGATTAAAATAATGTTGCAAGAGTCGCTCCTTGAAAAAGGCCATTACTCTGGCATCTCCCACAAGATGGTGTAGCCTGCCAGATGCACTTTTAAATGTCAAGCTCATTGCAACAATTCAGTCAAGCAGGTGCGCTAATGTGTTGGGAGTCTTGATAATTTAATCAGAAGACAAGTATGCATGACCACCCACAGTAGTTTTCTGAAAGTGACTCTCAGTGATTTTTCAAAAGAGTGCAGTCATTGAGAAAACCATTTTAAAGTCTAAAATTGAGTTTATTGTCATATGTGCAACTACATGTGTGCACGGAGCATGTTGTCCTGCTACTTACTGAAGAATATATACGTAGGAACTAGCACATGGGTATCTGATAGCAAACGAAGAGAGACTGAACTACACCAACAGCTGTGCATTCCTGTCTCATCATTACGTACTAAACCACTGTGAGTTCTTCTGCAGGACGATTATCAAACCTCATTCAGCAAAAAGTAACACAAGGAAATTTTAGGGCCAAATTCTTGGTTAAACTGGTGGTTTTAAGAAGCAGCTTGAAGGGGCAGAGGGGTATGGAGATAATTTTTTATTGTCTTTCCTTCTGGGAAGAATTGATCTTCATTTGCTTAATGCCACATAAAACAATATTGGACAATTTAATTTTAAATCCATATGTATGAAAATGCGAGAATTTCTTGGAACAGACTTTATGAAAGCACTTACAGAACAGAATGACCTTATAACAGACTTTATAGACCATCTTAAACTCATTAATGCCCATTTTACTCAACCTAGTGGGCAGTTTATACTGCTGCTTTATATTGTTGCTGGAGATGAAAGCTAAAGTGGTATTACTCTATTTGGATATTAATTTTGACGAAATAATAGTTAACCTTTAGCTCTCTTTTCATTTATCCATATTTTAAGTTCTGTTCATGATGGAGATTTTAATCATGCTAAATGCAAGAACTTAAGGAGTGAAATGTTTTGGGCAGCATGTTGGCATAGCGGTTAGCGGAATGCTGTTATAGTGTCAGCCACCTGGATTCTATTCCTATCGCTGTCTCTAAGGAGTTTACGCACGTTCCCCATGACTGCGTGGGATTCCTCCAGGTGCTCTGGTTACCTCCCACATTCAAAAAATGTACGGGTTAGTAGATTAAGTCGTCATATGACCTGGACTCATTGGGCCAGAAGTTCCTATTACCGTGCTGTATCTCTAAATAAAAACAGAATAATAAACTATAACCTGTTTGAAAGTATCTATCAATCTGTACACACAGTTTGGAAAACAAAAGTGAAGAGCAAATGCTTATATGCTTTGGTCAATTTTCTATTATTTACTTCAAAGTTCAAAATAAATTCAATTCAGTTTATTTCAGATTTCACCCAGTCTGTCAGAATTTTCCATATTATGTAATTCCATGAAATACTGTATATTAGGAAGTGTATTGGAAGTTTGCCATTCACCCAAATGAATCCACTTACTAGAGTCTTTTATAGTCTTTTCATTACACCACATAAAGATTTTTTTTTACTAAATCCTCACACCTCTCAATGGGTTTTGATTTCAGATTCGGTCAGATAAAGACAGGGAGATCCAGATCCGATACAGCATCACTGGACCTGGAGCAGATCAGCCACCTATGGAAGTCTTTGGTATTGATCAGGTTGCTGGTAAGATGCACGTCAAAAGACCCCTGGATCGTGAGGACATTGCATCGTTTCATGTAAGAGACTGCACTCTTCCTTTGGCTTTTTTTGTATTCATTGACTAAAAGCTGAAAAAGTTGACACATTCCATTGGAACTGGTAATTCGTCTAGGAAACATGATAATTTTGGAGTACTGTCAAGAATTTTTGGTGTAATTAAAGAGTGTTGCAGTTAAAGTTGGTTCCAAAAAGGTTCCCCTCAAAAAATATCACAAAACATATCCAAGGTTTAGTGTGAGAGAATATAGTGATAAAATATGCCCAGAAACCAGTGGCAGTTATATAATTCCCAAATCAATTCAGTGCAACTTTCAATAGTTTGAAGTATAGCAATCAGAGAACTTTGTCAGCTCTGAAAGTAACATACAACATGGTGGCCAGTCAGGGCACAGACTTTAGAGGTGCTTCAGGTGAGAAGGAGACACTTCCAATATTATTTCAAGAGCACATGTAAGTCCTAATATGAGTCCTAATATGGGAGGAAGGCGTTGTGCACTGGGGGATTGGGAAGAAATAGGTGTGGGAGACGAAGCCCACTCTAAGAAGTATATGGAAGATAGTTTCAAAGGATGCCTCCCTGATTGATATTCCTCCACAAAGGAGCAATGTTTAATAAAATTTTATGTCCTCACAGAGTACGTCAGAGTGATCTACACACCACTGTTCAGAGTAGCAATCCTCGCAGAAAATATATTTTAGGTTCTTGAAGCAACATGCCATTCACCAAGGAATATGGGATATGGGAGCAAGCTATTGAATTGGGTATCAAGGGCTTTGTTCTCGTGTTACAGTCAGTGGAGGTGGACCCGCAAAGTAAGATGTAAGGGTTTTAAAGCATCACCCGAGGTCCCCATATGAGCAATGTTTCTTTGTACATGCATCGGGAAAATTCAAAGGAAAACTGCTAGTGCTGGAAGTCTGAAACACTCAGCAGGTCAGGAAGCATACGTGGAGAGAGAAACAGAGTTAATGCTTCAGTGTGACAACCTTCCGGAGTGAGGAGACAATCACTAGGCTTCTATTTAAAATGGTCATGTGGGTTGCATCTGGAAAAAAATAGTCTCTACAGGAAATTCATATGGTATGTGTTAACAGTGCTTCCCTCAGCTGGGAGAGGAGGATGTGAATGCTGAGCAGACACACCCCTACAAGCCACCTGTGGCTCCTGCTATGCTTTGGCCCTGACTTGTGACCTTGAAGGTCAGGTCTTCTGGTTCTTCCTCTTACAGTGGCTGGTACCTTTGATTTGCTAAATTGTGCTTTACTAAGCACACAGTGAAGTATCTGTGTTTGCCAGGCAGTTACTCCAGATAACACTCCTGGCCCAATGCAGGCAAGGAAATCTCACCTTGAGGAGATCTGTGGCCTCTCCCAAAACCATTTTAGTACTCATGTATTTCTCAATGTATCTGTGCTCAGGCACATTGGTTAGTGTGGGAAGAGGTGTATCAAGCAACAGAGGGAGTTGGAGATCTTTGTCCTCTACTATCCTTTCTATGGGACTAATGGCAATTCCAGACTAATCTTGAATAACAAAGGGATGCTGGAGAACTGTGGTAGGGTTTGATTGCCACCACCCTGTAGAAAGTAAAACAAAGCAACGTAAATGGCAACGAGTTTTCACTCCCAAATGATCTTAACACCTTTTATGCTCACTTTAAATGACAGAACACGGAGGCACCTTCACACATTCCCACAGCCCCTGACGACCCCGTGATCTCAGTCTCTGATGCTGATGTGAGGGCATCCTTCAGGAGGGTGAACTCGTGGAAAGCATCTGGCCCAAGTTGTGTACCTAGCTGAGTAATGAAGACCTGTGCTATTCAGCTGGCTGGAGTATTTACAGATATCTTCACCTTTTCACTTCAGTCGTCCTAGGTACCCAACTACTTCAAGCAGGCCTCAATCATACTGATGCCCAAGACGAAAGTAGTAACCTGCCACAACGACTATTATCAGTAGCACTTACATTTACTGCCGGTGATAATAAACCTGATTCTGAAACTGATGAAGCGCTTTGAGAGATTGGTAATGAAGCATATCAGCTCCTACCTGAGGAGTGACTTGGATGCATTCCAGTTTGCCAACTGTTACAACCCAGTCCACAGCAGATGTCATTTCATTCGCTGCTCACTCAACTCTGGAGCACCCGGATAATGATGATACATACGTTGGAATACAAAGATAGGTGGAGGGGCCGGTAGTGCTGAGGAAACGGAGAGTCTGCAGAGAGACTTGGATAGATTGGAAGAATGGGCAGAGAAGTGGCAAATGAAGTACAATGTTGAAAAGTGTATGGTTATGCACTTTGGCAGAAAAAATAAACGGGCAGACTATTATTTAAATGGGGAAAGAATTCAAAGTTCGGAGATGCAACGGGACTTGGGAGTCCTCGTACAGGATACCCTTAAAGTTAACCTCCAGGTTGAGTCAGTAGTGAAGAAGGCGAATGCAATGTTGGCATTCATTTCTAGAGGAATAGAGTATAAGAGCAGGGATGTGATGTTGAGGCTCTATAAGGCGCTGGTGAGACCTCACTTGGGTGTTGATAGCTTCTGTGCTGCTCTTGGACAGCCAGAGCAGGGGATCAAAGGTCTTTGTGCAACTCCTGGTCTCCTGGACCTGAGGTATTTTGGATGTTGTGCTGCTTCAGTGTCCCAGAACGGAGGGGTTGCAGCCTGAATTTCTTTTCGTGCTTTATTTGTCCATAAGCTCCCCTTCTCTTTGCCTTGGTCTGGTAGCCTCCATTTTAGTGCTTCTTATGCCTACGCCTTCAGCTTCCCATATTTCCTTCATCCTCCAGCAGGGAGAGGTTGCTGGCATCAGTTACATAGCTCCTTTCTTCCCATTTGTTTTACTCTCCATAGCCCGTTGTCTTTTGGGTTATGTCTTCTGTGACCTCTTTTTCTTCACCACCAGCCATTCTCCTTCTTGTCCCTCTCACACTCCCTCTTCAATTGGCTCCCCCTCTTGAGGAGGAGACTGGGAGCTTGTGGCTGGGGCCTAAGGCGATTGTCCTTACCTCAGTCCTGGTCTCAGTCTCAATCTCAACTGGGCCTCTGTACTGGCCGGGGTGTGTTCATGCTCCTCTGGGAATTGACTGTACTAGCTCCCCCTCGTATTGCCTGTGCATAGGTACAGGCATGTTTTGGGCCTGCCTTTACATGCAGGTTGCAACTTCTATTTTCCCTGTAGTCCTTGGTCATCATGCTTACGGTTCTTGCAAATGAGTGCAGTGCATTTGGACTGCCATGTGTCCAGGATTGTTGCAGGTCTGACACCGTCTGGGATGTCCTGTACGTACCATGCATGCACAGTTTTCTCCGATGGCAAACACTGAAGGAGGGTGGATGATGGCACCATCAACACCCAGCCTTAGCTTGACCTTCTACTGGTGTTTGCCAGTCAAGATTCCAAACAGTCCCTGATATCCACGCAGACTTCTGCTCCCTCAAATAATGGGCCAAGAAGGTGAGTACATCCACAACAGGGCCACAAGTTTTAAACATATGCACCACTAACACACGGCCCTTCTGGCAGGGGAGGGTGAAAAGTTGTTTTGCCTTCAGCATTGACAGAAGAGCCTCATTCCCCTTCTCCCTCAAGTCCTGTAGCATCATCTGCCATCCTGCTGGTACTTGGAGATAATGTCAAAGTACTTGCTTCCTGGAAACTCCTCGAGGCAGTAGATGTCATTTGCCTCAAGCATACAGGACTCCAGTAGGACCTTCTTGACAAAGAAACCTCTGGTGAAGGGGTTCCTTTTGCTGAGATCCTTCACTGCCATCCTGAACGTATTTTGAATCCCCTGTCCTTTTCCCAAGGATCTTGGTACTATAGCCATCCTAATGGTCCTGGATGGTTATAGCAGGTTAATTACTAGAAAGTGGTTTTAGACTGATTTTCCTGTCGATATTAGAATCCATATTCTACATCAGCAGCCAAGCTCTCATCAGGCAGCCACTGGAACACAAAGAGTCATCGTTGTCTTCCTCTGTCAACATCAATGTTTGAGTTCACCCATGAATCGATTTGGTACATTGGCTGCCTGTGATGCCACCTGTGCCACACCTCACTGAAATAATAGATGTAATCACTTTTCTAAGAATGCAGTACCTCTGTTACCTCTTACATTGGTAGATGCAGCAAAGATTTTCTGTCATCTTTTTGGAAGAACCAGTGGAGAGGAGACTAAGAGAGAGAATAAGCATTTTTCATTGATGAACGAGCCAGTCCAGGCTCAACTTTATGGAGAGAGATCCTGTCTGTGAGTATCACACATCTTATTCATATTGGCTCAGGTAACCCAATCCTTTAATAGATTGTTTATCAGAGAGATTGGGGTAAAATGCACCACTGGAAGCAGGCTCTTCACTAATATAGGTTACAATCAATATTAAATGGCCAACCATCACCATCATGATGCTTTGTGTTGTTCAGTCTTGCTGGTGGTGTCACTCTCGAGGCATCTGCTACACAAGTACCAAGCAGCCTACTGTTTGTTGAAAATCGACCCTGTAGTGCTCAGCTGTCAGGCAATCTTCCTCTTATGTAGCGAGGAAAATGAAATGTAGCAGCCTCTTTCTATTGAGACTGCTTCATGTTGGCTGTTATGTGGACCCTTATCCTCTAATTCATAAACACAAAATACTCTGCTGATGCAGATGCAGATGTTGTCCGCCACAACAGATAGGATCTCCCGGTTGCCACCCACTTCAACTCTGCTTCACATTCCCATTCGGATATGTCCATACATGGCCTCCTCTACTGCCATGAGGAGGCTAAACTCAGGTTGGAGGAGCAACACCTCATATACTGACTAGGTAGTCTCGAGCCACTTGGTATGAACATAGAATTCTCCAACTGCCGGTAATTCCCTCCCCTTCCCTTCCCCTATCCCTATTTCACTCTGCTCCATCCCCCAGCTGCCTATCACCTCCCTCATGGTTCCACCTCCTTCTACTACCCATTGTGTTTTCCCCTAATCCTTCTTCACCTTTCCTGCCTATCACCTCCCTGCTTCCCCTCCCCCACCCCTTTATCTTTCCCCTTACTGGTTTTTCACCTGGAACCTACCAGCCTTCTCCTTCCCACCCTCCCCCCACCTTCTTTATAGGGCCTTTGCCCCCTCCCTCTTCAATCCTTACGAAGGGTTCCCACCCGAAACGTTGACTGATCGTTTCCACAGATGCTGCCCGACCTGCTGAGTTCCTCCAGCGTGATATGAGTGTTGCTCCTCTAATTCATGTTGGTACGAGCAGAAACAAGTGGATTGCAACCAGTGGCGCCTTTAGGTGCACACTATGTGCTGGGAAAGGAGTGACAGGATAATCGGGAACACAAACAGAAGTGCCTGGTCTGATCATGAGTGAGACCAACTTTGAGTAAGGTTGAAATTTGGGTCATAGGTGCCATGCAATTCACTTTCCAGCCTTTTAGTTTGAAACTAGTGCAATCTTTGGACTAATGCTTAAAGGAAAGCAGTTAGATTTTTGAAAATGGTCACATTGTTAGTTTTCTGTACAAGTGTTGCACGTGGCTATTCATTTAGGCTACCTTGTGAATATAGCTGAATCTTACTGAATGTACTGAGATATGATGGAATACATGACCAGAATTAGTGATTTCTGTGAAGGGTCTAGTTGTAGAAGGAAAGTGAAATGAATGGATATGGAAAAAGTACAACCAGGTCTCAGCCGGCTGGTGGCGTAGTGGCATCAGCACCGGACTTTGGAGTGAAGGCTCCAAAGTTTGAATCCAGCCAGCTCCCTTGCACGCTTTCCATCCGTGCTGGGTTGAGTGTCGAGCTAGCAGCTCGGACTTGTAAAAATAAGAAAGCCTGCTAAAAAAACGCTGTCATGACGGCATCCCGATGACTCCACTCAGACTTAAGGGCTATCTCTACAACCAGGTCTCTTTGAACGAGTGAGTGTGGAGTATGAGCACCAGTGGTCAAATGATCCATTTTCATGCTGCAATTATTACACATTCTAGGAATGTTTGCCGTTCGGCTCTGATATAATGCAATGTGTATGTATGAAAGAATAATGATTGTGTACAATGCTTCAAATGGTTTCTCCTAAGGAATGAAGTGGGTCCCAACTGATATTCGAGCCATTGACCTGGCCTTGATATTGACAAATACCTTCTGCACTTTCAGCGAGCTAGAAAAGCTTGGTTAGCCATATGGATATATCCTCGGATGTGCATACATGCAGAGATACATCCTCGGATGGGCTGGGGCACATCATCCGTGATATAACCTGGGGTCATCAGATGTTTTGAGTCTTTCAACATCAGACACTCTTGCCCAGGTTCAGGGTTGATCAGGCCTTAGCTTGTGTCCCGGCAGCCTGCCCCACAGTTCACACCTCTTGATCCACAGCCATCTGGAGGCTCACTCAGCAGCTTTAGTGATGGCTGTTTTCCTTGCAGCCCCCGTGATGCCAAGGGGAGGTAGGTTCTGCACATCAAGCAACCAGCAAAACCTCTACACTCCACCGCTATAGACTCACATTGTGCTTTCCAACTCTGTCTCTGGCATTTCCCTGCCAGCCCATATTTGGCTTTCTTATGCTCAAATGCTTCTCAATCCAGTCCTCCTAAGGAACTGTCAGTTCCACCATGACCACCTGCTTCCAGGTTTCATCGTGTAGGAATCTCCACCTAGCATGTTCTTATGCTTCAGTTCCATCACAAGTCCTAATGAACAAAGCTAAGTGTCTATGAGTTGACTCAGTAGCAAATCCTAATTTAGATCTAAAAGGAGCAATGGTGCCCGTATGCTTTTACTCTGCATTTGCGAACGATTCTTCAAATTCTTGGCCATGACCCTAATTTGGCTTTTAATGTTCAGGCACATTGCTGGATCTCATTTGCCCTGCCAGATTTTCTGACAATTAATCAAGTATTTTATGGACTGACTTGAAGGGCAAACCTTTCATGTGTGTGTAATCTACTTAAATTAAAAGGCATACACAAATCAATACAGCATATGTCTGGCAGAAAGAATCAACAAAACCTTATTTTTGCCACTCACACAAATAACATCAATGGTGCAATATCTAGAAAATTATATTAACTGTAAGTTTAATATCTTAACATATTTATTTTTATTGGAAGAAAGTTACTGATTTTGTGCAGCTTCTTGAGTGTCAGGGAGAGCACTGTAATAAAATTGAATATAATTTCATGGAGGAGAGGAATGATACAGGCACGTCAATATGGAAAAATAGACTGTGAAACTGGATGAGATAAATATAGTGAGCCATCTGAGATACACAGAATTACAGCTAACAGTTAGTGATAGAAATAGTAATAAAAATACACACCAAGTAGAAGAATGAGAGGAAATATTACTTCAACATTTTTCAAAATTAGGTGCATTGCCAGGTATGTTCAAAGTATGTCCTTGTCTGATGGTAGAAGCAAGAGGAAGTAACTGAGACTCTGATCACAGGTTTTTCAACCCTTCCTGGCTACAGCCACGCTGCTGGTGGAGTTTCAACATTGCATTGTAATCTCATAAAGGATATTAAAAAAGGGTCCTTACTAATTTCAGGACAATTATCCGAATCTTGGATGTGGGCAAATTGACAGCCACACTTATGAAGGATATATATTGTTATTTCAAAAGGCAAGGCATTATTAAGGGTGATCAGCAGGAACTTTAAAGAAGAACTAACAAGAAGGGTTGAGGAGGAAAGTGTAATGGATTTTGATAATGTCCCATTTTGGCCAGTACGGTGGCAGAGTAGATTCAAAATTAGCAAAGTAGCAATTTGTGACTGAAGAGCTATTTTTGATGGTGTGTTGCATACCCTTGGTCTAGGTTGCTTGATTTTTTGATCATGTAGTAATGATTAAGAGGCTTGCATGGTTAATGCTGAGGAAGAAAGCTACAAACTAAAGGAAGGTCTGGACTTCTCTAATGTCCAGTAATTTCTCCCCCTCTCACTAATCTCTTTTTTCCATTTCCCATTCTGGGTCCCTTCTTTTCCTCACCTGGCTATCACCTCCCTCTGGTGTCCCTCCTCCTCCTCTTTTTCTGATTGTCCTCTCTTCTTTCCTATCAGATTCCTTCTTCTTCAGCCCTTTACCTTTTCTACCCATCACTTCTCAGCTTCTTGCTTCATCCCCCTTCCCCTACCCTCCTACATTCCCCATCACCTGGCTTCACCTATCATCTTCTAGCTTGTACTCCTTCTTCCCTCTTCCTTTCCAGTTCTGATGTGTGATGGTGATGTGTTCCCTGTTCACAAAGCCCTAAACTTAAAAGAAGGTTTTATCCCAATCCAATACTGTATAGATATCTACGTGTACTGTCACTGTAGGGAGATTATACTGCATCTACCTACTGTACAAGGAGTAGCTTACTTCCCTGTCTCAAGTCAAGTCAAGTCACTTTTTATTGTCATTTCGACCATAACTGCTGGTACAGTACACAGTAAAAACGAGACAAAGTTTTTCAGGACCATGGTGCTACATGAACAATACAAAAACTACACTGAAATATGTAAAAAACAACACAAAACTACACCAGACTACAGACCAAGCCTCTGCTGTAAGGTTTAACTGCTTAAGTGTTGGGTTCCCCCTTCCTATCAAGGAGGAAACACATCCAGCTAATGAAGTACATTAAACTGTTATTTTATTTTTAATTATACATATTAAAATTCAGACAAATATTTCTTAACAAACATTGAACACTCACAGAGGATTTCTAACTTATAAAGGATTTCTGAATTACAAAAGATTGATAAGCCTCAAAGGATTTCCAAACAGAGGTATAATTCTTATGAACTAGTACAACATACTAATGATTTGCAGACAAAAGAGTCATCCATCACAGATATCCAAGGTTGAAGAATTAATTCTAGTTCATCTTTCTGTTGTCATTCCTTACAATCCCCAAAACTGTGATGGCATTTATACTATTTTCTAGTAGATGACATCATCTGCATGTGATGTTTTCCAGTTACCTTTGCTGGGACAAAGTAACTCAGATGGTTTTAAAAGCTTCTAATGACGGAAATCCCAGACATCCACAGTTAATGCTGTGGGTGCTGACTCACTGAGTACACAAACATCCCAACTTGTTACCATGTTTGATGTGACATAACCCCATTGTCTTGCATTTGGCTAATGGAGGCAAATCTCCAAGTTATTTTACTTTGCAAAGCTGTGACATTGCAAAGTTTGAATTTATTGCTGTTTGCAATTTAAATTAAGAACTAATGACTCGTTTTGTTTACAAAAATAAGCTGAACAAAGAATATTTGTTAAATGTTTAACTTTATCACCAACAATTAGATGAGCTGTGCAAGAATGTGAAGTTTAGTGATAAGCATTTCGGTCCCTGGAAAGTGAATATCCATCACAGATGAAGGATTTCGGCCCAAAACGTCAACACTTTATTCCTTTCCATAAATGCTACCTGGCCTGCTGAATTCCTCCAGCATTTTATGTGTGTTTCTGAAAGTATAAGATACACAGTCAGATAGGCAAAAAAGAGAAATGAAACTCAAGCTGGAAAACTGTAATGTCACATCTTTTAGGCGGTGGACATGAAGGTTGGAAGTAAGACAAGAGAATACATAATAACTGGTAGATACTGAAAGCACGAAGGAACAAGGATTTTGTTACGTACGTACTGTATGTTTTGAGATTACTGAAGATAATATGGGGTGGTAGAAGACATTAAAGATAATTTATTAGTTGAAACATAGAAAATATGAACATAGAAGCATAAAAGCATAGAAGGACATCCTACCACAAACGAACTCCCTGACAAAAATGAGTATGTTATCAAAACGTCAGTTATAATTGATACTTGTACCTGCTGGCAGCCCGAGAAGAGTATATTCATCATATATGCTGGGAAAGCACTAGATCCTTTCTCCCTGGCCATCCTACCACTTTATGTAGCACTAGATGTTTAGAATATTGCATGGAGTTTTGGACACAGTGTAGATAGGAAACATTATTGTTTAGTGGGCCTAAAGCATATTCGCACAACTGAAGAATTTTACCAATAAGAAATAAAGGATGGGCTGGGTCCATTTCTTTTGGGAAAAGGAAGGTGGATGGAAATTTAATTGAGGTGCATGAAATTAGCTGTGTACATACATCTATTGATGTTCCAGTGATGTTTCTGGAATCATCGGGTGTATCGGGTCTTTCAACATCATACACCCTCCTCCAGGTGACCCAGCCGGGGCTGATCAGACCCCAGCTTGTGTCCAGATAGCTAGCTACTTATGACTCCATGGCTCCCCTCTTTTGAACCACAGCCATCTTGAGGCCTTCTCTGCCACATCAGTGGTACTGCGGATGCCTCTCCTCTTACTCTCTCCCTCGGTGTCCAAATTGCTGAAGGCTCTAACTAAGGAACGGGCTGCGAATCCCCTACAACCAGCCTCCACTGGGAGACACCTCGCTCTCCATCCAGCCTGCTGACAGTTGCTGACCAGTCCTGCGTACTTGGAGAGCTTCCTTTCAAAGGCCTTTTCCAAGTGATCTTCCCATGGGACTGTCAGCACCAGCAGCACCATTTGCTTAGTAGACTCAGACACTAGGGCAATGTCTGGTCGCAGGGTGGTGGCTATGATATGTTTGGGGAACTTCAGCTGCCGTTCAAGGTCCACCAACAGCTGCCAGTCCCTTGCAGAGGTCAGGATGCCTGCAGATGTTCTTTCGGCGGGTATTGGCTGCTCCCCAGCTCTAACAAAGACAATAGCCTGCTTGGAGGGTCCGGACCACTGCACCCACTCAACTCCTGCGCTGATGGCTTTAGTGATGGTCTTCAGGACCTGATCATGGTTCCACCTGTACCGTCCCTCACCAAGTGCCCTTGCGCAGCCACTGAGGATGTGCTCCAGGGTTCCTCGCTTGGAGCACAGTGGGCACACAGATGACTCTGCCTTGCCCCATGTGTGCAGGTTTGATGGGCTTGGAAGCACATCGTACACTGCCTGGATGAGAAATTGGATGCAGTGTGGTTCGGCTTTCCAAAGATCAGCCCAGGCCACTTTCTTCTCAACTGCATTCTCCCATCTTGTCCGAGCTCCCTGTTGCTTCATTCCCACCGACTTGCAGGTTCTCATCTCCTCCACTACTGCTCTCACCTCCTCCTGAACTAGACGACACCTTTCCTTCCCTCTGGTGTCCAGTTGGGGAGTTGGAAAGGATCCTAGCCAAGCTCGGCCTTGTGTGACCACTCCCACCAGCCTCCTGTGACGTAGCCTTGCCTCTGCTTCCTGAACAGCTTCCTCTGCTCTCCACTTCCTGCCAGTCCTCACTTGGATCCCTGCTCTAGCCACCTTCGGATCACTTGAGTCTCTATACTGTATCACTTCTCTGGCTCTTGTTACCTTGAATTCTTCCTCCAAGGATTTGAAGGGCAGTCGCAGTTTGTTGTGGTGTCCATAGAGTGCGATGCTGCTCAGGCTCTTTGGCAGCCCCAACCATCTCCTGAGGTGGTTGCTAACCCTCTTCTCTAAGGTTTCGACTATCGAGATCAGAGCTGCATAGATGAGGAGGGGCCACAGGATTCTGGGAAGAATGCTATGCTGATACACCCAGGCTTTAAACTTCCAAGGTAGGCCAGACTTGTCCACAGATTTCAGCCAGCCATCCAACTTGGTGCAGGTCGCCTGGATGGAAGTCGTGTCCCTTAAAGAGCTGTCAAAAACCTTGCCTAAGCTCTTTACTGGCTTTTCTGTGATGGTTGGGATGGCTGTGCCTGCGATGCTGAACCGGAACTTGTTCTCCACCTTCCCTTTCCTCAGCACCATCGATCTTTATTTGGCTGGTTTGAAACGCATCCAGGCCCACTCCACCAGCTTTTCGAGCCCCTGCAGAACCCACCGGCAGCCTGGGACTGATCCTGTAGTGACTGTGAGGTCATCCATGAATGCCCTGATAGGTGGTTGCCGTTGAGCGGAATTCATTCTGGGCCCTCTGCACTCTGGTTCAGCATACTTAGTGAGCATGTTCATGGCTAGGGAGAACAGTGTCACTGAGATAGTGCACCCTGTGATGCTGCCGATCTCCACCTTGTGCCAGGTTGATGTAATTGCTTCTGAAGAGACCCTCATCCTGAAGTTGCTGTAATAATCAGCGATAAGGTCTCCGATGCTGCTGGGGACGTGATATTTGGTCAGTGTGAGCTGCACCAGCTTGTGCGGAATGGAGCCATATGCATTTGCCTGGTTGAGCCATGACACTGACCGGTTGCCCTTGTTCTCTCTGGCCTCCCTGATGAGCTGTGTCACCACACCGATGTGCTCCAGACAACCCAGCATCCCTGAAATGCCACCCTTCTGGACTGATGTATCAATATAGGTGTTCTTTGCTAAGTAGGTGCACAGCCGGTTAGTAACGGCACTGAAGAAGATCTTCGCCTCGACACACAGCAGGGAGATGATGCAAAACTGGTCTATCTGGCTGGCATTTTCCTCCTTCAGGTTCCACACTCCTTCAGCCACTCTCCACTGTTCTGGGATCTTCTCTCTTCTCCAGAAGATTCTCTGGATCTTCCACAGATGCAGCAGGAGTTTGGGGCAGTTCTTGTACACTTTGTATGAGGTGTTGCTTGGTCCTGGAGCCGATCTTGCCCTTGCTTTGCGGACGACCTCTCTGACTTCCTTTAGCTGCAGCTCTGATATGTCGAACTGCACATCTGGTTCAGGTGGGTCTATTAGGATGTTGCACTCTCCCAACTCCTGCCCTCTTTCAGGATCATTATATATCTCCTTCAGATGTTGGTGTATGTCTTCCTGCGAACAGGCCAGTTTCCCACTGCGCTTCTTCCCCAGCAGCTCCTTGGTGAACTTGAAGGGGTTGGTGATAAAGGCAGCATGTTTTCGGGCCCTTTCACGGCACCACCTCCGATGCCACTCTGCCCGGCGGAGGACCCTGATCTTCTTTCATAGTATGGACATCAGCTCTCCCCTTCTCCTGCCTCCTTGTATTGGGACTTCAGCACTTTCATCTCCTGCCTGATGTTGTGGATCCTCAATGCTCTTTGGTTCTTCGAGTAAGGTGTTTTGGAGCCTTCCTTCTCCTCTTCTCCGAACTGTTCAGCTGTGATGCTGACAATGATTGTTGTCATGGCTTGTAGCTTCCTATCGACCCCTCCCTTTGCCGTTGCCTCCAGAATTTGGTTGACATCTTTATCAAACTGCTTCCACAGTGAAGTCATGTTAGCTGCAGGCCATTCGATCTGCCTCCTGTTAGACGATGTTAGAGGGATTAGTGGTTCTGGGCACTATGGGGTGACTCCGGGCCTGGCACCTCCTTCGTCTCACCCTTGATGTTGTGAGTAGGAAGACCCTATTTCCCTTTTAAAGATCAATAACTGGAAGGAATAAATTTAAATTAACAGAAGGACCAGAAGGGAGATGAGAAAAAATTATTGAACTCTAGAGTGAGAAGGACCTAGAAGTTATCATCTGAATGGGTGATAGAGGGAAGAAAGCTCATCAGTAAAATCATGAATTAAAATGAAAAGCATTAGTGGAGAAAGGGAACTTCCATTCCTCAATGCACCCTGACATTCCTCATTGAAACCAATGAGTCTTAGATCCTGCACCAATTCTAACTTGACACAGTATCTGAGAACATTTTTCCACAGAGTTCTGAATCTGTCTGTAATTTTAGAATTGAATGTTCATCTATGAATGTGTTGTCAGTCCCAGGTATGTTTGAAACTGAACCATTGGTACTCACCAACAAAAGTTGGAGGCATAATTCTCTGAAATCAATAAAGTCAATTTGATTGGCTCGTTCAAGATTTTAAGTGAAGTTAAACTTTGAATACATTTCTCTACCCAGTCAATATTAAAAGCTGATGGCCTTCAGATGTCATAATGCCCACTTGAAACTAATGTGGACGACTGTTTTATAAAGATCTATGCCAAAAGATTGGTAGGAGGCCTGTTGTGCTTTTGTGCCCCAGGCAACCATGGCTGGCAAGGAAAGGCAAAGACAGCATAAAAGTAAATGAGAAGGCATATAATATAGCAAAAATTAGTGGAAAGATAGATGATTTGGGAGCTTTTTAAAAACCAACAGAAGGCAATTAAAAAGCCATAACGATAGAAAAGATGAAATATGAAGGTAAGCAAGCCCATAATATAAAATCAAATATATAAAGAGTAAGAAAGAGGCAAGAGTGGATATCGGACCACTGAAAAATGACACTGGTGAGGTAGTAATGGGGTTCAAATTTAGCAACACACATCAAAGTTGCTGGTGAACGCAGCAGGCCAAGCAGCATCTATAGGAAGAGGTGCAGTCGACGTTTCAGGCCGAGACCCTTCGTCAGGACTAACTGAAGGAAGAGTGAGTAAGGGATTTGAAAGTTGGAGGGGGAGGGGGAGATCCAAAATGATAGGAGAAGACAGGAGGGGGAGGGATAGAGCCAAGAGCTGGACAGGTGATTGGCAAAAGGGATATGAGAGGATCATGGAACAGGAGGTCCGGGAAGAAAGACGGGGGGGGGGGTGTGACCCAGAGGATGGGCAAGAGGTATATTCAGAGGGACAGAGGGAGAAAAAGGAGAGTGAGAGAAAGAATGTGTGCATAAAAATGAGTAACAGATGGGGTACGAGGGGGAGGTGGGGCATTAGCAGGTTAGAGAAGTCGATGTTCATGCCATCAGGTTGGAGGCTACCCAGACGGAATATAAGGTGTTGTTCCTCCAACCTGAGTGTGGCTTCATCTTTACAGTAGAGGAGGCCGTGGATAGACATGTCAGAATGGGAATGGAATGTGGAATTAAAATGTGTGGCCACTGGGAGATCCTGCTTTCTCTGGCAGACAGAGCGTAGATGTTCAGCAAAGCGGTCTCCCAGTCTGCGTCGGGTCTCGCCAATATATAAAAGGCCACATCGGGAGCACCGGACGCAGTATATCACCCCAGTCGACTCACAGGTGAAATGATGCCTCACCTGGAAGGACTGTTTGGGGCCCTGAATGGTGGTAAGGGAGGAAGTGTAAGGGCATGTGTAGCACTTGTTCCACTTACACGGATAAGTGCCAGGAGGGAGATCAGTGGGGAGGGATGGGGGGGACGAATGGACAAGGGAGTTGTGTAGGGAGCGATCCCTGCGGAATGCAGGGGGGGGGAGGGAAAGATGTGCTTAGTGGTGGCATCCCGTTGGAGGTGGCGGAATTTACGGAGAATAATATGTTGGACCCGGAGGCTGGTGGGGTGGTAGGTGAGGACCAGGGGAACCCTATTCCTAGTGGGGTGGTGGGAGGATGGAGTGAGAGCAGATGTACGTGAAATGGGGGAGATGCGTTTAAGAGCAGAGTTGATAGTGGAGGAAGGGAAGCCCCTTTCTTTAAAAAAGGAAGACATCTCCCTCGTCCTAGAATGAAAAGCCTCATCCTGAGAGCAGATGCAGTGGAGACGGAGGAGTTGCGAGAAGGGGATGGCGTTTTTGCAAGAGACAGGGTGAGAAGAGGAATAGTCCAGATAGCTGTGAGAGTCAGTAGGCTTATAGTAGACATCAGTGGATAAGCTGTCTCCAGAGACAGAGACAGAAAGATCTAGAAAGGGGAGGGAGGTGTCGGAAATGGACCAGGTAAACTTGAGGGCAGGGTGAAAGTTGGAGGCAAAGTTAATAAAGTCAACGAGTTCTGCATGCGTGCAGGAAGCAGCGCCAATGCAGTCGTCGATGTAACGAAGGAAAAGTGGGGGACAGATACCAGAATAGGCACGGAACATAGATTGTTCCACAAATCCAACAAAAAGGCAGGCATAGCTAGGACCCATACGGGTGCCCATAGCTCCGCCTCCGTCTCCGCCGCATCTGCTCTCAGGATGAGGCTTTTTATTCTAGGACGAGGGAGATGTCTTCCTTTTTTAAAGAAAGGGGCTTCCCTTCCTCCACTATCAACTCTGCTCTTAAACGCATCTCCCTCATTTCACGTACATCTGCTCTCACTCCATCCTCCCGCCTCCCCACTAGGAATAGGGTTCCCCTGGTTCTCACCTACCACCCCACCAGCCTCCGGGTCCAACATATTATTCTCCGTAACTTCCGCCACCTCCAACGGGATCCCACCACTAAGCACATCTTTCCCTCCCCCGCTCTCTCTGCATTCCGCAGGGATCGCTCCCTACACAACTCCCTTGTCCATTCGTCCCCCCCATCCCTCCCCACTGATCTCCCTCCTGGCACTTATCCGTGTAAGCGGAACAAGTGCTACACATGCCCTTACACTTCCTCCCTTACCACCATTCAGGGCCCCAAACAGTCCTTCCAGGTGAGGCATCACTTCACCTGTGAGTCGACTGGGGTGATATACTGCGTCCGGTGCTCCCGATGTGGCCTTTTATATATTGGTGAGACCCGACGCAGACTGAGAGACCGCTTTGCTGAACATCTACGCTCTGTCCGCCAGAGAAAGCAGGATCTCCCAGTGGCCACACGTTTTAATTCCACATCCCATTCCCATTCTGACATGTCTATCCACGGCCTCCTCTGCTGTAAAGATGAAGCCACACTCAGGTTGGAGGAGCAACACCTTATATTCCGTCTGGGTAGCCTCCAACCTGATGGCATGAACATCAACTTCTCTAACTTCCGCTAAGGCCCCACCTCCCCCTCGTACCCCATCTGTTACTCATTTTTATGCACACATTCTTTCTCTCACTCTCCTTTTTCTCCCTCTGTCCCTCTGAATATACCTCTTGCCCATCCTCTGGGTCACACCCCCCCCCCTTGTCTTTCTTCCCGGACCTCCTGTCCCATGATCCTCTCGTATCCCCTTTTGCCTATCACGTGTCCAGCTCTCGGCTCTATCCCGCCTCCTCCTGTCTTCTCCTATCATTTTGGATCTCCCCCTCCCCCTCCAACTTTCAAATCCCTTACTCACTCTTCCTTCAGTTAGTCCTGACGAAGGGTCTCGGCCTGAAACGTCGACTGCACCGCTTCCTATAGATGCTGCTTGGCCTGCTGCGTTCACCAGCAACTTTGATGTATGTTGCTTGAATTTCCAGCATCTGCAGAATTCCTGATGTTTGCGTTCAAATTTAGCAAGTATTTTGCAATGATCTTCACCTTGGAAGACACTAGAAGAATGCAAGAAATCCGAGTGTCAAGGAGCAGAAGAGAATACTAAGGAGAAGGTGCTTGGGAAACTGAAAGGCCTGAAGGTAGATAGTCACATGCACTGGACAGACTACACTCCAAGGTTCTGAAAGGGGTAGCTGAAGAGATTGATAGATAATAAATTGATTTTTGTGGGGTCACTGTTGGGACTGCTTCTTTTCATTTCATATGTCAATGATTTGGATGATGAAATTGATGGCTTTGTGCCCAAGTTTGCAGATGATATCAAGATAGGTGGAAGGACAAGTAATGTAAAGGAAGCAGTGAGTCTGCAGAAGGACTTAGACATTTTGGAAGAATGGGCAAAGAACGTGCAGGAAAATGTATGGTCATGCACATTGGTAGAAGGAATAAACTGGGAAAAAAATTTAAAAAGCAGCTATGCAAAGCGACTTGGGAGCCCATTTGCAGGATTCCCTAAAGGTTAACTTGTAGATTGAGTCAGTGGTAAGAAAGGCAAATGCAACATTAGCATTCATTTCAAGAGGTTTATAATATCAGAGCAAGGACGTAGCTGTATCATGGAGTATCGTGAGCAGTTTTGGGCTGATGATCTAAGAAAAGATGTACTGGCATTGAAGAGGGTCCGGGGGAGGTTCACAAGAATGATTCTGGGAATGAAAGAGTTAACGTCCGAGGAGCATATGATGACACTGGGCCTGTGAATTGCCTTTGGAAAATTTCACTTATGAGAACAGAAGTACATCCCACTTTCAGGACCTGACCAGTGAGTAACTGCAGCTGGCCGGTTTGTTGGAGGCACCTCATCTGATTACTTCAACTGATACCACCCTTCTGTCAAATTATCCTGATGAACATGCTCAAAACAATCATCTATTTGAACACAATTAAGCATTTTACCTTTAAGTTTACAAAGCTCAACTGTAAATAGAAATGAAGCCCAATCAACAGAGAAAATCTGATTATATTCCATGATCAAAGGCCATGATCACCTACGTCATGACGCGGAACGTAACAAACAACCGATTCCATGACTGAGTAAAGACCTGTTGCAAATTGTAAACACTGAGATGATGTGACATCCCATTACACATTTTGGCTTTTGATTTCAAACGTAAAGTGGTGTAGTGACAAGCTAAGCTACAAGAAAGCTTCTGAAAAATAATAAAATTGGATTTTTGCATTCATATACAGAAAGACATTTCTTCAAAATATCCTTTTCAATTAACATTAAAGTTTAAGACCTACAATATTTTAAAAGCTTTTAAAAGACAAAAAATGGAGCTACAATGAATATAATTACATAAATAAAACACATTTTCTGACAGAATAGTATGAATGAGGTTTTAATTTTAGTCTGGACATCTTGGGGGCTAGGCAGTATATGTGCTAATCGAGCTTTGATGCCCCTTTGACAGCATTTTGCACATCAGAGACAGACCCAATAGTGCCTTTGTTGCAATCACTTCAGTCATCATGTCCTTGAAACTTACTGGCACCTTAAGGAAGTGTTTTATTAAGTTAAATGACAAGCTTCAGGAGGAAAGCCTGTTCTCCATCTGAAATAGATGTCAGAGGCAAAGGAGCACATCTGACCCTAACAGTGAGTTGATTATCATCCATATTCCATGCATAAAACAATTTAAAGAAATTCTTAAAATGAATTCTGCAAGCGCTGGGAGCCTCAGAGCTGACTGCAGGTTGCTCACATTGCCTGCAAAGCTTAGAGCTTGCTGGAGCCAACCGGAGCTTTTTATTCAATTGACGGATGGTACAGTGATGATGCTGTTTGATGCACTTCACTCCTAGAGCCGTGATTAATGCAATGGCTGACCAACCAGCAGTGAGATAGGTTGTGAGAAGCGAGTGGAGATTGGACATCTAGGGGGAAGAAGCAAACATACTGTACGTACTTTATTATTATAATTATTAGGCCATTGCTTGGGATCAAGGGGAATTTGCTTTCACTTCAGTTTTTTTGAGTACTGAGGTGGCAAGTGAGGCCAGCATGAAGACCACATACTTGCATAGATGGGGTAGTTAATGGCTGATGAGAATAGTAAATCAGTTGTTTGTAAAGTAGTTATTTTCTTCTGCTGCTTACATACTCGAGTACCATTCCAAATGCCCTTCTGGTATTTGATCATGGGCTAGAGATTTCTAAAAGTCGGTGAGAACGTTGAGGCCTTGAGCACATCCTTGAAGCATTAGTTTTGTCTCCCTATCTCCTCCCAATTCAGAGCTAGGAACAGTGCATTAGCTTTGGCATGCTAGCAATGTGACCTAAACTCTGAGGCTGAATGGCTGGAAGTAGGGTCTCAGTACTGGGCATGTTGGCATTGATATGCTTATCTCAGGAACTTGAAGATTTTAAGAGACAGCATTGTAGGTATTTTTGCAGTACCTTGAGTTGTCCATTGCTCAGGTACTTACTGAATGACTGAAATCACCATTGCCCATAGACCATGAGTTTTTTGTCTCCCTTCACTGAAGAGTGTGGGGCAGCAGAGCAGGTTGGTAGAGCTCAAGCTGCATTATGCAAATATTGCTTTTGCCTGATCAGATGACATGGGAGGATGGGCCTTTTACTCAACCACTTGAAGAGTGGAACAAAGACATGCATTCTATCTGCAACTCTCTGACAAATGTATTCACTGCTTGAAGTTTTTGAAAGTTGCCATGGTTGCTGTGGGAAGACTTTGGATGACTTGGACCAGATGTTCTGTTTCAGTGTTAGATTAGAGTGTAAAATTGTTAATTTTCTTGTAGGATAAATTCTTCTGTGCTTGCTTGTATTTTTATATAATCACCCAAAATAAATGTAATTGTTCAGCCAATGTTCCAATAAGTGTAGTATAGCTGATTTTGCATTTTTCTAGAAGCTTCTTAGTTTCCTACAGCAGTATCATATTACTGAATTGGTCTTGTCCTCTTTCTAGTTTGAGTTAGATTTTAGTACAAGATAACCAAAACTTCTTTGTTCTTTGTCGTCTTTCTTTTTGTTTCATTCTTAATTTTTATTACACTTAATATACAGATGTAACCACCAAGTTTTATGCCTCATTTTTGACTTCTGAAGGACCTTTGGATCTCAAAATGAACAGGATCCAATTGATTTTATGACCTTCAATTGTGGACTGTTCACTCCATTGAGTTAAAGATCATTTTAATTTTCAACAGCCTGTCCACTGGACAAATGAATGTGAGTTACACCACACAATTAGTTTGATGAGTCATGTTGTGAATGTCCTGCTATGAATCATCATGATGAGAGCAAGAAAAACCAGGAACTCTGAGATCCTGCAAGAGCAGTGCAACTTCATTGAAGGTAGTGGAATGCAAAATGCAATCTCCACCCTTAGAAAGATTTGTGAACACGACATAGAAATCCAGAAAGACCCATGTTTCATCAATTATACCAAAGCTTTTGATAAAGTGAGATATGGGGGGCTTATGAAAATCCTTCTGCACTTGGACATTGTTGGGAAATATATCAAAATCATCAGAAATTCATATTGGGATCAAAGAACAGAATTGAGAGTTGGAAATGAAACAAATGATTTTGTCCAGAGTAAGAGGGGATCAGACAGGGTTGTGTTCTCTCACCCAATCCATTCAATCTTTCTAGTGAGAAGATTCTAATAGAAATTAGCAGTATTCCAGGCATGATACAATTTGAACTGACAATACGCAGACAACAGAGTACTGATAGCTACTTCTAAAGAGAAGCTCCAGGAAAGACTAGATAAATTCATCAAAGAAAGTGTGAAGGGAGGATTGACCATTAAGTGCAAGACCAAATGTATAATTGTCACAGAGGAGAAAGAAATACAGAGATGCAAACAGAAAGTGGGCAATGAAACAATTAAACAAACATGGAAGATCGATTACTTAGGGAGTGTTATAACATCCGATGGTAGTGCTGATGTTGAAATTAGAAGGAGGATTGGGATTGCCAAATGCACATTTGAGTGTTTGAACAAGATACTAAAGAATAACACAGTTTTTCTGAGTACAATTCTGAATGTTGTAGTGCTAAGTTCATTCCACAGTAACGAATGGAAGCAAATGTTGGACAATATCAAAGCAAAATGAGTGAAAACATGAAGCTGCAGAGATGTGGACTTGGAGATGAATGATGGAAATATCATGAAGGACAGAGTAACAAATGAGGAAGTGTTGCAAAAAAAACAGAATAAGAAGAGAGCTGAAGTCATCAATCAGGAAATGGCAGCTGGAATTTCTGGAACACTTAGTGAGGACAGAGAAACTCAAGTAACTTGCAGTGATGGGAAGAATTGATAGAAGAAAATGTCGCGGTCAACAGCGCGTGATATTCATGAGTTACATCAAGAGGTGGATAGGCAAAGGTTTTAAAGAGCTTATTAGAACTTCTCATATTAAAAACAGATGGAAGACTATGATCACCCACTTCATATGACATTACACATAGTAAGGATGGTCAAGTTCAAAGTAAAATTTATTACCAGAGTACATACATGTCACCTCATACAACCTTGAGATTCTTTTTCCTGTGGGCATACTCAGCAAATCTATAGAACAGTAACTGTAAACAGGATCAATGAGAGAGCAAGAGCACAGAAGACAACAAACTGCACAAATGCAAATATAAATGAATAGCAATAAATAATAAGAGCATGAAATAACTAGATAAAGAGTCCATAAAGTGAGATCATTGGTTGTGGAAACATCTCAATAGATGAGCGTAGTTATACTCTTTTGTTAAAGAACCTGATGGTTGAGGGGTAGTAACTGTTCTTGAACCTGATGGAGCGAGCCCTGAGGCACCTGTACCTTCTACTGGATGGCAGCAGCAAGAAAAGAGCATGGCCTGGGTGGTGAGGATCTTTGATGATGGCTGCTGCTTTTCTACGGCAAAGTTTTATGTACAGTAGATGATGATAATGGTGTCTATTGGATCTAAGAGATCACAGCAGATCACTCTGTACGTCAGATAGTTCATTGGTGCCTCGAAGAGATCTGCGTTAGTGAAGAAGATATTTAATTTACTGTGCTTTTAAGAGAAAACAGTTGGTACCTTAGGTACTGGGACATTCCAAGAGTATATGTATTGATTGTCTGCACTTTATGTACCTGGAGTTCCTTCTGAGCAGTATGCAGGTTTATTTTCATTTATTTTTAAAATGTATTTATTGAGATTCAGCATGGAATACGCCCTCTAGACCCTTCGAGACATGCAGTCCAGCAATCCCCTGACTTAACCCTAGCCTAATCACAGGACAATTCACACCAGTAGGTCTTTGACTGTGGGAGGAAATCAGAGCACCCGGAGGAAACCCATGCAGTCACGGGGAGAATGTACAAATTCTTTCAACATGGCTGGAATCGAACCCAGGTCGCCTGCACTGTATAGCATTTTCCTGACCAATAGGATAATGTGCCAATAGGATAAAGTACAGTCTTGTCAATGCACAAAGAGGAATATTGGTTATCAAGGATCAGTTGCTTAGTACTGAATTATCACATTTCCTTCATTAATTTAAATGAAAATGAAATCAGATGGCTTCTGCTATCAGTACTTGGCTTCATTTCCTTCAATATATTGTACACAGTGTTGAAGGAATAATATGCACCCCAAATGTCCAGACTTTAAGCTTTCAGAGAAAATGCTATGCTGCAAATGTAGAGATTTTATAAAATCTCTATCTACATTGAATGCTTCTTGTCAGTAGCGCAGTCATTGTGAAATTTAACAAAATGCCAAAGGATACAAAACGGCAGGTGTGTTTAAACTTATCCTACCTGACTAACAGTGGAAAATGTGTTTGGACTGTGAAAACATTAATATCTAGAAATGTGCGCACAAGTGGAAAAACTTAATGAAGTTAGGTACTTCTGCTAGGAGATGATACAGAAAAAGAATCATTTTAAGAATTTATTTGCATAAATTTACATATTTGTTGCAGTTTGTTTGTATTTGGAAGAACACCTTAGCTTCTCAAGTACCAATTGATAGGTGGGAGTAATTGAAGAGAAAAGACTGAGAGAATGTGGTGCTCAGAGAACGATGCACCAACAAAACGAGGGTCATTTATTTTTCAGCTAAACCTGCAGTATGATTAATACATTTTACACACTGTTGGGATTGCTAAAATTATTAGGTAATTTATTGCTTTGAATATACAATAATGGGAGGCAGTAATATCTTTATAATGCAAACGGTGTATAAAGGCACTGAACTTACATTGAGCAGTAAGCCTCCCACACAAACCACTCTCCTACCTATTAGATCCACACTGCAAATGTCCAATGGAAACAAAGGTTTGGCAGAGCATTGGGCTGTTTAATGTAATCAGGAAACTTCACACACAAGTGCTTTACTGGTTGGTTTAGCCACTCTCCTGGGATTATCGGCTGTCAAATTTGTCCATGTTTGAATGCTTGTGAATGTCTCCTACAATCATACATATTGAAAAAACATTCAACTTTAGTTGTACTGTTAAAGAATGAAAAAAGTATTTTTTATGATCAGAAAACAAGATAACTTCTAGAAGCAGTAAATTCATGCTCATTCAATTAACTAAAAATATTCAGAACTACTTTACTAGGCATTCCTTCACAATTGTTCCTTTCTGTTGAAACACATGAAGTTGCTAAATCTGAACAAGGTGTAGCCTGGCTTAGTTCAGGAGGCGGATTTCCCTCCGCAGATGCTGAAAGTCTGTGAGAAGTTGAAGTTGCACCTCAGAATGCATATGGAATGACAATAATGAAGACCTATTATGGATTTTAGAGTTTTGCTTTCACACGTGCTTGAGCTCAAGCTCTGATCATTGTCAGTAATCTGGAGAAATACCAGCACTTCTCAGGAAAATTCAGAACCTATGAGCTCTATCTTTGAGGGCCAGTGCAATGCATGAGATGTATTCATGAAGCAAAGATCTTATGATTAAATAAGTAGCAATTTAAAAATACAATTATTGTGGGTCTCCTGTATGTTTTGAAGGATGCTATGATTCGTATCACATTATTTAAGAGCATTTCTGAATATCATTCTGTCTGAAGATTTAATTGTTTTTATATACTGATTATCTTGTAAAAAATATTGTATTTAGATTATGATACTGCTTTTTTCTTGAAAATAAATTTATTAACTTGCTTCTCAGTTTGAAAGTACCCTTTTCATAGCTATTCAAGAACAAAGTAAGAGGCAGGGAATGCTGAATGAATTAAAATAATTGTCGATATTGCTGAATTGTATTCTGCATATAATGACATTTAAAAATATTGACCATAGTGTTATAGAGAGCAACAATAAGCCTCATTTTTAGCACACCATCTCTAAGATAAGCGCAAACATATATATTTTTCAGAGCAATAGTTACCTTTGTTCAATAATTTGCATTTGGGGATGATTAGCTTGACTGTCCAACTTAAAAATAAGCTATTTTTCGTGACAGTGTTTGTGTGATGACAGATAACCCGCTGGATTCCTGGGCATCTCTGAATGCTTGCTTTATGGCTCCAGTAAGGTTTTTACCAGTGTAGTAGTAGGACTTGCACCAATATAGCACCGGCGACCCAGGTTCAGTTCCACCATTGTCTGTCAGGAGGATGTATGTCCTCCCCAAGACTGTGTGGGTTTCCTCTCATATTCCAATGATGCATGGGTTAGTAGGTTCACATAGGTGTAATTGTGCAGTGGGGATCACTGGGCCAGAGGGCTTAATACTCTTAGGGATATTTTTAGGGCTATGTATTGATGAATAGCGTTATTGTGGATTAACTAAAAAGTATCAGTTGGAAGTTAAATTGTACACATAAATTCCTGAAATTGGTTCCCTATTTATTAATCCATAATTATGCTATCCATATTTTCATACGCCAGAATGATCCCTAAAAATTACCCTGCTATATCTTTAAATAAAAATAAAACAACATTCTCTCCTCTTTGTCTGCATATTTCAAGTAGGACATCCAAAACATCAATAAATACTGATATGTCACTTTTATAACTTAAGATTGTAAGACTTCTGTTAACAAAAGCTTTACTTTTTGTGGGGATGGTTTGGTGAGAGCTAATCACGCATAAACAGTCTTGTATTCAAAAGAAGTTTAGAAAGCTCAGCAAGAATTTCATAAAGTTTGAAGCAATATTTCTTTATACTATTTATAGTTTATAGCAGTTTGTCTGTGGTCACTTCATCTTGCTTCAGTTTCATTGCATCATCGAGCAGGTTTCAGGAAAGTCTGGGCAAATTCACCTTGTGTGCCTTGTCCTTGCTCTATTTTCTTTCTCCCTTCCCCTTTGGCAGGGAAATGCGGCTAAAGCTGCACTGACACGTGCAGACAAAGGTCCAAAATCTACAGGCAACAGCACTTTCAGGGTTTGTGAAGCTTAGTGGATGATGAACCATTCAGGTTAAAGAACTTTCATATTAATAGTGCAGGAAGAAAATTTTAATTAATATTTTAAAAATTAGGCTAATTGCAAAACAAATATTGAACACACACACACATACAAATAGAGAATGAAATATTATCCATAAGTAATTAAAGAAAAATTCTTGCAAGATACTTTGCATTTTGAGGTATGTACGGAAGTGATTGTATGTCAGCTATGTAATTGACTGGCAGTCACCATAACTCTGCATACCATTCAAAACAGTCTTTGAATTCATTAAATAAGTATAGAATTTTAAGAAATTGTACAATATTAAGGCCTTAAGCTTATGCTAGTTATTACCCTTTATTCCTCTAGAAAAGGCAATAAATAATGTAGTCTATAAAGAAGTGCTGAAAAGTGACAGGATTTCCTCCTTAAACTACACTAGTATGAAATCTCAAAGTTACCTTTAATTTCACTGACTTTGTCATTGTACCAATGCAATGCATTGACAATCATTTCCACCACACTTTAACTGGTTTAGACAGCAAAGTACAAGCAGAATTGTAAAAAATCCATAATCCAAGTGACAGTACCTTAGAGTTGCTATTTCATCGCCATGCATCTTGGAGGGTGTGACTTTTGTCCAGCCAAAGTTTTTCAAATAGTACCAACATTGTGCAATGAGCACAAAACAATGTTCTTTCAGTATGCAACCTTAGTGTACAGCATCTTAATAGAGCACAATAATTGTGTCTCGGTTGAATACATTCCTATTTTAATGATCTGTCATGCTGATGATCTTTTTGCAGTTTTGCACCTTTTACATATACACTCAGTGGCCATTTTAATAGGTCCACCTATACATGTCGATAATTCAAATATCAGCCCATCATGTGGCAGCAACTCAATGCATAAACGTGTGTAGATACACTCAAGAGGTTCAGTTGTTGTTCAGACCAAACATCAGAATAGGGAGGAAATATGACCTAAGTGACTTTGACAGTGGAATAATTGTTGTCGGATGGGGTGGTTTGAGTGTCTCAGAAACTGCTAATGTCTTGGGATTTTCACCACAACAGTCTTTGAAGTTTACATAAATGGTGCAAAAAACATTTTAAAAATCCAGTGAGCAGAGTTCTGTGGGCAAAAATGCCTTGTTAATGAGAGAGGAGAGGATAATGGCCAGACTGGTTCAAGTTGGTAGTAAGGCGACAGTAATTCAAATAACCACGTGTTACAACAGTGGTGTGGAGAAGAGCATTTCTGAGTACACAACATGTCAAACCTTGAAATCGATGGGCTACAACAGCAGACCATGAGCATACACCCAGCAACAACCTCCTTGGGTGTCGGGGGTACATAATAAAGTGACCATTGGGCATAGAATCAGAAGTAGTCCGTTTTCCATTTGTGGAGGAATCTACTGAGACCCTCATGATTCTTGTGGCAAGCAATTTCCAAGAAGATCACTGTTGAACAAAGATAGTTTCTGCATGTCTAATACTGTGCAAAAGTCTTAGGCACATGTAACAAAATTCTATAAAACAAAGATGGTTTCAAAAATAATAAAATTGTAAATTTCTAAATACCAAAAAAAACTATAGAGAGCAGTAAATAACAGTTAAAAAAATCTAAACCAAATCAATATTTAGTGTTTTTAACCTTTGCCCTTAAAACTTCATCAATTCTTTTAGGTGCACTGTCGTGCAGTTTTATAAGAAAATTGGCTGGTAGGTTGTTCCAAGAATTGTGAACAACTTGCCACAGTTCTTCTGCAAACTTTGGCTATCTTGCTTGCTTTTGTCTTCCCAGACAGTCTCAATGATATTGAGAACAGGGCTCAGTGGAGGCCATATCATATTTTGCCGAATTCTTTGTTCTTCATTTCACTGAAGATAGTTCTTTATGACCTTGGCCGTGTGCTTGGGGCCATTGTCCTACTGCAGAATGAAGTTGGGACTGTTCAGGTGCCTCCCTGGTGGTATTGCATGATGGGTGAGAATCTGCTTGCACTTCTCAGCTTTAAGGATTCTATTAATTTTGACCAGATCGCCAATTTCATCTGCAAAATGCAGCACCAAACCTGCAGGGTACCTCCACTGTGCTTCACTGCTGGCTGTAGACACTAATTTGTGTAGTGCTCTCCAGCTCTTTTATGGACAAGCTGCATCCTGTTTGAGCCAAATATTTCAAATTTTGACTTATCAGACCAGAGCACTTGTTGTTCAGTACCCTGGTCCTTGGGTTTTTGTGCGGAGGTAACTTTGTTTTCATTTCAGAGGAATCAGAGAAGTTCCTCATTTCTGAGGAAAAGCAGCAATTCTTTCACAAGTTGACTTCTGACAAGACTTCTCCAGACTATAGCAAAGTGTGATTGAGTTCCAGTGGTTTCTGTGAGCTCAGAGCCAATAACAGTGCTGGACTTCTTCTGATTTAGAAAGGACAGCAGTTTGATGTATTTCTCATCTGTTGCAATCAGTTTCTAGTCCTCAATTTTTCCCATTTCTTTCTGCTTCTTCAGAAAAGCTTGGAACTCAACTTGAAACTCCTATCCATCACAACATTTCTGCTAGGGAGAGAACTTGCTGATGCAGGATGACCACCTCGTGTCTTGTTGCTATACTCACTCTTGCCATGGTGTAAGAATTGATGATTTGAAGGTTAAAACTGTCACACCAGCCACACCATCATCTTCTAGTTTGGTTGTCCTTTGCCCAGTTTGATTCTTTCTCCATCCGTTTCTCTCTCAGTTAATCAGTTCAGTTCAGTCAACTCATTATGTCATTGATCATTAGCAACTGTTTGTTATCTTTGTTTAATCATGCACTGGGCTTTTTTCCCTACAAGATAATTAAGTTTTTATTTGAAGAGTGGTCTATAACTTAATATGTTACTTTCTTTATCAAATTACAAAAGTTCTCTGTAACATCTAATTTTTTTGAAAATGAATGTTTAGAAATCCAAACTTTGCTCCTTTTTACTAACACACAAATGTAGAAAACAAAACATAAACATCTAAGACAAAATTTATTTTAAAAAATATGTAGGGTGCCCAAGACTTTTGCATAGTACTGTCTATGCATTAGAATAGGCTGCAATACAGACAAATGACCATGCTAAATTTGGACCGAAGGAGGAGTAAATCAGCATTGTGGCGCCATTTGATTGATCCACTAAGATGAATTCCTGGCTCTTCATGAGCGGTTGAATGTGTGCATGTAGGTAAGGGATGCTTCTATTAATATTGAGTCATCTTCTGCACACCAGGTGGCACTGTTCCAATTACAACAAATATTTTCAGTGCCAGTAGAACAGTACGCAAAAGTTTTAGGGCCATGAAGTTACCACAAACATGCATGCTCCTCTAAGAACTTAAGTGATCATGACCTTCATGGGTAAGGCATTGAACAAATTGAAATTATATTTGAGTTCCTAGTTGGACACAAATCTCAATGAGGAGAAAATAAGCAGCTTAAGTGTTTGCCCTACTTAAGGGGAGTCAGGGTTAGAAAACCTTTGAAGTTCTGTGAAGAAATAAGACTGTCCTTTTGTTTTAGATTAACAAGGTTGAAAATCTAATTGTCTGTTATTTTGCATATTACACCACTGTTAAAGTAATTTAGAGGCCGTTTATGCCAGGAAAAACATACCAGATAGAGCAATAATCACACCCCATGAAGAACAAGCTCCACCATCTATGGATATGCACTGAGTTACTGACTATAACTTTGAGATTTGTTTGATAAAATATGCACGTAGAAAATGTTGGTTTCTGTCAGTTTCACTGAATAATGCAGATAAATTCCAGAAAATCTGTCATCAGTGCTATGGTTTGAGTTAGTTGTATATTGTTATTTTCCAAGAATTAAAAAAAATTCTTCATTTCTTCCTATCATTATACTATGCACTTAGTACACTAAATTGATTAATCCAGTTCATTAAACTGGACTGCTCAATTACTTTAACATCAGTTCTAATATTCCTGAGAGAATCTATGGTTCCATATCCATCTAGTAATAAGGGGGACTTCTACGGTGCCATTTCCTGGTTAAAGAGTCTAGAAAAAGTGTTGCTGATTTTTAGAATATTGTGGGGAGGATCAAATGGAATAGATTCTGAGTAAAATATTTATTTAGGCCTGAAAGCATAAAAATCTTGCTTACACTAAGTTCATGATATGGAGGAGAAAGAGACAAGTGCATATGAAAAACTTGGAATTGATTCATAATCATCTGCATGTTGCTATGAAGGCGAATGTGATTTTACTGGATAGTCTTCCTCAGATAGTCTTTCTCAGTTCCATTTATCTATATATCTCATTCGGACCAGGTTATCAAGAAGTAGTGTAAATCCATAACAGTTCTCACACTGAAAAAGGCTATTGTGATTCTTCTTGCGTATTGTCAAATGTGGTTTCAGGACATTCCCTGTGAGGCTTATAATAGATAATAACATCCATCACTGATTCATGATGTTTGGTACCTCTTGTGTGAAATGGTCTTTTGGGATTTGTTCAGCTATACAAGTTACATAAATAGTTTTGACCATATCTTGGTTTCTATGTTTACAGCTGAGAGCACATGCAGTTGACATGAATGGAAACAAGGTGGAAAACCCAATTGACCTTTACATCAATGTTATTGATATGAATGATAACAGACCAGAGTTTGTGAACCATGTATATAATGGGAGCGTGGCTGAAGGATCAAAGCCAGGTAAAAGGAGAAATACTTTAACTAAGCTATGATCCACTGCTCTTTGAATAATTTGTCATCATTGTCTGAAAGGCTTTAAATATTAACTATCCAGGTGACAGCCTTTTTTAATCTACCCTATGTTTGCTCTTGATTTTTACCACTTTCACTTATTTACTTGACTTTGGGAAGAAATATAACTTACTCCAAATGATCAAAATTAACTTTCTACTTAAAATACTAGATGTTTAAGATTAATTTCAATAAAAATAGAAATAGCTATATCCCTCACTGTGTGAAACAAGCAGTTTTAAACTGTGAAAATATGTAAGAAACTGTAAAACAGTTCATATATTCCATGGAAAAATGAAACAACTTATTTATGGATTTTAGCACCTTTAAATAAATCCAAAGACTTTATTTGTCTTGATTTACTGTATATGTAAATTCCTGTGTTGGTTTATTTATTTTTATAGGATTGCTTTTTTATTTATTTTGTTTCCTTTTTATTTTTTAAAAATTGTGATCTTTATGCTTATTGTGTTTTTTTTATGCTGCGTTGGATCCGGAGCAACAATCATTTTGTTCTCCTTTGTACTCATGTATTGAAGAATGACAATAAACAATCTTGAATCTTATTTAGAGTCTATAAGCCATCTGATTGCTCTGCATTTCAATGCTCCGTCCTTGTTCTAATTTCTTTCTATGCCTTTCCCCCACTTCACCTACTCTTAGCAATGTCCTTTTTAAGCCTCATTATCTAGCTTTCCTTTGAATGTATATCAGCTATTCCAAACTTACCCTTTCTATTCCATTCTGAATAAAGGATTGTTTGAAATTAGCTAGTTTTATATTTATGTTCCTGGTTCCAGTACCATCAAAAAGAGAAAACATACCAACAGTTCCCCCTTTGAGGCCTTTCATTACTTGGCTACTTACTTATTCCCTAGTTGTGCACTCCATTAGAAATGTAAAAATAAAAGAAAACAGAAAAACTGGAAAAATGTTGGTCAGTGATTCTTCAGACCCAGAATGTTAACTGTACAGATTCTGCCTGACCCTCTGAGTCTATCAGTATTTTCTGTTTCTAAAACAGATTTTCTTCATCTGATTTTTCTTGTTGATTTCCTCATTTAGGAGCTTGCTTACTGAAAACATTATTACAAGTAAAACACCGAATATTATACTACTTATATTATACTTTATGTAAGTTTTTTGATATTCAGTCCACATTCAGTTGGTAAACTTTCTATAGAGAATCGACTTCTATACATTTTCAATTGAAGATCTAATCTAGATTTTTTTTCTGTGCCACTTTATGATATTAAGGTTGTGTTATAGATTATCCTAATGCGATTTGTGAAGGTTGCAAAAGAATTTCAATTGCTGGCGTTATTGGATTTTCTTTGTTTATTTTTCATGCATTCCAGTTTTCATGCATCATCTTGTAATTCCTATGGTGCAACCTCTTCAGCGATTCTTTTAAAGGGATGTTGAAACAAACCAACATGGTGTGGTTGTTGACTCATGTTGCAGTGATGGAAGCTTTATAGGAGAATGTGCCCAGGGTTTCAGAGGTACCAGGATGGGCTGGACAAGGATTTTGCCAGTAGAAGGCATGTCTTCTGTGCAAGTGATGCTTGAAGTTTGTCCTGACAAGAAATCAGGAAGCGGGTCTTGGTAAAAGCATGCTTACAAATGGGTATGAGCAGTAGATTTCCTTTCCCACTTTGCCTGCTGCTGTGCACAGAAAGAAAATTAGATGAAGTCTCCCATTCTTGAGTATGAAGTTTGAGTGAACACCCAAATGCACTAATGAGTTGCTGTGAAGGTCAGAAATAGCATTCTGGTATGATCCTTAGGCTAGGAAGCTGAGAATAATCATAACTTTAACCTACATGGGTAGCCAAGTCTGTGTGAAGGTATATTTAGACTTGTAATAGGTCACAGAAATCATTGGGGACAAAAAATTTAATTTGGACTTTAGACCATTAACAGTACCATATCAACAGAGCTGTTTTCAGCGTGAAAATGATCATCTTTCAGAAAAGACAAATTTTGCACATTGCATCATAATTGGTGTTATTTTGGACTGTTTTATATTGAAAGAAGGTGTCAGGGAGAATGAAAGGTACTAATGCATACAGGAATTTTTGCCTGTTCTCCTCTGGTTAACCCTCTGTTCACAACACTGATTTTGTTTGGGGTTATATGTAATGAATTTCTGATCTGTGAGCTCTGGATCTTGGACTTGCTAAAAATTCCATTCTGAATGAAACAACTCAATGTATGTTTCCAGTGCAGAGAAAGGGATGTCAGCTTGCAATCTGATTCACTTTTATGGTGTGATTAAAGTATTGTTGCCTGCTTGTAGTTTTAATTTCTTCAAAAAGGTTGAGTGAATGATCCATATAAGAATACCTGCGGCCCACCTAGGTGGTGGAATAAAGTTAATTCTGTAAGATTAATTGTAGCCCTGATCCAAATCCTAAACAGGTCTTATCGAGAGGCATAAATCATGGGATCACATTAGGCAAATCAATGTCTAGTTTTGCCAAGAGCATTCTTTTTTTCTTCCTTTTTATTTTATTTGTAGAACAGTTTCTGCAGTTACAGCAAAAGATAAATTAGCTAATATAAGCAAATGTGCTTTTAATTGCCTGAAATGTACCTTTGTAAGCTGATGGAAGGGTGTTAAATTTGTAGTGTTAAATCTTGTTTAAATTAAAGATACATGAATGTTGAGCAGTAATTCTGTTTATTTTAACAACACAAATTTTGTCTATCTTCTCTTGCAGTGTGATTGTATTTTGAGCCCTTTAAGATAGTGTGCAGTTTCCAAAGAGGCATTGAAGTCACTTCTTGTTTAAGAATTACAGAATATAGAAGTTTACCAACAGAATAAATTTTCACATTGTGAATCAAGTTTTCCATAGCAATTAATTCTCAAGCACTCGACACCATTAATTTGATCTAATTTACAGATGAGACGTCAAAATAGTGTGTAGAAACACAAGCTCATGTAAAATTCAATGCTGTCTAATGAGCTGCCTGGCCGCAGTATTTTCTTTTATCTTGCAATTGATTTATTTCAGTATTTGTTTTACCATATAGTTTTTTTCCTGAGACACGCAAACATTTCCCAGAGTTTTAAAATAAGCACCAAGATGAGGGTTCTTCAGTTGCCTGTTCAAGTAGTGGTTAATTTCCTCTTGGAGCCATTACCAAAATTACTTTTTAAATATTCATACACAATTTATACGCAAATGAAACAACTCCCTTTGGCCTTTACTGTTACAAAACTGGGGAGTGGATGAGCAAATACTTTAATTTTGTTCAGATTAATTGGAGTCCACTACTGCTATAAATATAGTTCACACTTTTAAACAATATAAAAGCCAATTTTTACTCAAAAGCAACTTTGATTATATGATTCTGCTTAAATGATTCTCCTCTGGCTTTTACCTCCAATGCTCCATTTTCTCTGTGCCTCCTTCACTGGTTTGTTTTTATTGACTGACTGGCCGTAAGTAGTCTCCTCCCTTTTCCATTCCTGTTTTTTAATCTCCCTTGACTGACCTCTTCATGACAGTAAATCAAACAAGTTTGAATGCCTGTGACAAATATGTCAATAGCAATATGTCAATCTTCATGCAGCCAGATAAACTTTTAATTAATTTGTGCTCTGTTTTAGAAAGCAGAGTCATGGAATCAGTATGAGCTTGGACCCAACTAAGGAATAGGACATGGAATTAATAAACATCCAGAGTGACTGGGCTTATAGAGAAACCAACCAGATAGCTTCTTGTAAAACCCTATCAACATTTAGTCTCTTTTGGCTGGGGATTACTTGAAAAGCAGTAATCTTAGATTGAACCTTATGAATTTAATAGCCTAGAACTGTTCTCATTTTCAGAAGAATGCTGCTAGACCAGGCCATCCCAAACTTCTTTATGCCATGGACCCTTATCATTATCTGAGGGGTTCATGGACCCCAAATTGGGAATGAATCCCTGTCCTAGACAGACGTACTGCTGATGATGTCTCTCAAAATTATTGAATGTCTCACTTGATGCAATGATAAATCATTATGTGAATAATGTGCAATGTTGAAACATCTTGCTTTAATCTTATAAACTAAAAACATTTGCTGGTCAAATCAATTTTATTATTTCAAATTTATGAACACATTTTAGCTGTTAATGTCTTCATTCCTTTGTACAAACGTACAACTGGGCTTTCATTTTATCTTCATTAGAACCTCAGAACTCAGACTATAGATTTTTGTGTCTTTATTGTGTCTGTCAATGGAACAAAAACTTTATAATCAGCATGTTATTATCGAATGTGAATTTTTAAAGAGAACTTGTTGTTTTGAGCAATCAGCTAGATTTAGGATGGACACATAAAGGTAAGCTCCCACACTAAATGCTGTTGTAAGTAAAAATTGATTTGAGGACGCTCTTCAATACAAGTTGTTGATTAAATGTTGAGTGAATCACCAGTGTTATGTACTGTGCCTCTATTAATAGCTGTATCCTGGGCAGTGATGACAGTTTAAGAGTTAGTTGATGCATATCCCAATTAGCCCTAGAATGTTGTAACTTATTTTTTGTGTATTAAAAAAACACTTTTTTCAATGGAGTCAATTTTTGTAAAGGTATACTATAGAGTAACACACAAAGCACCGAAAGAACTCAGCAGGTCAGGCAGCTTCTATGGAGTGAAATGGACAGTTGGCATTTTGGACCAATTCCTTCCAACTGGACTAAAAGAAAGAGGGTTTATAGCACGTACAAAAGCTGGGGGGAAGGGGTGGAGCAAGAGCTGACAGGTGATCAGTAGATCGAGGTGAGGGGACAATGGTAGGCAGACGAAGGGGGGGATAATCTCAGAAGCTGAAGGGTGCTAGAAGGAAATGGCAAAGGGCTGAAGGTTGGAATCTGACAGGAGTGGATGGATGGCCATGGAATAAAGTGAAGGAGGTGGGAGGGGGAACCAGTAAGAGGAGTATGTGGAGGAGAAGAGAGAGAGAAGGAAAGGCATAGGCTGATGGGTCCTGTTGGATCTCAGGAGGAGAGAGAAAAGTAGGGAAAAAGGAACAGATGGACAGTGGTTAGCAGATGTTTGAAAACTCGATGTTCTTGCTGCCGGGTTGAAGAGCGGCCAGGCAGAATATAAGGATTTGATCCTCTGTTTTTCATTTGGCTGTGACCTGGCAAAGGAGGAGGCCCTGGACAATGTGTGATTGAGAGGTGCAATTGAAATGGCTGGCCATCGGGAGATCCGGGGTGGCATGGCGAATGGAGTGATGATGCTCAGCTAAGGAGACCACCAAGCTGCATCCAGTCTCACCGCTATAGAGGAATCCACAATGGGAAGGCTAAATGCAAAAATAAGACTGATAGATTCACATGCAAATGACTGCCTCACCTGGAAGGGCTGTTTAGAGCAGCTTTAACACTTTGTACAGTTATGGAGGCAAATGCCTGGGGAAACAGGAGGATCACGGGGGAGGGATGAGTAGACAAAGTGTTGCAGAGAAATTTATCCCCGTGGAGAACAGAGGGGGGAGAGGAGGAAAAACTGTGTCTGATGATAGGATCCTTTTTCAGATGGTGTAAGTTGTGAAGAATGCTGTGTTGGATGTATAGGCTGGTGGGTGGTAGATGAAGACTTAGGGGACATCTATCCCATTTCTGCTTGGATGGGGGATGAGCTGAGGGCAGAAGTGTGGGAAATAAAGAAAATACAGATGCGGGCTCTCTCAATACCCTCTGCCTATCACCCACAAACTCCTACCAATTCCCTTCCAGCATCATTCATTTTGTTCCGTGCTCCATCATCCTCTCCAGTCAGATTTCATCATGTCCAGCCTTTTATCACTTACACCTGTCATCTCCCTGCCTCTTCCATAATTCCTGCACTCATCTATGTATCACCCATCCCAGCTGGATCCACCTATCACCTGACAGCTCTTGCTTTACCCTTTCTCCCCAGCATTTTATACTGGCTATCTCCCCTCTGTATTTCAATCAAGATGATGGGTCTCGACTGTCCATTTCTTTCCAAAAATGTTGCCTGCCTCGTTAGGTTCCTCAGGTGCATTGAGCATTGTTTTGGATTCCAGCATTTATAGCCTCTTGTGTCTCCATAATGATATACTTAAGTTTTCAATTTTGATAATCCCAGAATGAGTTAAAAATAGCATGAAGCCACAAAGAATATGTTTAAAGAATATTTGCGAAATAAGTTTTTTCTTCTGTTAACGAAGTATTCTTCCAAAATTACATCCACCTCAAAATTCAATCATGCAGAATTACTTCTTTCTGTAGAGTGTGGTAATTGAATATTGTTTGAACCTGTAATAAATCATATTTGAGTCATGCCCTTTGGGAAATAGTAAGGATTTCTGGCTGTGACACTGGTGTGACTGTTATGAATTGATCATAGTCCATGTGGTCTTGGGGCCACCTATTGGTGAGCACTACTGGGGCAACATGGTGTTAAAACTGCAATGCCAATAGGAGATTGAAAGATACAGGAAATATATTAATCTTTGTCATTGTTAATGTATTCAAACCTGAAGTAAAAACAATATTCATGATTCAGCAGTTAACATGTGAAGCTCTCCGCAGAAAGCCATTTTTATTTTTTTATGAACTCATCAGCATTAATAATAATATTACTCAACATTATGCCACAGGTAATCATATCTCCTTCAGGTGAATCTTGATTTTCATACCCTGTATTTCTATCAGATTCATTACAACATACCTCTGGGTACTTGTTAAGTACAATTGATGCAGTGTCTTCATGCTCCTGATTCTCCCCAATTTAGTTTTATCTTTGATGACTTGTCACCTACTTTGGCTGAAGCCAGCAAGGTTTTGATCAATTTATACATCTTAGCATCCATAGACAATTTCCCTCCTTTAATATCACTTGGAGCAAGGACATATCCTTCATATTCAATCCATGATTTGACTGGACTGTTAAAGAATCTTTGGTACAAGTGGGGTCATCTTGACCTGACTATGCCACCTCAAAACTGAAGCTAAAATCAGTGAAGTTGAATTCTGCTTCAGTTCTGACAGAAGAACTGCCAAGTCTCACCAAATAATTCCTGACAAATCCACATTAGTAGTTTATTTTTATTTTATTTTAGCGATACAGGGCAAAGTTGACCCTCCTGGTTGCTGCCCCAGCAACCCTCGACAAAGCTGATTAACCCTAACCTAATCATGGGCCAATTTACTACGACCAATTAACCTACCCAGTAAGTCTTTGGACTGTGGGAGGAAACCCCGTGTATTCCATGGGGAAGACGTACAGAGACTCCTTACAGAATGGCACTGAAATTGAACTCCCAACTCCAGAACACACCGAGTTGTAATAGTGTCGCTCTAACCGCTACCTAAAGGTGCATTAATAAGATTTTTTTCAGTGTACATCACCAGTTCTTTCCCTGCAAATTTTGAGGCAAAGTTCACTACTCAGGACATAGGCAGGGGACTAACAAAATCAACGGGAAGAGAATGAATGATGTCCCAAAGCAAAATATTTTCAATGTAATATTATTTTTTGTCTGGACGTGGTTTAACATTACTGAGAAAAATTGATTTGTAGGTTTTGGACACATATTAGCTGGTAATTTAACAATATTTTTTTATAATTCATCATTTACTGTTTTCTATTTTTCTAAATGTGCAAAACTTTTTGCTGTTTATGCAATGTCCTCTTGAGAAAATAATAACATGGACTAATGCATGGATGCAGCTTGGTACTTAAAATTCATATGAAATTAAAAGGTTTAAATTTTTGGCCTCACTAATTTGAGTGGAAAGCCAATTACGAACTTGAATTAGTTTCATAATTGAATAGTGATTTAAAGGCTATGAAATTAACACTTCAGGGCCTACAGTACTGATTCATATGAAATAACAAGGTTAAAGTTGTTCATAGAAGTAATTTTGCAGACCTATTTGAACACTTGATATCTCCTTTTAATGCGGCCACTTTGTGTTTTTGTGAGCAATGACAAGAGTTTGTGAATCAAATAACTTGCCATTATTTTATTGGAAGAAATGAATACCACAATTATTTGTTGCAGTTATATTCTGCTGTAGTCTATAATTCCATTGACTTTCATTATTTTCTTCAATGATATGGTTTTCAGAAGCTAAACTATCAGGCATCAATCCTAAAAATATAATAAGAAAAATCTTAGGTTGGGGCTTTGTGGTTTCAAATGTGTAAAGCTGGACTTTGCACATCTATGCTCATGTCATTCTCCAGATGCACAGTAGACACCATGCTGACAAGCTACGTCATTGCTCATCTCGGAAATGGCACTGCAGCGGAGATGAAGGCTCTATAATGGGTAGTCAAAACTGCCCAATGCGATACTGGCACCAGCCTATCTGCCACCAAGGACAAATATACAGAAATCTGCTGGAAAAGGGCCAATAACATAAGACCATAATACACAATAGGAGCAGAATTAGGCCACTCCGCCCATCAAGTTTTCTCTCCCATTCTACCATGGTTGACTTATTATCCCTCTGAATGCCATTCTCCTGCCTTCTGTCCATAGCATTTGACACCCTGACTAGCCAGGAACCTATCAATCTCCGCTTTAAATATACTCAGTGACTTGGCCTCCTCACCCATGAATTCACCACCGTCTGGCTAAATAAGTTCCTAAGCAGCACGCACAAAATGCTGGAGGAACTCAGAGGATTGACCTGAAACATCAACTGTTTATTTACTTCTATTGATGCTGTCTGATCTGCTGAGGTCCTCCAGCTTTTTGTGTGTTTTGTCTTGGATTTCCAGAATCTGCAGAATTTTTCATGTTTAGAATGAAATTCTTTCTCATCCTTGTTTTAAGTGGACGCCCCTCTATTCTGAGGCTGTGCTCTTTGGTGCTCGACTCACCTACTCTAGAAAGCATTATCTCTACATTCAGTCTCTCTAGGTCTTTCAATATTCAATAGGTTTCAATGAGATCCCCTTTCATTCTTCTAAACTCCAGCAAGTACAGACCCAGAGCCATTAAACGCGCCTCACGTGTTAACCCTTTCATTCCTGGAATCATTATCGTGAAAGTCCTCTGGACTATCTCTAATGCCAGCACATCTTTTCTTAGATAAGGGCCTCAAAACTGCTCACAATACTCCAGGTATGGTTTGACCAATGCCTTACAAAGCCCCAGCATAGCATCCTTGTTCTTATATTCTAGTCCTCTGAAATGATTGCTAATATTGCATTTGCCTTCATTACCACAGACTCAACCTGCAAATTAACCTTTAGGGAATCTCGAACAAGGACTCTCAAGGCTCTTTGTGCCTTTATTTTTTTGAATTGTCTTTCCATTTATAAAATAATCCGTGCCTTTATTCCTTCTACCAAATTGCATGACCATCCACTTCCCTACGCTATATTCCATCTGCTACTTCTTTGCCCATTCTCCCAATCTGTCCAAGTCTTTCTACAGATTTCCTGCTTCCTCAACATTACCTGCCCCTACACCTAATTTTGTATTATCTCCAAACTTGGCCACAAGCCATCAATTCCATCAGCCAAATCATTGGCATATAACGTGAAAAGAAGTTGTCTCAATACTGACCACTGCAGAATACCACTGGTCACTGGCAGCCATCAAGAATAGGCCCCCTTTGTTCTGACTCTTTTCCTCTTACCAATCAGCCAATGCTCTATGCATGCTAGTATCTTTCCTGTAATGCCATGGGCTCTCTCTTATTAAAAAGCCTTATTTGTGGCACTTTGCCGTGGGCCTTCTGAAAATCCAAGTAAACAACATCCAGGAACTCCCGTTTGTCTATCTTCCTTGAAGTATTCCAACAGATCTGTCAGACAAGATTTCCCCTTAAGGATACTAAACCACATCTCAGTGATGCCCGCAATGTCATTTGTGCCAATCTCGAACTGTGCTACAAGATCATCTATCTTATTCTGTATACTGTGTGCATTCAAGTATAACACCTTCAGTCTTGTATTTATCATCTTTTCTGATTTTGTTCCCATGTTACATTTCAGCTCATCCCTCAGACTGCAATTTTGCCCTAGCATCTGCCTATCTTTCTTCGCAGTCTCACTACACTCTGCATTGACTTATATACCAACTGCCCCATCCTCAGCCCTATAACTCCAGTTCCCATCTCCCTGCCAACTTAGTTTAAACTGTCCTCAAAAGCTCTAGCAAACCTGCCCATAGAGATATTGGTCCCCCTTGAGTACAAGTGTGACTTGTCCTTTTTGTATGGGTATATCTTCCCCAGAAGAAATCCCAATGATCCAGGAGGATCAGTGAAGAATCCCACTCATCCTGCTCATGGACTGTTGGTCCCACTCCCATCACTGAGGAAGCTGCATAGCATCCATGCCAAGACCACCAGATTCAAAAAGAGTTACTTTTCTCAATCAGTAAGGCTGATTGACACCTCCATCACTCCTGTTAGTCTCCTTATGTGCAACCTAGCATCACTTTACAGACATACAATCAGTGTATGGAAGTTATCTTATGTATTTATATTTATTGTGTTCATTTTCCCTTTTGTGTTTTGTGATGCATCAGATCTGGAGTAACAGTTATTTCATTTTCTTTTACACCTGTGTGCAGGAAATGACACGAAACAATCTTGAGTCTTGAATTAGCTCCTTTATCCAAATGAGAATATGTATGTTCTAACATTCTCTATGTAACAGAAAGGAAAAATTAATTCCTCTGATATCTTTCAAGGGCTGCATTGAAAGTATGCCCATCTCTACAAACTCTATTATAATGATTATATGAACATTAGCTAATGAAGGCTGAAAGGTGGAGGGGCACCAGTAGAGTGCCCTAGCGACCCAGGTACAAGGTCAATTTTAAGGGACTCACTTGGCCCTTTAAATGTAGATCGATCCCACCTTCTCAGTCAATAATATGTATTACTTCCACTCGAGGCTGTACATATTGATGTTGTTTAGTACAAATTAACCATTAGCCACAAATGCCTAACATCTAAAGAGTGAAGCTTGCATTTGAAAAGAGTGTAATGGCTCTAAATGGTGTGGCTCAGCTTTGAATCCTAATGCCCTCCCCAAGTAAATAATAGCACTCTTTGTGAAAGCAATTTTTGCACCTCTGGAAAAAAAAGAGATGTTGCTTCATCAGATTATCCTGTCATGAGCTAAAACAAGGATAAGCAGTTTCAAGAGTTCTAATATTACTGTAAAAACAAGCATCATTGTACAAACGTTTGTAAATAGAATATACTCCACCCAGTTTACGGTTAGAGTGCCCTTCTTTATTTCGGAGGTAATTTGGAACATTGGAGAGATGTCCTTTATTCCATTCTATTTGAGATGGAGAAATTATTGCCTACATATATGGTATCAATTGTCTAGAGATTCCTTACAGTGTAAAAAGAAGTTTTATTCTCTAAATTAATTTGTGCTTTGTTATGTATTCTTTATGTGGAACTGAAAACACGAGTTTTTATTTACTGATTTCATAGCAAATTGAGTTGAAAGTTCAATTCTATTTCTCCCCAGATAAACCTGAACAACCTCTGCCATAACTTGTATTTCTCCCCAGATAAACCTGAACAACCTCTGCCATAACTTGCCATTTTATGCTTATCAGATGAAAGTTGAATTATTGTAACATTACTTGTGTGCTGTTTATTGTTAGGGTCGTATGTAATGACAATAACTGCCAATGATGCAGATGACCCAACCACAGCAAATGGTATGGTGAGATATCGGATCTTGTCTCAGTCACCAGTGAGCCCTTCACCAAATATGTTCACTATCAACAGTGAGAATGGAGATATTGTTACCGTAGCTGCTGGACTTGATCGAGAGGTGAGCTTTTAAAATCAGATTTTTGATTTGTTAATTTAGAATATTTGAATTCAATGGTGTGATTATTCTTTTGTGATTAAAGGGACTGATTAGAGTGAATGAAAATTCATTACCATTTAGTACTGTTACATACACTATGAAGAGACGCTAATTTTAACCCTCTGTCTCTGAAACACATTCTATTGTCTTTAATATACGCGTGTATAGATGGTTGGTGGTTGGCACCTGTCTGTCTTGATGGACAAAGGGTGATGATGATGATGATCTCAAGCCTGAGGGAAAGGTATGGAGATCCTGAGATGCCCATTCATCAAGATCCCCCTCTCGGGCTCACCAGTGTTCCAAAGCAAAGCTCATCATGCAATATGTTTGGCAGCAGCTTGACTACAGGAGCTGCCGGAAGGATGTTCAATGACGTCCAGCCACCTCAGGGGCTCCCATAGCTTTTGCCTCTCCCGAGGCTGACCACAAGGCAGTGGGGTTATTTACCCATAGTTGGAGATCTGGTTCACGAGCACCTGGGTGTGTACACACCAGTGGGCCTGCATTCTATGTGTGCAGGGGTCAGACCTCCTCCCTGTCCTCTGTAGTTCAGCCTGAGTACAAAAGGAGTTCAGTTTCCATGTGTCGCCAGCGAGGAGGCTTGAGGCTTGCTGTTGGAGAGGGTATGTACTGGCAGGGAGAGACTTACACAGTCAGCTTTCCTTTTCACAAGACTGCGAGCCAGCGGTGGAAGCTGGAAGTGAGAGTGACAAGCACTACCCACTACACCACCACACTAGATGCATCACAATAACCATTTTGACATTGTGTGTGCTGTATAGATATACTGTATGTATGTAAGAAGCAGTTGGGATTGTTATATTTTTTCCTAATAGGTGTCCAATGACACTGAAGTTCATTTTCCATTATTACACTCCCAATTGCTAAGCATGCCTGATGCCTAATGGAAATTTTAAGGTTTCTTTCTGTATTGATAAGTATGTTTCTATTAGGGTGGACTGGTTCAGCTAACTCCCTCCAACCAGCCGAGCAACATTTCAGTAGATGGCTAGAATCCAATCATGATGTTAATAGTAGAGGTGGCAGCATCTTTTATTCCCTTAGTACAATTGTCACTGACCAGCATAAGGTCTGATAATGAGCAAAAGGCTGTAGACGCTGGAATCTGGAGCAACACACAAAACGCTGGAGGAACTTAACATGCCTAGTAGCATTTCTTGAGGGAAATGGAATGCAGGTGGATCCAGGTGAAGAATAGTGCCAGAAGCTGGATGATAGGTGGAAGTATCAATTTAGTCCTCTGCCATTTCAACCTATCAGCTCCCATCTCCTGCTTCTATTCCCAGCCTCCCCTTCTCCATCAGCTCATCACCCACACCTCTTCACCTGGATCCTCCTATTGCTTGTCAGCGTTTGCTCCATCCCTTCCTTCCTTCTTTTGATACTGGCTATATTCCATCTTTTTGCACTACTTACTTAATGTAATTTTTATCTGTAGCTTTTATTGCAATTTATAGTTTTTTTTTATATTGTGTATTGCACTGAACTGCTGCTGCAAAACAACAAATTCCACAATATATGCAAGTAATATTAAACCTGATTCTGATTCTGATCTTTTAGTCCAGATAAAGGACCCCAACCCAAAGTATCAACTGTCTATTTCCGACCACAGATGCTGCCTGACCAGTTGAGTACCTCCACATTTTGTGAGAATGTCTGATATCCTGGAGTAGAGACCGTAGGATCTCAATAAGCTCCAAACTAGTCAAGTTTCTAGCCAAAGAGATGAATGAGTAGTGGGCTATCATAATCAGTATTAGTATCGCTCCTTTGCACAAGTGCCTTGGCTGCACCTTTAAATGTTATAGAGACCATATTCTGAGATTTGAAGAGGTGTTTGATATATATCCCAATTAGCTCAGATTTCAGCATCCTTTCATGATTGTTCATATGGGAGGTGTAAGCGATGTTATTTTATCCTTTTCCCTTTGATTCAATTAGACAAGTTTCTCAGCCTGTCAATGCAAAATAGTGATAACGTTCATGGGAGATGATCTTATCTGGGCATTACATTTGACTGTGGTTGTTTACTTGGAAACTGAGCCACATTTCCCTAAAGTTTCTCCAACCACAGCTAAAACTCTAGTGTCCACCACCTGGATGGACAATGGATAGCTAGCAGATGAAAACATAACTGTTGCTAAGGTTCCTTCTAAGGCACACGCTTTTTTCTGAGGTTGAAATAAATCTTTGTTTCATTAATGGTGTTGGCTCATGATACAGGAACTCACTACCTAAGTGCACGATCATCTCACAGTTTGAATGGTTCTAGGAGTTGGCTTCCATCACCTTCTTGAAGGTGATTACGGATGGCAAATAAATGCTTGCCGTACAGCTGCTGACTACATCCTATGCATTAATGAAAAGGTAAATAGAAATGGCTAAATTCCTGCAGCCTTTGCATGCTAAGATGTTGCCTGCACAAATGTTGTCCTTAGTAATCCTGTGAAAAAGATTTTATATCTCAAATTTGCATTTCCAACTGATAGACTGGAACTCCAGGATTCTCTTGCCAGCACTTGTTATTACTGAGATAACTGTGAACGGCACAATGGAGTGTACATTGTTAACACTAAGTGGGTGGAAATCAACATAAGTGGATTCGCCCCACACTGACAGATTACTTTACAAAATTACTGGTCTGTGTCCCCAAGAATTTTACAAGAAATACTTAAGTTACTGCTCTGTGCTTATGAGCTGACATTCTAATCTTATTCCTCTCATTAGAGAGTTTCCATTCTGAGTATGTGTCACATTGACTTCCTTTTTTGAAATTAGGTTGAACTATGAAATTGGACAGTATCCAAGACAAATCCTTTGGGACAAATCCTTCCTTATGAAGTAAAATCATATTGCATGAGATCACTTCAGGAATTCTGTTTTATGCTGTCAATATTTCAGCATGGATTACCGTGTAAATGTAGCGTTTTGTGGGATGGATGTAAAAGGCTGCTGACGTGGGTCAATGCATTTCCTGGGTAACTTTTGGAAGGTTCACATTGTGAATGTGTGTTTCATCCTGCCTCTGCTGAGACCTGCTTCTTGTAGGGGGAGCACAGCTGAAATGTAATAGAAAGATGCATTTCAAGTCAATGGATGCAAAATTGGGGCAGCATGCCCAACGGTGTCATAAGGATCAGAAAATGTACTCTGATTAATAGAGTTGAAAGAGTGCACTTCATAAATTTATGAGCCATGCACTCCTTGTCAACAGACCAGAATGGCTACCACTGCCAACACATTGTAGAATTTAATGACTCCTTTTAAAATGCTGCATTTCTTCTAAAGGAACTGAGTCAGTCAATCTAGGTTGAATGACTTTGAGCTGGGCTTTGAACCAACAACTCTCTGACTCAGCATCAGCAATGGTAATGTGAGCCAAGGCCGGCATTTCCTAGTGTCTGGGACAAACACAGTCTATTATGTACCAAAAAGTGATCCACCTGCATTTTGTTGTATGAATAAACAGAGAAATTAGATCAATTTTATGGCTTGGATTACTGAGTTGCTTTCAATGATGATCAGTTTCTTTCAGATAATTTCTAAGTAATAGATTTGGTCTGTGCCCATAAAACTATTACTTATGTCATGCAGCCAGCTCTCTCTGTAGGAGTATCTGTGCACTGGTGTTCCAATGACTGGTGGTTCATTCTATCTTGATCAGATAAACATTACTTCAGTGCGTCCAATCTTAAAGTTCAGAACATTGATGAGCTAAGTGAACAATTTAGAGTGACTGTGCATTTAGAAAATAAAATATCGACCCTCTTGTCAACAAATTTAGTTATGCTGTTTCATTTTTTTGTAAGTGTAAGGCAGACCCCAACAATATCATGAGTCCCAAATACAGTCATACTCTTACAAACAGAGTTCAGACAGGGACGTTCACAAATTCGGATTGCCAGCTTATGCCTGAGCTTGATGACATCTTCCAAAACTGCAGCACCAACTGTTCTAAGAAGAATAATGTGAGCTGCCTTAATGACTATCACCCAGTAGCACTCACATCGACAGTGATGAAATGCTTTGAGAGGTTGGTTATGACTAGACTGAACTCCTGCCTCAGCAAGGACCTGGACCCATTGCAACTTGCCTATCACCACAATAGGTCAACGGTGGATGCAATCTCAATGGCTCTCCAATGGACAACACAAACACCTACGTCAGGATGCAGTTCATCGACTATAGCTCAGCACTTAATACCATCATTCCCACAATCCTGATTGAGAAGTTGCTGAACCTGGGCCTCTGTACCTCCCTCTGCAATTGGATCCTTGATTTCCTAACTGGAAGACCACAATCTGTGTGGATTGGTGATAACATATCCTCCTCGCTGACAATCAACACTGGCACACTTCAGGGGTGTGTGCTTAGCCCACTGCTCTACTCTCTACATACACATGACTGTGAGGATAGGCATAGTTCAAACACCATCTATAAACTTGCTGATGATACAACCATTGTTGGTAGAATCTCAGGTGGTGACGAGAGGGTGAGATATGCCAACTAGTGGAGTGGTGCCACAGCAACAACTTGGCACTCAATGTCAGTAAGATGAAAGAGATGATTGTGGACTTCAGGAAGGGTAAGACGAAGGAGCACATACCAATTCTCATAGAAGGATCAGAAGTGGAGAGAGTAAGCAGCTTCAAGTTACTGGGTGTCAAGACCTCTGAGGAACTAACCTGGTCCCAAAGTACCAATGTAGTTATAAAGAAGGTTGGACAGTGGCTATATTTTATTACGAGTTTGAAGAGATTTGGCATGTCAACAAATACACTCAAAAACTTCTTTAGTTGTACCGTGGAGAGCATTCTGACAGGCTGCATCACTGTCTGGTATGGAGGGGCTACTGCACAGGACTGAAAGAAGCTGCAGAGGGTTGTAAATCTAATCAGCTCCATCTTGGGTACTAGCTTACAAAGTACCCAGGACATCTTCAGGGACCAGTGTCTCAGAAAGGCAGCGTCCATTATTAAGGACCTCCAGCACCCAGGACATGCCCTTTTCTCACTGTTACCATCAGGTAGGAGGTACAGAAGCCTGAAGGCACACACTCAACGATTCAGGATCAGCTTCTTCCCCTCTGCCATCTGATTCCTAAATGGACATTGAATCTTTGGACACTACCTCACTTTATTTAAATATGCAATATTTCTGTTTTTGCACAGTTTTTATATTCAATTTACGTAATTGATTTACTTGTTTATTTTTTTATTTTGTTTACTATTATTATATATTTTTTCCTCTTCTATATTATGTATTGCATTGAACTGCTGCTAAGTTAACAAATTTCACGTCACATGCTGGTGATAATAAACCTGATTCTGATTCTGATTCTGATTCTTTCATTAAAACAGGTGAGAAGCATCTACTGTGCTTATTACCTTCCACCTTACAGTGTTAAATGAACTCATGTCGGAAACAAATAAAAGCAGAAACGATTTCAAATGTTGGTGTTGTGTTCTGTGTGAGTCTGTCAATCCCCCTCTCTTCCTTACTGTATTCACCTCCAACCACTAACCACCCTTGTCGGCCTCTGCTTCAGGCCCAATTAATCAGTCTGCTCCATCAGTACAGCACTAAGGTAGCAAATACCAGCAATTTAGCAGCTAATCCTTATATCCACAACTTACTGAGCACAACAGATGCTGCTGCATCAGAGACACAAGAGGTTTTTTAGATGCTGGAAATCTTGAGCAATACACACAAAATGTGGGAGGAACTCAGCAAGTCAGGCAGCATCCATGGAGCAAAATAAACAGTCGAGATTTTGGACAGAGGCCTTTCATCGGGACTGATTTTGCTGTATTTCAAGGTGTATTTTGCATCAGGTTTTCCCTTAAGTTGCAACCTTTCTTATTATATGACAGGGCAGAGACTAGATTTCTAGGCCTTCCTATGGGGATAATGTTACGTGCTTTGAAATAGGGTAATTTTCCTCACTGCCATGTGTGGATTTGTCACTTCTTCTAATAAGTATCAAAATTATAGGAATTTGAAGGAAGATACTGGAGGGAAGCAGGTGTGATCAGTTACCAATTTGGTATTTTCACTTTAAATGTGTTTTAGATTTCCATAGTTTCTTAGCCCTTTCCTAGAGTCTTGCCAAATGGCTTCCAATGTCCAAAATACCACTTGACATCTGTCATACATAGGAATAAATTTTATCATCTGGCATTTGTTCATGGCGCTTTTTATTCAAAATTTTAATGCATATTTAACCATTGCTTAAAACAGAAAGTTCTTGCCTTATCTCTTGTTATCTTTCCTGCATTTTTCTCACAGAAAAACTGAGAACACAGTGAGGATGAGATGAATCTGGCAAGATACACATATTTAGCATATTAACATTCTGCCCAGATTTATGCCCTTGCTTAATATTCAGGACCAAATGGTACCTATAGATGAAAACTCATCTTAATTAATCTGGACAATTTAAGTACATGAAGACAAATGCCCCAAACAAAAACCTTCATAGTTTTCAAGAAAGCAGTTCAGTTGAAATGAGAGATGTCCTTTAAAAGACTAAAAAAAGATTTGATATTATTAACTGTTCATTATGAAGAGAACTTTTATAATCAGCTCTCATATATGTCTAATTATGTTATTCATGTCAGTTGAAATTTCCAGCTGCAGTTAACATGAGTGGTGTGCCATAACAGGATGTCCTGAGAAACTCGCTGCAATGCGTACCACATTAAAATGTCAGTTTTTTCCTTATCGTATCTGAATGCTGATCCAGTTGCTACATTTATATGAGTCATGCTACAATGGCAGAAGAAAAAGCTATGTGGCTGGTGAATTTGTGAGTGGTGCTCTTTGATGGGAGCACATTATTTTGAGATCCATGAGAGCCTGACTTACACCAACATAAATGGATTTCTGAATTAATTTCTAGGCTGAAACTATTACATTGGCTATTGAAGCACTTTTATACTTGATAGCTGCCACTATTTCTTCAAAATAATGAACCAGCTCTTCATTTTCAACCCAAATTTAATGAATGTAAGACAAGAGGTGGGGTAAATCACAAGGCTCCTTGAGCTGCTGTTCATCAAAGTCATGGTCAATCTTACACCTTAATGCTTATTTCCAGCGCTCTCTCCATTTCCCTTCATTCCCATATGCTCAGCAGTCTCTTGATCTCTGTTTTGTTTGAATATAGTCATTGTTTCTATAGCCCCTATATTTTCGAAAGGTTAGTGAATTCCAAATGTTTCTGAGAATTTTTTCTGCATCTCTGTCCCAAATGGCATACCATTATGATTAAATCTGTGCTGCCGTTATCCTAAACTCCTCAAGCTGGGAAAGTATTCTCTCAGCATCCTGCATGTCAAGTGCCTGAAGAATTTTCCAAATTTTGATGAACTGTCATCTTATCCTTTTGAATTGAAAAGAATGCAATCCTAGTTTACCCAATTCCTTATCCCACCATCCATGGAATCAGTCAATTAAATCTTTGCTATGCTGCCTCCAAGGCAAGTACATCTTTTCTTGGGTAAGGAAATCGAAGCTGTAATAATACTCCAGGTGCAATCTTACCAAAGCACTGTAGAGCTGTAGTGAGGCTCCCTTGTATCTGTAATCAAACTCTTCTAAAGACTGGCCCATCATTTGTTATCCTGTTCACTTGCTGTAGCTATCTGTTGGCCGTCAGTGAATTGTGTACAAATACACACATTGTCCTTTGGATATCCACACCACTTGATTCCTCATCATTTATTAAATGATGATGATTAATATGTGCATTACGGGGAAGGTGCTTATCTTTTTTACACATTATATTCCATCTGCAGTATTCTAGTCCACTCACTTAGCCCCACTACAGGAAGGATGTGGAAGCTGAAGGGCTTTACCAGGATGCTGCCTGGATGAGAGGAAATGAGCCATAAAGCAAGATTGGACAAACTTAGAGTGACAAATGTTGAGGGGAAAACTAATAGAAGGTTTGTTTTCAAATTTGAGAAGCATAGATAGCATAGACAGTCAGGGTAGGACTGCCAAAGACAAGAAGTTGTGTTATTAAGGTTGGGGTGGGGCAAGTTTAAAGTTGATATGAAGCACAGGTTTTTTTTACACAGAGTGGTAAGTGCCTGAACAGGTTACTAGGGACAGTATTGAAAACAGGCAGTTTGGTGAAGCTTAAGAGGCTTTTAGACAGACACATGAATATAAAGGGAATTGAAGGATATGGATGATGGACGGGAAAAGGAAATTTGGTATAAATTGGCATCAAGATCAGCACAGCATCATAGGCTAAATGGTGTACTGTTCTACTGTATGTTCATCCATGTTCACTTGAAGAACCTTTACTTCCTCCTCACACTCACAATTCCATCTGGTCTGCTATTATCAGAAACTTGGAAATGTGACATTTTGTACTGGCAGCCAAGTCACTGATATAAATTGTGCACCGACCCCTGCTGTACCCAACTTGTCACAGCCTGCGAATCTGAGAAAGATCCATTTATTCCCACTCTTTCTGTTCAATAACCAATTCTTAGCTTATGCCACTTCCATGTATTCTAACTTTATTAATTAACCTCCTGTGCATAATCTTATTGAAAGCTTTCCAGAAATCCAAATACAACATCTCCACTGGTTCTGCCTTACACTTCTACTGAAAGCTCCACTGAAATCCATAGAAACAGTCGCAGAATCTACCTCAGAAGATCTACTTTCTCTAAAGCCACCTCTTTCAAAAATGCTGGGAAGTAAGTCATCAGCAAACAGCATAGATGATAAAATAACATCATTCTCTCTGACATTGAAACTGTTAGTTTTAGATTCATACCATGAGAGGAAGGAGTGGAGGCTGCCCACAAGCAGAAAAGTCTGATGTACTCAGATCTGTCAGCTGAGCGTAAGGAAGCTGGCTGGAGGACTATCAGCTACCCTGTGGAGTAGGATGCCAAGTCTTAATTGGCGCGTTGATGACAACGTTACTCCATGATATGGCAGTGACTTAAGCAGGAATCAGGAGGGCCACCTGAGAGTTGGCTGAAGAGGCAGAGAAGGGGAGCATTTGACTGTGGCTGAGGAAAAAGGACAGAAATTGGGGGACTGACCAACTCTATTGGAAGCTGCAGGGCATGGCAGGGAGATGCCCCTGCCACTGCTCTACCACCAGGAGAGGTACCAGGGCTAAGGAGGCGAAACATCAATGAGTGGTGGTCCCCGCCTAAGGGCACTGTTGGAGGTGTGACAGGCAGCAATGCCAAGCAGGAAACAACATCTTACTGTAAATCTCATGTCACTTTACCCTCTTAAACTTTGGTGGTATCTATTGACCCATGCTGTCAGCTTGCGACTTATATCTTTTCCAAATTGCAGAAATGTGCTGTACACAGAAATGTCTATGCACTTAGGAATTTATTTACCAAGGTTGTAAGATGAACTCTCATTTCTTTTCTTCCTATTTAAATTGGATGTGTGTATGGGTATGTTCAATGTATTATAATGTCACCACATTTTCCTGTTCTGGTAGCTGTGTATCAAATTAAATGCAGGGCCAAATGCATAACTACAGATTCATGACAACAAAATTCAATGCAGTTTCTTTAACTTCACAGTTGGAATAAGGATGAGCATTTGGGTCAAGTTTGTCAGGTAATTTTATGAAATCAAGGTTATCTGAATATCACCAGCAGACTCCCAGGTGAACTCATCAAAATGCCTATCTAGGACGATGGGTGAAAATGGTCATAATTGCAGGTGACCGCGACGGATTAGGTCAGGACTTGGTCCAATTTTCAACTTAATAAAAATATATAGCACACACAAAGAATGACTACCTAAAGTTCCAGTGCTCCCTGAAAGTTGGCTGAAGGGCTACGGTGAGTACAGACTGCAGTGAGGATGGAGAAGGTATCAAAAGAGCACTGTCCTGGAATGAGGGAGAGGGATCAGGTACCACAGCGGCCATAATGTTTTGGGAGAGTGCAGGTCAAAAGACAGGAGGTTTGGAAGAGTGAGTGGTTCTGGGTTTATCATTTACGTAGGAGGCCAAACTGTAGGGTTTCAGCTTCTCTGATTTGGCCACAGCAGTCTGATTATGGTATTTCAACTTTGCTTAAGTACCCCGGGATAGAGTATGATGTGTTTATGGGCATTTCTGATATAGAAATGATGCTTGGGATTTAAGGGTGATTCACAAAGAAAATGCTCAGTTGAAGTTTCTGAGAGATGTCAAAGGACTTGGAAATGTTTCTTACTATGCTTCATTTGAGGAAAAATCAATTAGCTGGCAAAGCTGAAATCAATTGACATTATGCATTGAGTTCCAGGTACACATCTGCCTGATAACTCTTCTTTAATATATTCCAAACCTCAATATGCCATTCATTGTTCAACAATTAATATATATAAAAATGCTGTAATCCGATTTCAGTTCAGTAATCGCATTGCCATTTGTGGAATCGCCATTTCACTGAATCATAGTAAGATTGTGATTAAGGAGGCCATTTAGTCTCTTGCTTTGTACCATTCAGAAGGAAGCTACCAGATCTAAGGTTTATAACCATGCGCCTCACAGTAATTCAATTACACAGACCTGTTTTAATGTGATGAATGTTCTAGTTGTTCTGTCCTTTAAGGCGGCATGTCCTTAAACCTCATATCATCCTTGGGTAAAAAATTTTTCCTATTCTCCCCTCTAATCTTTGTGCCAGTTACTTTAAATCCAAACTATGTTTATTTTTACTCTAAAGGAATAGGTTTCCTTTACATAGCTACACCTCTTAGAACTTTATGCAACTTATTTAAGTCTTCCTTTGATTCTTTTTCAAATAACACTGCCTTACCTAATTTTCTTCAGTTACTTGGCTAGATCTTCAGAAAACACCTGTACATCCTCTCCAATACAGTCACATTTTCAAAATAGTTATTCCATTTGCTTACTTAACAGCATTTAAAAGAAATATACTTTATCTGGAGTGTTGTGTGATGTGATTTCTTTATCTTTCCTGAAACCTTTTCTTTGTACAGCAAAATCTCAGACTTGACATAATATTGCACCTGGACTGAGTTAACATTATGCAGTGGGATGCTAAAATGTCTATATTTAATCTGCTTGAATGTAACCAGCAAGACTAAATAAAAGGAAGGAGACACAAGAGACTGCAGATGCTGGAATATGGAGCAACAAGCGTTGTAATGGAGGAACTCAGTGGGTCGAGCAGCACCTGTGGGCAGGGAGGGGTGGGTGGGGAATGGATTGTCAACCTTTCTGGTTGAATTCCCACATCAGGGCTTCAAATATTCAGTCTGTCAAATACACGTCAGCTCCCAGCAGCACAATCCCATCAGTCCAAACTCCTTTCGGCTTACGCTCCTATAAGCTAGTGAATGATTCTCTTCAACATGACTGTCCACTTCCGCTTTTTGTGATTCTCTTGGCACTCCAACTGTATCCTGGTTCAGTAATTGAAGTCTCTGTCCTTATCTTTCAGAAAGTCCCACGATACACAATTACTGTCCAAGCCACTGACATGGATGGAAATCTCAACTATGGGCTTTCTAACACAGCCACTGCACTCATTATTGTCACTGACATGAATGATAATCCTCCAGAATTTACTGCTGCCACAGTGAGTATTAAGTACCTATCCGTATAAGTGCCTGCTGTTCAGTTTTTGTCTTCAACTTTTAAATATGTGTCATTACCATTGCCTTTTTTGTTTGAAATTTAGGAATCGTATGACGAAGGATTTTCTTTGAATAAAGCAGTGTAGTGGAGTGTGTTGCTATATTTCAAATTGAGTAACAAATATAAATTGGAAGTGCATTCCTTAATTATAAGAGTTAGATGATTCAGTTTACAATCCAAGATAGTATCCTTAATAGATTCTATTTGAATTTTTTAATGGGTGGTAGCCCAGTAAGTATGAATGTTCACATGATTAGAGCTTTTAATCTTAAGGGTTTGATGTAGACTTGAAGCATGGTGTTTCCTCAGTGGGGAGAATGCATAAAGGAGAGACCATCTGGATCATTCATCGACCTGCCAGTAACTGGATACAGTGATTAAATGACAAGTTTTGGAGCAAGCTGCTTCCTCAAAAGGTTCACCAAACAATGCAAGGGAATGTTCTTATATTCGGGAAGCAATAATAATGATGTTGCTAAAGTTAAAGATTGTAAAAACAATTTCAGTTATAATTGAACATGCAAGATTTTAAAATAAGCTAGCACAAAATTCTAAGTGAACTGATCATGTCCAGTATCGTGGGAACGCCGAGAAAGTAAGTTTGCTGTTGGAAATCATAGCTCGGGAATTCATTAAAATATCGAACTGTTTGTTTTATAGGGTATCCCCCAGGAACCGTTAGATTTTCAATTACCTCTTCATTATTTATTCTGTGCAAAGATAGACATTATGATTGTCCATTTTAAAATGAGATTAAACATTGCACTTCACTTCATCTTGAACATTTATCTAGAAAATAATTTAAGTTTGCCTCTGTCCATAATATTGATTATTGAAATACCTCTGGAATCAGTGATTTGGTTTTGTTCTTTTGCTCTGAGGAAGAGAGGCAAGAAATGGGCTACAAGTTGTATGTAAGGAAAACTAAAAGGTTTGATTACACAGAAAATTATGCCCTTACTGACAAGGTATTAAATATAACAAGATATAGGTGCTGAGAAATTTCACAAGGCAGAAGCACTCCACTAGAAACCAGAGTGGTTTTTGAAAAGGAAAATTATCTGAGAATGATTGAAGATAGAAAGAAAATTTCAAGGGGATCTTTCCTAATTTGAAAGTACAACTCTGATAGTTGACTTGATAAAGAAGATTAATTCTAGTCAAGCCATACTGCATCTTTTCTTTCTTTCACACCCCTTTCTTCTTCCATCTGAAAATGATCTGCCTGATATGGTAATTGGACTCTATATAAAAAGATGGTCCTGACTATCTCAAATGCTTTTAACATTTACTATGATAAATTTCAAGCTTTGCAGTGACCACTAGTTATGGACTATCAAACAATGTGCTGATCACTCATTTTTAAATCTAATAGAACCTATAGAGCTTGGCATGTAAAGGGAATAAACACACAGATGAAACGTGCTCCTTTGCAAAAAAAGAATATAACTAAAAATGCTTCCTTAGTAAACTTGCTCTACTCAGTTTAAAAAATAAGTAAATTAGAATGAAAAGACTTTTTGGGCAATTTGGTCCTTTAAAAGGATGCAGACTGCTCCCAAGTTTGAAGTCAAAAAAGTCATGAATTTGGGATACGTATCTTTAAGGAATTTTTAGCATGGTTTGCTGCTCATTTGCAGTGTTAAAATTCCATTCGTAGGTTTCACAAAAACTGCTGCTTACTGGCCTTTGCAGCTATCCTGCCAATTGTTTGTTTACCTATTGCAAAAGAATCAGGGGTTTTCAGCTGATCCCGCAGGCTGCAATCAGAATGAGGCAAAGTTAGGAGTGGGAGAGAGAATAACAGAAAATAGTGGGGGAAAGAGTAGAAAATGTTACCTTTCCCATAAGAGAACAACCACTTTCCCACTCTTGCTTGAAGATGGTTAGTAAGAACATCTCCTCTTGAATATGGTAGCTCCAAGTCACCACAATCAGTGTCAATTTTGGGCCCAGAACTTAAGGATCTTTGAGCTGGAGTTCAGAAATGAAAGCAGTGTTAAGGAGAATTGTGACTGGAACAGTCCAGTTTCTCAATGGGTGAGAAATGGGCACAGATATTTCAAAACAGTCATAGAATATCCATGAATCCAATCTCTAGGTGTCCATCTTGGGTGTTGGTTGTAATGCTCTAAGATGCAGCAGTTGTGTGTTAAACAGAGTAGTTATTAGACTCCAAAAGTAAAATCAGTAATGTTCCAGACATGTAGCACACTTTATACTTTTACAAAATTTGAAAGGTGTTTGTGTGTTGTTTCCACCAGCTGTTTTGTCATTTCCACCTGGAGGTCTCATTGGAACCTGTCAGAGAAGTCCATGTCAATCCCCATAGATTATAATAATGTTTCTGGTGTAATTTAGTTAAGTTTTATTAACTTTAGATTTTAACACATTGAAAAATACTTAACCCAAAAGAAAAGAATCCACTTCCTAACTTCCTGTAACAATTTTGAGAGTGATTTATTGCAGCTATATAGGACCCTGGTCAGACCCCACTTGGAGTACTGTGCTCAGTCTGGTCACCTCACTACAGGAAGGATGTGGAGCCATAGAAAGGGTGCAGAGGAGATTTACAAGGATGTTCCCTGGATTGGGGAGCATGCCTTTTGAGAATAGGTTGAGTGAGCTCAGCCTTTTCTCCTTGAAGTGACGGAGGATGAGGGGTGACTTGTTAGAGGAGTATAAGATGATGAGAGGCATTGATGGTGTGGATAGTCAGAGGCTTCTTCCCAGGGCTGAAATGGTTGCCACAAGGGGACACAGGTCTAAGCTGCTGGGGAGATGTCAGGGGTAAGTTTATTACTCAGAGAGTGGTGAGTGCGTGGAATGGGCTGCTGGTGACAGTGGTGAAAGCAGATAAGATAGGGTCTTTTAAGAGACTTTTGGATAGGTACATGGAGCTTAGAAAAATAGAGGACTATAGGTAAGCCTAGTAATTTCTAAGGTAGGGACATGTTCATCACAACTTTGTGGGCTGAAGGACCTGTATTGTGCTGTAGGGTTTCTATATTTCTATGATTTCAACTATACAGTACATCACCATTCAGTATTGACCCTTGGAGGACAATGATACAATCAAATAGACTACATGAAATATCACTTTGTCACTTTCTCATTGCTCATAAATAATTCATTTTGATTTCTGCATCTTGCTTGTAGATATCAGAAAAATTAGATTTTTTCTGTACAGAAAATTCATTACTTTGAAGATTAATAGTATAGAACTGTAGTAATCTTTATTTGATCCAAAGTTTGCAAAATAACCACCGACTCTAGCTGGAGAACTAAAATAATGTTATGCAGTTAAACACAGCGGTTTGGAGAGAATTTGAATAAGGTTGTTAAAATCTTTTAAAGATGTGAACCTTGTTCTTCAGCTGTAATATGATTAAGTGAAAGTAAAGGTTAAGATGTCCTGAAAGTATCATGCTGTATTTTTATGAGCTGCCTAATTGTAACAATATCCTACCTTGAAACTAAATGATTTCAATAACCATACATTGATAAATTCTGATTTAACTATATGAAATTAAGCCAGCGATCATTAGAGAAATAGGAATTGAAGCTTCAGGCACCAATTTTAGAAGCTTCTGAATTCCTAGAAATTGCCTTGTGTTGCGGAGGTTCCATATGCAAATTGTACCACTGAATAATGCACAATAATGAGAGGCAACTTGGATCTGTTCCAATTTGCCCTCCGGCACAACAGGTCCACAGCAGGTGCCATTTCATTGGCTCTTCACTCAACTCTGGAACATCTGGACAGCAAAGATGCATACACTAGAATGCTCTTTATTGACTACAGCTTGGCATTCAACATTATATCCCCACAAAAATAACCATTGAACTTCAAGACCTTAGTTGCAATACCTCCTTGTGCAATTGGATCTTTGATTTCCTCACTTGCAAACCATAGTCAGTTTGGATTGGCCACAGCATCTCCATCAGTGCAGGTGCATCACAAGTCAATGTGCTGAGCCCCCTGCTCTGCTAGCTTTATATTTATGACTGTGAGGCAAGGCACAGCTCCAATGTCATATTTAAGTTTGCTGTCGACACCACTGTCATTAGTCGAACCAAAGTTGGTGACAAATCAGCATATGGGAGGTAGATTGAAAATCTCGTTGAGTTGTGCCACAAAGGCAACCTCTCACCCATTGTCAGCAAGACCAAGGCACTGATTTTGGACTTCAGGAGGAGGAAACTAGGGGAGAAACTAGAAACTAGAGCCAATCCTCATCGAGGGATCAGAGGTGGAGAGGGTCAGCAACTTTAAATTCGTCAGTGTTATTATTTCAGTGGATCTGCCCTGGGTCCAGAACGTAAGTGCATTTATGAAGAAAGCATGGCAGTGCCTCTGCTTCCTTAGAAGTTTGCAAAGATTTGGCATGACATCTAAAACTTTGAGAAAATTCTACCGATGTTAGGCGGAGTGTATATTGACTTGTTGCCTCATGGCCTGGTACAGAAACACCAATGCCTTTGAATTGAAAATCCTACAAAGTAGTGAATATGGCCCAGTCCATCATGGGAAAGCCCTTTCCTCCATTGAGCGCATCTACACAGAGCACTGTTGCTAGAAAGCAGCAGCCATCATCAAGGACCCCCAACCACTTGGACCTACACCACCAGGGCTAGCTGGCCTAGGTTCTGTAGAATGTAGTCACTGTAAGCATGAGGTCATACAACACATAAACAGACCTTTAACCCCACCCCGTCTTAGTGTAAATTGAACAACTGAAGAATCACCCAGAAACCAGATCCATTTCATTCATGAAAAAAATATTATTTATAACCAGTGGGGTGCACAAAGGAAAATTAATAATATTAGCAGTTGATTGTATACATTGTATGTATATACAACATAGTATAAACATAAGGAGAAAGTTGTACCAACTCATAGACATCCGAGAGCCTGCTCTTGTGTTTATCCCTGATGTTACCAAACAGCCTGTTTACTGTTTCTGAGCTAGGACAATGACGCTATATCCGGTAGGACTTTGTGTATCCCTTTCAGACTACCTCAGTTCTGGTAAGGGGGGCATACTTGGTCCGTCTGTCTGTCAGACCGCAGAAATGGGATGTGGGCATGTCCCAAAATACCTAGTCAGTTCTCCATTTTCAAACCAAAAATATGACTATCTTCCCTTTCATATTAGACCTACTTTTGTGCTTCTGCTTGACTACTTATGTTCTGCTGTTTTTGCCTTGCACTTCTAATAATGTTTGCATCAACTGTCAAGTAGCTACCTATTCTAATCCCATTTACCAGCCTGGCCTCCAGCCCTCCCACCTTGTGACTCAAGTACTCATCTATCTACTTAAATGTTGTAAGAGTACCTGTTTCAGCCCTTCAGACTGCATTCCAAATTTCAGCCACCCTCTGTTTGAAGGAGTTATTTCTCAGATTTCCTTTAAACCTCTTATTCCTAGCTTTAATCATTTCCCCTCTAGTTTTAGATACTTTTTCAATCAGAAAGAGTTGCCTCCATCAACCCTATCCATGCCCCCTCATTATTTTATCAGCACCTCAGGGGTGTGTGCTTAGCCCACTGCTCTCCTCTCTGTATACACATGACTTTGTGGCTAGGCATAGCTCAAGTACCATCTAGAAATTTGCTGATGATACAACCATTGTTGGTAGAATCTCAGGTGGTGTTGAGAGGGCGTACAGGAGTGAGATATGCCAACTAGTGCCTGGTGACACAGCAACAACCTTGCACTCAACATTAGTAAGACAAAAGAGCTGATTGTGGACTTCAGGAAGGGTAAGATGAAGGAACACATACCAATCCTCACAGAGGGATCGGAAGTGGAAAGAGTAAGCAGCTTCAAGTTCTTGGGTATCAAGACCTCTGAGGATCTAACCTGGTCCCAACATATCAATATAGTTATAAAGAAGGCAAGACAGTGGCTATACTTTATTAGGAGTTTGAAGAGATTTGGCATGTCAACAAATACACTCAAAAACTTTTATAGTTGTACCGTGGACAGCATTCTGACAGGCTGCATCGCTGTCTGGTATGGAGGGGCTACTGCACAGGACGGAAAGAAGCTGCAAAAGGTTGTAAATCATTCAGGAGATACAGAAGCCTGAAGGCACACACCCAGCGATTCAGAAACAGCTTCATCCCCTCTGCCATCCGATTCCTAAATGGACATTGAAGCTTTGGACACTACCTCACTTTTTTTTAAAATACAGTATTTCTGTTTTTGCACATTAAAAAACAAATCTATTCAATATATGTAATTGATTTACTTGTTTATTTATTATTATGTTTTATTTTATTTATTATTTTTTTCTCTCTCTGCTAGATTATTTATTGCATTGAACTGCTGCTGCTAAATTAACAAATTTCACGTCACGTGCCGGTGATAATAAATCTGATTCTGATTCTAACTCTGATTCTGATTCTAATTCTGATTCTGATTCTGACCTCCCTCAGTTGCCTGTGCTCCAAGGAAAACAAACCCATTCTATCTGTTTTCTCATCATACCTAAAACAGAGCAGCTTTTCCTATGTTTTGAAGATTAGCTTTACTCCTGCAGGAAGTTTGTTGGAAATGAGTTGCAGCAGTTTTGGAAGATAGGTTGAAAAGCATGTTGGTACAATGACAAAGCGATGTTTGAAATCAGTCTTCAGTAAAAATGGTTCTGTTGAAGACTCATTGGTTAATAATAGATTAGATTGTTAGATTAGATTTGATTATGAGGACACTCAGTCCTCATTTATTGTCATTTAGAAATGCATGCATTAAAAAATGATACAATGTTCCTCCAGTATGATATCACAGAAACACAAGACAGGCCAAGACTAAAACTGACAAAAACGACATAATTATAACATATAGTTATAACAGTGCAAAGCAATACCGTAATTTGATAAAGAGCAGACCATGGGCACGGTAAAAAAATGTCTCAAAGTCCCGATAGCCCATCATCTCACGCAGACGGTTGAAGGGAGAAACTCTCCCTGCCATGAGCTTCCAGCGCCGCAAACCTTGCCGATGCAGCATCCTGGAAGCACCGACCACAGTCCGACTCTGAGTCCGTCCGAAAACTTCGAGCCTCCGATCAGCCCTACGACACTGAGCACCGAGCACCATCTCTGCCAAGCGCTTCGATGCTGGCCCCAGCCGCCAAGCAACAAGAAAAGCCGAGGATTCGGGGCCTTCCCCTCCAGAGATTTCGGATCACACAGTAGCTGTGGCAGCGAAACAGGCACTTTAGAAGTTTCACCAGATGTTCCTCCATGCTCTCACGTCTGCCTCCATCAAATCAGTATTGTGCACGGCATTCTACTTGACAGATAACAGCTATTCATCACCGTAGAGGCTGCGCGCGCTGTATCGCGCTGCCATCTTTTCCTCCCATTCTATCAATATCATCGTGGAGCATGCGTGATTCAAAGTACATTTATTGTCAAAGAACGAAAAATTATACAACCTTGGGATTTGTTTGCGTATAGGTAGCCACAAATCAAGAAACCCGAAATTAAAGAAAAGAAATAAAAGACCAACACCTGATGCGCAACAGAAAGAAAAAAAAAAACACAGATCATGCAAACAATTGAAGTGAACAACAATGTTCTGAACCAAATTGAGTCCTCAGATCCAAACCCCAGAGCAACCTGGAGTCATGCTTCTGAGTTCACCATATTAGCAGTTAAAAAGCACAGCAGCCAGGCAGTCGTCATAGCCTCAGCGCCATGGAGAGAGGAGTGACAATTGCAGAGGGCGAACAAAATTGGCTCCCGACTTGGATCCCGACTGTATTTTCAGTCTATCTACGTTTAAAGTGAACAAACAATGGAACAGCGAAAGGCTCTAGTGCCCTGGAGGGAGGAGTGAATATTGCGGAGAGCGAGTGAAATCAGCTCTTGCCTCTGATCTGGGCTGGCGTTTAAATTCTCTAAACAGCGGATCATACCTCGCACTAGGATCCGGCTACTGCGAAGGTCTCAGAGCCTAGAACACGTGCCAGTGACTCACTCTGGACCCAGGTTTCTCTGCTCAGCCCAAAGCCCCTCTCAAGCTCTTCTAAGCAGCTCAGTGCCCTGAGCGATCCAACTCACCCCCAGGCCAGTTGTATGGGCATCGACTGTCCTCTACCCTAACTTCTTCTCTCGGCATCCAGAGTGATACAACCTTGCACCCGGGCCAGTTGTATGAGCATCAGAACACCAGTGTCCCACCTTCTCCTCTCTGAATGACTCACTTCATCTGCATCAATTCTGCAACACACCATCTCAGTTCATCCTCCGAACTTGCCTCCTCACCACTCGCCTCTTCACTATTTGTGGCAATAATTTAACACAATTTACCTCAGGAAAGGTGATTTTAATGAAGTTTTTAGTCAGATTTCTAAACGTTTTAACTACCAGAGAGCTGTAACAGGCATTCAATAGCGCCATCTTAACAGGAAGTTCGCACATAAAATGCATCAAATGAAGTTGTCTTTTTGAAGGCAGCCAGAAAATCATCTTGAGAAGAGTGTGCCACAGTACCTCCAACCAGTGGAGTCAAAGGCATTGGTGAAATCAAAAAAAACCATTTGAAGTAATTCTGTATTCTGCATTTTTCTTGGAATTGTCATATGCTGAGGGCCTTAACTACAAAGTGTACTATAGTTAAGTTTGTTCATGGTACAAAGATACACCATAAAGAACATTGTGAAAAGGACATAAAGAAGGGAAGACATTTGGTAAATGAATATAATGTGAGAAATAAGAAGTTACTGATTCCTGAAGAATAGAAAAGAAGAATATTATTTAAATGGAAGCAGACTTATATGTTACTATGCAGGGAGATCAGAGTCTCATTTTACAGGAAGCACAAGAAATCAGTGAGTAGATACAGGAAGTAATTGTGGAAGCAAAAGTCATGTTAGTCTTCATTTCAAAGGGATAGAGTACAAAAGTGAGGTGAGGTCAAGTTACAGCTGTTCATGACTTCAGTGAGACTGCATCTGGATTTCTGCAGGAAGTTTTGTCTCCTTATTTAAGTTTTGCATTTACTGAGAAGGCTGACTAGATTACCTCATGAGAAAAAATTGAACAAGTTGGATCATTACTTGTTGGAAATTAGAAGAATGAGATGTAATCTTACCAAAACAGAGAAGTTTCTGAGGGTGCTTGGCAACAGAGATTCTAAGAAGATGTTCCAGTCATGGGAAATTAGTGTCAGAAGAAGGGGTCACTTATTTAAGGTGCAGTTGAGAAGAAATTTATCCTATCAGAGATTATGCCTCACTGAACTTCTTTACTCCAGGGAGATGTGGAAATGAAGTCATTGGAAATGAAGCCATTCAAGGATGGACAGGAAGTATTTTTGAGCATAGTGAAGAATTATAAGGAATGTGTGAAAAAGTGGTGCTAAGGCCATGATCGTATGTCATTGAATGGCAGAGCAAGTACAAGAAAACATCTGACCCTAACAGATTATATTTCTTATGTGTTTATGAGATGGGGAAGATAATGCAAAGAAGTAATTAAATACCTTTGTGGGATTTCTGAGTCTGTACCAAATGTACGAAACTACAAATAGAACGTCGTTAGATGGAAAGTATTTTAGTCATGGTAGAGAGTTTTCCTTCAATCGAGTGATATGGCAGTGGGATAACTTGCATATCTGGTAAGCTTGCAGGTCAAACGTATAGTTGACTCACCTGAGCCGGAGTGGTGCAGATTTAGGTAACTCTCAAAGAGGGAGTGGAAGTTTAAACATGGAGAAGTCTTTTTCAAATTGGAAAGAGCTGTAGTTTTCTCTATGCCTCAACAGAAACAGAGATAAAAGCTAGAGAGATTTTTTCATGAGGATCCCTTCATTTCTTTACTGACACTTGATCCACTGGCACTCAAATATTATTCTGGCCACGATTTTTCCCCATATTGAGGCATATAACAGAAAGATTTGGAGACACTAATAAAGCAATCCTTCACAGGCAAGCCCTTCCTATTGTTGAGCACATTCACTTAGAGCACTGCCACAAGAAAGCAGGATCCATCAGCAAGGATCCCCATCATCCAGGCCATGCTTTCTTCTTGCTAATACCATCAGGTAGGAGGTACAGGAGCCCTAGGTCCCACATCAGCTTCCAGAACAGTTATTGCATTACATCAAGGTACTGAACCAGCATGGATCATTTCAATCACCACAACTCTGAACTGATTCCACAAACTGCACACACACTTTCAACGACTCTACAACTCATGTTTCAGTCTTCTTTTTTGTTTGTTTTTGCACATTGGTTGTCAATCTTTATTTACGTATAGTTTCTCATGAATTCAATAGTTTCCTGTAAATGCCTACAAGAAATGAATCACAGGCTAGTGTATGGTAACGTATACCTACTTTGATAATAAACTTACTTTAACTTTGGCTTTGACTACTTTTCTATAATGCTATATTTAAAGTGAGGATCATTGATTACATCTGATGTGGGGATTGTCTGGATGAGGTCAATATGGTGGTAGTGGCACTTCAGATTTTATTTGTCCAAAACTTCCACCACTATGTTGCGCCCACCACCCCCAGAATCTCTGATTTTGCTATCATATTAGCAAATGGACGCCAAGATCACAAATTCCACTATTCATGTTCAAGTTCTCATTCTGTCTCCCATTGTAAATGTCTGTGACTTTGCTAAAACTAACGTTAAATTAACAGCAAACAACAGGAATTCTGCAGATGCTGGAAATTCAAGCAACACACATCAAAGTTGCTGATGAACGCAGCAGGCCAGGCAGCATCTCTAGGAAGAGGTACATTCGACGTTTCAGGCTGAGACCCTTCATCAGGGTGCGTTCACCAGCAACTTTGATGTGTGTTGGTTAAATTAACAGCTCTAGGGGAAGCTAGGTTTCCTTTGCTACAATTAAATAATTGTGGCATTTGAAGTCTTCCTTATCCTGGGAATTACCACTTCCTAAACATCTGTTTAATCACTTATTTCTTTTTGAATTCTCATGTGCCATTGAAGTTTTATCATCCGTGAAAGCAGATGGAAAATATTAAATCAATATCTGCTATTTTGATTTAATTAATTTTAGTCTCAACTGTATCTTGAAGAACTAATCACTTATACCTATTATTTCATAATGTATTATCAGATACCTAAAAGATACAATAATTATTTAAATTTAATAACAATTGAAGGAAATACATGAACTGTTAAATATACTTAAAAACCATTTTCACACAGTTGCTACTAAGGAGTGGAAAAGCAAAATAATTTGGTTATCAATGAGCAAAGTATGGTTTTCCGATTATGCACTGTTGAGTCTTGTAAGTGACTTTGTTAGCAGCATTGCTGTTTTAATTTGTTAAAATACATAGTTGATTGGTACTCCTTTTGGAAAGTTGGACACCCAAATGTAATTGCACTGTTTCCATATTGCAGATGAAACCATTTACCCTTGCATCTTCATCAAAATAACCAAAAATTGTTTTTTAATGGTTAATATAAAGTATAATAATCAATTGTGTGACTATTATTCATTCATTCATCAAATTTCTATTGTAATAATTGAAGGTAGACTATGTTTCAGTCTTCAGAATATTCTAATCTACTTAATATCTAAGGCAATATGTCTTCCTTTGTGCCTTCCTTTCTTTATTTCCAGTACTACGGAGAAGTCCAAGAGAACAAAATAGAAGTCATCGTTGCTAACTTGACTGTCATTGATCGAGACCAGCCACACACTACAAATTGGAATGCTGTATACCGCATAGTCAGTGGCGACCCTGCTGGTCATTTTGTTATTAAGACCGATCCAGCCACCAGTGATGGCATGGTTATTGTAGTAAAGGTAAGTTGTAACCTTTAATTCTGTGGTTGTGGTTGTATTTATTCAAAGTATTCACAACCACTTTTGAAATAATCAGTGATATATATTTTGAACACTTAAGAAAATGTTCAGTTACAAATGCATCTCTTGTGGATGTGAGCTCATGAGTGGTTCTGTTTGCAAGTTTTGACAGTTAGTTTAAGTTTAACACAAGACTAGTTGTCCAGTATGTCCTCAGATTATGAGGAAATGCAGGAGTTAAGCCATCCAACATCTGGCATGTAATTTTCCGGCATGTATATGGCATCTGCTTTAGACCGAACACTGCAGCTGAGGAGTAAAGCTACAGTTCCTGAACCCGTTAAGCAATGTTTCACGTAAAAGCATGAGTTTGTATGCTTGAAAGTGAAACATTTAATGTAATTTGTTCATTAAGAGCTTTGGAGCACTAACCTTATTTAAAGTATAGAAACTTGAGCTCTCAATTTTTGCTCAACGGACTTTGTGCTGTTCAAATGTATTGGAAAACCCCTATCAAGAAGCAACACATCAATGTTGTATATCTCATTAGTAGCCAATTCTTCATTTCAAAATATTAAATAAATGTCATTGTAAGCTGTTGCATGAAGTATACTTTATAATTCTTTCATCTTGTTGGTCTGCTTTATCTGTAAATTTCCTGATTATGCATACTTAGGCTACTAGATTTTCTCTTGGCATCTTCATTTAATACATATGTTTTCTAAACTGTTAAGTAATTCCACGATGTTTTGTACCTTATATCTATTAATCTTTTAAACCAAGTATCTGTAAGTGATCCACAGATTATTGCTGCCATTTTGTTAGTATCTCAGTTCCTTTTAGTTGTGATTTTTTTTTATTATTATTGCACAACGATTTTGGAAGGAGAGCTACCCTGGTATCCCAGTGCTCTTAGTAGGGTGCTCTTGGTCCTCCAAACCAAACACTCATGGGTAAGCATAACCCTGCTGTAAGGAAGACATCTACTGGAGCTGTGTGCTCCATTGCTGAGATACTGGGATGAATCCCTGCCCTGCAGTGGCGCTGCTCCAGGAATAAGTCACCAGTGGCACCATGTGAAGCGGTTGGTGCTGTGCAGGCTGTAGTGAGTAGTGCATCAGCTCAGCTACGAATGTGAGGCTCGGGACTTCACCTTGGATGACATGGTGAATGTGGGCCATTGTTGGCACTGTTAGTGGCTTATCATTTGCAAACATACCAACTAGTTCCACCGGTCTCTCCACCGCTGAGATTTTGTATTTACGATAATGAAATCTCTACGCTTGGGAGAAACATCACAGGCAAACCAAGAGAAGGGAACAACAGCTTCAACAAGAGCTAATGAGAGACACTGTGGAATCTGTAGCAGTGCCCAATAGTTGCTGTACTCACTGTACTGGCCACGGTGCAGCCCTGCACACCATATCTCAGCCTTGAGAAGCAACACCGCTTGTCCCAGCAGAGTCTACACAAGCCCTCACAAACAGCCTCTCCACACCAAGCCATGAGGTAAACCATTGGTGGATTTGCCTCAATTCATGGCACAGCAGCAAGCAGTAATCAGGACAGCAGGAATTTGTACCAGCCCTATCAGTAATGCATCACTCTTCATAAAATGCTCTAATGATTCCCTTCATTAGTGCACTCATCCTGCGAACACATTCTGAGTGCCAAGAACAGTTTTAAACATGGTCATTTTAAACCAACTGTATTTAATTAATTTAAATACAGAGATGTTGAAATGCTAATAATCAGGCTTGAATAAGAAGAGGGAGAGATTTAAAAAAGATGGTTTACACACACACACACACACACACACAATTTGTGTGCCTTAGGAAGGTGGGATCCATCATTAAGGGTCCCCGTCAGCCAGGACATGCCCTCTCCACACTGTTGCCATCAGGAAGAATTGATTCAGGAGCAGCATCTGCCCCTCTGCCATCTGATTCCAAAATGGACATTGAATCCATGAACACTATCTCACTATTTTTTTATTTCTGTTATTTTGCACTGTTTATTTTAACTACTTAATAAACATATATATATGTTATGTGTATATATATTATGTATATATATACACTTAATGTCACAGTTTTTTCCTCTATATTTGTATCGTGTTTCTTTGAACTGCTACTGTAAGGTTAACAAATTTCAGACATATGCCAGTGATATTAAATCTGATTCTGATGCTGTATTTGCTCTATCAAAGGAAGATTACGTTTCTTTATTCAAATTTTGCATCAGCTTCTGTATGTAAAGTAAATGACTTTGTACGACAACTTTATTTCATTAATTTATCTGAAGCTCACATTTTACCTCCCATTAGAACTACTTCAAAATGAGTCATAAATGAATTTTGGTTTAAATGAACCTGCTATAATATGTGTCAAAATAAGCTTTGCAATTACTAGTTATGTTATTTTATGTTAATCTGAAACATCTATTATTTCCACATGAACTAAAAAGCAAAATGTGCATAGCTACTTATCATGGGTTCTGTCAGAGTAAAATTAGATCATTGGATATAATGGCTGAGTTGCTATTAGCTACTAAAATAATAAGCTGCAACACTAAGTTTCTTTGTGTTCACCTGATTTTTAACCTCAAACATAGAAGAAATGGATAATTTTATTGAATGAGATTGAATACAAAATTGTACAAATTGAGGGCAGATCAGCTAGATCAGAAACATGGTGGCAATTGATTTTCTTTCACCTGTGTTTTGAGTCACTATTGACGACACTCACAAAAGTCTGCAGATAATCAAGTTATTCATTGGTGCCATTTGCAGAATTTCATCACCAATTAGAAGGGTAGACAATGACAGCTGCAGGAAGGATTTATTTTTCTTTTCTGGGACAAAACTGTGTACTTTTTCATAACAAACATTCTTTCGATATGCTGCATTATTATATAGCGTGTGCCATAATCAGTATTCTGTCTTCATTATTACGATTACCTCTATTCCCCTCCTCAAACACAGGTAACTCCAAATCCTAAAACAAGAATTGACTGTGATAGGACTTGAATTCTGAACTTTGTGTTGCGAATGACAAGAATTGCAAATATTGATATTAAAACAATGGCTATAGTTTTACAATTGAGGCTTAATCATTCCAACTCTAAAATCAAGAAAAATTACATTGCTCATCAGATAGGCACTGCGCCATTCACTGGGGTACTCTCTTCAGTTATCTGATGAGGTAACCATAGCCTTTGGCCAGGAGCAGGTGTCATCAGGTAGTGCCCAACCTTCATAGTGTGTTTCGACTCTTAACCACTACACTCTCCAGTTGGTTGGTCAGCAGTGGTGGCCAAGTCACTGTCTGCCTGCTCCTGACTTCCAGCTCAATTCCTCTCACCGGCTTCACATCCAGCAAGAGGCTCTTTCTGCTTCCTCCGCCATCCTGCGAGCTGCTTGGTTCTTGTTCTTTTTATCAGGGCCCAGAGCAGACAGCAACCTCCCTGCTGACCTTGCCAGGAACCCTCTACAGCCGATCTCTAGGGGGAATAGCCACGTCTGCCATCCTTTGTCCCTGCACTCCTGGACTAAAGACTGGTATTTCAGGGCCTTTGTCTCGTGAGCCTCCTTGCATCCTTTCTCTCAAAGTACCATGAGCTCCACCAGGATGATTTTCTTGTCTTTGGTGGACTACAGTATGATGTCTCATCGAAGTGTGGTTTGCACAACCTCCAGGAACTGCAGCTTTCTCCCCGCATCAATCCTTATCTCCTATGATTTGGCAGTTTTAGGCCTCTTTGATTTTACTGGCTTGGCTCTCTCCTTGATGAAAATGGCTGTCCTGATAGCCTCTCTGCCAGCTGGTCTCCTTTTACACCTCTCCCACTCCAGTGTGTCAGCAAGGTATGCAGGACTTTGTCTTGATGCCACCTATACTGTCCTTGTGTTAAAGCCGTTTTGCATCCTGACATTGAACCCCACGGACCACAAAGCTTGCATTTAGGCACTGTTAATTTGCTCAATCTTCTTGCTGCATGGAATTTGTTTTTGTTTATTACCCGGAGTAGAAATGATGCTGAGAATTAGATACATATTTGAACCCACTGAACTTTGTGTTTTTCAGCCAGTGGATTATGAAATAAACAGAGCCTTTGTCCTGACTGTGGTGGTAATGAATCAAGCTCCACTGGCAGCTGGAATACAGTCCTCACTCCAGAGTACGGCAACGGTTGCAATCTCTGTCACGGATGTTAACGAGGCACCCTTTTTCATTCCCAATCCCAAACTAGTCAGGCAGGAGGAGGAGATGCCCGTGGGCACACTGCTCACAACATTTGCAGCGCAGGATCCTGATCGTTTTATGCAGCAGGTGATACGGTAAGAAAACCAACCATAAAAATTAATTTCATTTTTCATTCCATCACTGTCCTAAAAAAAGACATTTTCGCTTTTGGCAATATTGTGAAGTAAATGATAATAAATTTGCCTTTCATAGAAATAATAATTAGGAGGGGTGTACCACTGAATCACTATCTCAAATTATATGTATTGCTAAAATTTTAGCAGTGAGATATTCAACCTCCGTCAGACAGCAACGTTATTGTGCATTGCTTCTGAAATTCACTTTTATTAACTTTTTACTAAAAAGCAAATTTCAGAGCAAGTGACTGTTGGTGAAACAATATGGCCATCTCAAAAGCATTTTGGCAAATTAAAATATTTCACCAGATGTTTGGCAAGTCATTTTATCAGGCACAAGGAGAGCATAGAGAATTATTTGCGGCTTCCAGTTGCCTCAAATCAAAAGACCATAGGAGCAAAATTAGGCCATTTGGCCAGTCGAGTTTGCTCCACCATTTCATCCTGGCTGATCCATTTCCTTATCAGCTCCATTTTCCTGCCTTCTCCCCATAACCTTTCACACCCTCACTAATCAAGAACCTATCAACCTCTGCATAAAGTACACCCAAAGACCAGGCTCTAAGTACACCCACAGTTGCCTGTGGCAATGAATTCCTCAGATTTAACACCATCTGCCCTAAAGGAATTCCCCTTCATCTCCATTCTAAATGGGCATACATCTGTTCTGATGCTGGGGCCTCTGGTCTTAGACTGCCCCGGAATAGGATACATCTTCTCTACGTGCACTCTATCAAAGCTGTTCAACATTCTATAACTTTAAATGAGTTTCCTCCTCATTCTTCTAAATTCCAGCAAGTATAAGGTCAGAGATATCAATCGCTCGTCATATGATAAACTTTTTGTTCCTGGAATCATTCTCCTGAAACTCCTTTGAACCCTCTCCAATATCAGCACATTCTTTGTTAAATATGGGGCCAAAAACTGCTCATAGTCCAAGTGAGGCATCACCAGTGCCTTATAAAGATTCAGTGTTACATCCTTGCTTTTGTATTCTAGTCCTCTGGAAATGAATGCAAACCCTAAATTTGCCTTCCTCACCCGACTCCATCTGCAAATTGACCTTCAACTAATCCTGCCCAATGACTCCAAAATCCCTTTGCACCTCTGAATTTTGAATTTCTCGCTGTTTAGAGAATGGTCTGTGCTTTTATTTCTTCTACCAAAGTGAATGACAGTACACTTCCTGACAATGTCTTCCATTTGCCATTTCTTTGCCCTTTTTCCTAATCTGTCCAAATCCTCCTGCAGCCTCCCTGCATCCTCAACAATACTTGCCCCTCCACCTATCTTTGTATCATCTGTAAACTTTGCCACAAAGCCATCAATTCTGTCATCTAAATCATTGACATACAACATCAGTAGAAGTGGTCCCAACACCAATCCCTGTGGAACACCACTAGACACTGGCAGCCAATCAGAAAGTGCTCCATTTATTCCTACTCTATGCCTCCTGCCGATCAGCCAATGTTTTATCTATGCTTGTATCTTTCCTGTAATATCATGGGCTCTTATCTTGTTGAACAGCCTCATGTGCAGTACCTTGTTAAAGGCCTTTTGAAAATTCAAGTACACAACATCCATCAATTCTCCTTTGTCTATCCTGCTTGTTATTTCTTCAACGAATTCCAACGGATTTGTCAAGCAAGAATTTCCCTTAAGGAAAGTATGCTGACTTTGGCCTTTATTACCATGTGCCTCCAAGTACCCCGAAAGTAGATTTTAAACAACTGAATCCAACATCTTCCTAACCACTGAGGTCAGGCTAGCTGACCTGTAATTTCCTTTCTTTTGCCTTCCTCCCTTCTTGAAGTGTGGAATGACATTAGCAATTTTCCAGTACTCCAGAACCATTCCATAATCGAGTGATTCTTGAAAGATCATTACTAATGGCTGCACAGTCTCATCAGCTACCTCCTTCAGAAGCCTGGGGTGTAGTCCATCTGGTCCAGGTGACTTACCTACCTTCAGACCTTTCAGTTTCCCAAGCACCTTCTTTCAGCAACTACACTCACTTCCGCCCTCGTGACGCTCCTGAACTTTCCACATACTGCTCCTCTCTTCCACAGTGAAGACTGATGCAAAATACTTCTTCAATTCATCTGTCATTTCCTTGTCCTCCATTACTACCTGTCCAGCTTAATTTCCCAGTGGTCCAATATCTACTCTTGACCCTCTTTTACTCTTTATATATGTGAAAAAAACTTACAGTATCCTTCTTGATATTGTTGGCTAGTTTACTTTCATATTTCGACCACGCACCCATTATGGCCTTAAAGCCCTTCAAGAAAGATGGGAACAGGAGAACCAAAAAATGGTATTCTCCATAGTGTGTACAGCATTGTAAATGCAGAAAATTGAAATGTCAATGCTTATGCAGATTCCAATAAAAAAGACTCCTTTCAGTCTGCAAGAGTTACCTTAAACTTCTGTAGTCACCAAGTCTACAACACAGAAACACATCATTCAGACCACCCCACCCCATATGTGCTGATACTATAGTAAATTCAACACTAACTCTATTTACCTGTCGCTTCCTATGCCCTATTCTTTACATTTCCTTTTGTAATTAAGTCATTTTAACATTGCTCTCCTCATGAGTGCCTGGGGCTGTGGAGGCGTGGGGCAATGTGGCAGAAGTATTGATTATTAATTTCCATTGATTCTCCAGTCAAGAGGGCCTACATTAGCTCTGGCTACAATTTAAAACATTTTCAACCCATCTAAATTTTGAACCTTGTAACGCATTCCTGTTTCCAGATTACTAAATAGTGGTTTAAGATTATTCCCAATAGCAACTGTGAGTGACAGCACTGTTTTAATCTATTGTGTACGGTTTCATGCCACAATACATTTGCACTCTATTCGTGCCAACCCAATGCTAAGTAATTTTAAATTATTTTTAGATACAATTTAATATTGGTTTGGGTCCTAATCATGGGGAATATCATTTGTTAATTAGCTTAAGGCACCTGAAACTCCTGTGACAGTGTAACATATAATATGCAGTGTTCCTCACTCAAAGGTGTATCTAAATCATTTGTAAAAACAGAAAGCTGAGTAGCAATTGAAGAAAAAACAATAATAAGGATGAGAAATGAAAAGGGAGATATTGAGGTATAATTTAAGTAGTTAGACTTCGGGAGTGTTTTTTTGGGCATGAAGATAGAAGGGTTTGGGAAATAAGTTCCAGAGGCTTATAGTATAAGTACCGATAGACGATGTGTATGTTGTTGAGAATATAAGTATTTATTACTCATTTCATAATGCCCTTGAATTGTGGAGACATTAAGAGTTAACCACATTGATAACCGAGTTAACTGCATTAATAATCACATATTAGCCATCTCGGATAAGGGTGAGAGATCTCAATAGACAATAGGTGCAGGAGTAGGCCATTCGGCCCTTCGAGCCAGCACCGCCATTCACTGTGATCATGGCTGATCATCCACAATCAGTATCCAGTTCCTGCCTTATCCCCATAACCTTTGATTCCGCTATCTTTAAGAGCTCTATCCATCTCTTTTTTGAAAGCATCCAGAGACCTGGCCTCCACAGCCTTCTGGGGCAGAGCATTCCATATATCCACCACTCCCTGGGTGAAAAAGTTTTTCCTCAACTCCGTTCTAAATGGCCTACCCCTTATTCTTAAACTGTGGCCTCTGGTTCTGGACTCACCCATCAGCGGGAACATGCTTCTTGCCTCCAGCGTGTCCAATCCCTTAATAATCATATGTTTCAATAAGATCCCCTCTCAGCCTTCTAAATTCCAGAGTATACAAGCCCAGTCGCTCCAATCTTTCGACATATGACAGTCCTGCCATCCCGGGAATTAACCTTGTGAATCTACGCTGCACTCCCTCAATAGCAAGAATGTCCTTCCTCAAATTTGGAGACCAAAACTGCACACAGTACTCCAGATGTGGTCTCACCAGGGCCCTGTACAGCTGCAGAAGGACCTCTTTGCTCTCATACTCAATTCCCCTTGTTATGAAGGCCAGCATGCCATTAGCTTTCTTCACAGCCTGCTGTACTTGCATGCTTGCTTTCAGTGACTGATGCACAAGAACACTTAGATCTCGTTGTGCTTCCCCTTTTCCTAATTTTACTCCATTTAGATAATAATCTGCCTTCCAGTTCTTACCACCAAAGTGGATAACCTCACATTTATCCACATTAAACTGTATCTGCCCACTCACCCAGCCTGTCCAAGTCACCCTGCATTCTCATAACATCCTCCTCACACTTCACACTGCCACCCAGCTTTGTGTCATCGGCAAATTTGCTAATGTTACTTTTAATTCCCTCATCTAAATCATTAATATATATTGTAAACAGCTGCGGTCCCAGCACTGAACCCTGCGGTACCCACTGGTCTCTGTCTGCCATTCCGAAAGTGACCCATTAATCGCTACTCTTTGTTTTCTGTCAGCCAGCCAATTTTCAGTCCATGTCAGTACTCTGCCCCCAATACCATGTGCCCTAATTTTGCCCACTAATCTCCTATGTGGGACTTTATCAAAGGCTTTCTGAAAGTCCAGGTACACTACATCCACTGGTCCATTTTCATAGTTACATCCTCAAAAAATTCCAGAAGGTTAGTCAAGCACGATTTTCCCTTCATAAATCCATCCTGACTCGGACCGATCCTGTTACTGCTATCCAGATGTGTCGTAATTTCATCTTTTATAATTGACTCCAGCATCTTTCCCACCATCAACGTCAGGCTAACCAGTCTATAATTCACTGTCTCTCTCTCCCTTCTTGAAGAGAGGGACAACATTAGTCACCCTCCAATCCACAGGAACTGATCCTGAATCTATAGGACATTGGAAAATGATTACCAATACGTCCACGATTTCTAAAGCCACCTCCTTAAGTAGCCTGGGATGCAGACCATCAGGTCCCGGGGACTTACCAGCCTTCAGACCCAACAGTCTATCCAACACCATTTCCTGCCTAATATAAATTTCCTTCAGTTCATCCATTACCCTAGGTCCTTTGGCCACTATTGTATCTGGGAGATTGTTTGTGTCTTCCCTAGTGAAGACAGATCCAAAGTACCTTTTCAACTTGTCTGCCATTTCCTTGTTCCCCAGAATAAATTCACCCATTTCTGCCTTCAAGGGCCCAATTTTGGTCTTAACTATTTTTTTCCTTTTCACATACCTAAAGAAGCTTTTAGTATCCTCCTTTATATTCTTGGCTAGTTTACCTTAGTACCTCATTTTTTCTCCATGTATTGCCTTTTTAGTTACCTTCTGTTGCTCTTTAAAAGTTTTCCAATCCTCCGGCTTCCCACTCGTCATTGCTATATTATATTTCTTCTCTTTAATTTTATACTGTCCATTACTTCCCTTGTCAGCCACGGCCTCCCCTTACTCCCCTTAGGATCTTTTTTCCTCTTTGGAACGAACTGATCCTGCACCTTCCGCATTATTCCCGGAAACACTTGCCATTGCTGTTCCACTGTCATCTCTGCTAGGGTATTGTTCCATTGAACTTTGGTCGGCTCCTTCCTCATAGCCTTCTCCTTCTTTGAAGGACTAGATGTTTCATTTTACCACGTGTTTAACTGCTAAGATCAGCTTTTAAAAATAACATAATTATTAATATTCAAATTTACCAGTTGGCACGGTAAGAGTAAGAACTCCAGTATCTGGATCATTAGTTCAGACTTCTGGCTGGTCATCCAGTAGCATAACCATCGTGCAATAACTAAGTACGATACATTGATTATGTATAGGATTGAATCAACAGTGAACGTCTTGGATCTTAATTGAAGTTGCTCCTTCAAACCAGCTTGGTTCATGTCAAATTTCAATAATATTTGCTCCTTTAAGCTTCCCAGATTCTCACTAAGTTGGTTGTTTTTTAAAGCACGCAGTACTTCGCTGATTGAATATGCAATTTGCTCTTGAAGCTCATGATTGCTGGAATAAAAGCACAGAAAATGTCAATTTTACAGCTGAAATCACTCCCTGAACTTTGTAATAGCAATTTTTGCAGCTAATATACTGAATGAAAAAATCTGTAGCATGCGGTTGAATTGGTTCAACATGCTTTGAAAACTTATTCATTTCAAATGTGAAATTTGGCAGGTATACAGCCTTGACATGTATAAAAATGAATTCAATGTTTAGAAAATGCCGGCTGTTGTAATGTTGGACCAATTGCTTAAAGTATCCAAGACTGAGTGCATTTTTGGAACATCCATCATTAAAAAAGATATTTGGTATGTTTAGTTTGTGACATTGAGGCTTTGTACCAGAAACCTGTTGAACTTACTACATATAATGTTTAAGATTTATTTATTATTTCTTACTTTTGGTTTAAGATCTGCAGTTAAACAAGAGTGGCTCCTTTTTACACAATCTCAAACTTTATATTAAAAAAAACACCAAAAAGGGGTTATATATCTGAAAATATGCAGCAAGTTTGTATCTACTAGGAGAAATGAACAGATTAACATTTGGAATTGAGATCCCAATAGATATGCTACATATGTACATTAACAAACAAGAGAAAATCTGTAGACGCTGAAAATCCAGAGCAGCACACATAAAATGCTTAGGGAGCCCAGCAGGCCAGGCAGCATCTAGGAAAAGAGTACTGTTGACATTTCGGGCCGAAACTCTTCAGCAGCATTTATAGAACATAGAGCATAGAACATAGAATAGTACAGCACAGTACAGGCCCTTCGGCCCACAATGTTGTGCCGACCCTCAAACCCTGCCTCCCATATAAGCCCCCACCTTAGATTCCTCCATATACCTGTCTAGTAGTCTCTTAAATTTCACTAGTGTATCTGCCTCCACCACTGACTCAGGCAGTGCATTCCACGCACCAACCACTCTCTGAGTAAAAAATCTTCCTCTAATATCCCCCTTGAACTTCCCACCCCTTACCTTAAAACCATGTCCTCTTGTATTGAGCAGTGGTGCCCTGGGGAAGAGGCACTGGCTATCCACTCTATCTATTCCTCTTATTATCTTGTACACCTCTATCATGTCTCCTCTCATCTTCTCTCTCTCCAAAGAGTAAAGCCCTAGCTCCCTTAATCTCTGATCATAATCCATACTCTCTAAACCAGGCAGCATCCTGGTAAATCTCCTCTGTACCCTTTCCAATGCTTCCACATCCTTCCTATAGTGAGGTGACCAGAACTGGACACAGTACTCCAAGTGTGGCCTAACCAGAGTTTTATAGAGCTGAATCATTACATCGCGACTCTTAAACTCTATCCCTCGACTTATGAAAGCTAACACCCCATAAGCTTTCTTAACTACTCTATCCACTTCTGAGGCAACTTTCAGGGATCTGTGGTCATGTACCCCCTGATCCCTCTGCTCCTCCAAACTACCAAGTATCCTGCCATTTACTTTGTACTCTGCCTTGGAGTTGGTCCTTCCAAAGTGTACCACCTCACACTTCTCTGGGTTGAACTCCATCTGCCACTTCTCAGCCCACTTCTGCAGCCTATCAATGTCTCTCTGCAATCTTTGACAATCCTCTACACTATCTACAACACCACCAACCTTTGTGTCGTCTGCAAACTTGCCAACCCACCCTTCTACTCCCACATCCAGGTCGTTAATAAAAATCACGAAAAGTAGAGGTCCCAGAACAGATCCTTGTGGGACACCACTAGTCACAATCCTCCAATCTGAATGTACTCCCTCCACCACCACCCTCTGCCTTCTGCAGGCAAGCCAATTCAGAATCCACCTGGCCAAACTTCCCTGGATCCCATGCCTTCTAACTTTCTGAATAAGCCTACCGTGTGGAACCTTGTCAAATGCCTTACTAAAATCCATATAGATCACATCCACTGCACTACCCTCATCTATATGCCTGGTCACCTCCTCAAAGAACTCTATTAGGCTTGTTAGACACGATCTGCCCTTCACAAAGCCATGCCCTTCCCGAAACATCAACTGTACTCTTTTACTAGATGCTCCTTTGCCTGCTGAGTTCCTCCAGCATTTTATATATTCATGAAGTTGTATTTTAGTCCAGGATTTAAATTCTGCAACATGTTTGTTTTCAAATAGTTTTAAATTGATCTACTATGATACTAGCACGCTTGCGCAAAATGAGCCCCCCCCCCAAAAAATTGCAAAGAAACTTAAATGTACATGCAGATTTTCAAATCTGATAGTATTTATTCTGAGGAGATTAGGTGATGGCAAAGTGGATGCTTAGAACTGATTTATTACAGTAATTAGTTTTTTTATTTATAACCTATGCCTGTTTTTTTCCATTTGTGTGTTACATTCTATTTGGATGAAATGCATTCATCCTTAAACAGATATGCTGGAAAGCATGATTAGAGTAACCAATAAATTAATTCAACTTGAAAGCAGTAAGACTTTCATTAAAACATAAATGTTTACAACATTGGTTCATGACCATGGATGAGCCCATCTGTCTGTTTGAGTATTCCTTCTCTGCACAATGTATTATCTTTCATCTATATTTATTTTCTTTTATTGCTTTTAATGTTTAATGATCCCAAATGTGTTTCTTCCAATGGCTGTATTGATTACCATATAAACTCCTCTCATTTCCAGTCTCAGTTGCAAACTCCTGTAATTTCTCAGACATCTATTTCTTTATTGCTCTGGTTATTGCCCTTTTATGTTCAATTGTTAAGAGATACAACTCGAGCACAAGTCAGCTAGTGCCTGGCAAAGAGATTCTTCCAGTGAAATAGCCACTTGAGGGATAATTTTGAATTGCAGATGAGAAGCCACAGGGGTGAATGGGGCCACAGACCTAGAAGCTATGCTGAAAGATTTGATTCATTTTTATTTAATAGCTGAGCATCGATAACAACACACCTAGTCACCCATAACAGTCAACTCAAAGGCTCTGAACGTACTGAATGTTGAAAAACCTCGAGCTGCTTGATCTAGCTGAAAATAAGTTGCAGGGCTTGAGGAAAGTTGGGGAGAAATAAATAGATTAAGGACCTCAATGTCCATCTTCCTACATCCACTAGGACCCACAAAGATGAATTTTTACATGTAACCTATCAGATATGCTGAGTATCTGACACATCCTGCTGATTCCATGCTTCCATGTTTGGACTGCAATCAGTTATTGGGGATAGAGTGTTTGTCCAGTGACCGACCTGACGTTTCAGCATTTGATTGAAATACTCAAAGAGGAGAATTATCATCAGTAATTCCATTGATTCTACTAATGTTACTAGGGCAAGAACAATCAGAATAATGGCACAAATGTTCTTCATAAATTAAATGTCATGTAAAAGTGAATATTAGGGTGAAAAAATGTCAAGAAATGAATTTGCATATAGGGATATTGAGGGAACGCTGCAAAGGTTGTTCATTTGAGTGTCCGTGGCTCAATATAGACTGCAAATTTTTCAGGACAGGAGTAGGATCAGGAGAAACCAACCATTACACAACTGGAGGTCTCAGCACACCTGAGCCTAGATTTTGCTGTTTATTTGTATGGCTTACATTTTCAGCTTCATTTTCTGTCTTTCATAGGCCAAATTTCAAGCCTCAATCCCATTTCACTCATTTTGATCCAATGTCAATCATGTTGTGATACGGATTTTATAACACACTGAATATCTTCTATTTGATACCTGGCTGTTCTGCAAGTTAGTGTAGTATGGCTTTTCAATTCCCCCGCCTTCATAAAATATTATTTTTCTTCAGCTTATTTAAATTCACCACCAGTGTCATTCATTATGCAGGTTCAGCTGCAGGCCAGTCAATTTTTCCAAATCGATCTCACTAACATCTGGTGATCAGTTTAAGACATTGCCTCAGATGAGTCAAGCAACTGCCTAACACAGTCCTGGCCTTTGAATCATATCTAATAGCGGACGTGCCAAATATGTTTCTTCCACTGGCAATTTTGTTCAGGATTGTGGCTAGACTACCATAATCTACTCCCATGGGCAAGGCAAATGGGGTAGATGTGAGACTTTTTAGTGTTGGCTCTAGACTTCATGGAATTCACATCAAAAATGAGCAAGGACGGACCTATTGAAATCTCTCATCTGGTTGATTGTTCTTTGTTGAACAGCACTTGATGAAGCACTGAAGGTAGCAAGAGCAGAGAATGTACTCAGGGTGGAAATCCCCAGTCTCCATCAGCAAGAGTGGGTAGTCTGGAAATTTTCGAATGTTTTATGTAGAAGAATCATATTTACAACTAAATGAAGGCAGATAATGATAAAAAGTGTATTGTTTATAGCAGGCTTTTCGCATGTGACTTTTGTTGCTAATACTGTAAAACTGTTTCATTTGTGCTCAGATAAATGGGCCTCTGGCTTACCTATCTGCTGGTTAAAATCTGTATTAATAGTTACTGCTTTTTTTTTAGATATTCTGAATTGTCAGATCCTGCAAACTGGCTGAACATTAATACCACAACTGGTCAGATCACAACCTCAGCCGTCCTGGATAGAGAATCCATCTATGTAAAAAATAATATTTATGAAGCAACATTCCTGGCAGCTGACAATGGTAGGTCCTGGCTTCCTACTGTGTTATAATGCAATGTGTAGCTTGGTGGTATCTTGTCCTTCTGTCTTTTCAGTCAAGTGACTTTAATTCTCTTCTATCTCAAAGCATAGTAGTGTTGGGATGTAATATGTTAACTATAATGTGCTTGCCGGATTTCACTCAGGTCAGTTATTTCCTAGAAAGTCACGAATGAGTGAAATTGAATGGCCATTTATTTCATTACTCATTTTTTTTTTCTTAACTGATCATTGAAATTGTATCCCAGCCTGCTATTCTTCTGCCAGTGGCATTCTAGAAAAACACTGGAAGTTTCACTGAGTTCAGGACAATGCCGCTTTAAATTAAGGGTGGATAGACCTGATGTTCAAGTTTGGAATCTAACTCAGGTGGGAAGGTCGAAATTACATAAAGCAAACTGGAGAGGACTTATTCACCAAGCAGTTTTTTTTTGGTTATTTTCTAGTCCCTTTACACCAGGACTGTAGCAAAGTGAAGTTAAGTTACACAGTTGTAGTATAATTGCAATATTAATGCAAGATGTGCCAATCAGATCAGAGGTAAAAATATTTTCATGAGAACATGATAAATAGATTCTTAAACGAAACTTAAAGTTGTCCGTATTGCTTTGCATTTATTTATGATGCTTGACTTGTTTGCAGTCACCACGCATCCATCCATGCTCAGAGACCAACTTCCAAATAAAATTTACTCTAGCAGTGGAGATCAGGCTAGAATACTTGTGGCAAAGTCTGATGAATCAACATCTCCATTTACAAAAATTAATGGGTGTTTGTCTTCATTCAGGCAATCCTGCAGCGAGTGGAACTGGCACCATTCAGATTTATCTTATTGATGTTAATGATAACGCACCAGAGCTGATTCCCAAAGAAACCCAAATTTGTGAAAAGCCAAATCCAAATGCAATTAACATCACAGCAGGGGATGCTGACAGAGACCCAAATACGGACCCATTTGTGTTTGAACTGACTAATAGACCTCCAGGTGTCAAGCGGAACTGGACAATCACACGATTAAATGGTAAGCTGTAGGCCTGGAGATTGCTGATTAATTCTGGTACTGAATAGCACACTCCAGATCAAAGTAAAGGTAAATGCAATAGAATTAAAAGTCATGGTCAAAGGAGAAGTTAAAATAAGCGTTGTGTTTTTACAATATTATTGTAACAAGTTTCCTTTATTCATGCAATCTGTTGCTCTCATGCTTCTCATCAAAGTTCCCTGGGAGTGATGTATTTTAGTAGTTTTTCTTACTTCGTGTGTGAAAGTGTGGCCTTATGCCTCAATACAAAGGGCAGCACAGTGGCAGCACTGGCTGAGCAGCTGTCTTGTCACTCTAGTAACTCAGGTTCAATCCTGACCTCTGCTGTTTGAACAGGCAGAATTCCCCCATTTGGTCCAGTTTCACCTCACCTCCCAAAGGTTTGTATATGTATGTGGGTGGCAAAATCTAGAAGAAGTTGATGGGAATGTGGGAAGAGTAAAAGGGGAGGAACATAGAATGCTTGCTTGACGGCAGTTGTGGACTCAGTGGTCTGAAGGGTCTGCTCTGTGAGTCTATGACTCTTCCATAGACTGACTTCCTGCCAAGGGTCACTCTCATAGATTGAAAATCTATGGAGGTAAAGTAATGATAGCATAGGGATTAAATTCTAAAAAACATAAAGAACTATCCTAACATTCCAGAGATGAACTTCAAACCACTACCATAGCCGACAGGGAATTTACAATGAAACTCTATCATGATTTTATTTATTGCCAAGCCTAAACCCAAGAATTTCCTATCCAGCAGCATTGTAGAAGGGTCTGCGACTGTAGCAACTCATGATCGTGACTCACCTCAACTTTCTTAAGGGGATCTGGGGATGTGTGCCATCTTTCCAGTGCCACTTGAATGTCATAAATCAGTACAACTGTGCACCAATGTAGCCCACTGTATGCTTAGGAGTGTGAGGAGCTTTGCTCAAAAACGGTTTATATCCAGAGCCACAGGCAGGAGGAAGCTTGAGAATTTGGGATACCAGTCATGTAAGTGAGTCAAGTCTGGCAAGTTATCTCAGAGACATTTCATTTACAGAAACTCAGATGATGAGCTGTAGATAGTGTTCAGTCATGAGCTGCTTCCAATTTCTTAGGACAATGCAGTAACATGATCTTTTTTTGAATGCTTGGATCCAGAAATTCTCCAATAAATAGATACTTGAACAATACTGTAAGTTCCACAAAGGTAAAATTAAACTCTTCCTACTGAAATCTTTAATGCCTTTTTCAGATACTAGATTCTTTGGATACTTGTAATTAGAATTTCAGTACAAATTATATCACGATATTTTCTGTAGCATACAGTTATCCTACTGTAAAAAGAAAATTACATTTAATCAGTGAAGAATATATTCATTTTATTTTTCAGAGGAAATTATTCTGTGTGGTTTCTCTTGTAGAAATTCTTCTGATGTCATTTTTCAATGTATATTGTTTGCATAATTAGCAACAGGAAAATTATTTAATTCCTTAAAAATTCCATCATGATGTACATCGTAATCCAGTGCTGGATGGAAGTGCTTATTTTTGGAAGCCTCTTTCCCAGCATAGAACCTAGCTTGAGGGAGCACAGATCAAAGATGTGGATAGAGGTATTGATTTAATTTTGTGATAATCTTTCAACTTTCAGTACTTACTCTTGGCTGCAAATATTTGTGCAATTGTATCACAACTTGCTGGTCTGCTTACTAGGATTCTGATGTCTGTACTTTAAGCATAGGGTCTTAAAGCATCCACAGTTCCTAAGAGTTGTCTGAAATGGTTTTACTCAAAACAACATGAGCTACAGTGAGATTTCATTGAGGTTAATAAAATACACGAGTCCTAGTAGGACAAACACACTTCTCTTTGTAGAAAGGTCAGTGAGAATGGGATATATATTTTAGGTTATGAGTAAGATCTGAGAAAAATTGAGGAGCATTTTTTTTTAGCAGAGTGATAAGCACCTGGAGGTTACTACCTTGGCGTAGGATTTGTTATCATTTTATCAATATCTGGATGAGCATTCAAAGTCCCATAACTTACTCAGTTTATGCATAAGGTGCAAGCACATGGAATTCACGCATGTCTGCTCTCATGCCCATCCTCTGGCCACCCTACCAGGTATAGGGTTCCTCTTGTCCTCATCTACCACCCAATCAACCTCCGTGTCAAGCACATAATTCTCCAGAACTTAGACAACCTCCAACGGGATCCCACCACCGAGCACATCTTTCCCACTCTCCCACCCCACTTTCTGCTTTCTGCAGGGATCACTCTCTACGTGACCCCTTGTCCATTTGTTGCTCCCAAATAATGTCTGTCCTAGCACTTATCCTTACAAGCGGACCAAGTGCTACACCTGCCTCTACACCCCCTTCCTGATGACCATTCAGGCCCCAAACAGTACTTCCAGGTGAGACATCACTACACCTGTGAGTCTGTTGGGGTCATATCCTGTGTCTGGTGCTCGCAGTGTGGCCTCCTGTACATTGGTCAGATGCAACGTAAATTAGGAGACCACTTTGCTGAGCACCTATGCTCCATCCGCCAGAAGAAGTGGAATCTCCCAGTGGCCACACATTTGCATTCCACTTTCAATTTCCATTCTGATATGTCAATCCACGGCATCCTCCACTGTTGCAATGAGGCCATACTCAGGTTGGAGGAACAACACCTTAGATTCCATTTGGGTAGCCTCCAACCTGATGGCATGAACATCGATTTCTCAAGCTTCTGGGTAATGCTTTTTTGGATTGGAGTAAAGAACTGCAGGTACTAGAAATTCAAAACAGGATCTGAAAATACTGTAAAGTACAGAGCAGGCTAGACAGCAATGATAGAGGAATAGAGAAGACGTTTCAGGTTACTGATCTTTCTTCAGAACTCTCCTTCACCCTTTTCTGCACCTTAAAACACAACTGCTTTCACATTTCTGGTTCTGAAGGAGAGCCATTGGTTTGAAATATAAGCGCAAGAGAAAAACCACCAAACCACTTCTTTTCCATGATTCCTAGACTCTGTGTGTGTGTGTGTGTGTGTGTGTGTGTGTGTGTCTTTTTCTCTCTCCACAGATGCTGCCTGAACTGCTAAGTCTTTGTTTAGTTTACTGAACATTGACAGCTAGGCTACCTCCATCATGAGATAAATTGCTTCTGTGATCATGTTCTATTGGCCTAATTCACACACCTATAATATACATGGATGGCTTAGAGAGCAAACATAATTCAAAAAATGTTGAGCTAAGTATGAACTTAACACTAATGTTAATTTTTCCTGAGGAGAAAGTGAAGTCATTCATGTGTTTATAAGATTGTTTTAAATCCCTCTGTGCATAGTGAATAACAGAAATCTTGCTTCATGCTGATTCCTTCTATTCTTTGATCTTAATCTCAAGGCAATGTCAATCATTGTGCCTTCATTTGTTTTTTTTTTGTTTTTGGTGCTTACAAACTGCAAAATTAACCAGTCATTCTGGGTTAAGTTGCTTTTCTCTTGAAAGACTATTTTTCCCAACTAAGTAGTACAAATAATACGAGTTAGTGGAGGAGAATACATATGTTACCTTCAAATGTAATGACTCTTACATGTTACATTGAATGCAATCAGTGTCTTCAACCTGAAACTGTTTCTGAAAAATTAAACTCTCAGAAATTACCCTGAAAGATTACTGAAGTGTGAAAGAGGCTGATAGAAGTGCAGAGGAAGGAAAAGTCTCCTGATGTACACAACTTGGCTACAAGGCCAATTTTGTGTCAAGAACATTATTCTGGGAAATTAGTTAAATAAAACCAATGGAAACAGGAAGATTTGATAGCTTGCCTTTTATAGAAGGGAAATAGAATTGAGGAACAGATTACTCAGCAAGGACAATGGAACAAATATTTCAGTACAGGTTTCCCCCACCATCCGAAGGTAGAGCGTTCCTATGAAACCGTTCGTAATCCGAAATGTCGTAAAGCGAAGAAGCAATTACCATTTATTTATATGGGAAAATTTTGTGAGCGTTCGCAGACCCAAAAATAACCTACCAAATCATGCCAAATAACACATAAAACCTAAAATAACGGTAAGATATAGTAAAAGCAGGAATGATATGATAAATACACAGCCAATATAAAGTAGAAATACTTCTCTACAACGATTGCCTGCACAGATCTCCGTAGCGAAAATCTCACACAAGCGCTCTCGGGAGAAAATCTCACACAAGCGCTGTTGGCATAAACGCGCTCTCCAGTAACCTTTAAACTATGAAGCTGCCAAATCTACCAAATAACACGTAAAAATACACAACCTAGATAAAGTAGAAATAATGTATGTACAGTGTAGTATCACTTACTTGAATTGGGAAAACAACACTGAGCACACTGACGGTGGTATGTTAGACTGAGTCATTGCAGGCTGGGTGGTGCAGTGGCCCCCACTCTCCGGGCCGCCGACCTGATATATTGCCATGAAAAATGCAACGGTAGCCAGGAGGCACACAGCACATCGTTAAGAAAAAAACTGAAATAAACGTGCTAATTACTTAGGTGCTGCCCGGCACGTAAATGTCGGCGCAGATCAGAGGCGAATGCCGATTGCATCGCCTCTGATCTGGGCTGACAATTACGTGCTAGGTGGCACCTAATTAATTAGCATGTTTATTTCGGCTTTTTTCTTAAAGATGTGCTGTGTGCCTCCCGGCTACAGCTGCGTTCTTCGCGAATCGGTACGGTATCTGTCCGGGGCCCGGGTGTTGGGGTGGTAGGACACGGGGGTGTCATCTCATCGTCGATCAGGGCAGGCAGCTCAATTTCTCCTATGACTGCCCGCCTCGATGTCGAAGGTCGAGGTTCGTCATCTGCTGTGGCTGATGTGGAAGGCTTGCTTGACTGCTGAGCCTCGCACATTTTTCTATCATACAGTTGTTTGTAAGCACTCAAACCATCCTGCAAATATCCCCTAAAGCAACGTACCCTTTCAAAATTAAAGTCGTACTTTATCATTGCAGCGAAAATCTCACGCAGTTGCTTCACTTTCTGCATTTGGTTTCGATTGTTGTCCTTTCCTCTTCCAATTGCATCAGTTCTTCATCTATCAGTTCTTGGTCATGGGATGCCAAAACCTCTTCAACATCATCTTCGTCAGCTTCCACAAGCCAAACTCACTTTGTCCTTGCTTCGTTCACCACGATCGAAATGCTTAATTATGTCTAGTTTTACGCTAAGTGTAACACCCTTACTCTTTCAGGTTTTTCTGACACCTTAGAACTCATCTTGCTAACGGCTGCTCAATGCAACGTGTTCAGCAATGCCGTTCCGAATCCGGAGCAAAGCGGCTGCTCGGGGCGTGCGCTGCCTTTTATTGCGCGCTGATTTTTTATTGCGCGCTGCCTTTCTTCGTAACAGTCAAAACACCTTCTGAAAGTGAAAACAGGGTACTAATGTAGGTCTTTTGTAACAGTGAGGTTTCATAAAGCAAACGTTCAAAAAGCAGGGGACACCTGTAATTGTTAAAAGAGACTGGATGAGTTCTTGATCAAAAAAACAGCACAATCCCAGAGGTTCTGTAATCCACGTGGGGAATGTTTCCTCAAGTAGACGCAGATTTTGTCAGTATTAGCATGCAATAGTTTCAACAGGTTTACAGCAGATTCAATTTTATTGGCTCCTCTCTCAACCGTGGAATATTTGGGTAGTGAAGAAGCATACAGTACATCAGGATGCTCTTCATTGACTACAGTTCTGTATTCAGTTCTATCATCGCCTCAAAACTAATCAATAAGCTTCAAAACCTAGACCTCAATACCTCCTTGTGCAACTAGATCCTCGATTTCCGCACTTGCAGATCCCAGTCAGTTCAGATTGGCAAAATAATTCTATTTCATTGCAAGCATCAAGGAGGAGGTGTAGGAGCCTGAAGACACACGCTTAATGATTCAGGAACAGCTTCTTCCTCTCTGCCATCAGATTTCTGATTTGAGCATTGAACGCTTGAATAATACTGTACTGCCACATTTCTACAAATTTCACGACACATCTGGTAATATTAAAACTGATTCTGATTCAGATTCCACAATCACCATCAACTTCACCATGCTGTGTGCTTAGCCACATGTTGTACCTGCTTCATATTTATGACAGAGGCTAAGCACAGCTCCAATGACATAATTAATTTGCCGATGACACCACTGTCATTGGCTGAATCAAAGTTGGTAATGAATCAGGAAATACAGTGCCTTAAAAAGGTAATGTGCACCCACAAGTATTTTGCACAAAAAGTATATTTATTTAAGAGTGGCAAGGAAGAAGCCCTGGCTAAAAAACAGCATATCCTTGCCTGTAAAGACTTTGCAAAGTGTCATTTAGAAGATACTCTAAAGATGTGGAACAAGGTTTTGTTGTCAGATGGAACTATTTGGCCTCAACATTAAGCAGCACAAGCAGTGTAAATCTAATACTGCACATCAGTCAGGTAACACCATCCTTGCTCTATGTTGGAGGTAGTATGCTGCAGGGATGCTTTCAGCAGCAGGGACTGTAAATCTGGTCAGGATTGGTAGGAAGATAAATGCTGCTAAATACAAAGAGATGCTGGATAAAAACTGCTAGCCCCTGCAAGAAAACTTAATTTGGGGAGGAAGTTTGTCTTTCAGCAGGACAATGACCCAGTGCACACTGCCAGAGCAACCATGGAGCAGCTTCATATGAAGAGAATTGATATCCTTGAGTGGCCCAGTCAGTGTCCTGACCTTAACCAGATTGAACATCTGTGGCAAGACCTCAAGATTGCTGTCCACTGCTGGTCCCTAATTAACCTGATACAGCTTGAGCAATTTTGCAAGAAGGACTGGGCAAATCTTGCTCTATCACATTGTGCAAAGCAAATAGAGACTTTTCCAAAAAGACTACTGGCTGTAATAGCTGCAAGAGGTGGTTTAACTAAGTAGTGAGTAAAGGGGGATGAATACTTTTGAACTGGCATTTCAGTTTTTGTACTTATAGATTTTTATGATTTACAATTTTCCTGGTTTTTAGGTTTTACTGTGAAAAATGAGCATATAATTCCTAAATAAAAAATTCTCAGTTAAATTGGTCAAAATCCCTGTTAGTAATACTCATTTATGTGAACAAAAGATTGCGGGCTGAGTACCTTTACAAGGCTCTGCAGGACGGAGATCAAAAATTGGTTGAATGGTGCCACAACAATAACCTCTTACTTAATGTCAGCAAAATGAAGGAGCTGATTATTGACTCTAAAAGGAGGAAATCAAAGGTCCTTAAGCCAATTCTCATCAGGTAGTCAGAGGTGGAGAGGGTCAGTAACTTTAAATTCATCATCATTATTATTTCAGAGGATCTGTCCTGGGTCCAGCATGTATGTGCCATTACTTAGAAGTCACAGCAGCGCCTCTACTTTTTTAGAAGTTTGCTAAGTTTCAGCATGTCATCTAATACTTCGACAAACTTCTGTGGAAGTGTGATGGAGAGTATATTGACTGGTTGATTCATGACCACGTATGAAAACACCAATGCCCTTTAATGGAAAATGTGCAAGAAGTAATGGGTACAGCCCTGCACATAATGGCAAAACCCTCCCCACCTGTACATCTGCAAGGAGTGCTGTCTCAAGAAAGCAGCATCCATCATCAAGGACTCCCACCATCCAGGCCATGCTCCCTTCTGACTGCTGACATCAGTAAGAAGATACTGGAGCCTCAGGACCACCAAGTTCAGGAATAGTTATTACCCCTCAACCATCAGGCTCGTGAACCAGTGGAGATAACTTTACTCACCCAACACTGAACTGTTTCCATGACCAATGGACTCAGTTTCAAGAACTTTTCATTTCAGGTTCTCAAAAATTTATTGCTTATGTATTTATTATTAAAATTTTGTTTTTTTTCCTCTTTGTATTTGCATAGTTTGTTGCCTTTTGCATGAGTTGTTTGTCCATTTCGTTGTTTGCATTTCTTCATTGATTCTATTGTGTTTCTTTGTAATTACTGCAAATGCCTGGAAGAAAAGGAATCTCAGGGTATATGGTGAAATATATGTACTTTGATAATAAATTTACTTTGAACATTAAGCATGATTAATACAACTACAACTTTTGTAAACACGAGGAAATCTGCAGATGCTGGAATTTCAAGCAACACACTCTTACTAGCTCTTCTTTCAGTTAGTCCTGATGAAGGGTCTCGTCCCGAAACGTCGACTGTACCTCTTCCTATAGATGCTGCCTGGCCTACTGCGTTCACCAGCAACTTTTATGTGTGTTGCTACAACTTTTGTAGCTGGCTTTGATAAATTAATTTAAATTAACAAATGGATCTGGAATTTCTGCTGGTGTGACTTAGACCCAAATGAAGAAAAATACTGGTACCTTTCAGTACTTACTTTAAGTTTACATGTTTCTGAACAACCATTCTTTTTGTGTTTCCTTTTGAAAGATTTGATGGGGTTGTGCCTGCAGATGGGCTGCAAAGTAGTGTTGGCAATTGGTATTTGTTCTGTTTCCTACTTGCTGACAGTATTGAACAGTCCTGGGTAAGTGGTATCCAGGATAAATGCAGTGCCAAAATCCAAACGCATTATTTTGATGCTATAGCTAATCCCCAATCTTCGATCATCTACTGTTTGCTGAACAAGCATATTTTCTTCATGTCTCAAGATGTGTTGCTTCCTGACCTTTGCATGGCATGTTGAATAAGTTTTGAATGTGCTAAATTTAAACAGAACTTTCCATTGTGGATTATATTTACTGAGTTCCAGCAAGCCACTATTCATCTCAATAAACTGCTGGGTGTTAGAGAAAATAGACTTTCATCAAGTTTATGAAGGTGAACTTGGGTCAGAGGAGAAAAAAAATCTGCAGTAAACTACTTTTCATCCAATTTCCACAAGAGTATACAGTTTTCTGATTGCCATCCATCACATGGATTATAAACTCAGATTTGCTGAGCCACCAGCATTCTCCTCATGAACTTTTATTTAACTGATGACTATTATGGTTTCTGAATTTAAAAGTAAAATAAGGATGTATTTTATTTCATCGAAGTGTTGCTGTCATAATCTTAGCTCCAAAATGTACGGTGTCTTGAAAAAGTATTCAGCCCCCCACAACTATTTTCACTTTTTACTGTCCCATTTTCTAACATTTAAAATATATTGAAGTAGGATTTTTTTTTGAGATAAACTGTAAAACATTGTGCATCATGTCAAATCAAAAGAAAAATTTCAAAACCTGTCAACAATTTACTAGAAATTAAAAACCAAAATTGTAAGGCTGAAAAAGTATTCATCCCTGTTGTAATTACTATGCTAACTTTCCTCAGGAGCAATACTGTATATTACCTTACCAACTCACCCAATTCCTTGATGTAGGAAATTGGAGGATCACCCATTTTCAATGAATGAATAAGAATAAGTACCTCCTCTCTCGGTAAGGTCCAACAATATGGTAAATTTTCAACTAATGAAACCAAAGTAAAGACGAGTACATTGAAGGCAAATCAGGGAAATGATAATAGAAAAGCACAAATCTGGGGAAGGGTACAAGGTCACCTGAAAGGCATTCAATATATCTCAAAACTCAGTGCAGTCCATTGTGGAAAGTGGAAAAAATATGAATGCACAGCCAGAGCAACACTCACAACAAGCTGGAGGGACTCAGCAGGTCAGGCAGCATCCGTGGAAATGATCAGTCAACGTTTTGGGCCGGAACCCTTCGTCAGGACTGAAGAGGGAAGGGGCAGAGGCCCTATAAAGAAGGGGGGGGGGGGAGGGTGGGAAGGAGAAGGCTGGAAGGTTCCAGGTGAAAAACCAGTAAGGGGAAAGATAAAGGGGTGGGGGAGGGAAAGCAAAGAGGGGATAGGCAGGAAAGGTGAAGAAGGAAAAGGGGAAAGCACAATGGGTAGTAGAAGGAGGCAGAATCATAAGGGAGGTAGTAGTCAGCTGGGGGAGGGGGCAGAGTGCTCCTCCGCAACTTCCGCCACCTTCAACAGGACCCCACCACTAAGCACATCTTTCCCTCTCCACCCCTCTCCACTTTCTGCAGGGATCGTTCCCTCCGCAACTCCCTGGTCCACACGTCCCTCCCCACGGTTCTCCTACCCAGCACTTATCCTTGTAAGCGTAAGTGATACATCTTTCCCTACACCTCCTCTCTTGCCACCATTCAGGGCCCCAAACAGTCCTTCCAGTTGAGGCAACACTTCACTTGTGAGTCTGTTGGGGTCATCTATTGCATCCGGTGCTCCCGGTGCGGCCTCCTCTACATCAGTGAAACCCGACGCAGATTGGGGGACCGCTTCGTTGAGCACCTCCGCTCCGTCCACCAAAACAGACAGGATCTCCCAGTAGCCACCCACTTCAACTCTGCTTCCCATTCCCATTCAGACATGTCCATACATGGCCTCCTCTACTGCCATGATGAGGCTAAACTCAGGTTGGAGGAGCAACATCTCATATACCGTCTAGGTAGTCTCCAGCCTCTTGGTATGAACATTGAATTCTCCAACTTCCAGTAATTCCCTCCCCCTTCCTTCCCCTATCCCAGTTTCACTCTGCCCCCTCCCCCAGCTGCCTACTACATCCCTTATGTTTCCGCCTCCTTGTACTACCCATTGTGCTTTCCCCTATTCCTTCTTCACCTTTCCTGTCTATCCCCTCCCTGCTTCCCCTCCCCCACCCCTTTATCTTTCCCCTTACTGGTTTTTCACCTGGAACCTACCAGCCTTCTCCTTCCCACCCTCCCCCCACTTTCTTTATAGAGCCTCTGCCCCTTCCCTCTTCAGTCCTGACGAAGGGTTCCGGCCCAAAATGTTGACTGATCATTTCCACGGATTCTGCCCGACCTGCTGAGTTCCTCCAGCGTGTTGTGAGTGTTGCTTTGACCCCAGCACCTGCAGAGTATTTTGTATTCACAATGCACAGCTAGACTGCCTAGGTCAGGCTGCTACTCCAAATTTAGTCGCCGGAGAAGAATGACACTTGTACTGTGACACCAACATTCACTCCGAGTGAGCTGCAGAAATCAGTGGCTCCAACTAGAGATGAAGTTCATGGCTCCACAATCTCTATGACCTTGCACAAAAAAGGTATTTAAGGAAGAGTGCAAAGAGGAAGCCCTGGCTAAAATAAAAAACTATACTACCCAATAAAGAATTTACAAAGTGTCATTTAGAAGATACTGTAAAGATGTGGAAAAAGGGCTTGTGGTTCCATGAGACTAAAATGGAAATTTTGGCCACAATACTAAATGGTACATGTGACGTAAGTCTAATACTGAGCATCAGCTTAGTAACACTAGTCCTACTGTAAAGTATGATGAAGGTAGCATCATGCCATGGGGTGCCTTTCAGAAGCAGGGTCTGGAAATCTGGTCAGGATTGATGTGAAGATGAATGCTGCTAAAAAGAGAGATATTGAATAAAAACCTGATAGCCTCTGCCAGAAAGCTTAAGCTGGAGAGGAAGTTCATCATTCAGCAGGACAATGACCAAGAGCAACCATGGAGTTGCGTCAAATGAAGAAAAGTGATGTCCTTGAGTGGCCCAGTCAGAGTCCTGACCTTGACCCAATCGAACGTCTCTGGCAAGAACTCAAGATTGCTGTCGACTCCCCAATTAACCTGGCACAGGTTGAGCTATTTTGCAAGGAGGAATGGACAAAGCTTGCTCCATCACTGTGCAAAGTTAATAGACACTTAGCCAAGAAAAAAACTACTGGCTGTAATAGCTGCGAGAGGTGGTTCAACTAAGCAGTGAGCAAAGGGGGATGAATAATATTGAACTTCTGACACTTTGGTTTTTAAATTTTTAGTTTTTCATGCCTTACAATTTTCTCTGTGTTTTGGGCACCACTCTGAAAAAAGGAGCATGTGATTCATAAATAAAAATTCTCCGTTAAATTGATCAAAATCCCTGGTTGTCTTATGGGTAAAAAGGATTGATGGCTGAATATTTTTGAAGCACTGTGCATATTAATATTTATTTGTATTATTTGAACCAATATTGTAAACAGGAATTAAAAAAAAAGATTGCAGCATCTTTGGATGAAATAGATTCAGTCATTGTAGGACGTTTGGATGAGAGCCTGCAGGCTCAGTACCTCCCTATATTAATGTAAAATAGCAATGTTAGAAAGACTATTAAAAACCTAAGTCAGAATTCCTAAAAAAAAACATTTGGCAAACAGGAACCTTTCTCAGCAAAGGGGAAGGCTTTAGGCGAATGGGTTATAGTCCATAAGACATAGGAGCAGAATTGACCCATCTGACCCATCGAGTCTGCTCCGCCATTCAATCATGACTGATCCTTTTTTTCTGTCTTCTCCTCAACCCCAGTTCCCGGCCTTCTCCCCATAACCTTTGATGCCATGTCCAATCAAGAACCTATCAATCTCTGCCGTAAGTACACCCAACAACTTGGCCTTCAAGCTGCATGTGGCAACAAATTCCACAAATTCACCACCCTCTGTCTAAAGAAATTTCTCCACACCTCTGTTTTGAAAGGGCGCCCCTCTATCCTGAGGCTGTGCCCTCTTGTCCTAGACTCTCCCACCATGGAAAACATCCTTTCTATATCTACTCTGTCTAGGCCTTTCAACATTCGAAAGGTTTCAATGAGATCCCCCCTCATCCTTCTGAATTCCAGCGAGTACAGACCCAGAGCCATCAAACATTCCTCGTGTGATAATACTTTCATTCCTGGAATCATCCTTGTGAACCTCCCCTCGACCCTCTCCATGCCAGCACATCTTTTCTAAGATGTGGGGCCCAAAACTCTTCACAGTACTCAAGGTGAGGCCTCACCAGTGCCCTGTAAAGCCTTAGCATCACCTCCTTGCTCTTGTATTCTAGACCTCTTGAAATGAATGTTAACATGGCATTTGCCTTCCTCACCACTGACTCAACCTGTAAGTTAACCTTCAGAATGTTCTGCACAAGAACTCCCAAGTGCCTCTGCATCCCAGATTCCTGGATTTTCTCCCCATTTAGAAAATAGTCTGCACATTTATTTCTACTATCAAAGTGCAAGACCATACATTTTCCAACATTGTATTCCATTTGCCACTTCCTTGCCCACTCTCCTAATCTGTCTTAAGTCTCTCTGCATCCTACCCGTTTCCTCAACACTACCTGCTCCTCCACCAATCTTAGGGATTAGATATGAACAGTATAAATGTGACATAGCGGAGGTTTGTAGGAAGTGGTTGGAGGAAGTACTGCATGTGAGCATTTGAAAATTTCATTTTTGAAGTTAAAAATGCAGAGTTAAATTATCTGAAGCTGCTGTAGTTGAGAGTCCATTACAGAACCTGATACAGATTTTTTTTCATGGAAGGTGGAAAGCTGTTAGAAAGGCGTGAATGTGCAAATAGTTTGCTGCAGAATTGGAAAGAAAAGATCTATTTCTGGAGATCGCTTGGCTGTGGTTTGATACAAACTGTAAATATTAAGTAAAGAAAGTATAATTAACCTGAACAAAGATATGTTGGAAGATGGTTTGTTAGACATTGAATGTTGGTCTACAAGGATAGATGCAAGTGTCTTTATGTGGATCTGATAATGGTAGGTTTGAAATGAAGGGAGTCGGTGCCTGGGATTTCTCTCGAATGTCAGTTAGCAGGTAAGTTATGAGATTAACTTCAATGCAACCGATTGATGAGTATACAGCAGGGACAGGCATTTGTGAAAAAGATAGTGTATCCTTTGGGGGAAAAAAGGGAGACAAGCAAGGTGAACTTGTCTGGAATAATTTTTGTGATTAAGAGGAAGGAAGGGTGCAGCAGCAGCAATGGAAGCTGAATAAAAGAACAACCTGCTGGAGAAACTCATTGAGTCAAAGCAGCAAATGTGGAGACAAAGGGATAGCCTACATTCAAGATTGAGTCAATACTATCTATCAGGGCTGCTTTTCATTTGTGTTCCATGGCAATTGGATAGATGCCCTGGAATCACAGCAGCCTTAAAAATGATGGCATGAACATCGATTTCTCTAACTTCCAGTAATTTCTCCCCCTCCCTTTTTTCTCTTTTTCTTTTCCACATTTTGGCTCCCCTCATTTTCTCACATGCCTATCATCTCCCTCTGGTGTCTGGTGCCCTTCTTTCTTCCTTTCCTCCCATGATTCACACTTCTTGCTTGTCAGATTCTTTCTTCTTCAGCTCTTTACCCTTTCCACCTATCACCTCTCAGATTCTCACTTCATATCCCCTCCCCCACCCACCCACCTTCCCATGCACATGACTTCACTTGTCACCTGTCAACTTGGAATCCTTCCTCTACACCCATTTCTTAATCTAGCTTCTTTCTTCCTTTCCAGTTCTAATAAAAAGTTTTGGCCTGAAACATCAAGTCTGTATTCCTCTCCATAATTGCTACCTGAACCACTGAGTTCCTCCAGCATTTTGTGTGTGTTACTTAAGAATAACAAGCACAGGTTCTTGCATTTGGTGGTGGTGGTAGGGGATAAGGGTGAGGGGTTCAGAGATGTTAGATGGATTCACTATTTTCATGAAGTCCAATAAGTCTGCTTAATCTTTAAACTGAGACAGCTGGTAGGTAGAGCATTTGTGAGTAAAGATGGAAAATGAAATAATGATGATTTCTTCTGTATCAACTGAATATACCACAGGAAGAGAGGGTAAATATTGTAATGGGACAACTGGGGCAACAAATAATGTGAATTTTATAGAAGAGCTGAGATTGATGGAACAGTGTGTATTCTCACACAAGAGGAAGGTGATGCACAGTGTAATATATTACAATTAGCTCCGTAACACTGTAGTGAAGAGTAGAGGAGTCAGCAAACAAGGAATATGGATAAACAGGAGAAAATCTACAGATGCTGGAAATCGGAGAAACACACACAAAATGCTGGAGGAACTCAGCAGGCCAGGCAGTATCTATGGAAAAAAGTACAGTCGATGTTTCAGGCCAAAACCCTTCGGCAGTACTGATGGGTAGCTGGTGGCTTTGCCTGTAAGACTGTGTTGATGAGTGTTCTGATAAGCGTTTCAGAGAATTGGAAAGATATGATTGCCCCAGGCAGGTTGCAAAGGAGATACATCAGTAATTTGCCTGGACTTCTGCTTGCAAGGATAAGTGCCAGGAGGGAGATCGGTGGGGAGGGACGAATGGACAAGGGAGTCGCATAGCGAGCAATCCCTGCGGAAATCAGAAAGTGGGGATGAATGAAAGATGTGCTTGGTGGTGGGATACCATTGGAGATGGTGGAAGTTCCAGAGAATTATGTGCTGGACGCAGAGGCAGATAGGATGGTAGGTGAGGACAAGACAAACCCTATCCCTGGTAGGGAGGCTGGAGGATGGAGTAAGAGTAGATGTGCGTGAGATGGAAGAGATGTAGTGGAGGGCCGCTTTGATGGTGGAGGAAGGAACGCCCCTTTCTTTGAAAAAGGAGGACACCTTTTTTAAACTTATCCTTGCAAGTGGAACAAGTGCTACACTGCCCCTACACTTCCTCCCTCACTACCATTCGTGGCCCCAAACAGTCCTTCCAATTGAGACAACGCTTCATCTGTGAGTCTGTTAGGGTCATATACTGTATCCAGTGTTCCCGGTATGGCTTCCTGTATACCGGAAATACCCAATGTAGATTGGGAGACTGCTTTGCCAAGCACCTACGCTCCATCCACCAGAAGAAGCGGGATCTCCCACTGGCCACCAGTTTTAATTCCACTCCCATTCCCATTCCAATATGTCAATCCATGGTCTCCTCTACTGTCGCCATGAGGCCCCACCCAGGTTAGACAAACAGCACCTTATATTCTGTCTAGATAGCCTCCAACCTGATGGCATGAACATCAATTTCTCGAACTTCCAGTAATGCCCTGCCCCCACCATTCCCCATCCCCTTTTCCATCTCTCAACTTATCTCCTTACCTGCCCATCGCTTCCCTCTGGTGCTGCTCCCCCATTTTCTTTCTTCCATGGCCTTCTGTCCTCTCCTATCAGACTTCCCCTTCTCTAGCCCTGTATCTCTTGCACCTATCAACTCCCCAGCTCTACCCTCCTCCTCCCAGTTTCACCTTTCACCTTGTATTTCTCTCTCCCCTCCCGTACCTTCTAAATCTACTCCTCATCTTTTTTTTTTCTCCAGTCCTGCTGAAGGCTCTTGGCCCAAAACGTCGACTGTGTTTTTTTTTATAGATGCTGCCTGGCCTGCTGAGTTCCTCCAACATTCTGTGTGTGTTGCTTGGTTTTCCAGCATCTGCAGATTTTCTCTTGTTTGAGAAAATCTGGAGTGCACCGCCTAAGGGGACATCAGTGATAGAGCTTCTCACAACATATAAGATGTATCAAGGTGAGCACTTGAATTGTGAAAGAATAGGATGCTACAGGACAGGTGCCTGCAAATGGACTAAGGATACATGGATACTTAATTGTCAGCAGGACAGGATGAACAAAGGGCTCTGCTTTGTGCTGCATTGCTCATTGTGTCCCTGTAGGCTCATTCAAGCAACATGTACTTGCAAAGAATTGCATTCCTGGTAACCAAGCAATGGTATTGTTGTTATTTTCAAACATTAAAAATACTTTTTCCCAATTTGAAACATATGTTTTTGAATTACTGACATTTCTTTGAATAATGAATGTAATTTGTGTATATATAAATTACTACTGCATGCATTATTAGTTTACTTTTCTGGGTAGAAAATCAGTTTGATGGATTCAAGTTCATTGAAACATTAAGATTTCTCGATTTCAAGAATGAACTTTCTAGCTATGTTTTTCAGCACAGAATATACTGGAATATGATATCCATACTGGTTGAAGATTACAAAATTTTAGTTTATAGTTTATATCATCATTTTCTACTTGGAATTTATGTCTGCACATGAAAACACAGTAACAATTGGTTTCTGATGTTCCTGCACCATTACACTTTGTGAAATGACAATTGCCCATAGTATTTGTTGGTAACCCTATAAAAATAATAGAAGTAATTGTGCCTGGAGAATATGGTATATGATTGAAAGGCTGGTGTACCAGAAGTAGAATCAGGTTTATTATCCCTAACATATGTTATGCAATTTGTTGTTTTGCAGCAGCAGTAAAGTACAATACATAATAATAAATGCTGTAAGTTACAATAAGAAATATAAAAAATAAACAAGTAGTGCAAAAAGCGAGCAAAAGTGAGGTAGTGCTCATGGGTTTATGGTCTGTTCAGAAATCTGATGGCGGAGGTGAAAAGCCTGTTCCTAAAATGTTGAGCGCATGTCTTCAAGCTCCTGTACCTCCACTCTGATGGTAGCAATGAGAAGAGGATACAGTATGTCCTGGATGGTGAGGGTCCTTCAAGATGGATACCATTTTTTTGAGGCATTGCCTTTCGAAGGTGTCCTCAGTGGTGGGGAGGCTAGTACCCATGATGGAGCTCTGCAGCTATTTCCAGTCCTGGTACCTCCATACCAGACAGTGATACAAGCAGTCAAAATGCTCTCCACAGTCCATTTGTAGAAATTTGCTGGACTCTATCGTGACACTCCGAATCTCCTCAAATTCATAATGCAATGCCTCCTAAGGTTTTGATGTGCCTTCTTCATAATTGCATCAATATGTTGAGCCCAGGATAGATCTTCAGCGATGTCGACATCTAAGAATTTGAACTGTAAACCAGCATAAAACAGCAACATTTAGTCAAACTGACTTTATTGATTGGTTTCCATCTTATGATGAATTCAGTCATGTGCAATGTAAATGCATTATTGCATAAGCAGTTTTAATACTGAGATTATATCTATCTTAAAGTATTTAACCTATAGATTGACAGTACAAGCAAGTGTACATTGATAGAATAATAATTCTTTATCATAGCAGTTTAATTAAAGAATGCACTGGGGTTCTGGTATTGGCTTATTCTGTAAGTACTTGTTGCACAATTGAGAGCTTTATTTGTTTTTTCTCATCAATGAAGGATGTTTTTCCATGTAGATATTTTATGCTAATTTTAGATGTTTCATGCTTATGATTTACAATCACTGTGAGATTATTCCTGCTTTTTTTCAGTTGTGAAAGAGCTCATTGATTTGTTTACGATGTATAAAATTCCTATTAATTTTCTCTCTTTGTATTCATCAGGGGACTCTGCACAGCTCAGTTTGAGGATTGGATTCCTGATCGCTGGTGTCTATGATGTTCCAATCATAGTCACAGATTCTGGCAACCCTCCATTATCAAGCACCACTGCTATTAAAGTGAAAGTGTGTCCTTGTGATGAGCATGGAGACTGTACAGCCATTGGGGCTATTGCAGCAGCTGGATTGGGTACCGGAGCCATTATAGCAATCCTCCTATGCATCATCATTTTGTTAAGTAAGTAATGAAGGTAGAATTAAACAATGATTAAAGTCTCTGTGTGCCATACTAACAATATAATACTTGTTCCTTCAGTTCTCGTCTTGCTATTTGTGATATGGATGAAACGCAGGGATAAGGAACGACAAACGAAACAACTTCTAATTGATCCAGAGGACGATGTCAGGGACAACATTCTGAAATACGACGAGGAGGGTGGTGGAGAAGAGGATCAGGTAAGACTGTATTTGAACATAATTCTGCTATACAATATATTAACTACATATCTGAAGTTCATTCTGGGCAGACTTACGTGTTAGAAGATTTGATGTGCATCTTAAAGAGAAAATGTTGCAGTTCACAAAAACTCAGTGTAGCTCTTATAGAACATTGACTTAAAATCTGTACTGCAGAGGTAGGGAAGTCAAAAGGACTAATGTACCTTTGTTGCAGTGTATCAACTTCTGTGATACAAGTGCAATTTTGTTTTCTCCAGTTCATTGATTTTGTTTAAAGATCCACAGAAATAAAAAATTTACTGAAGTAAGTGATTGTGCAGTGTTCAGCACTTCCCCTACATTTGACCTTGGCAATAACATTAGTGAAGCAGAATAGATGATAAACTGATTTTATCATCTAATAAGAGCAATGAAGCACCACATCTGCAAAAGGATTCTGCATCAGCATGATACATTAGAAATTATTTCAGCATAACAAGGTTGAGCTTTGTGTTCATTGCCCCAGATGTTGTGGGGGAAAATCATGTAAGTCCCAGCAAGTTTTGAATCTCTATCTTTGCTTTTTGAAAATGCATAAATCCTGAAATTCCTAACAGCATGAGCCAGTATTTTTCCAGCTACTTTCTGCCATTCACTTCCTCATTGTCCAGTCACAGAGTGGACTTTCAAACTTAGGATAGAGATAGGATCTATGGGCATTTAGAGAATCATGGTCTGATCAGGGACTGTCAGCATGGCTTTGTGAAGGGCAAATCATGTCTAACAAGCCTCATAGAGTTCTTTGAGGAGGTGACCAGGCATATAGGTGAGGGTAGTGCAGTGGATGTGATATATATGGATTTTAGTAACGCATTTGACAAGGTTCCACAAGGTAGGCTTATTCAGAAAGTCAGAAGGCATGGGATCCAGGGAAGTTTGGCCAGGTGGATTCTGAATTGGCTTGCCTGCAGAAGGCAGAGGGTCGTGGTGGAGGGAGTACATTCAGATTGGAGGGTTGTGACTAGTGGTCTCCCACAAGGATCGGTTCTGGGACCTCTACTTTTCGTGATTTTTATTAACGACCTGGATATGGGAATAGAAGGGTGGGTTGGCAAGTGTGCAGATGACACAAAAGTTGGTGGTGTTGTAGATAGTGTAGAGGATTGTTGAAGATTGCAGAGAGACATTGATAGGTTGCAAAAGTGGGCTGAAAAGTAGCAGATGGAGTTCAACCCAGAGAAGTGTGAGGTGGTACACTTAATGGCAGGATACTTGGTAGTGTGGAGGAGCAGAGGGATCTGGGGGTACATGTCCATAGATCCCTGAAAATTGCCTCATAGGTAGATAGGGTAGTTAAGAAAGCTTATGGGGTGATAGCTTTCGTAAGCCGAGGGATAGAGTTTAAGAGTCGCGAGGTAATGATGCAGCTCTATAAAACTCTGGTTAGGCCACACTTGAAGTACTGTGTCCAGTTCTGGTTGCCTCACTATAGGAAGGATGTGGAAGCATTGGAAAGGGTACAGAGGAGATTTACCAGGATGCTGCCTGGTTTAGAGAGTATGCATTATGATCAGAGATTAAGGGAGCTAGGGCTTTACTCTTTGGAGAGAAAGAGGATGAGAGGAGACATGATAGAGGTGTACAAGATATTAAGAGGAATAGATATAGTGGATAGCCAGCACTTCTTCCCCAGGGCACCACTGCTCAATACAAGAGGACATAGCTTTAAGATAAGGGGTGGGAAGTTCAAGGGGGATATTAGAGGAAGGTTTTTTACTCAGGGAGTGGTTGGTGCGTGGAATGCACTGCCTGGGTCAGTGGTGGAGGCAGATACACAAGTGAAATTTAAGGGACTACTAGACAGGTATATGGAGGAATTTAAGGTGGGGGGTTATATGGGAGGCAGGGTTTGAGGGTCGGCACAACATTGTGGGCCGAAGGGCCTGTACTGTGCTGTACTTTTCTATGTTCTATGTTCTATAGAGAATCAATTTGCAGCAGGTCTGATCTAATGCAGGATCATTAACTAAACGGAGGCAAATGTCTCCGTGGGAGCAAGGTAAGTTTTAATTCATTTTCAATTTTAACGCTGTCTTACTTAATAGTTTTCAATTGTTTTGAGTACATTTGTTTTTTTTTTATTTTTAATTAACTTTTAAAACTTTTTTCTAAATAAAAATCCAAGAATCAACCTGCAAGCAAAACTGTTAATTTTGTGGTTGCACTAATCATATTGTATGAATTATTAGCTGGAGCAATTTCAGCTTCTGTCTTCTGTTAATTCTAAAGTAAGTGTTGCATGTAACAGAGTTCTGGATCGATTGATTACATGTTCCCAAGTTATGTTTATAATCTCTGCTGTTGAATTGTGTCAGTGCATTCTGTTTACAAGAAATTAAGAATGGAATGTACAATACATGTGTACCAAGTTTAAGCTCAAGTTCAAGGTTTATTATCATTCAACCATACATGAATACCCATGAATATAGCCAAACAAAGCAGCATTACTCTGGAGCCAAGGTGCAAAGTTTAATACCAATAGTCATTCATAGCAAAGGCATATATAGCATATATAAGACAGGAGTAAAATACAGTCACACAAAAAATATATAGTCCAAGTCCCTGAGTCTATGAATATTGCAGCAGTCTGCAGTCAAACAAAATATAGCTTGTCATCTTCCGAGTGAACACTGGGAGGGTACAACTGACGCCAGCATAGGCACTGTGCTACACCACCTCCAGCCTCTGGTGGAGTGCCTGACTCTGACACTTCCCTCTGGGCAGCTGCAAGCAGGTGACCCTGTAGCTCAAGTCTTAATCCTTGCTATGGGGTGGCATGGTAGCATAGTAGTTAGCACAACGCTTTACAGTACCAGTGACACGGGTTCAATTCCCACTGCTGTCTGTAAGGAATTTGTACGTTCTCCCCATGACCTCATGGGTTTCCTCCGGATGCTGTGGTTTTCTCCCATAGTCCAAAGACATACCGATTGGTAGGCTAATTGGTCATTGTAAATTGTACTGTCATTAGGTGAGGTTAAATTCGTGGAATTGTTGAGCAGCATTGCTCAAAGGGACAAAAGGGCCTATTCTGTGCTTTATCTGAATTTATAGATATATAAATAATATTAAAAATAAAGAGGTCCTGCAGTTCTACCACCGTTCACCAATAAACCATTGAATTGGACCTGCAGCATTCCACAGCACCAATGTTCAACAGGGTCTTGTGATCACAACAAGAGTGACTATAATTTCTAAAATGTACAGTGTAATTTCTATCCGAGTGAAACTTCACAGTCATTTGGTAATTAATACAAAATGTATTCAAAATTCTATAGATTTTTAAAATCTATTACTCTCTGGAACTGGCTTCCTGGTCAGATTATTGTGATAAAGAGGACTGAACATTGGGTTCATTTTCCACAGTGTGCCACTTTCAGGCATCTCTTAAAAAAAATGGGAGTACATTCTAAAACTTAGTTAAGCTTTCTGTTACAGATTATTGTGAAGGTGACAATACTAATCAAGAAAGGTATTGTTCTGAAGGAAGAGAATTGAGCAGTCAGCATATAGATTTCATTGGTTAGGACTGAGAAGCACAAAGAAATCTGTCAAAATTTTGACATGATTCAAAAGGTCGCGCGGTAATGAATGTAAGAAAGACAAAGCAAACCTCTGAAGAATTTACAGAAGTGTGCACAATCGGTAGGATGGTGATGGGGATTGTTATTACTCTAAAGTTCATAGAGACACACAGGAGCAGCCTCTTGGGCCACTCACCATCAACTCAGATTCTTCCAATCATCTGTACACTCAAGGTATTTTACAGTGGCCAATTAAGCTGCCAACTTGTGCATCTTAGCAATATGTGTGGAAAATGGCAGAGATGTGGCATTTCAGCTGTAAGCTTAGATCGGAAAAGTTGCCCTGGTTCTTGTTGGAGCAGAGAAAATTGAGAAGAGATTTGACAGAAGTGTACAAGATTATGACTGGTAAGTAGAGTGAAACTCTTTACAATAACATCAAAAACACATATTTATAATTTTGGGCAATATATACAAAGGGAGATGTGAGAAAGAGAGTCATTGGGATCTAGACTTCACTGCCAGTTATGGTAGTTGAACAAAAACAATCAGTCTTCTAAAAGGAAATGTTTTAGCACTTGAGGAGGATTGATTTGCAAACTAATGAGGATAGACTAGGGGAATGGAACCAATGGAGTTTCTCTGTTATTGGTTAGAAATGACTCAATGACTCAATTGTCCTACTGGGTTGTAACTATTCTGTAAATGAAGAGAAGATTAAAAAGTTCAATAGATTATTGTACATGTCCATTCGAAATTTTACTAAAAATTGGAGCAAACATTATCCTTTTCATCAACCCACCCCATCTTGACATGATGTAGACACAGCTTGATCTATTTTCAGTCACAAAATTTGTTAAGCCATAGATTTATGCTTCTTCTATTTATTGTTCATAATTACGAGTGTGATGGAGCAAGCTCTAAGTTCTTGTTACTGTACAATTATATTGTAGACTCCAAGGTTTTGGGATGAAATACACTCTTGAGTTTTGATACCTGAATGGAAACTTCCTGAGTTAATTTTTTAAAGATAGCACAAATACATATTGGTTTCCTTCCATTAATACTAATGTGCTGAGAGAGAGAGTGAAGAAACCAGCACTGTTAGAAGTTAGTTTAATTAATCCCTGCTCTACATTATTAATAATAACTATTTTTTCCTGAATGTTTTATTCTGTGTATTTATTTTAGTTTTTTCATATTGGTTGGGGTTGTAAGCGTGTAATATGCTGCACTAAGCACAAGAATCAGAAGTCTGTTGAAATATTAAGGAATGATGACTTATTTTGGTTTCTTCCCAATATGTCAAAAGCTTAGGCTTCAAAGGATTTTTTTACACCATCACTTGTGCCTTGTAGGACCATCAAGGAAATCAGTGAAACATCAGCATTGACTAATTGGTAAAGCTAGAGCATGCTTGTATTATTTTTGGGCTTTTTTAATGAACCAGCTGATGTGATTTCCTGTCAGAGATAATGAAGGCTTGATGCAAGGTCATAGGAATATCTGGGGAATCAGCTCATTATATACAAACCAGAACTTAGACAACACACAGGCATGGTCTGATAAGTGACATGTAATACTTGCAGCTCCCGAGTGCAAAGCAGTTCCCAACTCAAACAATAACGAGTCTAACCACCTACCTTTGATATTCATTAGACAAACCTGCTATCAACATCCTGGGTAGCACACTTAATCAGAAGCTCAACTGGACTAGGCACAATAGCAGCCATGTTGTCACATTATATCAGGAAGTAAACAACTTCATGAAAAGTTAATTTCACTTAATTGACAACCAATTACAAAAAGAAATAAAAAACTCAAAAGAAAACATGTTTGGCAAAATAACTGCTAATTTAGAAGAAAATAGTGTACAACAACAGTGAAGCTTTACGCAACAGCAAACTATTTAACAACAATATTACAGGTGTTGCAATACTCGTATTGGTTGACATTGTGCTCCAGTTCTAGTGCAGTGCATTTACTATTGCTGTGTTTAGCTCTTGCCAGGATTATTGCACTTCAAATCTCATCATTGCCTGGGTCCAATCATGGGCCAAAGAGCTGAATTCTAGAGGTGAGATGGAAGTGACTGCCCTTAACATCGGTGTAGCTTGTGAATAACTGTTGCATCAAAGTATCTTGGAGAAAATGAAGTCAATGGATAGTAAGAGGATAAAACTGCAATTGTTGAAATAACATCTAACACTGTAGAAGATGGCTGTGATTGCTTGTGGTCAACCATCCCAACCCCAGAGCATCATTGCAGGGATTTGACAGGGTAGAATCCTCAGTCTAATCACCTTCAGCTGCTTTGTAAAGACAAAAGTGAGCCTGTTTGCTGATGATTGAGTAATACTAAATTCCTTTTAGAAGTCCTCAGAAAAAGAAGTAGCTCATTTCCGCATCTAACAAGACCTGGACTATTAACAGGCATGGGCTGATGAGTGGCAGTCAACATTTCCGACACAGAATTATCAGGTACCATCACCTCCTTTGAGGCACAATTTAACCACCAACCCTTGACATTCATTAGTGTCAGCTGGTGCCCCAGCAATGGCATCCTGAGATTCAGCATTGACCAGGGACTCATATGGATTAGGCATGTAAACCCTGTAGCTTCAAATGTAGGTCAGCAGCCATGTTTCCTGTGGTGAGTGACTCTACTCCTGACACTAAACCCTTTATACAAGTCTGAAGTGTGACGAAATAGTTTCTATCCCCTTGCATTAGTGCAGTACCAATTGCACTCAGGAAGTTCGACACCATGTAAGGTAAAGCCAACCGACTGGTACTTCATGCATCACCCTGAAATTCTCACTACTATTGGCACAGGGTAGCAACAGTGTGTGCCATACACAAAATGCATTGCAGTAACTCTCATTGGCTACTCAAATAGCACCATCCAAGCTCTTACCCTTTCCAATGAAGAAAGATGTGGAGGGGTTCTCACCTGGGAACTCCACCACCCACAGGCTGTTCTTCAACTCATTTTATATCCTCACTTGGAAGGAAGTGAGGATACACAGACAGGAAGGTGAGAGCAAATCAAATAACCACATGTTACAACAGTAACCTTAAAGTGGATGGGTTATAGCAGCAGAAGACCATTCCAGATTCCGCTCCTGTAACTAATAAAGTGTCACAAATCCTTCATCATTATTTGGCCTAAATTTTTGAACTCTCTACCCAGTGGTATAGTGTTCACCAAAGTGACTACACTAGCTTACTATCCCATTCTCAAGGGTGTGATAGACAGGAAATGCTGTCTTTACCAATGACCCCATATCATGCAAAATGACAAAAACAATACTAAACGAGTGTTACTCTGAAGTGTTAGTTATGTTCTTTTGCTTTCCAACTTGAGTACAAAATTAGTAACAATGTAGTACAACAATTTGCAGGGGAAAAGTACTGAATCTCTCCTGCCAAAGGTACTAATGCTGTCACGGTTTAATTTGAAAGGTTTTGGCACTATTTCCTTCAAAAACAAATATATCTACTTTGCCAGAGCAATTTGTACATAGCAGATAGTTATTGCTGAGAGAAGGGAAAGTGTGAAATCAGACATTTCCAACTTGCATGTTGTGTGCCTGTGTTCCTGGTGCATTTGGGTACTATTATGTGAAAGTATCACAAAAATGTAATTCAACTCAAGTCAGGGGAAGCAGAGAGTGTATCCAGTGCATTCAGTGGCCACTTAATTAGCTACATCCGTACACCTCATTAATGCAAATATCTACTCAGCCAATCATATAGCAGCAACTCAATGCATCAAAACAATGCAGACATGGTCAAAAGGTTCATGTGTCGTTCAGATCAAACATCTGATTAGGGAAGATACTGTATGTGATCTAAGTGGCTTTGACTGTTGATGGATTATTGGTGCCAGACAGGGTGGTTTGAGTATCTCTGAAATTTTCACACGCTACATCTCTAGAATTTACAGAGAATTATGTGAAAGCAAAAAAAAAAAATCCAGTGAGTGGCAGTAATGTGTGGCCCTGTAAATGAGAGAGGTCAGGGGAGAATGGTCAGACTTCCTCAAGCTGACAGGAAAGTGACAGTAAATCAAATAACCACACATTACAACAGTAACCTTAGAGTGGATGGGTTACAGGGCAGGATACCATTCCAGATTCCACTCCTGCAAACTAATAAAGTGGCCACTGAGTGTATTTCAGTTTGACCAGTAGGACAGAGCAAGTTGGTGGAATTATGCACTGTGACTGCTTTTCTTTTCCTTTATTAACTGGATGAGTGAGTGTGTAATAATCTATAATGCTTTCTGGAAAGAGAAGATTACTGATCTCTGTAGATTAAAGTTTAAAACTTCAAACAAAAATTGAATTGGATAAAATAGTTCAAGTTAAATAAAAGGTTGATGGTATTTAAAGTAGAAACGCCAGCTGGTCCAGGTGGAATACCTTGAGATATTGATAATGATAATAAATGTTGTTAGTGTAGATAATCTGATAACAATTTTCTAAACACCCTTTTATGTTGGAGGTTTCTAGAGAAATTATGGGTTGTAATGATGTATTTCTGCTCAATAAAGAGAAGCAGTAATGCAGCAGTCTGAGGCTAATAAAACTTCTTATCAGAGGCGGTAAATTTAAGGACATCTCATCGATCTTTGCTCAGGTTGGCAGAGAGAAGAGGTTTAGATTTAGATTTACTGTTTTTGGGTTTTGGTGCAAAGCTATGCAACTCCTCCTCGCTGACAATCAACACTGCAGCTCCTCAAAGATGCATGCTTAACCATTACTCTACTCTCTCTACAGCCATGACTGTGTGACTAGGCACTGCTCAAATGGCATCTATAAATTTGCCGATATCACAACTATTGTTGGCTGAATTTCAGATAGTGACAAGGAGGTGTATGGGACTAAGATATATCAGCTAGTTGAGTGGTGCTGCAAAAACAACCTTGCATCCAATGTCAGTAAGACTAAAGAATTGATTGTGGACTTCAGGAAAAGGAAGTCGAGGGAACACACACCAGTCCTCATCGAGCAAACAGCAGTGGAAAGGGTGAGCAGTTTCAAGTTCCTGGGTGTCATCATCTCTGAAGATCTATCCTGGGTCCAACATATTGATGCAGTTAGAAAGAAGGCACAGCCTTGTATTTCCTTAGTAGATTGGGGAGGCATGGTATGTCACTGAAGGGCTTCACAAATTTCTAGAGCTAATGGAGAGCATTCTGACTGGTTGCTTCACCATCTGGAATGGAGGGGCCTCTGCACAGGAATGGAGAAAATACTATAGAATGTTGCAAACTCAGCTAGCTGCATCATGGGCACTAGATCCCCCAGCATCAAGGAGGAGGTACAGGAGCCTGAAGTCACACCCGCTTCATTTCAGCTTCTTCTCCTCTGCCATCAGATTTCAGACAATGAAACCATGTACAAGACCTCACAAATTTTTTGCTTTCTTTATTTCTTATTCTAATTTATAGTTTTTTAATATTATGTATTGCAATGTACTGAAGGCACCAAACAACTAATTTCACAACATATGACAGAGATATCAAGTCAAGTCAAATCAAGTCAAATTTATTGTCATTTAACTATATAGTTGTATATATAGTGTATATAACCATATAACATATATAGAAATGAGACAACATTTCTTCAAACCAGGGTGTAACGCACAGTAGTACAAATAACACACGATTATTTATGAAGGTAAGGATAAAACCTACAGAAGAATCACACATAAATAACAAACTGAAGTGCATTAATATTAAATATTGTAAGTTACCGGACAGATTAACCAGTGACATTTTGAATATGATGGCCAGGGAGTTTCGAAGCCTAATCGCCTGGGGGGTGGGGGATGAATCTGATTCTGATTCTGATTCCTAACCGTACTCATTAGTCTTAATGGGGTAGTTTTTTCACCCTGTGATGATAATTACTAAAAATAGAGCCGTTGCTGTGCATTGAAAGATGTCATACTAAAATTAAAATGGCAAACAACCTTTGAAAAATTGGATAACTTTTTCTCGAATTCAGCACGTCTTTTATTACGGATGCAGATAATGCAAAAAGAACTTTTGCAGAAAGATTATTGAAAGATGTAAATTTTTTTTCCAGGGTAAGATCTGTCATTAGTTGCCTCATTTATTGCCTTGACAAAAATCTAGACAACCGTGGTTTTCTGAAAAAAATGCCAATGTGAGCCCTTAGAATTGAAATTGCCTAGCAGGAAAAACATTCTGTAGAAAGTAAATAGTACTATCTTGTGAGCATTTTTAATTATATTTGCTTGAGGAACAATATAGACTGATGCAAATGAAGAGAGTAAGGTTCGTTTCTTCTTAATCATAAGACGACAGGGAACAGTGAATTGATTGACTGAGATTGATGAATCTATTGTTCAACTATCAATTTTTTTGATTATCTTGTATTATGACTTGTATTTTTTGAGCAAAAGTTCATTCAATAAACATGTACCCCCAGATCCCTCTGCTCCTCCACACTACCAAGTATCCTGCCATTTACTTTGTACTCTGCCTTGGAGTTTGTCCTTCCAAAGTATACCACCTCACACTTCTCTGGATTGAACTCCATCTGCCACTTCTCAGCCCACTTCTGCATCCTATCAATGTCTCTCTGAATCTTCGACAATCGTCTACACTATCTACAACACCATCAACCTTTGTATCATCTGCAAACTTGCCAAGCCACCCTTCTACCCCCACATCCAGGTCGTTAATAAAAATCACGAAGAGTAGAGGTCCCAGAACAGATCCTTGTGGGACACCACTAGTCACAACCCTCCAATCTGAATGTACTCCCTCCACCACCACCCTCTGCCTTCTGCAGGCAAGCCAATTCTGAATCCACCTGGCCAAACTTCCCTGGATTCCATGCCTTCTGACTTTCTGAATTGTGAACAGTTCTAACAGGTAGGGCAAAGAATAGAACAAGGAAGGTGATATAAAGATCAATTAGAATGCAAAATAGAATATTGGGAGTAGAATTTTGGATATGATGATGCTTGAACATGGAAATCGGACTGGCAGACCATTGGAAATGATCTGATTGGTGTGTCTGTGTCTCAGGGATAGGAGTGTGTAGTGTCAGAAGTTATAATTCAAATCAAATCCAAGAATTGTGGACCTTGATTCGGGTATTATCTGTGCGGCAGGAAATTAAAGCCTTCCATCGGGAGCAAATAAAATGAATTTGGTCATCACAATATTTGATAGGACGGAAATTAACATTGTTGTAGCAACTCGACATCAGAAAGGCAATAGGGCATTTAAAAAATGGCAGTGACTTAGAAGAGCAGGGTGTCATTGTATGAAAATAGCAGTCAGTGACTGTCTTCCAAAGACATCTGTAGATATGGAAGAGAAAATTGCCTAGAATAGCTGAGTGGATTGGCTTTCCAAGTGACAATATGGGATTGAAATTACGGTCAATAATACGGATACACATGTTACAGCTGGATCAGCAAGAGTTAGAACAGTTTTGATGGCCTGAACAATGGGAAGGAGAGGAGAAGGATATTGCAAATTCCATGATTTAAATTAAAATTAGTGATGTCATCTCTCCCACTTGTTTTTGTAAAACAGCTGCTAAATACTGTTGTTAAATGACCCGCTCATCAAATGAAGCTAAATTTTCTCTCTCCAATTAACACCCTGTGTTTTTGAATCAAAGGCGCAATTAGGGCATTTTCATAGCTCTAAGCTCAAACCTAGATGTTGTGAATTTCCCTACGAAGAAGAGCCAATTAGTAAAACTTGGACTGCATGCCTTCCTCTTCGTCGCACTTCTCCGTGGAGTGAGATCAGCAATTAGGTGTGGAATTCAATCATATTTAATTAATAACTCCAAGTACTTTTTTCCCTTCCATCAATATACTTATCTAATTTATTCCTCTGGCCCATCGTAGTTAATTAATTTCCAGTTAATAGCCTGCATCTGTAAGTGAGAAATGAGTTACAGTCAAAATGCTTTTATTAATGTTGCTAGAATACAATCAGTGGCCACTTTATTAGGTACACATGTACACCTGCTTGTTATTGCAATTATCTTATCAGCCAATCATGTGTAAACAACTCAGTGTATAAAAGGATGCAAACATTGTCAAGATGTTGTTCAGACCAAACATCAGAATGGGGAAGAAATATGATCTAAGTGACGTAGACTGCGGAATGATTGTTGGTGCAAAACTGAGTTGTTTGAGTAGCTCAGAAACTGCTAATCTCCTGGGACTTCCATACACAACAATCTGTAGAGTTCAGGTAGATAGATAGATAGATGTACTTTATTGATCCCAAGGGAAATTGGGATTCGTTACAGCCGCACCAACCAAGAATAGAGCATAAATATAGCAATACAAAAGCCACAAACAATCAAACAACAAATGCAAACTCTGCCAGATGGAAAATAAGTCCAGGACCAGTCTATTGGCTCAGGGTGTCTGACCCTCCACAGGAGGAGCTGCACATTCGATGGCCACAGGCAGCAACGACCTCCCGTGCCGCCCAGTGTTGTATCTCGGTGGAATATGGCCGAAGTCCAACAGTAAGAAGTTCAATATCCAGTCTACAAACACGTTCCTCGATTGTAATATGACCTGGATTGCACCATCTGTTGTTAACCAGAACAGTAAGCACCCAACTCCTTTACGCTTACCGCTCTCAGTGCACTTCCGGTCAGCCCAAACGGTCTGGAAGCCGTCCATGGAAAAGTTTTGATCGGGTATGTCCTCGTGCAGCCCCGTTTCAGTGAAATACATCACACTGCACTCCCGAAATGTTCTCTGATGCCTGGCTAGCACCGTGAACTCGTCCATTTTATTACCCACCGAACTCCTCTTCTCCATAAGTCTCTGTGGTCTCGACCCGGTCCTCTTTCCTTGCCTTTGTGATCCCCCTCTGCATCCTCTGTGTGTTTTCCTCCAGGTTTCAGCAGGGGTGTCCGCCGCTCTGTTCGCTAAACCGGCCGGCATAAGCGCAAGCAGCTGGTCCCTGGAATAAACAATGCGACCATGCTTCTGCCCCGCTAATGAGACGTGTTGGAATGTAACTATTTCCAGCGCTAAAAACCCAAATAAAACTCTCTCTACCAGCATGTTAGAGAGGGTGCAGCTTCGATGTGTTACCGTGAAAAGAAATACAAAATATAACGTAAGTTAAAAAGTAAGAAGAAAAAAGTAAGAATACTGATCGGAATGGCTGTAACAGGCTGCATGCACGACTGGCGCGTGCGCACTAACACAGAGAATGGTGCGAGAAAACATTTACAAATCCAGCAGTTCTGTGGGTGAAAATGCCTTGTTAATGAGAGAGGTCTGAGGAGAATGGCCAGACTGGTTCAAGCTGACAGGAAGGTGATAGTAACTCAAATAACCATGCGATACAACAGTAATGTGCAGAAGAACATCTCTGAATGCACAGCACATTGAACTTTGAAGAGTATGGGCTACAGTAGCAGAAGATGATGAACATACACTCAGTGGCTATTTTATTAGATACAGGAGGTACCTAAAAAAGTTTCCACTGAGTGTCTGTAGTGTCAAGTGTCACCTTTAATGCATACCCTCTGCTATTAGATATTTTGTCTCTGGGAGAAAAGTACTGGCTCTCTTCTCTGTCTATGCCTCTTTTAATCTTATAAACGTCTATCAGATCTCCCCTCAGCCTCTGCCACTCCAGGTAAACAATTCAAGTTTGTCCAACCTCACCTTACAGCACATGCCCTTTAAGCCAGACAGTATCCTGGTAAAACTCTTCAGCACCCTCTCCAACGTATCAACATTATTCCTATAATGGAACGACCAGACCTGAATGCAGTATTCTAGATGTGGGCTACTTAAAAGTTTGAGGACAATTATAGCAGATTAGAACAAAGTGCAGAGGAAAAGTGCATGGCTGACGTATATGGAAGACTTTACAGCAAGGTAATAGAACATAAAACCACTACGGCACAGTACAGACCCTTTGGCCCACAATGAATAGCCAACCTCCATTTTTCATTCATCCACATGTCTAAGAGTTTCTTGTGCCCCTACTGTACTTGTTTCTGTTCAAAACCCCTAGCACGTCATTTCACACACTCAGCATTCAATGTAAATGCCAGTTTACTTCTGATATCCCTCCTTATTCTTTCCTCGAATCACATTAAAGTTACGTCCCCTGGTATTAGCCACTTCCTCCCTGGGAAAGTCTCCGCCTTTCCACTCCATTTATGCCTCTGATCATCCTGAAAACCTCTGTTAACTCACCGCTTATTCTCCTTCACTTAAGTAGAAAAGCCCTTAGCTTGCGCAAGCGTATCTTCAAGATGTTATATAATCCAGCCTGCATGCTGGTAAATCACCTCTGCACCTTTTTTGAAGCTTCTATATCCTTCCTATAATGAGGCAACTAGAACTGAACACAATATTCAATGTGTGTTCTAACCTGAGTTTTATAGCTGTAACATTACCTTTCAGTTCTTGAACTCAATCCCACCTGCCCCTGCCACACCTATTGAAGGCCAACATACCATTCACCTTCTTAAACACCTTAACAACTTGTGCGGCAACTTTGAGGGATCGATGGACTTCTATCCAAAGATCCCTCTGTTCCTCCACACTGCTATGAATCATGCCATTAACCATGAATTCTACTTTCAAAAGTGAATTATTCTGCACTTCTCCAGCAATCCGAGACTTTTGTGTTTTTCCTTACAGAGAAGTACAACATGCTGCTGAGGAGTGCTATGTCTGAAAAAATGCTCATGAAGCTTCCAAATAACTGTCAACGAATGAATGGTCTCTAAAAAGTTACCTTGTAGGAATCTTGAAAATCAGACTTCTGCAACTAGATACATTTTCACCTCAGGTTGTAGCAGATCTGATCTGGTTTTGGGTCCGAGTCTGCCTGGGACCTGATGAGAGTAAAGCTTTTCCTTTGGTTCTTTGTAGTCTTACCTTTCTATACCTGGTCCTTCACCTCCCCTTTCGTCCTGACTAGTAGAATTTTCTCCTGACTGTGAGGGACAACAGATGTGAGGAGGGAACAGGTTTTGTAATGTTATTTTGTAGTTTGTCCACTCATTTTTGTAGATCATGTGACTGTAAGTGTTCAATTCATCACTCATTTGGAAGTATAATCTGAGAATAATTTCCACCTCATCCCACGTCTCTTCCATTTTCAAACAAAAGAATGTCTGCAGATGCTGGAAATCCAAGCAACACACACAAAAGGCTGGACGAATTCAGCAGGCCAGGCAGCATCTATGGAAAAGTCTGTTTTCCATAGATGCTGCCTGGCCTGCTGAGTTCCTCTCGCATTTTGTGTGTGTTGCTTCTCCTCTATTTTACCCATTTCTCTAACGTGAAATACTGCATCGTGTCACTTTGCCTGATTGCCCCTTCTTCAATGGCTAAGATATTGAAGCATGTCTTGTCAAGTTTATCATATCAAACTCATTATCCACTTTATCCCTTGTGTCCTTTAAATAGGTTCAGCAAATTGTGCTTGAACAACAATGACTTTGCATTGTTTGACTGCAGCCTCGCAAGTTTTTTGTGTGGAAAGGATTCACAGCAACAACCTTGAGAGGCTTGTGATCACTATACTACTACTACTATGTCGACTCAGGCCTAGGGGGCCGGTGTCGGGCACAATGACGGACTCTCCACTTCTCCCTCTCCCTCATCAGTGTGTTCAGTTCATCTACATTAGCCGCGCCGCTGTCTTCTAGGAGCGTGTTGACCATAGTCTTGGGAGGGCACCCAGGGTTCACCCTCCCGTGTTTGGGCTCCCATATGATGACTAGGCTGGCAGGTAGCTCGGGCTGGCGTAGACAGTGCCCCGCTAGTTGCAGTCTTCTCGCCTCGATTTTAGTGGAGAGCATCGGTAGGTTGTTATAGAGTTCAACGTTCGTCATGTGCTGTAGCCAACTCACATCAAGAGCCATCCAGAGCATTCGTGTATAGCAGCCATCTAGAGACTTTTGTATCGTCTTAGTGAGTGTTCACATCTCGCATCCGTACGTGAGAATGGACTCTATGACTGCTATGAAAATCCTCTTTTTAAGCCCTCTGGTCAGATTCAACTTCCAGATTTCCTTCACGTTGTTCATGGCTCTCCACGCCAGCGCCTTCCGTATCTTCATGTCCTTCTCCAAACTCATCATTCTTGACCCGAGACACTTGTAGTCAAAGACTTTCTTAATGGTATCACTCTCTACGGTCTTGAGAGTACCTTCATTGCAGTTAAATGCCATGTACTCGGTCTTTTTAGTGTTTAGGTGAAGTCCAACTTTATTGCATTCTGTTTCCACTTTTGTCAGTAGCTGCTGTGCTTCCTCCATCTGGTCAGAGAGCAGGACTATGTCACCTGCAAATTCAAGATCTGTGAGTGTAACTGGTGTTACATATCTCATGGATATCTTGTGACCATGATGTAATGGTTTTTTTGTTGGAGGTCACCTGATGTAATTTTCCCACTGATGTGAGGTCACATGATGACCTGTTCTCAACAGGTATATAAAAGGGAGACCCCAGTGACGCAGTTTAGTTTTCCAGCTAGAATGTTAGCCAGAGACTCTGCTCCATTGCTTTTTTTTTTATGACGCAGTTCCATTTTTAAAACGGAGTGTTACGTTCTATTGTAAGGTACAATAGTGCTGGACTGGCAGTTTACCCATTTCTGCCAGATTTGTTGATGTACCTTTTCAGTAGTATTGGTGAGTGAAGACTTTATGGAAGTACAGGACCTGAAGGATTAAGAGAAGTTGGTATCGTTCGGCAGATTTAATAAAGGATCAATCTTATTGAGACTTTGTTGAAGAAGTAGTGGCCTGCATTGAAAATAACTCCTGCCAAAGGAGCAAGGTAGTTCATGCAGGATTTGCTCGCCAGAAGAAAGGTCAGTTGATTTTGACTCATTTATTTCCTTCGTTGTGAATCCTTTGGACAGAACCAGCAGGAAAGTCGCGTCTATGAAGAAATCCTTCTCCAGAGAAGTCTCTCCTAATTGACTGTATAAATCTCTTGGATTTTCGAATTTACCATTTTAAGAACTGTGTTTGACTTTACCGCTTTAAGAACTGTTTTCTCATTTATTGCTTTAAGAACCAGTACTGAGTGGCAGTTTGTGGAATGGCCGCATAGCAGTTAATTTCCGGTTAAGGTTTCGTTTGTTTTTTTTTATTGTTTATCAGTGTTTAATAAATGTTTGGTAGTTTTTATAAAACCTGACTCAGTTGATATTCATTGTTGCTGGTTACGTAACACTGGTCTGACCCTTTTGGTTCGCTCTGGTTTTATGGTAAAACCAAGCTTGTCATGATCTTTGGTAGCTTGACGCAGAGCGTAATCAAGGACGATTATAAAGATGTAGGGTGCCACAGTGTCTCCTTACAGCACACCAGCTGGAGCTCGAACACTGCTGTTTCTCCGTCTGGTATGGTGTTGGTAAAGCTGGACTCTATTGCTCTCAGTAGATGGTCTGGCACTCCGTAAGCCTTCAGAATCTTCAGCATTTTACCTCAGTGAATGGAGTCAAAAGCTTTGTGAAAATCGATATAAGTAAGCACGGCTGGTAGGTGTCACAATGGTGGGGCACTGGGAACAAGGGTGGACCCAAATGCAAGACACATCTTGTGAGGTTAAGTAAATTGAGTTTATTGTTCGATACCAGGAGAGCAAAGCAGCAGCAGGAATAGCAAACTGGACAAGGATTCAGGACTACGACTAGGCTGGGACAAGGGTCTGGGCTAGGGCTCAGAATCGGATCCCAGAACTAGAGGTGACATGAAGAGGCTACGGTATGGACTCCGAGCCAGAGACTGGGCAAGGACCCAGTACCTGGGTCATGCCTCGGGCTCGGACCCCAGAACCAGGCATGGACATGACATGGGCTAGAGAGAGGAGGAACATGGAAAAACAGAGCCTCGGTCTCGGGAGAGCAGGTACATGGAACCATGGACACATACACAGAACACAGTGTCGGGACCCCTCCTTGGGTACAGGACATAGGGCCAGGACTCACACACAGAACAGAGAGCCAGGACCCCTCCTGGGGTACAGGACATTGGGCCGGGACTCATACACAGAACAGAGAGCCGGAACCCCTCCTTGGGTACAAGACATTGGGCCGGGACTCATGACCCCCTGCGGGGCAACGGCAAGACGGCCTGACTTACCCCACGGAGGCGAGGACAAGACAAGACAAAACATGACCCCCCGCAGGGCAATGGCAAGATGGCCTGACTTACCCCACGGAGGCGAGGACAAGACAAGACAAGACATGACCCCCCGTGGGGCAATGGCAAGACGGCCAGACTTGCTTCACGGAGGCAAGGACAAGACAAGACCAACACGAAAGAACACCAGACAGTACCTATCTAGCTCCGGCCATAGAACTAGACCAAAGTGCAGGTGAGGGCTGCAGACGAGGGCTAGAGGCGAGAGGGGCAGAGAAGGGATTCAGACAGGGGGGTAGGACAGGAATCACAGACCGCCAGGACCAGGACTTGACTCAGAAATTGGATGCCGCCAGGGCCAGGACTCGACTCAGGACTTGGATGCCACCAGAGCCGGGACTCGACTTGGATGCTGCTAGGGTCAGGACTTGACGGTACTTGGATGCCCCCGGAGCCAGCACTTGACTTGGAGCCTCCGGGTAGTGGCGAACTCTTGACTCGGCCTGGGAACAGTAGACAGCGGTTCTTGATTCCCTCCGGCGGGTTACCTGATGGACCTACCTCGGTGAGGAAACTTTGCAGGCTCGCTTTGGCGAGGTAACTTGACAGGGGTGCTCCGGTGAGGAAAGGCGAATTACCGGCACTCGCTCCAGGCGGAGACTAGGCTTGCTCCGGCCAGATGACATTGGCACGCTGTATCTTTGGTGACTTTGCAGATGCTCTCGCGCCGAACAGCTGAAAACCGGAGACTATAAACTACCGGTTCAACCGAAAGTTAATTGCCTCCAATCACCAAGGACGAGGGACACGGGAAAACAGGAAACCAAAGGGAAACAGGGAGTCAACGGTCCGGATCGTAACATAAACAAGGTATATTTAAAGGGACCCCAATCCGGACCATGACAGTAGGTTGTTCTTCTTGACTTCCTCAATGATCCTACGGAGAGCAAGTATTTGCATTACTGTTGTGCGCTTCTGCTGAAAACCATTCTGATTGAATCTTAGCGTCAGTGGCGGTGCGAATCCTATTCAAGATCATCTGATTGTATAACTTTGCTAAGATGCAGGTCAAGCTGATACTGTGGTAGTTATCTGTGTTTGTGAGGGATCCAGACTTGGGGACTGGAATAATGTTTGAGAGTGACCACTGTTCTGGTTTCACACATCAAAGTTGCTGGTGAACGCAGCAGGCCAGGCAGCATCTCTAGGAAGAGGTGCAGTCGACGTTTCGGGCCGAGACCCTTCGTCAGGACTAACTGAAGGAAGAGTGAGTAAGGGATTTGAAAGTTGGAGGGGGAGGGGGAGATCCAAAATGATAGGAGAAGACAGGAGGGGGAGGGATAGAGGTCATCGAGTTTCCATCGAATTCTGCAGTAAGGATTCTGTCACTGACTGAGACTACACCTCGGTGCCTCCTTCGCCTTGCGTTTCAACATCAGCCCTACTCCACCTTGTGCTGACATCGTCGTCGGCTCTCTCCATGCAGACGAGGTGATGAGGTGCATCCCCTCTACCTCTGTGAACCTTATCTCTTCGTCAGGATGTACATGACAGTGTTCTTGGATCCCCAGGATGGAGATCTCGTATCTGCTTGCCTGTGATGCCAGCTCTGTGCATCAAGGCAAGAGGCAGATGGTGTTTGCGTTGAAGGTTGAGATGATTGTTTTTACCTTACAACGCAAAAGAGGCGCAGTTCGCTCAGCCCCCTTGTCGGACTCAACCCTCCCTGTAGGGTTTGAGGTTGCGTCTTCATACTGCCTGTCTCGGCCAGGGTCTGGGCATTCCGCAGAGTTCCTGAGCACTTCCGGCTCTGGAAGTATAGGGTTTGTTGGGTTGTGTGTCATCATAATGCCTTACAAGGCGCGAAACGAAAGACTGTGTGGCGCACCACTCTTCACACAGACAGTAGGTGGCCGTTGACTCACAAAGAGTTCATCCGCTCTTTGACAGGTTTTGTTTTTAGTCCTGCTGGGTGCCTACACACCCTCCTCCCTGGTTAACCGAAGTGCACCAGGGGTGTGCCGGTTCAGTCGCTGACAACCCGACCCGAGACAGGTAGTACTGGGCTACGTGGTACCAGTAGCAAGGCAAGGCCCTGACCTGACCTGATCACTATGCTCATATATAATTCATTTGTATTCTGGTAGATCTCCAGACCAAGGATCATAGCATGCAGCTCCTCCTCAATTTGTGTGTAGTACATTTCTGCCTCTATTAGTGCTTTTATTGTATATGCCATTTACTGATGATCTACAAGTTTATTGCTTCTCTTCTGAGGCCTCTTCTTCCAGTGCCAGTTTCATTGAAATAATGCATCACAGACACTGCTATAACTTTCTCCTTATTTCAATTGATTCCAAGTGTAGAAACAATTCCATTCCACATCCCTATTGGTTAGCTGTCAGCATACTCACACATCTCACCAAAAAGGATATAGGACCTATTTAGATAGTAGATGTAACCAGGACATCGTTATATTCCTGCAAAATTCATCAGGATTGACATCCATTTTGCAGTTTTGACTCTTGTTGAGTTTAACTTCAGATTATCTCTGATGATTACATGATTCATGAATAAGAATTCTTTCATTTTGGTTACACCCTGTTCACCAACTCATCAGGGCTCTGAGCTTCAATCATGGTATAACTGCCTCTTCCACTATTGTCCATCTTCCAATGGTCATTACCTCACCGACACATTAAGTGCAGCATGTACATTCTTCGTCAAAATTTCTCCAGTGCTGTTATGATTCAAAATGCCATTCTTGTTCAATGGGATTCACCACATGGTGTGATGAAGCTGGTTAATTATGGGTCTCTTCGTCGAGTTTTACAGCTTTAACCCATCTTCTTTTTAACCATCACTTTGAAAGGTTTTATTTTACTCAGAGCTAAGGAAATAACAACTACAGAATGTACAGAATAACTTCTCCTCTTCAGAACTCGATTAAGCTCTCTTAGATCCAGAAGATTTCCTTCAAGATTCCACAGTACATGTGGGCCTTAGTTCATGGTAGGAGGCAGGTCTGTGGTGTTAGAGTCTTAGCCTTAGGATAGCTAATGTCATGTCTTTATTTGCAAAGAAAGCAGGGATAAGCTAGGGAACAATAGGCCTTATACTAGAGGTGGGAAGATTATTGAAAATGATGCCGAGGGACAGGATATAATTGCATTCAGAAAGGCAAGAATTGATTCAGGTGAACACAGCTGGCCGGGAAGCATCTATAGGAAGAGGTACAGTCGACGTTTCGGGCCGAGACCCTTCATGACGAAGGGTCTCAGCCCGAAACGTCAACTGTACCTCTTCCTATATATGCTGCCTGGCCTGCTGCATTCACCAGCATTTTTTGTGTGTGTTGCTTGAATTTCCAGCATCTGCAGATTTCCTCATGTTTGCAAAGAATTGATTCAGGGTAGTTTACATGCATTGCCTGTGGGAAATCATCTCTCATAAATTTGAATGAGATTTTTAAAACAGTAACCAGGAGGATTGATGTTGTTTACATGGACCAGCAAGCTCTTTGTCAAGGTCCTGACTGGTATGCTGGTCTGGAAGGATAGATCACAGGGGATCTAAAATGAACAAGCAAATTGGATATAAAATTGGCTTGAGGGTAGGAGGCAGAGGGTGGAATAAAGGTTTGATTTTCAGAAAGGGGGCCTATGGTGTGAAGCAGAGATTGGTGCTGGGAGCTTTGTCATATATGTTAATGATTTGGATGAGAATGGATGTGGGATCGTTCATAAGAATGCAGATGGCACCAAAATTGGTGGTATAGTGGACAGTGAAGAAGGTTTTCTAATATTACAATGACTGTAGATAACCGGGAATGTTGGTGGTGATGATTGAAATTTAACCCAGACAAGTGCAAATTAATATATTTTGGGAATACATCACTTTGGTTATCACCTAAAACACTCAAAAACTTCTATAGATGTACCATGGAGAGCATTCTGACAGGCTGCATCACTGTGGGGGGGGGGGTCGCAGGGTGGCTACTGCAGAGAATTGAAAGAAGCTACTGAAAGTTGTAAAACTAGTCAGCTCCATCTCCATCTTGGGTACTAGTCTTCATAGTATCCAAGATACCTTCAGGGAGCGGTGCCTCAGAGAAGCAACGTCCATTAATAAGGATGCTCCATCATGCAGGGCATGCCCTCTTCTCAGGAAGGAGATACAAAGTGCACACTCGGTGACTCAGGAACAGCTTCTTCCCCTCTGCCATACAATTCTTAAATGGACATTGAACCCATGAACACTACCTCACTTTTTTATATATATACTACTGTTTTTGCACTATTTTTAATCTATTTAAGATACATACTGTAATTGATTTACTTAATCAATTAGTAAATCAGTTAGTCCATGGTTGGCAAATTATTCTGACTGGCACATTTTTTTAAGGATGTCATTGAGCTAGAGAGAATGCAGAGAAGATTCACAGTATATTGGATAGATAGCCCGAGTCTGTTTGCTATGGCAGGATGTTTAAAACTAGAGAAGATAGGGTTAAGATGAGAGTGAAATGGTTTAAAGGGGATTTGAGGGGAGTAAATCTTTCACACAAAATGTATTTGGGATCTGAATGGAGCTGTCAGAAGAGGTAACAACATTCAAGGATCATCTGGAAGGATATGTGAGTGAACAAGGTGAAGAGGGAAATGGAATTAATGCAGGAAAGTACGATCAGTGTAACTGAGCATAATGGTTGACATAGTCATGGTGGGCTGAAGAGCCCATTTCTTTGCTGTATGACTGAGTGATGCTCAGCCTCTATTCATCCCTCACCATGCCTTCCTCTTGGTCCAATGCATCCCCAATCCCCAGCATCATAGTTTCATTAAGCAGCACTTTTGGTACTGTGTATTATGTCCTAGAGCACAGCAGGTAGGTTTAACTGAGAAATTGTATGATTAAATAAAAAGACTAAGTGTAATGAAAGAGTGACAATGAAAGAGACGGGGTGTATAAGAATGAGAGAGATTTCTTTTTGTTGAGCCTAATATTCAGGATTCAGGAATGTTTATTGCCATTCTTTAGTACACAAGTATAAAGGAGAATGATTGTTACTCCAGATCTGATGCATCCCTGTTGTTAGTTTTCATTGTGAATCATTGCAGCTGATTGTTACTCCAGATCCATTACTTGCATCGTCAACAGTAAGTATTGCATCAATCTGTACTTAGAGAGATACCACTAAGAATCGTACTACGCAGTCTATATTATTTAAGCCACATAGAGATGTTACAGCAGTGTATGTTACAGGAAGTATGGATTAAGTAGGGTTAATAGTTTGCTGCAAGGTATTAGTTGGATCAATATGTGGAGAGGAATTTCAGTTGTGTAAGTGGAACAGGTGTCAGAGGATGGAATCAAGTATTAGTGCTTTGATTAACCATCACAAGAGATTGTTATTTGAGTTTATTGGTGTCAGCAGGTTGGTAGTAAGTATTTCCCAGTAGGATTAGCAGATCAGTTGATGGGAGGACAGATGCTTCTGGGAGATGAGGTTTGCAAGGTGACACTCATATCAGAGGTAGATTGGTGAATGGCGCAGAGGAAAGTAACTTTCCACAGATCGATTCAAAGGCATACAGCACAATTTTATTATATTGTATACAATATTTGCTCTAGTATATAAGAAATGTATTGCAAATTGAATATTGTTTGGTTTAGGCAGGATCTGGTGCTGTCCTGAAAAATATAAATGAAATTAACTTTGGAGGGTTTAACTTATCGAAATACATAAGTCTGTGATGTTTATTTTTTAATGATCTGTATTTGTGTATGATATGTTAGTGACAAAACATACATGTACACATCACATGTACTGCATGTTTTCCACTTGCTGTTAGACTAGAATTAAATGCACAACTTTATTTTGGAGCTGCTGGTTATTATTGCAGGCTGAACTTCTTGGAATTCTCAGTCAAACAATAAATAATAATGACCAAGAGATGGAATGGTTCGGATCATGTTTTAAAGTTGGACATTTTGTACAAGGTAGTTTAATTTATGAATGGAACCACCACCACCTGAAACGCACCAGAAAATTACCCAAAAGGCCATTGCTTTCAGTGCAGTAGAGGTAGCTACAGTCACAAAGTGACCTGCAAGTGCTCATTGAGGGGCTTTTGGTTTAGCTAGAGATCCTAGCTGGTATCAGGGCTGTTACATTACAGCTACCTGCTGCTGAAGTGAGTGGTCTATCCTCTTCATACTACTAAAAGACAGGTAAGTCATATCAAAGAAATTAACACAAATATGGAGAAATGCACCTCACAATTTATTCGTGCTAGATTAAAATCATTAACCACTGGCTTCTTATCTCTCCCAGCTGGTGCTTCTTACTGATAATCACAGCTTAGTGGGAATGATAGAATAGCTGTTTACCGTGGTCCTACAAGAGGCCACTTTATTTGTGCATGAAATACACTGCACAAAGATTATGGTCCAATTCTTTTATTTGGAAGTTAGCAATGTGGAGTGAATTCTATCACTTGTCTTTCTAGTTCAGAGTTTTGCAAGACTAACCTATTAAGTAGAAATTTGGCTTGGATACCAATGTAATTTGCATAGCATTTTGCCTAAATTAATTGTTAGTATTTTAAGTGAACTGCAAATCAGGCATGATGGCATTCTTGGCTGAATTCCTGATGTGACCTACTGAGGCAAAAAGCACTGCACTATTTGGATTAATTCATAGAAAACATAGAAACATAGAAAACCTACAGCACAATACAGGCCCTTCTGACCACAAAGTTGTACCGAACATATCCCTATTTTAGAAATTACTCGGCTTACCTATAGCCCTCTATTTCTCTAAGCTCCAAGTACCTATCCAAAAGTCTCTTAAAAGACCCTATCGTATCCGCCTCCACCACCGTTGCCAGCACTCACCACTCTCTGCATAAAAAACTTACCCCTGACATCTCCTCTGTACCTGCTCCCCAGCACCTTAAACCTGTGTCCTCTTGTGGCAACCATTTCAGCCCAGGGAAAAAGCCTCTGACTATCCACACGATCAATGCCTCTCATCACCTTATACACCTCTATCAGGTCACCTCTCATCCTCTGCCTTTCCAAGGAGAAAAGGCCGAGTTCACTCAGCCTATTCTCATGAGGCATGCTTATTACATCGCATGTTGCAGTGCACAAAGTAGCTTCTTGGATTCTCTTGCTGTGTTTGAAAGGGTGATTCAGTTAGTCCTGTAAATCAGAATCAGGTTTATTATCACTGATATATCTCATGAAATTTGCTATTTGTGACAGCAAAGACATAAAATTACTATAACGTACAATAAGAAATAAATATACAACACATAAGAAGAACAGCAAGATAGTATTCATGGACTTTCAGAAATCTGATAGCAGAGGGGAAGAAGCTGTTCCTAAAAAGGTTGTGTGTGGGTTGTCAGGTTCCTGTACCTCCTCCCTGATGGAGGTAATGAGAAGAGACATGTCCAGGTTGAGCATCATTAATGATGTATGCTGCCTTCTTGGGGCACTAATTTGTGAAGATGTCTTCAATCCTGGGGCGGTTAGTGCCAATGATAGTGCTGACTCAGTCTACAATCCCTCTTTTGATCATACCATTGGAGCCTCCATACCAGGCAACTAGTCAGAATGCTTTACACTGTGCACCTGTAGAAATTTGCTGAAGTCTTTGGTGACCTTAAGATTGGGGGTTAAGAGAGCTCTCAGGTCAGCAAGATCTATGCTTTCCTGCACCAGCAGGAAGGCTTGGAATCAAAGTCTTCAGGTATATTGAAGGCAGTGGCTGATAGATACTTGATTGGGCAGGGCATGAAGGGTCATGGGGAGAAGTCAGATGATTGGGGCTAAGAGGGAGAATGGATCAGCCATGCTGAAATGGCGGAGCAGACTCGATAGGCCAAATGGCCTAATTCTGCTCCTATATCTTATGGTCTTAAACTGCAAAATAACAAGCCACAAGAGGCCAGAAAATAAGAGAGAACAGATACATACATGACAAAGCAACAAGGTAACTGAAGACTAGAAGTCTAGTTGAAGCTGACTGGTTCGATGGGTGAACAAACAGTGTGGATGGGAGCTGGGTTTAAATGGGCCGCAGTTGGAAATGAGTGGCAGGTGACTCCTATTGGCTGGGTGGAGACTAGGAAGTGCCTGCCTGTGCAGACCTGAAAGGATAAAGCCCTCTATGGCCAGCACCCAATGACCCAGGGCGATCAGGATGGGTCCGGTGGAACTCTTCAATGAGTGAAGGATTCAAGATGAAACAGGACCTCTTCTCCAGGCTGTACCCTTCCCAATCAACTATCTACTGCACATCCTGTCCACGAAGATATGAACATCAACCAGCAAACCATGTACACTAGACCACCTTCCACTATCCTTTGTTCCGAGGTGCAGGCTCGGGTGGATTGAGTGGTCCATGGACAATGGGCTTGAGGCAGGAACTATGGAAGGTAGGTGTAGTCCTGAAGGACAGTGGCGGCTATGGCTGGTAAGTGAGGTTGATGTGATGGGAAATCTTAAAGGGACCTAAAAAATGGAGTGAGATCTTGCAGAGGCAGATATAGGGTGGATAGCCAGACATGGTTCCCAGACTAATGGTGCCATCGGTGGTTGGCATGGTGGCAGTTGGTGCAGGCAGCAGCTAGGATGTATCTCCATGTCATGTCCTCTTCCAAGTATTCTAGCATCAGTGAACCAGGGCCCTGATGGACGGGATTTTCACCGTTGGCTCCTCCATGGTAAACAATCGGTGTTGGTAGCCATGAAACAGTTCAGACAGTGGCAGAGGAGGTGTACAGATTGCAGGTCGGTTCATTCCAGAGCAGATATTTCTTCCACGTGGAACGGTTATAGGCAGAGAAGAGCTTCATCACTTGCTGATTGGCACTTTCCGACTGCCCATTCATCAGCGTGTGATAGCCAGAGGACAAACTCATCAAGCTGTGGAGGAGGGAGCAGAAGACTACCAGAATTGAGAGACAAAATGTGGGCCCTGATCTGACACAATTTCCTGAGGGAATCTGGGAAGCAAACTATATGTGGACGAACCAGGTCTGCTGTCTCAGTAGCTCGCGAAAGTTTGGGGAGAGCAATGAACTGGGCCACCCTGGAGAACCGGTCCACCACCATCATGAAATTGCCCCATCAGAAAGAGAGAAACCTGTGATGAAATCCATGGTGATATGGAACCACAGTCGTCGAGGGACTGGCAGGAGAACCCAGAGGGATGCTGGTTGGAGGCATTGGACTGGGCGCATTTAGGGCAGACAGCGACAAACAGATGTTCATTTGTGATCATGGTGGTCACCAGAACTGGTGTCACAGAAAATCCAGGGAGCTTACTAGACAGAAGGCTTCTTGTCTCTACCTTCTGGTGCTGTTTCTCAGAACACAGTGGTCATTTGATACGTGGGTGATCGGCGACCCCACAGTAAACGTAAAAGATGCTTCTCCACCAATGCTCTAACTCTTGGGGGATTAAGGGAGTTCTCCCTACCCACATTGGTTCTGGAGGTGATGATGAGGGTCCTGCAACCTGAAATGGTTCTGGGAACAGATCAGTGGTTTTGGTTGATGATCTGGAGGGTGGCTCCATAAGATGCTTGTCAATTCACAGATCCAGGGTGATAAGGCTCTCGAGGTCAGTGGACAACTCCTGAGTAGACAGCTCATCTTACATCATTCCAAGAGGCCGTGATGGTGATGGGCCTTCAGGCTCCTGCACTCCAGCTGCACTCTGCCACGAAGGTCCCGAATTGCATGATCTATCTAGCACTGACTATGAGGCTTGACGTCGGCAAAGCATCCAGTCCGCTGTCCTCCATCCACTTCCCAGATGGTTAAAAACCCAGTGCAGCTCAGCAGTAACATCTTCATATTTATTTCAATCGATGGCTTTATTGTCCCAGTTAGTGGCAGCCCAGGTCAGAACTCGCCCAGTCAAGAGAGAAATGACAAAAGCAATTTTGGCTCAGTCCATAAAGGCAGAGGTGGCTGGAGCTCGAAGTGTAAGGTGCACTGAAGCAGGGAGTTGCAGCATTGGGTTGTGGATCTATTGAAGCAATTGGCCACCAAAATCTGGGTTTCCAAGATAGGAGGTTGACTGGTGTGGGGTTGTGGTATTGAGACAGAGAGCTGGTTGAGAGTGGTGAGCAGATGGTCAATGGTTTCCTGCTGTTTTGGGATTGTGGAGTCCTGTTAACAGACGACTTCCTTTAGTTGACTTTTGAATGTGGACCAGTTTCTGATATCAATCCAATTAGACTAACTAAGGATTTGAAAAAGGCATTAGGAGTTATTGTGGGCATACAATTTTAAGACATAGGGTAGTCTTAGAATGTTGTGAAGATTGCAAGCAATGTCAGAAAAGCTTTGGCATTTAATATTGTGAGAGGAAGGAGATTAGCAAAATTTATATTGAATGATGGTGGCTTTGAGCAGTAACCATTGGAGTGCCTCTAGATGCACCCATGGACTAAGTTACAAATAATTAATTCGGGTATAAAGTTGTGGACGCTAAACGTTTAAAAAGGTTTTGTGGTGGAGTAAGAGCAGATAGCTTATTGGTGTGGATTAAAGTTGATGGAAAAAAGTTTCCAGATATGGTTAATTTAGGTTATGAGTTATACGATTTGAATCTATGTGCCACTGCATCCATGCCAGAGATTTGGCCATGATGCAGCTGTGTGTGGGGTCTGGTAGATGTAGTGGAGAACATGATTATGGCAATTGTGTCATAGGCATTAGACTAAAATGTAGCAACTCTGGAGGAGAACATAACTGTGCTTATGCAGGGTGTCCTGTATATAGGAAGCTGTGGAATTGCAGTGTGTTTGGATAGAAATTAACATATCATATGCAGAGGCACTATAGAAATTACAGAAGACAGTGTCATTAGGACCTATTAATATCCAGAATACAGATAGAGTGAAGTCAGTATGTAAAGTGCATGATTGTTTAACAAATGTTTTGTTGATAAACTAAAGATTGTCACTGTCATGGCAGATGTACACCACAAACTAAAAGTAGGACAGAAAAATATCTATAGATGAACGACTTAACTCAAAATTATTAATGATGCATACAAGGAGCAAGTAATGTTTAGATTTCAAAGCAGGATTGTTAATGGTTTGTCTAATCATACAATGGCATGTTAGGAGTCAGTTAGCAAATGGTCAGCAAACTAAGAAAGTTATTGGAGATATACCAATTATACCTGATGTTATATGTGTACAGGAAACCTAGTTAAGATACAAAGCTATGTTGATGTAAGACACGATTGGAAAGTGGGTAATGGAGGAGGATTGGCTACCTTTGTCAAACATGGGACAGCACATAGAGTTGTGGAAATTGGAGTTGTTTATGAGTCAATAGTGGTTGACATTTGGGAAAAGTTTAATAAAGTACAGATAATAGTTTCTTATAACCTTTGTGAAAGGTTAACACCTGATATACTGTCAAGGCAGATGATAGGGTAAAACTGTAGATGCAGTATAAAAAGGGGGACAAAATCAAAAACGATGATGAATACAGGACTGAAGATGTTATGTTTGAATGCACACAGTATACAGAATAAGGTTGTTGATCTTGTAGCACAATTAGAGATTGGCAGGTATGATGTTGTGGGCATCACTAAGTCATGGCTGAAAGTAGATTATATTTGGGAGCATAACATCCAAGGATATGCATTGTATCAAAAGGACAGGCAAGAATAAAAAGGCACTGATGCATGTTAAAAGGGCAATTTATGATATGTAGGGAGATTAGGATAATCAGGTTGGTGCCGAATTCGTAGTATACTCACGAGATAGCTTTTTAGAGCAGTTTGCGACTGAGCCCACTTAGGAATCAGCTATTCTGGATTGGGTGTTGTGTAATGAACAGTTTGATTAGGGAGCTCAAGGAAAAGGAATCCTTAAGAGACAGTGATCATAATATGATAGAATTCACCATGCAATTTGAGAAAGAGAATCTAAATTCAGATGTACCAGTATTACAGTGGAGTAAAGGAAATTACAGAGGCATGGGAAAAGAGCAGGCCAAAGTTGATTAGAAGGGGACACTAGCAGGATGACGGAAGAACAGCAATGGCTGGAGTTTCTGAAAGCAACCAGAAGCCACAAGATAGATACTTACCGAAGAAGTAGTAGTATTCTAAAGATGGGACGACACAACTGTGGCTGACATGGGAGATGAAAGCCAACATAGAAGCAAAAGAGAGAACATATAATTGAGCAAAATGAGTGGGAAAGTAGAGGATTGGGATACTTTTAAATATCAAGAGGTATTTTCAGAACTATAAAGAGTAAAAGAGAAGCAGAAGTAAATATTGGACCTCTGGAAAATGACACTGGAGTGGTAGTTATGGTGAACAACGAAATGGCAGATGAACTGAATAGGTAGGGAGACAGAACAAAGGAAATTATAGGCCAACAACAGGAATTCTGCAGATGCTGGAAATTCAAGCAACATACATCAAAGTTGCTGGTGAACGCAGCAGGCCAAGCAGCATCTGTATGAAGAGGTGCAGTCGACGTTTCAGGCCGAGACCCTTCGTCAGGACTAACTGAAGAAAGAGTGAGTAAGGGATTTGAAAACTGGAGGGGGAGGGGGAGATGCAAAATGATAGGAGAAGACAGGAGGGGGAGGGATAGAGCCGAGAGCTGGACAGGTGATAGGCAAAAGGGGATACGAGAGGATCATGGGACAGGAGGTCCGTGAAGAAAGACGGGGGCGGGGTGACCCAGAGGATGGGCAAGAGGTATATTCAGAGGGACAGAGGGAGAAAAAAGAGAGTGAGAGAAAGAATGTGTGCATAAAAATGAGTAACAGATGGGGTAAGATGAAGCCACACTCAGGTTGGAGGAACAACACCTTATATTCCGTATGGGTAGCCTCCAACCTGATGGCATGAACATCGACTTCTCTAACTTCCGCTAAGGCCCCACCTCCCCCTCGTACCCCATCTGTTACTCATTTTTATGCACACATTCTTTCTCTCACTCTCCTTTTTCTCCCTCTGTCCCTCTGAATATACCCCTTGCCCATCCTCTCGGTCACCCCCCCCCCCCCGTCTTTCTTCCCGGACCTCCTGTCCCATGATCCTCTCGTATCTCCTTTTGCCTATCACCTGTCCAGCTCTCAGCTCTATCCCTCCCCCTCCTGTCTTCTCCTATCATTTTGGATCTCCCCCTCCCCCTCCAACTTTCAAATCCCTTACTCACTCTTCCTTCAGTTAGTCCTGACGAAGGGTCTCGGCCTGAAACGTCGACTGCACCTCTTCCTACAGATGCTGCTTGGCCTGCTGCATTCACCAGCAACTTTGAAATTATAGGCCAGTTAGGTTGACCTCAGTGGTTGGGAAGATGTTGGAGTCAATTGAGGTTTCAGGGTAATTGGAGGTACATGATAAAATAGGCCAAAGTCAGCATGGTTTCATTAAGGGAAACTCTTGCCTGACAAATCTGTTTGAATTCTTTGAGGAAATAACAAGCAGGATAGACAAAGGAGAATCAGTAGATGTTGTGTACTTGGGTTTTCAAAAGGCCTTTGTTAAGGTGCACACATACGAGGCTGCTTATCAAGATAAGAGTCCATGGTATTACAGTGAACGGTTACTGGGAGAAGTCAGAAGGATGGGTTTGAAAGTGAAGTAGGACAGCCATGATGCACTGGCGGAACAGCTGATGAGCTGAACGGCCTAATTCTGCTCCAATGTTTTCTGAAATGTGAAATATTGGAAATCGTGGGTGGAAATGGGGAAAAATAAAGTCATATGGTGTGGGGATTTTAATGCCCATAGTACTATGTGTGTGGTTGGAATGACACAAATGTGAATGGGAGGTTGATGGAAGACCTGATGGAAGAAAAGTGCTTAGTGTACTTGAATGGTAGGAGTACAAGGATAAATATTTCACTGCACTTTTTCTGCTATAGACCTCATGCTGATATCTGAGGATATAGCAGGTATGTGTAAGTGTGTAACTGGGAAGTGTATAATGATACAACAGTGAGGAGTGATCATCTCCCCATTATCTGTACAATGGGAATAGTTATGTATCAGAGGAAAGGTGCTCATATCTCAAGACACATTTTTAAAAAGGCAAATTGGGATGTATTTGATGATTTATGTGAAAGTTGTGTTGGCACGTGGCCAGGTGTTTAAGGCGTCGTTCTAGTGATCTGAAAGTCGCTAGTTCGAGCCTCAGCTGTGGCAGCGTGTTGTGTCCTTGAGCAAGGCACTTAACCACACATTGCTCTGCGACGACACTGGTGCCAAGCTGTATCGGCCCTAGTGCCCTTCCCTTGGACAACATCGGTGGCATGGAGAGGGGAGATTTGCAGCATGGGCAACTGCCAGTTTTCCATACAACCTTGCCCAGGCCTGCGCCCTGGAAACCTTCCAAGGCGCAAATCCATGGTCTCATGAGACTAACGGATGCCTATTATTGTTACTATTATGTGAAAGTACATTTCCTGATCATTTAGTTTTGGAGAATAACAAGTTGAGTAATCATACCTTACGTTCTGCGCTCAACTTAATAGCTAAGAAATCAGTTCTCAGATCATTGGGAGATAATAATAAGAAAGGTGTTCCCTTGTGTATGGATGAATGTAAAAGAGCTGTGAAGGAGTGGAATAACGCTTTTAGGAAGGTTAAGCCATGCTACTCCTATTCATGTAGTTCAAGCTACATTTAGAAAAGTAGTGAGAAGGGCAAAGGAAATGTATTGGAGAATGTACTGTGATAGCATTGGGAAAGAGATCCAAGTAAGGGAAGTTTGGGTATGCCACAGAAAATGGGGAAAGTTAAAGAATTTGATGCATTGCAGGATTTGTATGGTGGGGAGAAAGTTGTAGCTATTGACTCTGAAAAAGCAGAGTTATTAGCAAAAACTACATAAGAGAGGCCTTATAGGGAAACAGTTTTGCAAGCAATCCTCAAATTGCTGAGAAAAAAGGATGTTCCAGTCCCTGCTTGGATGTTAAATTTATAGTGTCTGAACTTAAAAGGGTTATTAATAATGCTGGGCTGACATCACCTGGGAAAGATGTAGCAACTGCACAGTAACTGAAATGCTCCCACGCACATAGCCTTTGTTGCCGTGCCGCTGAAATTTTCTTTAATATATGACAAAAGAATTGCCTCAAAACTATCACAGCAATACAGTGGTTTCAAATTTGTCATTTCTGAGAAAGCTAACACTGGTGTAATAACAACATTCACTGATGTTTTGAACTCTGTGCTTAGAAACAAAGAATTTGAAGTACTGCCAACTCTTGCTGACATTGTTGCAACATTTCAAGCTTCTAGTGCTGTCTATGAATTCATCAGTCTTATGAATTCAATTAAATGTAAATTCAGAAACTGTCCCAAAGTGAAACACTTGGATGTTCTAATGAAAATTATGAAGTATTTTTCATCTAGATGCAAAATTAGTCCAATGTTTATGAAAAATTAATTTGTAATAAAGACGGACAGGATAAAGTTTACAATAAGTAAAAAAATTTCTTTGTTGTATTGTTTTTTATTATACCCTTCAGTTAATAAATAAAATCCTAAATATGTGATTTTTCAGTTCTCATTCTCAATATTCGTAGTATACATATTATCAAAAAAACATGTAAAGTACCACGCAGTTTTCAGGTCATGTAAAAAATTTCCTACTCAGAGCAATGTGAAAAAAATTCACAGCTCCATGCAGCTGTGAAAAAAACATAGAAGGAACTTTAGTCAGTTTGAATCCAAAAAGCCAAAAAAATGCATCTGCAGTCCATTGTATCTCGGTGAAACTAAATTTATATTAGCCATTTTGATGACATTTGATGCTGGTTTTAATGTATTTCCAATAATGATGATGCTGCAAGATTAGTTCCATTTTATTCTTTGCAGTATTACTGGGGCTTGAAGATATTTGCATTGCTATGAGTTTTATTGCATTGTGTTAAAAGTGGTCAAGATGAACTTGAGCACCAAGTAAATTCCACACCCAGGGATTTGTTAGCATCTGGTTTTGATTATTAGCTTAATATTCCAGAAGTGAATTATTATCTGAGTGTGAAATTATAATTCTTTGGGTCTCATTAGGCACTTTCAATACAAAATCCATGTTCATCTTATTTGCAGGCCTAGTATGCCTCCAATCCTTAGGTGCTACTGGATCTTATAATTCTTCTTAACAAATCTCAGCAGGCAAGTTGAGACGAGGTAATTCCACCTATAAAAATTCTGTCATATCATATTTCTACAGCCAGTTTTCTTTCCCTCTTCCTAAATAAAGCTATTAAATATGTGCAACCCAGAGGGGAAAGGCATGCTCATCCTTCAGTTCCACTTTGCTCATCTCAAAAGTTCCTTGAAGGTTTTTCTAAAGAGGATGCGAAAATGTATAATTCACACAGATATATGTCAAAGGGCTTGGTGCTGAGAATTCCTTGAGCAGCCCCCGACATAGTATGGAAGTTGACAACCACTATCAAAAACCTGGCTTGATTACTTCCTGAGCTATTTAAGTACTTTAAGGGTGATATTAGCCCTGGGCAACTGTAGAATATGGGCTGAGAAACATTCTGAACTCAAAAAAAAATAGACAAATTAGATAGGGATTCAAACAAGCTGCCAGGCTGCTTGTGTGCTACTGTTCACGGCATTATTGCCTTAGTGGATTGTATACCTTTTCCTTCATGAAGGACAGATTTAGTGAAAAATGTTATACTTTTGATTAAACAATACCCTTGCTGCTTTTGGACTTGTTGCTGAGCAGTAGTAATATTTGTTATTCACTAATGAGAACACCCTGGCAGTTTGAACTTGAAAAGAGAGCCAACCTGGGAATTTGGTCAGTGAGAAAATTCAGTGCCATGCATGAGATAGACCCTGCTTTGTGTACATCTGCAAGTTTAGAAGCTGTATAGATAACATATTTTAGCTGGTGGTTACCCCACAACCCAAACATCTGCTAGCACCAAAGGATTAATGACTGTCAAGGAGAAAAGAGAGGCTGTACATGTGAGAAGAGCATGGTATATTTATAGGGATTCTTTCTTTAAAGGAACAGGTAGGCATTTCTACAGCTATAATTGAAATTCTCAGAGAGTGCTGAACTGGGTGATGTAGTTGATGTAGTGTATGCAGGCATTCAAAAGCCTGGTTAGATCACACTTGGAATATGGTACTCACTTCTGGTTGCCTCATTATAAGAAGGATGTGGAAGTTTTACAGAGGATGCAGAGGAGATTTATCAGGATGCTGCTTGGATTAAACGGCATGTCCCTGAGGCTAGGTTGCCAGAGCAAAGAAGGATGACAGGTGACCTGATAGAGGTATACAAGATGATATGAGTGTAGATTGAGTGTATGGCCAGACACTTTCCAGGGTGGAAAAGGCAGATATGAGGGGGCATAGTTTTAAGATAATTGAGCAAAGTATAGGGGGGCTGTCAGAGGTAATTTTTTTTATACAGTGGTAAGTGGATGGAATGCTCTGCCAGGGGTTATGGTAGAGGCAGATAAGTTAACAACATTTAAGGAACTCTTAGATAGGCACATGGATGAGAGAAAAATGGAGGACTCAGTAAGAGGGAAGGGTTAGATTGATCTTAGATTAGGTTAAAAGGTTGACAACAACATGGGCCAAAAACCTGCACTGTGATGTATTGTTCTATGTTCTATTTGCTAATCAGTAACTGTAATTCATCAAGAAGATTATAGTCCATGGACTGTTAAGCATAATGGCTGCATTGATAAACATTCAGCTTTTTCAGAGAAACCAATAGAACAATTGCGGTGAATGGTTATTAATCATACTGATTGATATTAGGTGGAAGTGTCCCATGGAATTCAGGGCTGAGACCACACTCTTCCTGACATTTCAATGCTTAGGGCACTTCTCAAAAATTGCAGAATGGCACAAAGGTTGGAAGTGTACAGCGAGGAGGCCTTGAAAACAGCTGGAAATGGGTGTACATGTGACTGGTAAATTTAAAGCAAAAAAAAATACAATATTTAGATATTTTGTTAAGAAGAAAGAAGCCATCTAATATTTAGGGAGCAATTGTGAAGGGATTGCAGGTACTGGAGAGTATTTGAAATATCATGTTTGTGGTCTTCTGCTGTTGTAGCCCATCTATGTGTTGTGCATTCTGAGATGTGCTTCTGTACACCGTTGTAATGTGTGGTTATTTGAGGTGCTGGAGCATTCCTGTCGGCTTGAACCTGTCTGGCCATTCTTCTCTGACTTCTTCCATTAGCAGGGTGTTTTCATCCGCAGAACTGCAGCTCATTAGATGTTATTTTGATTTTTGCACCATTCTTTGTAAACTCTATAGACTGTTATGCATGAAAATCCCAGATGTGCAGCATTTTCTGAGATGCTAAAGCCATCTCATCCAACATCAACAATCATTCCACGGTGAAAGTCACTTCAATCACATTTCTTCCACATTTTGATGTTTGGTCTGAATAACAACTGAACCTCTTGCTTTTATGCATTGAGTTGCCGTGACATGAATGACTGATTAGATATTTGCAGTAATAAGCAGTTGTACAGGTGTACCTAATAAAGTAGCCACCAAGTGTATGTGTGCGCATACTTGGAGGTGGCAAGTATTTGGGAAAGGTTGTGAAAGCTGTACAGAAGCTACATAAAATGAGGAAGTTGCCCTGAGCCTTTATGGATTACTTGTTTAGCCATAGTTAAATCTGGATTTTATAATGCTATAGGGAGGCATTCTATTTCCAAAGTCCATGCTTCTAAATCATTCCATGCTCATTAATATTAGCATGTCTCTAAATTTTTAGACATCACTAATGGAATATCATATTTGGAAGTGGAGAAATTTTGTGAATTTGTGCACATTTTTGCGAATTTATGAATGATGTCATAGATAAAGATCATTAGTTCACAGCACTTGATGGTCTATCCTGCCTATTCATTAAAATGGGCGGCTACCAGGAAATTCCAAGTGGAGACCACCCATTTCAATTCTACTTCCCAATCCATTCTAATATGTTGGTCCTTGGCCTCCTCTACTGCTAGAACAAGGCCAGCCTCAGGCAGGAGAGCAACACCTCATATTCTGTCTGGGCAGTGACCAACCTGATGGCACGAACATTGATTTTTCCAACTTCCTATAATTCCTTCCCCCTACTCTTTCTCTCTTTTTCAATTTTCCATTCTGGCTCCCCTCTGTCCCCTTCCCTTCTCCTCACCTGCACATCATCTTCCGCTCATGTGCATCCTCCTTCATTTTTTCCCACGCCCCACTGTTCTCTCCTATCGGATTCCTCCTTCTTCAGCCCTTTACCTTCCCCACCTATCACCTCTCAGCTTCTCACTTCATCCTCCGCCTCCCCCATCCATTCACCTTCCCTCTCACCTCACTTCATGTAATCATCAGCTTGTACTCCTTCCACTCCCACCATTTTCTTATTCTGGCTTCTTCCCCATCCATCCCAGTATTGATCAAGGGTCTCAACCTGAAACACCATAGATGCTGCCTGACCTGCTAAGTTCCTCCAGCATTTTATATGTTAACGATGTGACTTCTATATTTGTCTAAATAATTAGCTGTAACTGACAATTTTGAATAAGCCTCTGAAACTAAATAACAAATGAACCTGACAGCAAAAGTATCACGCCACAGTACATTATTTCTGATTGTTTCCACATCCCTGACATCCCTTCATAGTTTCACATGAACTTAATTGCTTACTTCTGAAATATAGTTTGTTATTGATAAATTGTGAGTCTTTTGTTTAATAAATATTTAAAATTGCTGGGAGCAGTAGTTTGAATGAATGTTTCATTTCGATTGTGATCTGAGAGAGACGTGGTCTAAAACCTAGGTTTCTGTTCTGCAGGATTATGACTTGAGTCAGCTTCAACAACCAGATGCTCTAGATTCTGTTTTGGCAAAAACTCCAGGGATCAGAAGAGTTGATGAACGGCCTATTGGTGCTGAGCCACAGTATCCGCTGCGCCCAACAATTCCACATCCTGGAGATATTGGAGACTTTATTAATGAGGTAATAAGTGGGAAATACCAGACTGATATCTATTGTTGTGAAACTGATAAGGTAATATACTTGGCACTTTGGTGGTGCATTTCCAGACCATTGGATTTTTTTCTTACTAATACGTCAGTACATTTTTAATTCATTTCTTTCAGTATTATGAATTATCCAGTGAGTGAGCCAAGTAAGTTTAAAGGGAGATCAGAAGAATGTGGAAATCAGGGCCCGGCTCAACTGGAATGGAATGTGCGAAGCATCACGTAATTAGCTAGCCATCCATTGTGATTTCCAAATAGTTGGATTGTGGATTATTGGAGTTAAATAAAATGCAAATTACAGCAAATGCTGGAAATATTCAACAGGTCAGATCTTTTCCTTCTCCACAAGTGCTGCCTGGCCTACTGAATATCCCCAACAGGTTTTGTTTCTAGTTTAGTTGTTCTTTTGAATACCAGGTGTTCCCCGTTTTTCGAATGTTCGCCTTACGAAACCTCACTGTTACGAAAGACCTACATTAGTACCCTATTTTCGCTTTCAGAAGGTGTTTTCACTGTTACGAAAAAAAAATTCAGCGCCTGATAAAAATTCAGCGCGCGAAAAAATCAATGCGCGATAAAAGCCCGCGCGCGCCCCGAGCAGCCGCTCTCTCTCGGATTCAGAACTGCTTTTCTTTAACACGTGCCTGTGAGCAGCCGTTTGCCAGATGAGTTCTATGGTATCAGAAAAGCCTGAAGGAGCTCGTAAGGGTGTTACACTTACGGTAAAACTTGACATAATTAAGCGTTTTGATCGTGGTGAACGAAGTAAGGACAAAGTGAGTTTGGCTTGTGGAAGTTGACGAAGATGATGTTGAAGAGGTTTTGGCATCCCATGACCAAGAACTGACAGATGAAGAGCTGATGCAATTGGAAGAAAAAAGGATAACAATGGAAACCGAATGAGTAATGATAAAGTACGACTTTAATTTTGAAAGGGTACGTTGGTTTGGGGGATATTTGCAAGATGGTTTGAGTCCTTATTAAAGAACTGTGTGATAGAAAAATACGCGAGGCTCATCAGTCAAGCAAGCCTTCCACATCAGCCACAGCAGACGACGAACCTCGACCTTCGACATCGAGGCGGGCAGTAATAGGAGAGGATGAGCTGCCTGCTCTAATGGAAACAGGCGACGAGATGACACCCCAGTGTCCCACCACCTCAACCCCCAGGTCACGGACAGATACCGATTCGCAGAGAATGCCAAAGTAACCGAGAGGCACACTGCACATCTTTAAGAAAAAAGCTGAAATAAACATGTTAATTAATTAGGTGCTGCCGACACGTAATTGTCGGCCCAGATCAGAGACGACGCAATCGGAAATCGGCACTGATCTGGGTCGACAATTACGGGCGTCACCTAATTAATTAGCATATTTGTTTCGGCTTTTTTCTTAAAGACGTGCTGTGTACCTCCCGGCTACTGCTGGACCCCTGCGTTCTTTGCAGCAATGTATTGCTCAGCGGCCTGGAGGGTGGGGACCACTGCACCACCCAAACTCCGATGACTCAGTCTAACGCACCATCATCAGTGTGCTCGGCGCTGTCCCGATTCCGGTAAGTGATACTACAGTGTACATACATTATTTCTACTTTATATCGGCTGTGTATTTTTACGTGTTATTTGGTATGATTTGGCAGCTTTATAGCTTAAAGGTTACTGGAGAGCGCTTGCACCGTGTTTTTGCCAACAGCGCTTGCATGAGATTTTCGCTACGGAGAACAGTTCAGTAATGATTGTGGAAAAGTATTTCTACTTTATATAGGCTGTGTATTTATCATATCATTTCTGCTTTTACTATATGTTACTGTTATTTTAGGTTTTATGTGTTATTTGTCATGATCTGGTAGGTTATTTTTGGGTCTGCGAACGCTCACAAAATTTTCCCATATAAATAAATGGTAATTGCTTCTTCGCTTTACGATATTTCAGCTTACGAACCGTTTCATAGGAATGCTCTACCTTCGGATGGAGGGGGAAACCTGTATTCAGTTGTGTATCTTGCCGTTATTACTAATGACATTGCTGAAAAGATGATAACTACAAATTACCATAAACATACAAATTTGCAAAGTAACAAAGAATTAGACATTAATATTGCGCCAATTTGTTTCAGATGTGAGGTGGATTAGTAATTAATAATTTGTCTGTTACTGAAAATTTTAAACGCAACATCAGGCAAATAGTCCAAAACTTGAGTTCTAAGGCTGTACTCTTATCTTTTGAGTCAGGCCACTACTGTAAGGCCAGCATTTATTTCCCATCCCTAATGGCCCTGAGGTGATAGTGGTGAGTCACCTTTCTGAAGTACTGCAGTCCAAGTATAGCTAATGTGGTACAAGTGAGTGGCTTGCTAGGCCATTTCAGTCAATCATACAGGTGTGCTTGGAATGGCATATCAAGAGGACCATGTTTGGATGGCACATTTCTTCTCCCAAAGGGCACTAGTAAGATGCTTATTATGGTAGTTCTTGCCATTATTATTAATCATGGTTCATAATCAGATTATTAATTAAACTGAGTTTCTGTAACTGCCATGGTGGAATTTGAACTCTATTCCCTGAGATTGTTCGTCTAACCTCTGGGTTTCTTGTCCAGTAATTTAACTATTGTACACTGGGGTTCTTATCTTCATTTTCAAATTATTCTTCTATAACTTGTTTTAATTTGGGAATTCCTCAGCAAACGATATTGGACGCCAGCCACATTATCCAACCCTGCTGCTAGAAACTAAGGGAAGAAATTTGAATTTGGAAACCTGATGATTACAGAAAAGACTCATTCCTGGGCTATTTGAAATGACCAATGCAAGAGTTCGGGAGGCTGAAATGGCAGCTACTTCATATTGTTACAAGAAATCCAAATTCCTTTGTACATCCTTGAACAGTATCCCCAAATTCTTTGTGCCTGTGGTGTCACTTGCATCCTAAATAATTTTGTAGAGGAAAAGTTGTGATCAGATTTTTGTAGATTTGACCTTAAAGCCAACCACTTTGCAATGATGGTATTTTTAAAATTTAGCTCCTGTCTTCAATATTATCAGAGAATGCTTTAACGATGCTTTAATGCTTTGTCCTTACAGGGTCTCAGAGCGGCGGACAATGACCCAACAGCACCACCCTATGATTCCCTGCTGGTATTTGATTATGAAGGAAGTGGTTCAACTGCAGGATCAGTCAGCTCCCTGAACTCATCCAGCTCTGGTGACCATGATTATGATTATCTTAATGACTGGGGGCCACGATTCAAGAAGTTAGCAGATATGTATGGTGGTGGAGAAGATGACTAACAGTACTCTGTGCACCAGAATTTGAAGGAACTGTACAAAAGAGGCAGCTTTTTCATTAATATTCCTTGCTGGCCATAACATTTTAGTGGTGTGTTAGGTTTTTTTTATTTTAGAACATGAGCTGTTAGCATGAATGCTTGTTGTCTTTGCTGCATATTTTCGGTCAGTCAGCAGGAATATCGCTCAACATTTGCTTTACAACTAAAGAGGAAAGGAGCTCTTTATTAACTTGAATTTCTTAGTACAGAAGCACTGTTTTTAAAGTGCCTTTTTGGTACATTTTATCGGATTCCCTCAATCTCAGGAGTGATTAAAATTCAATCATCTATTGATCCCTGGTCCAATACTGGCTACATAGAGAAAATGAAAGAATCAATTTATTTCCACTCTGGTCAAAGGACCGATTTTCCCTTTTGCCTTTTAAACTATCGGTGTAAAATACATTTAAAAAAACTGTACAGAAACACGTTTATTAACAACCATGTTTAAAACTGAGCAGGTGGGTGGCTAATCGCATTGTATATGTTGTATAGAGCTTAACATTGAAAGTCTATTTGTCAAGCAGTGTAAAGATAAGGAAAAGAAAGGTCATTCAGAAGGACTGGTTAGTCTTCATTAGTATTAAGGTTGTTTTCTTTTAACATCTTGAAGTAGAATGACGTCAAATTAACGTAAATTAATTTTCTTTAACATTGATATCCATTTGATTTCTCACTGTACTGTGTACATAATGTTGCAGAGCTTGAAGCAAACATCACCCAATTAATGTTATATGTATAATTGGAGCTTTTTAAAAATTTTTTTGCATGTTGTTTTATGTTGAAGCTCGCATGGCTGTGGTTGTTTCAAAGAATGATTTCTTCTCGTGTTGTGTGTTCAACATTTCAACACAAATCATTGCACAGTTAGAGGAAACTTTTTTTGTAATGGTCAACAGCACAAATATTTTGTATCGTTGTTTGTACCATTTTGTACCAAAAAAAAAAGGGAAGGTAGTCAAAGTTTTGAATGCGTGTTTCTAGTGCCACTGCAGTTATGGTTAAACTGAGTAACAGCTTTGCAAATTTATTGTGTACCAGAGCAGAACTGGTGCATTTGCTCCTGGCCCCTCAGTGTTATAAATAAAGTTCCCCTTTTAAAATACTGGCTTGTTCTCAGTTGATTTCAGTGTTGGCTATTTTAGGGGAAAGTTAATACTGTATTAATAATCTAAAAGTTTGTACTACTTTCAATGGTACAACACTGTGAAAGCTGGATTGAGTGTGTTTATCAAAACTCATGTGTCCTCAATAAATGCAAAGTAAATTTATTATCAAAGTACATATATGTCACCATATACAACCCTGAGATTCATTTTCTTGTGTGCAAGCTCAATAAATCCCATAACTATAATAGAATCAATGAAAGACTGCACCAACAGGGCAGACAATCAGCGTGCAAAAGACAGCAGCCAAGTACAAAAAGAAAAAAAAACAATGAATAATAATAATCAATAAATATGCACAACATGAGATGAAGAGTCCTTGAAAGTGAGTTCATAGCTGAGGGAACAGTTCAGTGATGGGACGTGAAGTTGAGTGAAGTTATCCCCTCTGGTTCAAGAGCTTTATGGTTGAGGGGTAATAACTGTTACAGAACCTGGTGGTGTGAGTCCTGGGGCTCCTGTACCTTCACACTGATGGCTGCAGTGAGAAGAGAGTATGAACTAGGTGGTGGAGACCCTTGATAATTGATGCTGCTTTCCTGCAACAGCGCCCCATGGAAGGAAAGCCTTTATCTATGGTGGGCTGTATCCAGTATCTTTTGTAGGATTTTCCATTCAAGAGCACTGGCATTTCCATACCAGGCTACGATGTAGCCAGTCAATATACTCTCCACCACATATCTATGGAAGTTTGTCAAAGTTTTAGATGCCTTGCAGAATCTTTGCAGACTTCTATGGAAGTAAAGGCACTGCCATGCTTTCTTCATAACTGCACTTACGTGCTGGGCCCAAGACTGGTCCTCTGAAATGATATCACCGAGGAATGCCTTCATACTATTTTACTTTCATTCTTTTTCAAGGTCAGCACATTGGGCAACGTAGATGGTCATATACAAATAGCTCCATGATATGGTTTTATAGAGCCATCATTAATATACATTATAATCTGTAAAATTATTTCATTGTTAATACTAGCAGTCCACAAACTTAATGAAGAAAATGACAGAAATGAAGTTAGTATTAAAGGATAACTCTAATTAAGAAAACATATGTTTGGTTTACTTATTCAATTTCTTTATTTAAAGGTCTAACAGAAAACTAAACTTTCTCTTGAAGTTCTTGGTTATTTGTTACCATTGTCACATGCACTGAGGTGCAATGAAGAACTTGTCCTGCTTGATCAATTCATTACAACAGTTCATTAATGTAGTACAAGGTAAAATAAGAACAGAATGCAGAATAAAGTGTTACAGTATAGAGAATGTGCAGAGCTGGTAGGGAGGTGCAAGGTAGATTGTGAGGTCAAGAGTTCATCTTCATGTACTAAGGAACCCTTCAATTGTCATAACAGTGATTTAGAAGCTGTCCTTGAGCCTTATGTATGTGCTTTTCTGTCTTCTGCCTAATGGCAGAGTGGTGGGGGTGGGTGAAATGAGAAGAAGAAAGTTGGTCCAGGATGGGTGGGGTCTTTGATATTGCTGGCTGCTTTACCGAGGCAGCAAGAAGTGTGCACAGAGGCCATGAGGGAGATTTGTCTTTGTGATGTGCTGAGCTGTGTCCACAGTCTGCAGTTTCTTGCACTCATGGTCAGAGCATTTGCAGTACCAAGCTGTGCTGCATCAGATAGTGGCTTTTTATTGGTGAGGGTCAAAAGAAATGTGGCAGCTACATTTATCTATTTACTTAATCACATTTAAAATAATATAGTCAAAATGACACTGCATAGCAAGTTAATTATTTTAATGACTTGTATTTAAATTCTAATTTTAGTTTTTAAGTAATACCAGAGCAAACTTAGATCAACTAAATTAGTGGGTAATTTCAGGGGATGCATAACTGTGGTTCATGTAGCTGAGGTGTGTTTTAAAAATATGTTCTTGCTTTACCAGAATGTAAATATCATCTGAATAGTAATAGAAGTTTTTTTAAAAAAAACACTAATTAGGCTGAGAAGACAGTAACAGAAGCCAGTCAAAATAAATCCAGAAGCCCTAAGTGAATACTAATTTAATTTGCTTTTAATCAAACAAACTGTTTGATTGTAGGAAGAATTGCTGTATATTCTTAGTTCATATCAAACTGATTTAAAGGGTAATCTTGGTTTTGAAGCTCAGTAGGATTTATTCTACTATTAATATTATGAAGGAGTAGCCCTTACTGAGGATCCCTGCAAAAGTGTGATGAACTGTCAGATATAATTTATATTCAGTAGTGATTGGATGGCTCAGGAGGATCAAACCATATCAGAAATTCTGGAAAAGATTGTCAATTCCTAGCTCTGCTGCATCTAAAGACATTTATGGGGAAAAATATACTTTCGCTGAAAGAATGTCTCTGAGAAATCTATATTTATATAGTTCTCTTTCTACAAAGTATCTTAAAGGGTTTTACGAATATTGAATTTCTTTGGAGTGCTCTGACTGATTTTGTGTAAGTACAGTGGATATTACATATATAGCAAGGCCACGCAAATATCAGTAAGATAAATGAGGAAGGAATCTTTTTGTTGCATTGGTTGATCGAGACTTATGTTGATAGCACATCTTAGCAGATCTGGAACGATATGCCAAAAGCTTCGCAGTCAATCAGTTTCCTTTGAATGTCGTCACTTTGTTATTATTTTCCCAATACAACACACCACTCTCACAAACTGCAATGAGATGAATTGCCAGTCACAACCTTTGGTGTTGTTTGAGGCACAAATGTTGGCACTTTAAAATAATTGTTCTAGGTTTATATTTACATTCATTTGAATAATCAAGGCAGCCGCAGATGGACAGAGTGCCTGAAATGCAAAACTGCAATAATGCAGTAATAACTCAGCACTGCAGGGCAAGTGACAGCTTGTACAGCTCACGTCTTGAGAGGAATTTGAACTAATGCTCAGGAACCATTTTGTAAAGTTGTTGTGTTCAGTTTGGCTACATTTCCAAAACCCAACCAGTCCTACCTCAGTATTGTGAAGCTAAACAAACCATTTTTACTTTGTTTTCTTTTATCTATTTTCAGAAAGAAAGAAGCTTCTAAAATGAAGACATATGCAGTATTTGAGATATTCATTAAATTATATCCATTCACGAAAAAAATGAATATTTAGTGAAGCATTCTGCACAATAAATTCAAAGATATATAATAAAGTGAAGCTCTAATCAATTATGACGCATATAGGCAAAGCATGAAGCAGAAAATTTGTCTTTTTCCATTTTCTTAATTTATTTCAGTAAACTAAACACACCTAATTTTGTAAAAATGGAAGCAGATAGCAAGCAACTGAGATTAAATGTACATGAATTTTAATTTAATTTCATGCGATACATTTTTATGCATAAACAAGGGCCATTTCTGGTGCTCAAAACTAATTTAATAAGTTAAATGAGGAATGGTGTACTTTCTGATTTGGATTAAAGCATACGCTGCACCAGAAAACAAGAGAATATAGGAATGCAAAATGATGTTCAAATTTAGATTACTCTAAGTCTTAATAATTTATTTGATTAATATAAATAATACTATGCTTTAATGCCGGCCAATGGATAATATATGCTTGACAAATATTATCAATTATTAATGTAGCTTGTTATTTTATTGAGAAGGAATAGATTTTTTTTGTTCGTGATGGATGAGGTGTGGAAGGTTACAATGGACCTTTATTGCAAACTCAGATTAATCAGTTTTAACACTGATACAGCACAATCTTACAAGGCTTGATTTTAAAAAAATCATGGCTGAGTTTCCCCTTCTCTACGGCAAATATGGATTGGGGATCAGTAGAGCGGGGCATTTGATTTTCCACACGCACATCACTGGGGACCATCGGTGATAAAATGTCTAAAACGTTCCAGAGGCATTTCATAGAAGAGGAAATCCAGCAACAATTCTGTCATCATGGTATCAGCTTTAACAAGAGAAGGATTTACACTGAGACGTGACTGCTGCAACACATTGAAACAATAACTATTGGATCATTAATTTAAAATAATTATGTGATATGATATTTAGAGGACATAATTTGCCAGAAACTTAGGATGTGATATGACTGCACGCTTAAATATTTATATCTTGTTTCTTTGCCATTACTTTTAATTAAACTGTAATTGGCCTGTTAGTCAGGGGCCTTGTTTTACTTGTGCATTTAATTCATCCCAAAGTTAAGTTTTACCAATGCAAGTGTGAGTACTCTTTCAATCATGCAACAAATGTTAAAATATGGCAATTCATTTTGATATTGAATGAGAGTACAAGAAAGGATTCTCATTGCTACACCACTTGAACTTTTCAGGAAGAACCAAAGGTGCAAATTCTAAATGTTGTTTTTCCTCGTATGCTTCCCCTTGGTCTTATTTTTCTGATTATAGCCTTTACAATTGCCCTTTATACATTCTTTGACAAGGATTCCATCTACTTTAATTCACTGTCATTTGCAGTACTTCCTATATTTATCTACTAATCTGCAAATGTCATTCTTTCAGTAGCTACCATGTTGTCATGGTAGCTGGATGACCATTCACTTGTATGGAAGAGTGAGGAGATGATGGATTGGAGTTACAAGGAGGTAGTCACTCCTAAGTTGCAAGAGGTGGGTAGCTGGGTGATTGTCAGCAGAAGGAATGGAATGGTGAATAGGCAGTTAGTGCAGAGCACCTCTGTGGCCATTCTCCTCAATAATAAGTATGCTACTTTGGATATTATTGTGGGAGATGACCTCCCAGGGGAATGCCACGGAGACCAGGTCAGTGGTACAGAAGGGAAAGAGGGAGAAGACGGGAGCAGTGGAGACTCTATAGTCAGAGCAACAAACAGAAGGTTCTGTGGGTGTCAACATGACACCCAGATGGTATGTTGCCTCCCAAGTACCAGGGACAGAGATGTCTTAGATTTCATCCACAGCATTTTGGAGGGTGAGGTGCATCAGCCAGAAGTCTTGGTGCATATTGGTAGCAATGACATAGGAAGGAAAAGCAAAGAGATCCTGAAGAGAGAACTTAGAGAGCTAGCTGAGAAGCAGGACCTCCAGGGTAGTAATTTCTAGATTACTACCTGTGCCATGCGCCAGTGAGGGTAGAAACAGGATAATTTAGCAGATTAATATGTGGCTGAGAAGCTGGTGCAGGAGGCAGGACTTCAGGTTCTTGGATCATTGGGATCTCTTCTGGGGGAGGTATGACCTGTACAAAAGGGATGAGTTGCACCTGAATCTGAGGGAACCAATATTCTTGCAGGTGGTTTATTAAATTCATTGGGGAGGGTTTAAACTAATTTGGCAGGGGGATGTGAACTGGAGTGAAGGGACTCAGGATTGGACGGATGGTAGAAAAGCAAAGGTAGCATGGAGTCAGACTACCAGGGAGGGCAGGCAGATGACAGGCCAAAATTGCAGCCAGCAGAGTGAGTATCAGTGCATTAGGGATGCAGAATCAAAAAGGGTAGAAGTACTGTGTGCTATGTGTTATATCTCAATGCACAGAGTGTAAGAAATAAGGTGAATGACCTTGTTGCACTTTTACAGATTTTCGGGTATGATGTGGGTACCACTGAATAATAGCTGAAGGATGGTACTAGTTGGGAGCTGAATATGCAAAGTTACACATTGTAATGAATTGAATTGAATTAACTTTATTACTTGCATCCTTCATATACATGAGAAGTAAAAATCTTTACATTACGTCTGTCTAAATGTGCAGTGTGCAATCTATAGTTGTTTATAATGAAGCTGTCCCGGAGCCTGCTGGTCCTGGCTTTTATGCTGCAGTACCATTTCCTAGATGGTAGCAGCTGGAACAGTTTGTGGTTGGGGTGACTCGGGACCCCAATGATCCTTCAAGTCCTTTTTACACACCTGTCTTTGTAAATGTCCTGAATAGTGGGAAGTTCAGATCCACAAATGCACTGGGCTGTCCGCACCACTCTCTGCAGAGTCCTGTGTTTGAGGGAAGTACAGTTCCTACACCAGGCAGTGATGTAACCAGTCAGGATGTTCTCAATTGTGCCCCTATAGAAAGTTCTTAGGATATGGGGGCTCATACCAAACTTCTTCAACCATTTAAGGTGAAAGAGGCACTGTTGTGTCTTTTCCACCACCCAGCCAGTATGTATGCTGAGGAACTTAAAGCTGTTCACACTCTCAGCTCCAGATCCATTGATATCAATAAACCTCTCTCCATTCCTCCTGGAGTCCACAACCAGCTCCTTAGTTTTTGTGACATTGAGGGAGAGGTTGTTTTCTTGATACCACTGTGTCAAGGTAATGACTTCTTCTCTGTTGGCTGCCTCATTATTATTTGAGATTAGGCCAATCAGTGTAGTATTGTCAGCAAATTTAATTAACAGATTGGAGCTGTGGGTTTCAACACAGTCATGGGTATACAGACAGTAAAGGAGGGAGATTAGTACACAGCCCTGCGGGGCTCCTGTGTTGAGAGTCAGAGGGGTGGATATGAGGGAGTCCAATCTTACCACTTGCCAGCGATCTGGCAGGAAGTCCAGGATCCAGCTACACAAGGCAGGGTGAAGGCCGAGGTCTCTGAGCTTCTTATCGAGTCTGGAGGAAATTATGGTGTTAAGTGCTGAATCATAGTCCAAGAAAAGCATTCTCACATAAACAATCTTCTTCTCCAGATGTGTAAGGACAGTGTGTAGAGCTGTGGCTATTGTGTCATCTGTCGATCAGTTGTGTCACTAGGCGAATTGTAGGGTGTCCAGTGTGGGTGGCAGCAAGCTGCAAATGTAGCCCTCGACCAGCCTGTCAAAGCATTTGATTATTATTGAAGTGAGTGCGATGTGATGTCAGGCGTTCAGACACGTTACCTTGGTCTTTTCGGTACAGGAACAGTGGTGGATATTTTGAAACTGGAGGGCACTCTACACTGGGAGAGGGAGTCATTAAAAATGACTGTAAGCACACCTGCCAGTTGTGGCACTCACACTCTGGATATCCGCCCTGGGATGCTGGCTGGTCCCGCAGCCTTGCGACTATCAACTCATTGGAAACACCTGCATACTTCAGCATCAGAGATGACCAAGCTGCAGGTCTCTTCGGAGGCTCAGTGTTGGGCATAAAAAAGATTTAGAAGGGAAAGGAAGGCAAGCAGAGCAGCTGGTGTGGATGTACTGGTAAAGAATGGCATCAGTCATTAGAAAGATGTGACATAGGATTGGAAGATGTTGAATCCTTGTAGGTTGAGTTAAGAAATGGCAAGGGTAAACTGATCATGATGGCAGTTAAACACAGGCCCTCCTACAGTAGCTGGGATGTGGACCACAAATTACAACGGGAAATAGAAAAGGCGTATCAAAAGAGCAATGTTATGATAGTCATGGGACATTTTAACATGCAAACAGATTGGGAAAATCAGGTTGGTAATGGATCTGAAGAGAGTGAATTTGTTGAATGCCTAAGAGATGGATTTTTAGAGCAGTTTGTCATTGAGCCTACTAGGGGATCAGCTATACTAGATTGGGTGTTATGTAATGAACCAGTGGCGATTAGGAAGCTTAAGATAAAGGAGCCCATAGGAGCGAGTGATCATGGCCTCCTCTACTGTCAAAATGAAGCCACGCTCAGGTTGGAGGAAAAACACCTTGTGTTCCGTCTGGGTAGCCTCCAACCTGATAACATGAACACTGACTTCTCTAACTTCCGTTAATGCCCCTCCTCCCATTCTTACTCCATCCCTTATGTATTTATTTATTTATTTATTATTTAAATTTTTTTTTTCCCTTTTTTTCCTCTTTCTCTCTTTTCTCTCTCTCTCTCTGTCCCTCTCACAATAACTCCTTGCCTGCTCTCCATCTTCCTCTAGTGCTCCCCTCCCCCTTTCTTTCTCCCTAGGCCTCCCATCCCATGATGCTCTCCCTTCCCCAGCCTTGTATCCCTTTTGCCAATCAACTTTCCAGCTCTTAGCTTTATCTCTCCTCCTCCTGTCTTCTCCTATCATTTTGGATCTCCCCCTCCCCCTCCCACTTTCAAATCTCTTACTATCTCTTCTTTCAGTTAGTCCTGACGAAGGGTCTCGGCCCGAAACATCGACTGTGCTTCTTCCTATAGATGCTGTCTGGCCTGCTGTGTTCCAGCAGCATTTTGTGTGTGTTGCTTAAATTTCCAGCATCTGCAGATTTCCTCGTGTTTACAATATGATTGAGTTCAACTTGAAATTTGAAAGGGAGAAAGTAAAGTCTGACATAACAGTTTTTCAGTGGAGTAAAGGAAATTACAGTGGTATGAGAGAGAAGTTGGCTAAAGTGAATTGGAAGGAGTTACTGCCAAGGATGGCAGCAGAGCAGTAAAGACGTGAGATTCTGGGAAAAAAATGAAGAAGTTGAGGAATAGATGTATTCCAAAACCAAAGAAATACTCAAATGGCAAAATAGTACAACTGTGGCTGACAAGGGAAATCAAAGCTAATGTAAAAGCAAAAGAGAAGGCATACAACAAAGCAAAAATTACTGGAATAGCGAGGATTGGGAAGCTTTTAAAAACCTACAGAAAGCAACTAAAAGAATCATTAGGAGGGAAAAGATGAAATATGAAAGCAAGCTTCAAGCAATATCAAGGAGGATAGAAAAAGCTTTTTCAAGTACATAAAAAATAAAAGAGAGAAGAGAGCGGATATAGGACCACTAGAAAATGAGACTGGGGAATTAATAACTAGGGACAAGGAGATGAACAAAATGAGTGTGTTGCATCAGTCTTCACTGTGGAAAACACTAGCAGTGTGCCAGATGTTGAAGGATGTCAGGAAAGAGAAGTGAGTGGAGTTACTATTACAAGGGAGAAGGTGCTCAAAATCTGAAAGACCTAAAGGTGCATAAGTCACCCAAACCAGATGATCTGGACCCTAGGGTTCTGAAAGAGGTAGCGTTAGAGACGGTGGAGGCATTTGTAATAATCCTTCAAAAGGCATTGCATTCTGACATGATTCCGAAGGACTGGAAAATTGCAAATGTCACTCCAATCTTGAAGGAAGGAGTGAGGCAGCAGAAAGGAAATTATAGACCAGTCAGCCTGACCTCAGTGGTTGGGAAGATGTTGGGGCCAATTGTTAATGATGAGGTTATGGAGCACAGGAGCACAGCAGTGACATAGGATAAGATAGGACAAAATCAGCATGGTTTCCTTAAGGGAAGATCTTACCTGACGAACCTGTTGGAATTCTTTGAGGAGATTACAAGTAGGATAGATAAAGAAGATGCAGTGGATGTTGTACATTTGGATTTTCTGAATGCCTTTGATAAGAAGCCACGTGTGAGACTGCTCACCAAGTTAAGAGTCCATGGTATTACAGGAAAGTTACTGGCACGGTTTGAGCATTGACTGATTGATAGGAGGCCGCAAGTGGAGAATAAAAGGAATCTTTTCTGGTTGGCTACCACTGACTAGTGGTGTTCAGCAGGGTTCGGTGATGGGTCTGCTTCTTTTTATGCTGCGTATCAATGATTTAGATGATGGAATAGGTGGCTTTGTTGCCAAGTTTGCAGATGATATGAAGATTGATGGAAGGACAGATAGTGTTGATGAAACAGGGAGGCTTCAGAAGGACTTAGACAGATTAGGAGAATGGGAAAGAAAGTGGCAAATGAAATACAATGTTGAAAAATTCACAGTCATAAACTTTGGTAGTAGAAATAAATGTGCAGTCTATTTTCTAAACAGGGAGAAAATCCAAAAATCTGAGATGCAAAGGGACTTGGGAGACCTTGTGCAGAACACCCTAAAGGTTAACTTACAGATTGAGTTGGTGGTGAGGAAGGCAAGTGCAATGCTAGCATTCATCTTAAGAGGTCTAGAATATAAGAGCAGGCATCTGATGCTGAGGCTTTATAAGGCACTGGTGAGGCCTCACCTTGAGTATTGTGAACAGTTCTGGGCTCCACATCTAAGAAAAGATGTGCTGGCATTGGAGAGGGTACAGAAGAGGTTCACAATGATGATCCCGGAAATGAAAGGGTTATTATACGAGAAATGTTTGGTGGCTCTGGACCTGTACTGGCTGGAATTTAGAAGGATGAGGGGTGTTCTCGTCGAAATCTTTCGAATGTTGAAAGGCCTGGACAGAGTAGTTGTGGAAAGAATGTTTCCCATGGTGGAGGAGTCCAGGACAAGAGGGCACTGCCTCAGGATATAGTGGTGTCCATTTAAAACAGAGATGCAGAGAAATTTCTCGAGTCAGTAGGTGGAGAATTTGCGGAATTTGTTACCACAGGCAGTTGTGGAGCCAGGTCGTTGGCTGTGTTTAAGGGGGAGATTTATAGGCTTTCGATTGGCCATGGCATAAAAGGTTGCAGGAAGATGGCTGGGGAGTGGGGCTGAGGAGAGGGAAAAAGGATCAGCCGTAATTGAATGGTGGAGCAGGCTTGATGGGCCAAATGGCCTAATTCTGCTCCTATGTCTTATGGTCTTTTGGTCATGTTCAATCAGACTCTAGAAATCAGCTTACACTTTCAACAAAATTTTAGTTGACAAGTGTTTCAAGGTGAAAATGTAGCAACAAGTCTGACAGGAAAGTTTCATTTCATGCTCTTCTGCAAGAAACCCACTGAGGCTGGGTGAGACTACAGCTAGGGGTCATGAGTTAAAGGTGAAAGGCGAAATGTTTAAGGAGAAAATGGGGGGAAGCTTCTTCACTCAGAGATTGGTGAGACTGTGGAACGAGCTGCCCGCAGAAGTGAGGGATGCCGGTTTGACTTCAGCATTTAAGAGAAATTTAGTTAGGAACTAAGTGGGCAGCACAGTAGTGTAGTGGTTAACACGGCACATTACAGTAAAGACGAACCGGTCGCAATTCCCGCTGCTTCCTGTAAAAAGTTTATACATTCTCCATGTGAGCACGTGAGTCTTTCTCTGCATGCTTCAATTTCCCTCCGCACTCCAAAGACGTACTAGTTAGTGGGTTAATTGGCCTTTGTAAATTGACCTGTGTTTAGGCTAGGATTAAATTGGTAGATTGCTGGGCAGCACGGCTCAAAGGACCAGAAAGGTCGATTTTGCACTGTAATCAAATCTGTAAATAAATACCTATATGGGAGGGTTATGGTCTGATTGCAGCTTGTTGGGACTAGGCAGCAGGATAATAGATTGGCATGGACTAGGTGGGTCATAGGGCCTGTTTCTATGCGGTAGTACTCCATGACTCTATATCTTTCCCTTGTGCATTCATCTTGTTGCTGTGCATTAGCTCTCCCATTCAGAGTTGGTCATTATTTCTGTGTGGCAGAATTCACATCAGTTTTGACTGCAGTTGGCACCCTGACCAAAAGTTTACTAAATGAGATTCTTTCAAGCTGCCGTCAGGTAAAGAAAGAACTTGCATTTATTCAGCAGTTTTTCATGATTTATAAATACTCTGAGGTACCCAATAAACAAGGGTATTTGGAAAAGCAGTTTGTATATGCTATTTATTACTGTCACAAGGTGAAGTCTGCCCCAGTCAATACTTGGGTCATATTAAATCATTTTCATTTGACATCATTGGACTCTTACAGTATTTTACTTGCAAGCTCATCGAAATATTTTAGTAATTACTGTTTCCAATATATTTGTAAATTTTTATGTACTTGGCAGCAAAATCAAGATTCAAAGCAAGCATTGGTACCACACTGCTTGCATTGTATGGCAGCTGAGTTGTGAGTAAAAGGTTTAATATTGGCATTTACCATTGTATGCTGTGGTTACAGAATTCTCCGCTGGGCCTATTGTGCGTGTCACTCATTCATTTCATGTGCTCTGTTGTGTCTGTGTTGCATTGTGAATTACTTATTTGCTGGAAAACAAAACTGGATTATTGTTAAATCACAGAAACCAATAACAAAATAATCCAAATCATTATATTGTTCAAATTTCTTGCTCTGTAGACCTCCTTGTGACTTATGCAGGAATATCACCTGTAGGGACATGATGAAATAACACTTAGAAAACTCCAAGTTTATTTGTTTCAATAATAAAGGTGCATAAAAATAATAGCAATGTAGTCTGAGGTAGAAAACCAATAGGAAGGCTGTTAATGCACAGTGTTAGCTACAGCAAGGAAGTGTGAAGGATTACACAATTTGCCAAAGTTACAATTATCTGAATGGCATTTGTGTTTATGGCAAGGAAGACTACGAAACTGACATGCGACCAGTACAGAAATGCAGCCCCCTTGAGCCTTCTTGTCGTAGAATTGTAGTCATTGAAAAGTACTGCATAGAAACAGGCCCATCAGCCCATCTAGTCCATGCTGAACTATTCATCCACCCAGTCCCTTCAACCTGCACCCAGTCTATAGCCCTCCATACGCCCACTGAACAGATACCTATTCAAACTTTTCTTAAACTTTGAAATTGAGCTTGCATGCACCCCCTGCACTGACAGATCACTGTACACTCTCACAACCGTCTGAGTGAAGATGTTCCCCCTCATTTTTCCCTTAAACATTTTACCTTTCACCCTCACATTGTGGAATGATTGTAAGATTTAAATAAATTCAAATAACCCAAGACCTCTAGTTATAATCTCACCCACCTGACCTCAGTGGAAAAAGCTTTCTTGCATTTACTCATCTATACCCCTCATAATTTTGTATACCTCTATCAAATCTCCCCTCAACTTTCTATGTTCCAGAGAATAAAGTCCTAACATATTCAGACTTTCCTTATAAGTCAGGTCTTCCAGTCCTGGTAGCATCCTTGTAAATTTTCTCTGTACTATTTCAACCTTATTTACATCTTTCCTGTAGGTAGGTGACCAAAACTGCACACAATACTCAAAATTAGGCCTCAGCAACATCTTATGCAACATCAACATAACATCCCATCTCCTGTACTCAGTACTTCGATTTATGAAGGCTTTCTTTACGACCATATCTACCTGTGTTGCCACTTTCAATTAATTATGGACCTATAATCCCAGATCCTTTTCTTCTGCTGCACTCCTCAGTGCTGTACCTGTTCACTGTGTGAAACCTACCCGGGTTGGTCCAACTGAAGTGCAACTCATCACACTTATTTGCATTAAATTCCATCTGCCATTTTTCAACCCATTTTTGCAGCTGGCCCAAATCCCACTGCAAACTCTGATAGTCTTCCTCGCTGTCCACTACACACCAATCTTGGCGTTATGTGCAAATTTGCCGATCCAGTTATCTACATTACAACGGCAAAGTAATCCAAAATTGAAACAAAACAATTGCCGCTAGCCTACGACCTCCACTGGGTTATTATACTTGCATGATGCACCCTCAGCACCAGTGAGATTATTGTTCAAAAGAGTCGAATCCTTTGTTTGGATCCTTTATTAGCAATTAGCAAGCATATAATTAAGCATTATTGAATGTTATCTCTGCAATATTAAGTCAGCAAAGATATGACCTCCACCAGTCCCAAGCTACAAACTGCCACAAAATAAGCAAGAAGATGTAACTTATTCCCTTTGCTTTCAACATGCTCCCACAAATATTACTAGTTACTTTAATAAACATAATAAATGTGCAACACGGAATGCAAAGCAAAAGCAGAACAGACACCTGGCTCCTACATTCCAGCCCCCTAACTATTATACTATAATAAATACAAAATGCTATAAAGATGCAGAAGACATGAAATCTCAACATTTACACACGTCCTCATTTGGTAAGCAGTCTGTCATGCTCTTCTCCTGCCAAAGCAGGTTGCCTTTCTTGACTCACGTTCAGGAAAATCTATGTTGAATCACTGCTGCCAAAGCTCATCCAAGCTGAAGTCCCATTACCTCTCAGCTCTGGCCAAGCATAGTCTCTTCCAACAGCATGCTCTCCTTTCAACGGCCCATTAACAATCCAACTCCACATTGTTCTGATTGCATAGGGTACATCATCAACGCTTGCAACATCTCCAATGCCTTAGGCACATTCACCCCTATCAGCAGTTCAATTACCAATTCAATGTTCGACAAATAAACATTCTACAGACGAGTCCATTTCTGAAGATCTCTCCAATGCGGAATGTTCCCTTTGTGGACAAGCAAACGTTCCTGTGCACAGGTGTTAGGGAATTAACAACAGTTTTCACTACCTAAGCCAGCCACCTCCAATCCTGAAATGATATAGCTACACGTGACCTTCTTTTGACCCATTGAGTAAAAGAGAATGCATGTTCTTTTTCCTGTCGGGTTGAGCTTGTTCATGAAGCTCTCTGTGCAGACACTGTTGTACTTCCTTGATATAGGAAAGCATAAGTAACAATGTTACTCTTCTTAGACTTCACTGAAACTGGAACTATAGGAAGTTTACAATCACGATTACCTGCCCCCATAAGATACCAGGGCGGTACTCACTGCTTCAATCATGGCTAGTTTCGAATTTGCAAACTTTTTATCAATTCCAGGCTCAGTTCCAGCTTCACTTTCCACAGTAGTGGCAAAGCTACTTCCTTTAGCTTGAGAACGAATTTGTGAAACAGTTTTGTTCGCACCTTTATGTACTGCCAGTGATGCAGCCTTGCATATTTTCCCAAACACTGGGTGTGTAACAATCTTTATTTGTCTTTCAATAGAGTGAACTATGTCAGAGAAATTAACCTTATGGTTGTGCCTTTCTTGCAGTTTCTACATGCCAATCTCCATTCTTTTCTAAATTCATCGGGAAGTTTTTTTACAACAACCTTTGTATTAGCAGGCATGTTCAACTCGTGTATGCCCTGCACGTCCATGGCATTGCAACAGCTTCTAGACTGTAGTCTTGAAGAGCTTTCACATCTTCCAATTTAATATGCCGACAAGAAAGAGCCTTTTCCAAGGAGGCCGAAACAGCTATCTGCTTATCACCAAAATGTTCCTGTAGTAAAGCATTGGCCTTCAGTTTTCCTTCCTATTGGTTGGCTCACTTGCAACTTTTGACAAACTCTCTAGGTAACCTCCAGTGTACTGCTCAAGAAAGTAGAGACGGTCACCAAAATCGTCACTCTTACCTTCAATGCTGTTCTTGAAAGCCCTCATAATTAAATGATACCTCAATTGATCACCATCAAAGATATGAATCTATCTTTTGGGCAGAAATGCAATGCTTGTTATTTTCTTTGTGTCCTTATGGCTTCTGGCATGACATTTACACCTTCTATCACCTGAAACGCGAGTGTCATCCCACCGTAAATTAATGGTCTCAGAAACAGCTTATGCTATTGGATACGGTATAGGTTCAGAGCACCTCCTTGGTGCAAGATGAGAGTGAACTACCCCTTGGAGTTCAAACTCATGGCTCATAGACATTTGTTCTTCAAACGTATCCACCTTGACGTTGAGTATGTTGCATTTTCTCTGTTCCCTGTCCTGATAGGAAGTCTCACCATAGAACTGCTCTGCATGCACTTTGGAAACGTTGTTTTCAGCTTTATATGTGTTTTTTCTGTCTTCATAAGTATTTTCATTTACCCCAACATCACATGATTGCTTAATTTCTCTCTTCAAAATCACTTTTTCCAGCTGAACTCATTTTGTCTTCCAAGTGCGCAAACCAGACAAAACAACAGCAGTTGCAATTCAGCTTTTCCACAATGGAAGCAATACTTCAATTCTTCTGCCTTTTCAACAATCAGGCAAACACCGCTATACTGTCTTCCAGTCCAGTCCAGTTGGACACGGCAACATTTGACCATTCAAAACTGTGTTTCAAATCCAAAACACACAGCACGAATCGAGCTGCAGTTCCTCTAATTTCTCAGACACATCCGAATGCTGGCATTCATTTGGTACAACTGTCAAAATCTTTGCTGACAAAATGTAGTGGCAAAGCAAATCCAAAATAAAATCAAAACAATTTCTGCAGGCCTGTGACTGCCATGGGATTGTTATACTTGCACGATACACCCTCAGTTCCAATGAAATAATTGTTTCAAACAGTCAAATCCTTTATTTGGATTCTTTATCAGCAATTAGAAAACATACAATTAAGCATTATTGAACTTTATCTCAGTGATATTAAGTGGTCAGCAAAGATATGACCTCTGCCAATCCCAAGTTACAAACTGTCACAAAATAGACAAGATACATAACTTATTCTCCCTACAAATGTGACTAGTGACCATGATAAACATAATAAGCACACAACACAGAATACAAAGAAAATAGAGAACAGATACATGGCTCCTACACACATTGTCATCCAGGTCATTGATATAGATGACAAACAGCAATAGACATGGCACCGGATCTAATGGCACTCCATTTGTCACAGTTCTGCAGTCAGAGAGGCAATCACCTTTTACCATCCTCTGGCTTCTATCACAAAGATAATATTTAATCCAATTTGCTACCTCATTTTAAATGCCAAGTGACTGAATCTTCCTGACCAGCCTCTCATAAGATGTAGGACCATCTGGGCTATCGAGTCTGCTCCTCCATTTCCTCATGGCTGATCCAAGTTTCCTCTCAGCCCCAATCTACTGCCATCTCCCCATATCCCTTCATGCCCTGACCAATCAAGAATCTATCAACCTCTGCCTTATATATACATAAAGACTTGGCACCACAGATGCCTGTGGCAAAGAATTCCACAGATTCACCACTCTCTGGCCAAAGAAATTCCTTTTCATCTCCATTCTAAAATGACTCCCCTCTATTCTAAGGCTATGTCCTTTGGTCTTAGAATCTCCCACCACAGGAAAAATCCTCTTCACATCCATTCTTTCAAGGCCTTTCACCATTTGATAGGTTTCAATGAGGTCACCCCTCATTCTCCTGAATTCTAGTGAATACAGGCCCAGAGCCATCAAATGCTCTGCATATGACAAGCCATTCAGTCTTGGAATCATTTTCGTGAACTTCCTTTGAACCTCTCCAGTTTCAGCACGCCCTTTCTAAGATAAGGGGCCCAAAACTGCACACAATATTCAAAGTAAGGCTTCATCAGTGCTTCATAAAGTCTTAACATTACATCCTTGATATTATAGTCTAGTACTCTTGAAATGATTGTTAACATTGCATTTGCCTTCCTCACCATAGACTCAACCTGAAAATTAACCTTTGGATCCCAAGAGAGAAAACTTGTCAAATGCCAATGAGATGGCTTCTTAGAGAAGAGACATGCTGTGGTGATAGGGGCTTCATTATCTATGGGAATAGACAGGCGATTCTGTGGGCAACAAGATTCCCAGATGGTATGTTGCCTCTCAAGAGCCAAGGTCTGGGATATCTCCGATCAAATCCTCATCATTCTTAAGTGGGAGGCTGGACAGCCAGAAGTTACGGTCCAGGTAGGAAAAAATGACATGGGTAGGATGAGAGATGAGATTCTGCATGGGAGTTCAGGGAGTTAGGTGCTAAGCTAAAGGGCAGGATCTCCAGTGTTGTCAGAATCAGAATCAGGTTTATTATTATCGGCATGTGACGTGGAATTTGTTAACCTAGCAGCAGCAGTTCAATGCAATACATCATATAGAAGTGAAAACAAAATAATGATAAATAAGACAGAATGAATAAATAAATAAATAATTCGATTATAGTATAGGTATATCGAATAGATTTAAAAACCATGCCAAAAACAGAAATACTGTATACTAAAACAAGTGAGGTAGTGTTCATGGGTTCAATGTCCATTTAGGAATTGGATGGCAGAGGGGAAGAAGCTGTTCCTAAATCACTGAGTGTGTGCCTTCAGGCTTCTGTACCTCCTACCTGATGGTAACAGTGAGAAAAGGGCATGCCCTGGGTGCTGGAAATCCTTAATAATGGACTCTGTCTTTCTGAGACACCACTCCTTGAAGATGTCCTGCATACTCTGTAGGCTAGTACCCAAGATGGAGCCGACTAAATTTACAACCCATTGCAGCTTCTTTCAGTCCTGTGCAGTAGCCCCCCAACACCACCCCCCTATACTAGAAAGTGATGCAGCCTGTCAGAATGCTCTCCACGGTACATCTATAGAAGGTTTTGAGTGTATTTGTTGACATTCCAATTTCTTCAAACTCCTTATGAAGTATAGTCGCTGTCTTGCCTTCTTTATAACTGCATCAATATGTTGGGACTAGGTTAGGTCCTCAGAGGTTCAGTAGATTTCATTCAATAGGTTTCAATGAGATCCCTCCTTGTTCTTCTAAACTCCAGTGAGCACATGCCCAGAGCTATCAGATGCTCCTTATATGATTGACATTTGAAACTCAGAATCATTTTCTTGAACCTCCTTTGAACCTCTCCAATGTCAGCACATCCTTTCTAAGATAAGGAGACCAAAACTGCTCGCAATTCTCCAAGTGAGGTCTTAGCATTTCATCCTTGCTTTTATATTTCCTCAGCACTACCTACCCCCTATCTATCTTGGTATCATCTGCAAACTTGGCTACAAAGCCACAAATTCCTTCATCCAAATCATTGACACACAATGTAAAAAGAAACAGTCCCAACATCAACCCCTGTGGAATGTCACTAGTCACCAATCAAAAAGGGTCCCTTTATTCCAATTTTTTGCTCCAGCCAGTCAACAAATTCTCTATCCATGCTAGTTTATTTCCTGTAATACAATGGGCTCTTATATTTGTTAAGCAGCCTCATGTGTGGCTCCTCATCAAATGTCTTTTGAAAATCCAAGTATACAACTATCATTGATTCTCTTTTGTCTATCCTGCTAGTCATTTCCTCAAAGAATTCCAGTAAGTTTTTCAGACATGAGCTCTCCTTAACAACACCATGCTGACTTCGGCACATTTTATCATGTGCCTCCAAGTACCTCAAAATCTCATCCTTCACAATTGACTCTTGTTACCTTCTGAACCATCGAGGTTAGGCTAACAGGCCTATAATTTCTTTTTTCTACCTCCTTCCCTTCTTGATGAATGGAGTAACCTATTCAATTATCCAATCCTCTGGAACCACGTCAGAATCTTGTGTTTTTTTGAAAGATCATTGTTAATGCCTCCCCAATCTCTTTCGCTATCTCTTTCAGAACCCTAATGTGTAGTTCATCTGGTCCAGGTGACTTATCTACCTTCAGACCTTTTAGCACCTTCTTTGTAATAATAGCAACTGCATTCACTTCTGCTTCCTGACTCTCTCAAAATTCCAGCATATTACTAATGTCTTCTTCAGTGAAGACTGATGCAAAATACCTTGCTTGCCATTTCCATGTTCCCCAATCCTACCTCTCCAGTGCTATTTTCCAGTTGTCCAATATCTATTCTCACCTCGCTTTTGCTCTCTATATATCTGAAAATACTTTTGGATTTCTTTATCAATATTATTGGCCAACTTACATTCATATTTCATCTCTTCACTCCTAATGGCTTATTTTAGTTTCCTTCTATTGATTTTTAAAAGCTTCCCAATCCTCTAACTTCCCACTAATATTTTTGCCCTATTACATGCCCACTCTTTTGCTTTTTTGCTGCCTTTGACTTCCCTTGTTAGCCACTGTTGTGTCATCGTGCCTTTAGAAAACTTCTTCTCTTTGGGATGCATCTATCCTGCGGCTTCCAAATTGCTCTCAGAAGCTCCTGCCATTGCTGCTCTGTTATCCTTCCTGCTAGTGTCCCTTCCAATCAACTTTGGCCAGTTCCTCTATCATGCCTCTGTAATTCCCTTTACTCTACTATAATACTGACTTTAGTTTCTCCCTCTCAAATTTCAGGATGAATTCTACCATATTATATACAAGAGAAAATCTGCAGATGCTGAAAATCCGAGCAAAACATACAAAATTCTGGAGGCAGCACCTATGGGAAAAGGTACAGTCGATGCTGAATTCCTCCAGTATTTTGTGTGTGTTGCTCTATCGTATTAAAATCACTGCCTCCTAAGGATTCCTTCACCTTTAGCTCCGAAATCAAACCCAGTTCATTGCACAAAACCCATTCAGAATAATTGATTTCCTACCAGTGGCTGCTCTAAGAAGCCAGCTCATTGGCATTTGACAAATTCTCTCTCTTGGGATCGAAAATCAGCACCAAACTGATTTTCCCAATCTGCCTGCACATTAAAATTCCCTCTGGCGAAATTAACATTTCCCTTTTGACATGCATTTTTTATCTCTCATTGTAATTTGTTGCCCACATCCTGGCTAATGTTTGGGGGGTCTCTATATAACTCCTATCAGGGTATTTTTACCCTCACAGTTCCTTAATTGGGAGCTCTACTGGGGCAGGTGGGACTTGTACAAAAAGGGCAGGTTGCATTTGAATCTGAGGGGGACCAATATTCTTGTGGGTAGATTTACTAGAGCTGTTGGGAGTGGTTTAAACTAATATGACAGGGAGATGGGAACCAGTATGATAGAGCTGAAGATGAGTCAGCAGGTTTACAAGAACATGATGGGTGTAACATGAATAAAAGGAAAGACAAGCTATTAACTGGGTACAAATGCAGACAAAGCAAAGAGTTACATTGCGCTACAGAGGCAAAATTCAAAGGGACAAAAAATGCAGGACTGAAGGTCATATAAGGTAGCAAAAGTGAGTGGGAAGTTGGATGATTGGGAAGCTTTTAAAATCGAACAAAAGGCAACTAAAAAAAGCTATTAGAAGGGAAAAGATGAAATATGAGGGCACACCTGCTAATAATATATAGCAAGATATCAGATTTTCTTTCAGTTATACGAAGAATAAAAGGGAGGTGGGAGTTGATATTGGACCACTGGAAAATGATGCTAGTGAGGTAGTAATGTGGGACAAAGAAATGGCAGATGAACTTAATGAGTACTTTGCATCTGTCTTCACCATGGAAGACACTATCAGTGTGCCAGAGGTCCATGAATATCAGGAAGCAGAAGTGAGTGTCATTGCTATTACAAAGGAAGAAACACTAGGCAAACTCAAATAGCTTGATTGGTCAGGGCATCAAATGATATGGCAAAAAGGCAGGTGTATAGAGTTGGGTGGGATCCAGGATCAGCTATGCTGGAATAGCGGAGCAGACTCGATGGGTTGAATGACTTAATTCTGCTCCTATGTCTGATGGTCTTATGGTCTTAACTCTACTGTACTCTCTTCCATAGATGCTGCTGGCCTGCTGAGTTCCTCCAGCATTTTGTGTGTGTAACTTGGAATTACATCATTTGCATATTTTCTCTTGTTTGTGCTGAAATTGATGGCTCTGTTGCCGCAGTTGCAGATGATACAAAGGTAGGTTGAGGGGCAGGTAGTGCAGTGACAGCAGGAAGTTTCTAGAAGAACTTGGACAGATTACAAAAGTGAGGAAGGAAGTAGCAGATGGAATGCAGTGTAGGAAAGTGTAAGATTGTGCACATTGGTAGAAGGAATAAAGGTACAGACTATTTTCTAAGTAGGCAGAAAATTCAGAAATCCGAAGTGCAAAGATTTTCCTCTGTCATTGGTTCTTTCTATATACTCTTCCAATTTCAGTTCCTACATTGTTGTTCTGATGAGGCTGTCAAGCATTCTGAAGCTACTCTGGGATTCCAGTAGTCAGTATTGACAACCGCAAAATGCGAACCACATTCTCCGGAATTTTGTTAGGAACTCCTGGTCTCTAAATAGATTTGCCAAAAGTTCTTATACATTGTTTGTGAATGGAAAAACCCCCAGAAAATTCTTGAACAGCTCATTGCATTGATGTTATCATGCACCTTGCAGATAAATTGTCTTTCTTTATCCATAATTTTATTGCAAGAACTACCAGATCTACCAGGGAGGAGAAGATGACAGTGTGACGCAACGCGTGCAGCCTCTCCGATGAAATGATATCGTATTTGTTAAATAGGGGCCGTGCACAATTCTGATTTGACAGAGACAGATGTGAGAAGCACGGAGGAACATCTGGAGAAACTTCTGAAATGTCTGGTTTGCTGCCGCTGCTACTGTGCGATCGAGAGTCTCCGCAAGGAAGGCCCCAAATCCTCGGCTTTTCCTGTCACTGGTGGCCGGGGCTGGGGTCGAAGCGCTCAGCAGAGATGGTGCTCGGTGCTTGGTGTCGGAGGGCTGGTCGGAGGCTTGAAGTTTTCGGACGACTCAGAGTCGGACTGTGGTCAGGTGCTTCCAGGATGCTGCACCGGCAAGTTTGTGGCGCTGGTAGCTCATGGCAGGAAGAGAATTTTCTTCCTTCTCCCGTCTGCGTGAGATGATGGGACATTCGAGAGAACTTGAACTTTTTTTTACCATGCCCATGGCCTGTTCTTCATCAAGTTACAGTATTGCTTACACTGTTGTAACTATATGTAATAATTATGTGTTTTTTGTCAGTTTTTCAGTCTTGGTCTGTCCTGTGTTTTTGTGATATCACACCGGAGGAACGTTGTATCATTTCTTAATGCATGAATTACTAAATGACAATAAAAGAGGACTGCGTGTCCTCATAATCTAATCTAATCTAACTCCTTACTGTAATAATATCTTTTAACTTGGTTGCTGTACCTTCACAGCCAGGATGGCTGAACATCTGTCCTGTATTTTAATGTTTTTTTTTAACCTGGAAGAATTACTTACTTCTAATATTTTAGTGTCAGACAATTCAGTTGAGTGCTGTATTGCTCATTACAAAAATGAATTTTCTTATTTCCATATTTAACTTAAAATTATAAAACAGAAATATTATGACATGCCTGATGATAAAAATGTAGCAACCTTTTAAATTTGGCATTGTATGGCAGAGATAATTTTCTAATCATAAAAGATGCATTGACTTGTAAATAGACATTGTGAAAGACATTTTACAGGTGGAATTCAAGAAGTTATTAATTGAGAGCATGGTGATTAAATATTGCAGCAAATGCACATTTAAATAAGGATGTTGGCATTTACAGTAAAATAGGATTTGATTTTTATAAATTTACTCCTTTAACTGAAGCTTTAAAGGGTTTTACTACAGCTCTTTAAGGGACACAACATCCATTCAGGCAACCTGCACCAAGTTGGATGGCTGGCTGAAATCTGTGGACAAGTCTGGCCTACCTGGGAAGTTTAAAGCCTGGGTGTATCAGCATGGCATTCTTCCCAGAATCCTGTAGCCCCTCCTCGTCTATGCAGTTCCAATCTCGACAGTCGAAACCTTAGAGAGGAGGGTTAGCAACCACCTCAGGAGATGGCTGGGGCCGCCAAAGAGCCTGAGAAGCATCGCACTCTATGGACACCACAACAAACTGGAACTGCCCTTCAAATCCTTGGAGGAAGAATTCAAGGTAACAAGAGCCAGAGAAGTGCTAAAGTATAGGGACTCAAGTGACAAGAAGATGGCTAGAGCAGGGATCCAAGTAAATACTGGCAGGAAGTGGAGGGCCGAGGAAGCTGTTCAGGAGGCAGAGGCAAGGCTGCGTCACAGGAGGCTGGTGGGAGTGGTCACACGAGGCCGAGCTGGGCTAGGATCCTTTCCAACTCCCCAAATGGACACCAGAGGTGTCGTCTAGTTCAGGAGGAGGTGAGAGCAGTAGTGGAGGAGATGAGAGCCTGCAAGGCAGCGGGAATGAAGCAACAGGGAGCTTGGACAAGATGGGAGAATGCGGTAGAGAGGAAAGTGACCTGGGCTGATCTTTGGAAAGTCGAACCACACCACGTCCAATTTCTCATCCAGGCAGTGTACGATGTGCTTCCAAGCCCATCAAACCTGCACACATGGGGCAAGGCAGAATCACCTGCGTGCCCACTGTGCTCCAAGCGAGGAACCTTGGAGCACATCCTCAGCGGCTGTGCAAGGGCACTTGGTGAGAGACGGTACAGGTGGAGGCATGATCAGGTCCTGAAGACCATCGCTGAAGCCATCAGCGCAGGAGTTGAGTGGGTGAAGCGGTCCCGACCCTCCAAGCAGACCATTGCCTTTGTCAGAGCTGGGGAGCAGCCAATACCCACCAAAAGAACATCTGCAGGCATTCTGACCTCTGCAAGGGACTGGCAGCTGTTGGTGGACCTCAAAGGGCAGCTGAAGTTCCCCAACCATATCACAGCCACCACCCTGCGACCAGACATTGTCCTAGTGTCTGAGTCTACTAAGCAAGTGGTGCTGCTGGAGCTGACAGTCCCATGGGAAGATAGCTTGGAAGAGGCCTTTGAAAGGAAGCTCTCCAAGTACGCAGGACTGGTCAGCAACTGTCAGCAGGCTGGATGGAGAGCGAGGTGTCTCCCAGTGGAGGTTGGTTGTAGGGGATTCATAGCCCATTCTTTAGTTAGAGCCTTCAGCATTTTGGGCATCGAGGGAGAGAGGAAGAGGAGAGCCATCCGCAGTACCACCGATGCGGCAGAGAGGGCCTCAAGATGGCTGTGGCTCAAAAGAGGGGAGCCACTGAGTCATAAGTAGCTAGCCATCTGGACACAAGCTGGGGTCTGATCAGCCCCGGCTGGGTCACCTGGAGGAGGGTGTATGATGTTGAAAGACCCGAAACACCCGATGATTCTAGGAACATCACTGAAGAAGTGTCCAGAAGCATCAATAAATGTATGTACACAGCTTCAGTATTTAATGATGAACTCTAAAAATGTTTTTGATTCCAGGCTTAGGTTTCTTTGCAGACCATGAAAAACAAAGGTGTGCATTTTATTTAAGTTTTTGTGCATCATAGCTCCTGATGAATACCTTGCAGTCTATAGTTCTATTAAGTTGTCTCACAGTAATGGAATCATACTAAAAGCTTGAAATGTTTGTTCGGCTTTTTGAAAAAGCTATCAAACTTATTTCTAAACCTCTGTTTTTCTCCATAACTCTCCGGTGCTTTTTTTTTCAAGGTGATGATCTCACCATCCTTTCTGATAGTCTGTTCCAAATTTTAATCATCTGCTGCGTTTCTTCTCTGCAGCTCTTTTGGCTCATCACTCTAAATCTACTGCCTCTAATTCAAAGGAAGTTAGTTTGTCCCAATGGCTCAGACCAAATGCTCAATAATCAGTGGTGCACCTGTGAGTCTTGAGCTTAATTATGAGCTGCATGTGAGTCTGTGTCGAGCTTCATTAAAAAGGGTGAAAATTTAAGGCTGGTCCCATTGCTCCAAGTGTGTTACCATTTTAACGATGTAATCTAGAACATTCTATTCCATTGGACTTAGTAAATCAGTGTCTACCCTGGAACTGCTAACACTAACAGGAATCTTGTCTCTGACAAGTAACAACTTTACTATCAGATGAGTAGAGGCTGTGGTAACAGTGCCAGTAATTATCTGAATGGCACAGCCCTTTAAAAGAGCACTGTGATGTCATCTGATTTCCTTTGGATCAGGGGTTTACAACCAGGAGGCCATGGACACCTCAGTTAATGGTAGGGATCCATAGCATCAAAAACATTGGATGAATAAACATCCCAGGTTAGTTTGCATCGGGATGGCTGATAAGGGAGTGGCTATTCTTTTAGTAGTACTGAATGTAGACCAGGCGATGCAAAACTCTGACTGTACTCCTAAACTGCCCCATCAGTTTTGTTTCCCTGTGATCAGACTCCCATGGTTCTCAGTCTGCTATCACTAGACCAGGAGCAGCTGGGTCAGAGATGGCAGTGACACTCCTCTCCCCTAGATCCAGTATTCATCCCTCCCATCAGGAATGGAACTACCTCTTTCTGCAGCTCAGGTGGGATTCTTCCCTGTTCTGCTGAGCCCAGGCACTCGTTTGCATATGAACATAGACTGGAGTAAAAATTCCCTGGAATGCTAGGAACTGTACCTGAAACACTACCACCCTGTTTATATCACCTACACTTAATTGAAAATCAAAAACACAATGGTAGCTTCCAGAAATCCAAAATAAAAACAAAATAAAAAAGTTGGAAATGCTCAGCTAGTGAGGCAGTCTCTGTGGAGGGAGAAAGTTAATGTTTCAGGTTGGTGACATTTCATTGGAATAATCCTGGTTCTAATGAATGTTATTGGTCAATAACGTTAACTCAATAACTCAAGTCATGTTAACGTTAGACCAATGTCAACCACTATGTTACAGTGCCATGTTCTGAAAAGAAGAGGATCAAGGCTTTCTGGAGCCAACACAGATAAAGCTGGAGGAACTCGGTGGGTTAGGTAGCATCAATGGAGGGAAATGAACAGTCGATGTTTCAAGTCATGTCAAGTTTATTTTCATTTAACTATATACATGTATTCCATCAAATGAGACAATGTTTCTCTGAACCAGGGTGTAAAGTACAGTAGTATAAATAACTCACATATGTGTAACACATAATGAGGATAAAATCTACAGATGAATTGTGCATAAATATACAAAATTAAGTGCATAAATTACATATCATAAGGCACTGAACAGATTAACTAGTGACACTTCGAATGTAATGTGGCAGTAAGTTCAGAAGCCTAATGGCTTGAGGGAATAAACTGGTACCCATCCTGACCGTTCTTGTTTTTATGCATTGGAGTCTCCTGCCTGATGGTAGAAAGTCAAAGGGAATAGTGAATGGATGGGTCGGTTCATTGATAATACTAAGGGCCCTGTGTATGCAGCACTCCTGATAATGTTCCCGGTGGATGGTAGGGAGACCACCATGATTCTCTCAGCTGTTTTCACTGTCCTCTGTAGGGTCTTCCAGTCTAATGCTCGGCTGATCCCATACCAGATGGAGAGCAGTTTGTCAGGAGGCTCTCAATGGTGCTCCTATAAAATCCATTAAGGAGGGGGGGAGGGAGCCTCGCTTGCTTCAATCTCCTTAGGATGTAGAGATGCTGTTGTGCCTTCTTCAGGATCTTTCGTTGTGACTGGAAAGAAAGAAGGGAGAAAGCCAGTATATAAAGAGGTAAGACAGCAAAAGATGGAGGCTGATAGGGCATGGGGTCGGGGAGACAAGGGAGGTGTGATAGGCAGGTAGTCTGCGTGAACTGTTTGATTTGTTCAGTCATATTTTCCCTCTTCTTTTCTTCCTACTGTTTATCACAACAATAACTGCTCTGATACTGAGTGAAATTACAAGCTATTGTTTACCAATGGATCAAAAGCATCTGAGCTAAACGAGTGAGTATGTGCCAATAGCAATATTACTTCCTATCTCCGTAACCTGGAGACTGACACTCAAATATTCAACACATCAGCTTTCTTGAACGAAAGTGGATCTCCGGCAAAATGTATCAAATGGATCCAATATAAACGGTGCAAAGCAGGATTGTTAATGTGCATTCCAGCAATAATCATTATGAATGTGCCACAGTAAGTCTTGCTGTACAGCAGAAAATCCTCAGAACAGCATAGCCCCAATGGCCCAGACTGCCTTCTGTGACCACGCAGAGTGCATGAAATATTAATTAAGCAGAAGAGAAAAAAAACCTAGAAAGTATAGGATCTTCTGTTTGTGTGCCTAAATTTAAGTATTAATTTCTAATGTCAGGAGTCATTCTGGTCTCTGATCCTAGGTGATTTTGGTCCGTAGTTGGTCATGGTCATAGACTGATCCATGACCCACGGATGTGTTATGACAGGGAATACTGAATTGATGAGGGAAATTCAGGGGTATGGTTACAGACTTCTCTCTCCTAGTCTGCAATCAGTACTGCAAAAAAGAAACAACATAGTCACTCCCGCAACCTCCTCCTTCAAGTGTGTAGGGATCTTGAGAAATGTGAACTCTGGTGAGCCACTGTTAGCCGCGAGTAATCGATTCACTCTAGGTCTTCCTACCTCTCTTATCAGACTCATAATGATCCTTGACAGAGAGAAACTCCTGTGCAGATCCTCAAGATGTGGGGTAATTTGCCATGGAACTGAAGTGGTGACAACAATTGTAATTTTTTTTGAATTACAAAATGAAATCTCTACAAAGTAGATGGGGTATTTTCCAATGGATGGTGATAGGAAGAAGTACAAAATCCACGAGTGCAAAATTTGCTTTGGTGGTGTGTTAATTCGGGGCATCCCTGATATTGCATCGCTCCAAAATGGCGTTTAATGCAGTATGCATTGTTTGCACAAGTTACATAATGTTGCATTGTGAGGGTGAAAGCACATATGCAACCAGTATTCGGTGGAAGTTTACAGAGCAGGCAGATTGGGATAATAATCAACATACAGCACTGATCTGATGCCAGAACATCCATTGTAATGCTCAACAAATAAACCACAAAGCATTCAACCCCCTATCAGCTGCAGAATATTTTCTGACATACTGCTAAAGTTACAGAGCATGGTGAGCCTTCGGTTATTGCTCCTTTTCACACATGTTTTTTATGAGGCCAAGTTGCTAGCTCAATGCTCAACTCAGCACAACTGGAAAGTGTGTAAGGAACCGGCTGGGATTCGAACTCAGGACCATTTGCTTCAAAGTCCAGTGCTGATGCCACTACACCACCGACTGGCATGGTGTGATTTGTACAGGTGCAATTCGACCTGACATCACTTTAGTTTCTTTCCTGTATAGGTGTATTCACGTGGAGTACAAAACGATTAAGGAATGATAAGGAGGACCATGTAGAATGGTCCACAGGTAGAGATCACTATTATCTGAGGACTTCAGGGAACTAAAGTCCTACCTGAGAGTGGAGAACCTGTTCAGGGATGTATGCACTTCAATAAGAATGCTCTTAGTGAAATTTCCCACTTGCTGTAATTACAAGTGCAACCCCAATGTAAGGTATAATTCAGTGGAGATGATAAACTTTATTGGCTCTGGGCCTGTACTCACTGTAGTTTAGCAGAATGAGACAGGATCACATTGAATCCTATTGAATATTGAAATTCGACAGGTTTTTCATTAGTAATGACATCAAAGATTCCTATTGTGGGAGCGTCTAGGACCAGAGAGTAGTGTCAGGATACAAGGATGTCCCTCTAGAACAGAGATGGGAAGAAATTTCTTTAGCTAGAGGTTGATAAATCTGTGTAATTCATTGCCATAATTGGCTGTGGAGTCCAAGTTAATGGGTATTTTTAAAGTGGAGGTTTTTGGGTTCTTGATTAGTAAAGGTGTCAAAAGTTGCAGGGAGAAGGCAGGAGAATAAGATTGAAAGGGATAATAAGTCAACCATGATGGAACAGCAGAGCAGCCTCAATGGTCTAATTCTGCTCCTATGTCTCCTTTTTTTTTGTCTTTCTTTCCATAGGGAGATGAATATCTTTTACTACATCTTATCCAAAATCATATATGAAGTAAGCACATGATTTAAGAGAGGTTGCAAGCTTTTTCAAAGTACAGGATAAAACAACAGAGTGAATATCATTCCTGAGCACCAAACGATAATCTTGATGTATATTTCAACCAACTGGGTCTTCAATTTCAATGACTAAAAACACTGGATGGTGCCCAGAATCTCAGTAGAAAACTGCTCTGCCATCTAAATTTGACTACCACAACTAAAGGCTGAACATCGAGAGACCATGTCAGCTAGTGGTGGAATGGCTTGAGGCTGATGCAAACTCACATGCAGGCAAGGCACATACAAAGCACCGGAAGTTTGCTTCAAGGAAATCTTTCCATTTGTCGTGCTATTGAGAAGGAGCCCTGCAGTACTGGGCAAACTGAGTTTTGAGATTTCTGGTGGGTCTTCCATTGATTCACATCATGGCTATCAGGAATCTTTTGTAGCTTGCAGGCTCTCAACTGAGAAGATAACATTTACTAAATGCTGCAATCATATGAATTAGAAGGCTACACAAAGTTGGTGTGCTGCTATTTATGGAACCAGCAGCATGAATCAGAATCAGAATCTAGTTTATTATCACTGGCATGTAACATGAAATTTGTTAACTTAGCAGCAGCAGTTCACTGCAATACATAATCTAGCAGAGAGAGAGAAAAAAAATAAATTAAATAAAACATAATAAATAAACAAGTAAATCAATTACATACTGTATATTGAATAGATTTTTAAAAATGTGAAAAAATAGAAATACTGTATATTAAAAAAAAGTGAGGTAGTGTCCAAAGCTTCAATATCCATTTAGGAATCCGATGGCAGAAGGGAAGAAGCTGTTCCTGAATCGTTGACTGTGTGCCTTCAGGCTTCTGTCTCTCCTGCTTGATGGTAACAGTGAGAAAAGGGCATGCCCTGGGTGCTGGAGGTCCTTAATAATGGACGCTGCCTTTCTAGGACACCGCTCCCTAAAGATGTCCTGGGTACTTTGTAGGCCAGTGCCCAAGATGGAGCTGACTACATTTACAACCTTCCGCAGCTTCTTTCGGTCCTGTACAGTAGCTCCTCCATCCAGACAGCGATGCAGCCCGTCAGAATGCTCTCCACAGTACAACTATAGAAGTTTATGAGTGTATTTGTTGAGATGCCAACAAATTGTGCATTGTGATCCCCACATCTATTTTCTAGAGTAATCTATTTTGATTTCAATAATGTTGTCCTTCCAGACCAGGGATTCCCAACCTGGGGTCTGGGTTGCTTCATTGACCCTTGCTTCATAGTATTGGTCTATGGCCTAAAAACATCAGGAACCCCTGTGCTAGACTGATATCTGAACTGAGTTACCTGCGTTTATGGCTATCAATAGCTCAATTGGTTGACTTAAATTTAAAATAAAATACAAGAGCAAATAGCAATTTAATTCCTTTTTAGGCCAAGGTTGATTAATGTTTTATTTTGTGGGGGAATGAGCTTAACTGGACTTCAATGTAATCAATCTGGTTTTGTCGTGCTGGTGGAGCAGACTAAGAGTTTATCATCTAGATTTCCCACTAGTAACTCAGTAGCAATTAAAATCCCAGCCATAATCACAGTGAGTAAGAAAACCTCGCCTCCACACATATTCTCCTCTGCTGACAGGATGTAGAAAATGTCATGAGGCACCCTTGCCTTCTTGCGTCTGCTAAGATTTTGTTGTTTAATACAAAAACTTTGCAGTTCATCAAATAATGCCTGACACCACTTCATATTTTTCACTCAGGATGATTACAAGGCTGTTTGAATTCACTGGAAAACTGTCAGGAGCACTGATCTTTGGTGTGCACACTTCAAAGTAGCAGTTTTAATGGCTTATCTGAAAAGAATGCATTTCAATAGACTGAACTTTGAGAGCAGCTGAGAGGAATAGGTCAGCCATTATAATACAGTGTAGATGGTTTCAGTTCAGAGCACTTTCAAAGACACGGGCAATGGCAGTGCTGTGATCTTTGGTTGATTCACTCTTCATACTGAGCAACAGAGACAACCAGTTTATGAGCCACTGCTGCCCCTTACCTCTGCAATGCTGCCAGATTGTAAAAGAGCACATTTTCTTCAGCCTGTCACAATTCTAACACAAAAAAGATGCAAACTAAAATATGAAAAGCCCAACATGATATCAATTATTTTTTTTCAGAACACCGTCAAACATGTTCCAAATGCTGCAGCTATGCAGTGTACACAGTAGTTTCACAACATATTTTCAACAGATTTTCTTAACAGTCAATGCATGTGAGAGAATATTTTGAGATTATTTTGATTATTTTGAGAATTTATTTGCACACCTTCATCCTCCCCAGTTAATAATCACCAATGCAGGCAGAGTAATTTTACTAATAGTGAGGAACTACATACATCCGTCTTTACACATTTTCCAATGACAACAACATTTGGCCTTGCAAAGCAACCATATTGGCTGTTATCATTCCACTGGGAGAAACTAAAGCAACTCAAGTGAGATTCTGACAAATTGAAGACCTCCAGTAAACTTCATTTTATGGTATTCCAGCTTAGGACTAGTGGTCATATATCAAGTAGATATTGTTTAATGACTGAGGTTTATCTTTCAAAGTACTAAACCCATTTGATAAAAAATGTCCCAAGTTTCCTAAACGGAGTCTATTAAGGTAAATCACATAGTCTCCTTAGGATACAGTTTGCATACTTTCATGTTCACATTCAAGTTTAATTATCATTCAACCATATATAAATACACCCAAATGCAACAGCATCCTCTGGGGCCAAGGTCCAGAGCACTATACCAACAGTCATACACAACACAAGGTACATATAACACATATATGATAGCAAGTAAACATACCATCACACAAAAAAATATATATATAGCCCAAGTCCCTGAGTGACATGCCCCGTAAATTGATGGGGCATGGGTGTTATCGGCAAAAACAAGCAATTTGCAGCAGTCCACAGATGAACAATGTACACATGCACACAATCCAACTTGTCATTCCACTGATTGAACAGTGGAGGGCAGCACTGACAGAAAGGGGCATTCTCCCAACACAGCATGGGCTCTCTGCTGCACTGCTTCGGGTGTCTTTTCTCCTGGACTGCTGCAACAGACAAACCCATGGATTGAGGCCTAGTCCTCGTTAGAACTGAGGCCATGCTGCTCCTCTGCCATCTGCTTCACCAATAAACAAAGGAAATGGATTTACAGCATTTTACATTGTCAGTATCTAACAGGGACTTGTGATTGCAGAGAAATGTCCAAGACAATCGCTCGCTGTTGGACTGCACACCACCTTAGCACATTGTCTCTGATGCCTTTCTGTAGCAAGCTCCTCCACTAACGAGCAGCTTGCTGTTGGTGTTAACCTGCAGTATCTGAAGTTCTTAATATCCAGTATTGTCCTGTGATCATAAAAAAGATGATTATAAAAGACAAAAATACCTTTGGTTGGCCCCAGAGAGCTGCTGCTTCCAAACATGCCACCATCTTACCAGAAGTCTTCCAGAATCTCAGTCAGAAATCTTCCTCAGACTAAGCCTTGATGAAGACATACATATTTTCTCAAGCATTTGTTACTCCACAACAACTGTCAAGTGGTTATTTATGGAGTGGAGAGTTGGTTAAAGAAGTCAAAGGAAATAGAGTAATGCAGGATGGTGCCCACACAGCCAGCCCAAATTTCCTGCGTTCAGCCCACATCCCTCGAAGCTTCTCCCCTCTATGTACCAATCCAAATGTTTTTTAAATGATAATATTGTACCTGCCTTAATCACTTCTTCTCCTAGCTTGTTCCACATAATGTCCTCACCAGCCTCTGTGTGAAAAGGTTGCCCCAGATCCCTTTTAAATCTTTCCTCTCTCAGCTTCAACCTATGCCCTGTAGGTCTGGAAAAGACTTACTGTCCACCTTATCTATGCCTCATAATTTTGAATATTTCTATAAGTTCCCTCCTCTTTCTTCTGCACTATATTTCAAGGAATAAAATCCTAGCCTGGCCAAGCTCTTCCAAAAACTCAGACCCCCTAATCCTGTCAACATACTTATACATCTTTGCTGCATTCTGTCCAGTTTGACCACATCTTTCCTATGGCAGGGTGACTAAAACTGTACACAGAACTCCAAGTGTCCCAGTTCCTATTCTCAATCCCCTGAATGATGAAGTCTAACATGCTAAGCCCCATTTTTCACTGTCCTACTTGTCATGTTGTTTTAAGCACTTGTTCTCCTAAGAGCCTCTGTTCTATTACATTACATCACATCACACACTACCATTCATAATATAAGGTCTATGCTGACTTGACTTTCCAAAATGCATCACCTCCATCTGTAATGAAGTCCATTTACCATTCCTTGGCCCATTTTCTTATCTGATTTTCATACAGAAGCATCTGGCTGAGATTGGGTGTCTGGGCAAATAATAAAGATCTGTGCTGATCAACTGGCTGGAGTGTTTGCCAATATCTTTAACCTCTCGCTTTGGCAGTCTGAGATACCCATGTCAGGTGGGTTCCTAGTGTATTAGTGCCTCAGAAGAACGTGGTGACCTGACTGAATGGCGATCACCCAGCAGTGCTTACATCTACTGTGATGAAGTGCCTTGAGGAGGTGATGATGAAACATATCAATTCCTGCCTAAAAAGTGAGATGGATCCACTCTAACCTGCCTGCTGTCACAACAGGTCAAAGCAGATGCCATTTCATTGGCTCTTCACTCAACCCTGGAACATCTGGATAGTGAAAATGCATTCATTAGGATGCTCTTCATTGCCTACATTCAGTACCATCATCCCCTCAAAACTAATCAATAAGCTTCAAGACATTGGCATCAATACCTCCTTGTGCAACTGGATCCCCAATTTCCTCACTTGCAGGACGCAGTGAGTTCGGATTGGCAGCAACATCTCCGCCATCAGTGCAGGTGCACCATACGACTGTGTGCTCAACCCCCTGCTCCACTCACTTTTTAATTATGACCGTGCGGCTAAGCACAGCTCCAATGCCATAATTAAATTTGCTGACAACACCTCTGTTGTAGGCCAAATCAAAGGAGGTCACAAGCCAGCGTACGTATAGGAGGGAGACTGAAAATCTGGGCTGGGTGGTGGCATGGCTACAACCTCTTACTCAATGTCAGCAAGACCAGAGAGCTGATTATTGACGTTAGAAGGAGGAAACCAAAGGTCCACGAGCCAGTCTTCAATAGTGGATCAAAGATGGAGAGTGGCAGCAACTTAAAATTCCTCCAGTGTTATCATTTCAGAGGATTTGTCCTGGATTCAGTGTGTAAGTACTGTACAATTACAAAGAAAATATTTTTGCTTTCTTAGAAGTTTTTAAAGACTCAGCATGACATTTAAGACCCTTACAAACTTCTATAGATGTGTGGTGAAGAGTATATTGACTGGTTGCATCACAGCCTAGTATGGAAGCACTAATGCCCTTGAATGGAAAATCATACAAAGCGTAATGGATACAGTGCAGTGCATCACGGGTAAAACCCTCCCCACCAATGAGCACATCTACACAGAGTGCTGTCACAAGAAAGCAGCATCCATCATCCGGGCCGCCAGCATCCAGATCATGCTCTCGTCTCACTGCTGCCATAAGGAAGAAGGTACAGGAGCCTCTAAACCCACACTACCAGGTTTAGGAATAGTTAATACCGGTTAACCATTAGGCTGTTGAACCAGAGGGGATAACTTCACTCACCCCATCACTGATCTATTCCTACAACCTATGGATGGACTTTCAAGAACACGTCATCTGATGTTCTCAATATTTATTGCTTATTTATTTATTATCATTATTATTATTTCCTCTTTTCCTTTTTATATTTGCACAGTTTGTTGTCTTTTACAAACTGATTGTTTGCCTGCCTAGGGTCGTTCATTGATTCTATTCTGTTTATTCTGTTTGCTGTGAATGCCTGCAGGAAAACGAATCTCAGGATTGCATTTGGTGTACTTCAGTAATAAATTTACTTTGAACTTTAATCAAGATCCCCTTGTATCTATGATAACCTCCTTCACTATCACAATGCCTTCTAATTTTTGTGTAATCTGCAAATTTATAGAGCAAACCTTGTGCATTCACATCCAAATCATTTATATAAAGAACAAATAACCAAAAACTGACCCCTGCAGCACACCACTAGACATTAGCCTCCATTTCAATAAACAAACTTTCAGTCACCACTGAACAAATTTTAGATCCATCTAACTGGCTCTCCCTGGATTCCATGGTACCTAACCTTCTTGACCAGCCTATCTTGCTGAAGGCCCTATTAAAGTCCAAATAGACATCATCCACTGCCCTACTCTCAACTACCTTTCTGATTACTTCATAAGAAATCTAAAAGGTTGGCTGAGCATGACTTTCCATGTACAAAACTATGCTGACTACTCAGTCAGACTTTATAAGACCATCAGACCATAAGACATAGGAGCAGAATTAGGCCATTCAGTTATGGGTGATCCCTTTTTTGTCTCCTCAGCCCCTATCCCTAGCCTTCTCCCTTCAACCTTTGATGCTATGTCCAATCAGAAACATATCAATCTCTTCCTTAAATATACCCAAAGACTTGGCCTCCACAGCTGCCCGTGAGAATATATTCCACAAATTCACCACCCCCAGCTCAAGAAATTTCTCCATATCTCTGTGCCCTCTTGTGCTAGACACCTTGACCATGGGAAATATCCTTTCCACATCTTCTCTGTCAAGGCCTTTCAATGTTCAAATGATTTCAATGAGATCCCCCTCATCCTTCTAAATTCCAGCGAGTACAGGCACAGAGCCATCAAACATTTCTCATATGAAAACCTTTACATTCCAATAACCAACCTTGTGAATCTTCTCTGAATCTGTCCAATGGCAGCACATTTTTTCTTAGATAAGGAGCCCAAAGCTGCTCACAATATTCAAAGTGAGGTTTTACCAGTGACTTGGAAAGCCTTAGAATCACATCCCTGCTCTTATGTTTTAGACCTCTTGAAATGAATGATAACATTACATGTGCCTTCTTCACCACTGACTCAACCTGCGAGTTAACATTTACAGTGTTCTACAGAAGGACTCCCAAGTCCCTTTGCATCTCAGATTTTTTGATTAGAAAATAGTTCTGGAAACAGTCTGCATGTTTATTTCCTCTAAGTGTATGAGCTTGCATTTTCCAACATTTTATTTCATTTGCCACTTTCTTGCCTATTCTCCTAATCTGTCTAAGTCCCACTGCAATCTTCCTGTTTCCTCAACACTATCTGCCCCTTCACCAATCTTCATATTGTCTGCAAACTTGGCAACCAAGCCATCAATTCCATCATCTATATCATTGATATACAGCATAAAAAGAAACGGTCCCAACTCTGACCCTTGTGGAACGTCAGTAGTCACTGGCAGTCAACCAGAAAAGAAACCTTTTATTCCCACTCGCTGCCTCCTACAAATCAGTCAATGTTCTAACCATGCTAAAGCTTTCCTGGAATACCATAGGCTCTCAACTTGGTAAGCAGCCTCATATGTGGCACCTTGTCAAAGGCCTTCTGAAAATCCAAATATACAACATCCACTACATCCTCTTTATCTATCCTACTTGTAATTCCCTTAAAGAATTCGAATAGGTTCATCAGGCAATATCTTCCCTTAAGGAAACAATGCAGACTTTGTCCTATCTTGTTCTGTGCCACCAAGTACTTCATAACGTCATCTGTAAGTCTTGTATCCACTCTCATCTCTTTTTCTGTCCTCCTTGATATTATTTGCTAGTTTGCTTACATATTTCATCTTTTCCCTCCTGCTGTTTCTTTTATTTGCTTCCTGTAGGTTTTTAAAAGCTTGCCAATCCTCTATCTTCTCGCTAATTTTTGCTTTGTTGTATGCCTTCTCTTTTGCTTTTACATTAGCTTGGACTTCCCTTGTCATCCACAGTTGTACTATTTTGCCATGTGAGTATTTCTTTGTTTTTGGAATACATCTAGCCTGCACCATCTTCATTTTTTCCAGAAACTCAAGCCACTGCTACTCTGCTGTCATCCCTGCCGCATCTCCTTCCAATTTACTTTGGCCAACTCCTCTCTCATACAACTGTAATTTCCTTTACCTCACTGAAATACCTGTTATGTCAGACTTTACTTTTTCCCTATCAAATTTCAAGTTGAACTCAATCATATTGTGATCACTGTCTCCTACAGATTATTTTACCTTAAGCTCCTTAATCACTTCCAGCTCATTACATAACACCCAATCTGGTATAGCTGATTCCTAGGAGGTTCAACAAACTCTTCTAAAAAGCCATCTTGCAGGCATTCAGCAAATTGACTCTTCTGGGGATCCATTTCCCACCTGAATTTCCCAAGCTACCTGCATGTTAAAATCTCACATGACTGTCATAACATTGCCCTTTTGACACGCCTTTTCTATTTCCCATTGTAATCTGTAGTCTACATCCCAACTACTGTTTGGAAGCCTGTATATAATTGCCATCAAGGTCCTCTTACCCCTGCAGTTTCTTAACTCAGCGCACAAGGGTTCAACATCTTCTGATCCTATGTCACATCCTTCTAATGATTTGATGCCATTCTTTACCAGTAGAGCCATGCCAGCCCCTCTGCTTAACTTCCTATCCCTTCTAACTCTTTTTTACACAGTTACTTTCCTACAACTGATATCAGGCTGACCATACTGTAGTTTCTTCGGTTGCCCTTGCTGCCCTTTTTGAAGAATGAAACAACATTGTCCACATTTCAGTCGATCGGAACTTCACCTGTGGCTAATCGTAAAGCAAGTATCTTAGAAACTGTGTCTTCAGTTTCCTCTCTGTCCTCTCACAAAGTCTGAGGGTTCACTCATTTAGGCTCTGGGGATTTCTCACTATAATGGGTTGCAAACCTCTTCTATATGGTATTATGCATATTTTCCAAAACATCTTCACATGATTCCCATATCTTTTGAACTGCCATGTATTTCTCCTTAGTAAACATCAAGGTAAAATATTTATTTAAAATCCCACCCATTTCTTGAAGCACAAGGCATGGGCAGCCCTGCAGGTTTCCATGAAGGGGAGTTACTCTCTCTCTAGCCAATTTTTCTGATTGATAATGCCATGGAATCTCTAGGGATTTTCCTTAAGCTTACCACCCACATCCATTTCATAACTCCCCCCCCCGCCCTCCTGATTTCCCAGTTAACCATATTCTTAATCTTTTTATAGTCATCAACTGATTCACTCATCCCTGTGCTCCTAATTCTGATATATGTTTCTTTCTTTTTCTTGACCACAGCCTCAATATCTCTCATTAGCACACATTCCCTAACAGGCCAAGTTTACTTTTACCCCTAACAGGACCATGCTGCAGCTGGACACTTGATGTCACATTCTTAAAAACCTCCCACTTGCCATTCATTCCTTTTCCTACAGACAGGCTCACCCATTCTAACTTTGCTAAATCTTTTCTAATTCCCCCAAAGTTAGCCCTGCTCTGGTTTAGGAGCCTAACCTGCAGACCTTACCTATCCTTACCTACCTCCATCTTACAACTATTAGATTTATGGTCACCCCTACCGAAGTGCTCATTGACTGTCACTCAGTTACTTGCCCTACCTCAAACCCTAAGAAGAGATCCAGAATTGCACCTTCCCTGGAAGAGCTCTCGATTTATCTTTCCTGGGCACCGTTCACAAATTCCACCTTGTCCAGCCCTTAACATTGTGGGTGACCCAGTCAATATTTCACTGAATGATCCCCCAAGAGTGTTATCTCTAAGTACTGGTGTTATGTCCTCCCTTATAATAAAGGCTACAGCCCCTCCTCGCTTAGCTCTACCTCGATGATGCCTGTAGCATCAGTATCCTGGAATACTGGGCTGCTTGTCCTACCCTTTTGACAGCCATGTTTCTGTATGGCTATAATGACCCAGTTCCCAGATCCAAACCACACTTGGCATTTGTCTGTTTTATCTGCTGAACATAGAGCATTGAAATAAATGCAGTTAAGCCAATCTTCCGTCCTTGGACTCACTTTACACCGCATGCTGTCGGAGCGGTGCTGTCAGGATAATCAAGGACACGACCCACCCAGCCAACACACTTTTCGTCCCTCTTCCTTCTGGGAGAAGGCTCAGGAGCTTGAAGACTCGTACGGCCAGATTTGGGAACAGCTTCTTTCCAACTGTGATAAGACTGCTGAACGGATCCTGACCTGGATCTGGGCCGTACCCGCCAAATATCCGGACCTGCCTTGGTTTTTTTTGCACTACCTTACTTTCCATTTTTCTATTTTCTATTTACGACTTATAATTTAAACTTTTAATATTTACTATCGATCTCCCAATCCAGGGAGCGGGAAGCGCAGAATCAAATATCGCTGTGATGATTGTACATTCTAGTATCAATTGTTTGGCGACAATAAAGTATAAAGCATTAAAGTATAAAATATAAAGTATAAAGTATTTAACTGAATATTCCTTTCCTGTTTTTACTGTGTCTCTGGCTATTCTGATTATTCAACTTGATCTCACTAGCTATGTCTTTATCCTATACCTTGCTCCTGCACAGAGTCCCATGCCACTGCTAACCTAGTTAAACCCTCCTACGTAAATATTTGCAGATAATACAGAGTTCTGTGTGGGTGTTATGAATTCAGATATGAAAATTATACTTAACTGCAGGTTTGTATGTGATGAATGGATGCTTTTGCATACAACAAATTCCTTTCAATAAGATAGTGCAGTGGTGGGAGAAGAATACAGTTTATGTTAAGTATGAACCATGCAGGTTTGATGTCTCAAGGATTTGAGAGGGAGAAAGGTCAAAGTGTCAGAGTGTCTAAATCATTGAAGGTTCACAAAGTTGCTACAAAGTCATGATCAGCAAATAAAATGTGTGCATTCATTGTTAGGATTATGAGATTCCATAAATAACAAGTTTGCTATACTTAGGTGAACCAAATGAAATACTGAGTTTATTTTCAATCTCGTCATTTGGTGGGTGTATAGAAAAATGGTGTGATTTGACAGCTAGTGTAAAAACCTTTGCAAACTACCGAAGGACAAAAATCTGGTGACTTCTTGCTCTAGAAAAGCACTGACTGTGAAAAGATATCATTGAGCTATCTGAAATAATCATAGGTTTAATATGATTGACCATCATCATCATCAGGTGCCATGCCCACTTTCGGCTTTGACTGCCGTGGCCCACACACTCCTGTTTCGGGTCAAGTGGATCAATTCGTTGGTATTCATTTCCAGTTCTCTGGCTGCTGTCTCCAACATCATTTGTCTTTGTCTTCCTCTTGCTTTCTTCCCTTCAATGTTTCCCATAATTACCGTGCATTCTAACTCCTCTTTCCTAATCACATGTCCAATGAAGTTACGTTGCCTTTTCATGATTTCATACATTATTTCTTTTTTTGTGTTGGCTCTGTTCATGACATCCTCATTAGATATTCATTTCGTCCATGATATTCTTTGCATCCTCCTCAAAAACCACATCTCTGCTGCTACAATTTGTTTCCTCATGTTATTAGATATTGTCCAACATTCTGAGCCATATAACATAATTGGATAAACGTAACATTTCAGTACTCTGAGGATTGTTGTCATGCCTAGTTTAGTATTGGTCAGTATACTCTTCATTCTTGTAAAGGTGTCTTTTGCCATCCCTATTCTTCTTTTGATGCCCAATTCACACCTGCCATCTGATGTCACCCAGCTTCCTAAGTAGCAAAAGTTCTGTACTTGTTTTATGTCTTCTCCATTTATCCAGATAGGATTCTCCTTCTTTTTGGATATCACCATACATTCTGTCTTTTTGCAATTGATACATAGACCCATTTTTGCACTTTCTTAATAAGATTGATAGGCTGTTTACATTGCATAGGTCCAGGTGATAGGAAATGGGCATTAAACTGGATTGTGGTCTAGAAATTGCATGTGTCTAACAATGTGTGTAAGGGGTATCAGACAGATGATCCATGACAGTTTCATGCACAGCCTCCCAAAATTGAATATTCATTTCTCTAAAGGATGCCGGGAATTACCTGCAGGCCAAACAAAAGCATAAAAAAAAGTATTTTCTTGTGATCTTTCACATTTCAGAGAGTAGAAATCACTGAAAGAGTGATTTGGAATTAGGATTGTGGATAGGGTGAGGCAAAGAGAGCAGATGATCAGGTTTGGGTGGAAGCACCTGGGGTTATCAAGAGAAGTTTAGTTCTGAGACCTATTGAGGAATGGTTCAGAGAGACAATCAAAGGGTGGAGAGATGATTAATGGCTCAGAGAGGTTGGAGTGATCAGTTACTAGATCATCATGAAACAATAAAATAGAATTGAGCTCTCTGGTGAAGAGCTGTTTGAGTGAGGCCCATCTATTTGCAAGCCTCATCTGCATGTTTGAAATTTGTGCCAATGTGATGAGGGTTCAGATATCCTGAATGGTTTCTTTGGCTATCTCAGAGGGAACTTAAGTCAATCGTGTGCTGTGGGACTGTAGTCACAAAAGGCCATATCATTATGGTCACCATAACAGAAACTAGCCTTTTGTTTCATGAATTTACTAAATTGAATATAAATACCTGAGATGATATGAAGAAGTTCCTTCAGGTTGTCATAGCCATTGGGCCAGCGGGCGGGGAAGGGGGGAGTGGTGGGTAGTGGGAATAAGCTCCCACTACCTATTAAATGTTGTCAATGCTGTGTATCTCAAATAGCCACTGACAACCAAGTCCAGCTCCTGACCTTCACGTGTAGCTTAGCTATGAAGCCCAATGAAACTCTTTCTATTGACAGGAGGAGGGGCAAAGATTGGTTGCCGGCACCTTAAAACCAGACATTCTGGGCCGATGGGACTCATCAGCCGTGGTTGACAGCTCATCTGGGATGAGAAGAAAGACTCTGATCGCAAACTTGTGCTGCCTTGTTGCTTTACCCGCTCCTGGGAAAGGCTTCAGGATTAAACCCTGAGGAAATATTCAGAGCTGGAGTCCCTAAGGCAGTCCTATATTGAGTGTAATGCTGGTTGGCAACTCCTGTGATGCCACTGGCACCAAACTGTTTTGGTCTCTGTCGTTCCTTTTGATTCATGATTTGTGTGGAGAGGAGGGAGCATGCAAAATGGGCAACAGCTTGCTCTCTATAGCATACCTCCCTGACTTACTGTCCAGTCACGTACACGTACTGGCAGTATACCGACTAGACAGCTAGGACGTAACATCCATGGTTGATCCCAACCAGTGGAGGGCCTACTGTAAAGAGAAGTATGCTCATATCTCTGGATCATGAGACCAAACCTTGGGTTACTGATCAAATGAATTATCTACTGCAACAAATGTACATCATTAAAGTAGAAAGCTCAGCACTATAACCACCTTTTTCCATATCTCAGTTCAGCAGATGCTGTAAAGTTTCATAATGGAGCCAGAAGAAATATCCAAGCCTGATCATCTTCTTCATTAGAAATCCAAAAGCAAGATGCGTCCAACACTTGTTTAGATAGTAGTTGAATTGATGCCTTGTGGTGTAAGCAATTCTTTTTATTCATTTTCACCTTCACATGTGGCAGTTTGTCAATCCCTATAGTATCAGAGTGCACTCTGAGCATATTCAGAGATTCACCATTATGAAAAGAAATCCACATAAATTTCAAGGAAGCTACCAAGTAACAGGAACGCAGTTCCGCATGGGTAAATCTCTGTCTGGAAAAATCAGTCTCTAGTTTAATTAATTCTTCCTGCTACATTCAGAAAGCTTGCAATGATTTGTAAATTAGCCTCCAGAGGAAGGCTAAGCAAGCTGTTCCCTACCTGTCTGGAATGTGTGTGTGTGCATGTGCGTGTGTGCACTCACTTGGGGGCTGTTGGTGGAGTGTAGGGGGCATTGAGGTTCTGCGAAGAAGAAATGCAAACACTTTTAGATTAATTAAGTCTGGCTTTAATTATACCCTATGAAATTGAGTAATACCATCAGGAAAAGAATTGGTAGTGATCAAAGAAAAAATGGTCAGACTGAAAGGAAAAGAGATGCCTTAACATTTTATCAATTCACTCCAATACATTTTACAAAGTATAAAGTTCCCTTCTGATGGGAGCATCAGAACAGCAGAGATATTCACCTTAAAATTGAACATACAGTAGATACCTGAAACATAAAGTGGTCATACTGTAACTAAGAAAAGAAATGTGATACGTGCAATCCTGGCTAGTTGTGGCTACTGCACAATATGGAGAGAACAGGTGAAATGTTATTTATCCACATTGGAATGGGTACTACTCCACTCTCATACAAGCATCTATGTCCGGATTCTTTTGGTCATTAGTGTCATTTATTTTGTTTTTTAATAAAGAGAATTTTCTTTAACCAGAGGGTGGTGAATTTGTGGTATTTGTAACCACAGGCAGCTGTGGAAGTCATGTTGTTTGGTATATGTAGGGCGTAGCTTGATATGGTCTTTATTGGATATGGCATCAAAGATTACGGGGACTGGGGCTGAGGAGAGGATAAAAGGACCAGCCATGATTGAATGGCAGAGCAGACTCGATGGGCCAAAATGGCCTAATTCTGCTCCTATGTCTTATGGTGTTTTGGAGTAGGTGTAAACTCCACACAGACAACATTAGATCACTGGAGCTGTGCAGCAGTATCTTTACTAGCTGGGCATTTGTGTTGCTCAACAAGAACAGCATCCCAAAATAACTTTTCACCTGGGCCGTAACAGGAAGGAGTAACAAATTATATGTGAATGACATAACTGTGGACATCGTATTGCTCTGAACAGACTCAAGATTCAAGACAGCTTGCACTAAAAGCATCAGGAAGATGAAATAAAGTTTTGGAGGGGAATAAAATATACCCAGTGGTTACGTTATTTGGTACACCTGTATACCTGCTTGTTAATACAAAATATCTAATCTCCCAATCATGTGGCAGCAGCTCAAATCATAAAAGGATGCAGACATGGTCAAGAGGTTCAGTTGTTCAGATCATGCATCAGGATGGGAAAGAAATATGATCTGAGTGACTTTGACTATGGAAGAAGACCATAAGACATAGGAGCAAAATTAGGCTATTCACACCATTGATTCTGCTCTGTCATTCCATCATGACTGATCCCAGATCCCACTCAACCCCATACACCTGCCTTCTCACCATATCCTTTGATGCCCTCACTGATCAAGAAACTATCAACATCCACCTTAAATATACCCCCAAACTTGGCCTCAATCACAATCTGTGGCAGAGCATTTCACAGATGTTTTACTGGTGCCAGATTGGGTGGTTTGAGTATCTCAGAAACTGCTAATCTGAGATTTTCCTGCACAACAGTCTCTCGAGTTTACAGAGAATGGTGTGAGAAACAAAAAAGGAGCCAGTGAGCAGCAGTTTTTTTTCAAGCAAATTCCTTGTTAATGAGAAAGGTCAGAGTAAAATGGCCAGACTGGTCCAAGCTGACAGGAAGGTGACAGGAACTCAATTACAACAGTGGTGTGCAGAAGCGCATCTCTGAATGTACAATATATTGAACCTTGAAGTGGATGGGTTACTGTTGCAGAAGACCATGAACATGCAGTCAAGTGGCCACTTTATTAGCTATAGTAGGTACCCAATAAAGTTGCCATTGAGTGTAGGTAGTGGCAATTTAAATATAGGCTGTGCTTTAGAATCCTTTGCACTGGTGACACAAAAAGAAAATTGGAGAGGGTATGAGACAGGCAGTCAATTCACAACCACTTGTGACGAGAATACACATAAATTAAGATGTTTGCTGGCCTGGGCTAGCACCAGTGGCATCAGCAGTTTGGTCTGCCACCTGTCCTCAGGAGATGGAGAGATAAGGAATACAATGAAGCAGCATTTGAGATGTTAATGAAGGAGCCATCAGTCTGGGTATTGTCAAGATCGGCTCCCCCTTTGAACCCTGAACTGTTTGAAGTGATGGACAGGCAATACCCCAGCAGGGAGATAAAGAGGGACAGGTTCGCTAAGGCAAGACACACACAACACCCGAGGTAACGAGAGCCTGGAAGTGGTGCGCCTCTCACAAGTTGGTGGGAAGCTTTTGGATGGCTGATCGCGAGATCAAGCCATAGACGCACAGGGTGGAAAGGCACGATCGGTGGGAACCTGGTGTGTGTCCACCCTTGCCTGGGTGCCAGGTTCAGAGCAGGGAAACGATCGTATCTGGAAACGGAGGGGTCACGGTCGGTGACCTCAGATGACATCACAAAGGACTCGCCCGACAGCTGACTGCGAAGGTCTGTGTGTGGAAGCTGTGTTGAATATTCATTAATTTTGTTCTCTCTCCTCCCCCCCCCCCCACTGTCCATCGCCATGGCAACGATTACTGCGAACTGAACTAAATTGAACTGGACTTTGTGTCACTTTGAAACTGGTCATTTACCCCTAGACAACGATAGAGCTTGATTAATCTTGTTATCTTAATTCTGTGTACATGTGTGTTTATCATTGCTGAACTGTTGCATTTATTATCCTTTTTTGATTAGAGTACTGTGTTGCTTGTTTCTTTAATAAAACTTTCTTAGTTCTAGTAATCCAGACTCCAACTGAGTGATCCATTTCTGCTGGTTTGGCAACCCAGTTACGGGGTACGTAACACACTGTAAAAAATGAAGATTCACCCTCCACCTCTTAGCTCCCAGAATATCAGTCAATTTGAAATAAATATGCATGTAAATTTAACTCAATCAAGTTAAGGTATTATAGGTTCTTAGGAAAATTGTTTCAATGTTTCTACCTCTCACAGAGCAAGAAGTTGTAAGTTAAGCATAACATTATTTGAGTGAAAAACTGCAAAGCACATAATAAGGCTGCAAGCCCATTTGTGCTGTCAATTGGAGGTCAGAACCGACCCAAAGTGTGCTTAAAACTAATCGAATTGCCAATATAAAGAAAGCGATGTGAGTGCTGAATCAGTTCTGGCTGAGGTTAATCATTCTGAAAGCCATTTAGAGGCAGTGCAATCTAAGCAGTCACCAGATTAAAGGTTCCATCTGTTTTTTTGACTTACTATCCATTCATTTACTCTTCTTTTCCGTATTCTTAAACAAAGCAAGAAGATTCGTATGCATCAGCACTGTTTTCGGAGTAATTATACACAACACTATCCCATGGAGAGCTGGCATGGCACTTGGAGGAACCGTATTCAATTTATCCCAGATTGATCTTGATCCTGACCAAAGAATGTGGATTGAAATTTAGTGGAAATCTGTCCCAATATGTTTCTGTACTTTTTCATCAGTGGGGCATAATCAGAATTAAGAAATAGTTGATAATCTGCAGCCTATTGTCAGACATATTCTAAATTATTGTGCAAACATAGAGCAAAACAGATAAGATAGTCTCTTGTGAAAACTTCCGATTGAAATGTTGAAATCTATTGCCCTTTTAGATATTCAAAATATAGATTTGATTTCCTTTTACTGTCATTAGTTTTTTTTTCAAAAGTATTGGTGTCCATTAATTATGCTTATAAAAGTTTGGAATTATCAGGTTTAAGATAAATAGCTTCAAATTGTGACTGTGGTCCAGGAAAACTGTTAATGCAGCAGCATCATAGTCTGTTCTGGACTATCAGACATTATCTTACTAATACACTATTTTGGTTGATTTTAGTACTCATTTTTATTTGAATATTACACATTCAAACTGGTAAGTTTAAAAAGGGTTTCAGGAAACAGAAACCCATTAGATTCTGCTGATACTGGAAATTTTGAGTTCTGCAAGCATCTATGGAGGGAAATAAGCAGCCAACCAAAAGAACGACTGCTTCCTTCCTTCAATAGATACTGCTTGACTTTGTAAGTTAGTGTCAGGAAGTGTATGGTCATGCACTTCGGGAGAAGAAGTAAAATCATAGACTATTTTCTAAAAGGAGATGAGATTCAAAAATCTAAGTAGGAAAGGGACTTGGGAGTCCTTGTAAAGTATACCCTGAAAGATGATTTTCAGGATGAGTCAGTGGTGAGGAAGGCAAATGCAATGTTAGCATTCATTTTGAGGTCTGTAAAGGTATGAATGTGATGATGAGGCTTTATAAGGCATTGGTGAACATCATGTAAGCGGTTTTGGGATTCCTATCTAATCAAGGATATGTTGACATTGGAGAGGGTTCCAAGGAGGTTCATGAAAATGATTCTGGGATTGAAAGGCCAATCATATGAGGAGTGATTGATGGCTCAGGGCCTGTACTCACTGGAATTCAGAGAAAATGAAGGGAGTCTCATTGAAACCATATATTGAAAGACTTGATAGAGTGGATGTGAAGAGGATGTTTCCAATGCTGGAGGAGTCTAAGACCAGAGGACACAGCCTCAGAATGGAGGGATATTCCCTTAGAACAAAGATGAAGAAGAATTTCTTCATCCAAAGTGCAGTGAATCTTTGGAACCTATTACCACAGATAGCTGTGGAAGCCAAATTATTGGGTATATTTAAAGCAGAGGTTGATACATTCTAGATTAGTAAGGGCATGAATGGATACAGGGAGAAGGCAGGAGACTGGGGCTGAGATGGAAAATGGATCAGCCATGATCAAATGGCAGAGAAGACTCAATGGGCCAAATGGTCTAATTCTGCTCTTATATATTATGGACTTATGGTTTAAGTTCCTCCAGTACTTTTTCTGTGCTATAGGAAACAGAGCAGGGTAAGGTTCAATTAAGCAACACACAATCTGCTGGGGAGACTCAGCAGGTTGGCAATTTTTGCTCCAGATTCTAGTATCTGCAGATTCAGTTCAGCACAACCAAAAAAACCAGGTAGGCTTAAAAGGGGCATGAACTAGGGACAGGCAGGGCTGGGGCCTCATCAGGTGGACAGGGTGTGTGGAAGCCTTTGCACTGGCAAGTGAAGAGGGAATGAGGGAATCATGGCCCTGTTGTAAAAGTGAAGTATCTACCCCCATTTCATCAAGCCTGTTACTGTTTCACTTACTCTTTAATTGAACAAACTAGTCATCAAATTTACTCTGGGATCCCAAGCAGGATGTCTTCAGAAAAGCTTCAATATGGTATGATCAAACGTGACACAGCGAGTGCATTAGAAGCAGAAATTAAAACTGATGGATGGAAGTTACATTTTCACCAAAATCCATAATAGATTAATGTTGATGTATGCCATCATTGAAATGAGTAACTGATCTTTTTATGCTACATGCTCCAAGCTTGTGAAGTAGAACTAAAGAAATTAGATTTGGTTTTGGGTAAATCTAAAACATTAGATTTCATAGAATTATGTGACATTAAGTCCACTGAGGATGTTTCACAATCAAAGTGAATAATGTAAAAAACAGATGTAGTGGGTCAAGAAATTTTTTTTATGTTTCATCAAATCAACCTTTCTGTTGATTTTAATGAAATTTTAACCATTCATATAAAATATTCTTGTTCTGATGTGCAGTTATAACAATGGGAGCAGACCATTGTTATGCTGTAATTCAAGATTCATTTATTTTCAGAGAATGTATAAATTATACAATCTTGTGATTTGCTTGCTCAATGGTGGCTACAAATCAAGAAACCCAAAAGAACCCAATTATAAGACCAAAAGAAAGATAAAATAAAAATGAATTCATGTTGTTTTCTGGTTTTAGTGCAATGCAAAAACCCATAGTCACTTTATATATTTTTTCCTTTAGGTAGGAATGAGAACATATCTACACGGTTATTGAATATTTGATACGTTTTCACTGCTGTTTTACCATGCCTCTCCCAATGCGACAAAGGCAGTAATTTAATGATGTCATTACAACTATTCTCAGGATTTTTATTACATTTAGTACATATATTTTACTTGTATTCATCAGTTTTTCCCACAGAGTATTTAATAAAGGAGGAAGCATTCTTGCAGATTTGATGGTCACACGGGGCGTTGGTGATTTCTATGTTCCATCAAGACAAAAGCACACTGGTGTATGACAAACCTGAATGTGAATGGCATAGGCAAAGCTGGTCGGTTGTTGCTGTGCTGAGCATAATAATGTTAAGCAAAATAGAATTCTGGCAACGTGGACAGGAATTCCATCTATCAGTGCTAAATTAATGACTGCAAGCAAAATTTTGTTCTTTCTTTATATTGATACTTTTAATAAATATAGATTATTAATGGGATAATTAACCTATTATTGGAATTGCACTACTTACTTTGTAGAAATCTAAAGATGGCCAATTATCATGATTATAATTACTGCTCATCAATTTTATGCTGGAACAGGTACCCCTGAGTTGATCAAACTACTTGGCAACTGCTCATGTTTTAATTAGCATGGAATGTTTGTTATAACCAGAATAATGTACAAATGAAGCATTGAAAGCTATATAATCTTCAGCCTATTCAGTTAATCTATTACAATTGCTGCGTAATTGTAAGTGTTTCTATGAGCGCTCTGTCTGTTTGCTTCCGTGTGCTACTGCTTCCCCGTTTGCATCTTTTATAGATATCCAAGAGCGAGTTATGCAGTTATAAACTAATCGTAACGTTCAGGTACAATATAAATAATGAGACTACAGCTTGTGTAATTTATAACAATCTTTTAAACAATGAGACTGGATTATGTTCTAAAATTGCTTGCTAGTATCCAGCTATATTATTAGAAGTTTTAATTGTATCTAGAGAGGATTTAATGCACTTCTCTCAAACTTCGAAAGTGTATATCATATCTTAAGCAACTTATACTTTTGGAATATCATTTAGTTCCAAATATATAAAAAATGCAAATACATTTGCAAGAGGGAAATAAAACAACACAATTAATCTGCTTAACAATTCTGACTCATTTTTATTTTCCTACACAATACCATTTACAATGGGACTAAGGACCATATAATTTATAGCTATTATTTGAATGTTAAGACAGGATTGTTTCTCTCAAATTACTTGTTATTATGTAGCTTTGTAATTAAAAGTTTTGATTGAATCTGGAATAGTTTGATACACAGCATCGTACTTAGAAAACATCCACCACATCTGAGACTGTTACACATCTGTTGTGTCTATCAATTCTGAAAGTATCAAACATGGATTGACTGAATAAGTGAAATAAAGAAATACCATTAGTCTGTTTAGCAAGAATAAATCCTTTTCATTTTATTACACAGTAGAAAAGCTACTGATTAATAATATTGAATTGTTTTACTGTCTTGCAAACATAACCTCCAACCTGATGGCATGAACATTGATTTCTCAAACTTCTGGTAATGCCCCCCACCCTCCCTTCACCATTTCCCATCTCCTTTTCCCTCTCTCACCTTACCTCCTTGTCTGCCTATCATCTCCCTTTGCTGTTCCTCTCCCCTTTTTCTTTCTTCCATGGGCTTCTGTCTCTTTCACCAATCAACTTCCCAGCTCTTTACTTCATCCTTCCCTCTTCCAGGTTTCACCTATTACCTTATGTTTCTCTCTCCCCACCCCCAACTTTTAAATCCACTCCTCAGCTTTTTTTCTCTAGTCCTGCCGAAGGGTTTCAATCTGAAACATCGACTACTTTTTTTCCATAGATGTTCCCTGGCCTGCTGAGTTCTTCTAGCATTTTGTGTGTGTTGCAAACACAATAACAACTTTATTGTATATTACTTCAAGAAGAATTTACTCTAAACAAAGATCTCTCCTTTGTTTAGAGCAGGGGTTCCCAACCTTTTTTATGCCATGGATCCCACCGTTAACCGAGGGGTCCATGGACCCCAGACTGGAAACCCCTGGTTTAGTGGTATACAGAATTTTTGTTACTGCTGATGAATCATTTCTCATCTTTTTTACATTTAGTGTGACTGATTCTGAATAAGTTAAAGTATAAAGTTTGTGAAAATATTTAGCTTTTTGATTCTTGATTTCCATTGTAGGTTTCTGTCATGGTTTTTTTTTGCCGTGATATTTGGTTTCCAGCTCAAAGGTACAAGCACATAATATAAAGGAATATATTTCCCTTGGCATTGCTCGTTCAACATTTCATGAATATTTTGATTCATTTCATGAAATTATTTTATTTTACTTTATTGAGTTTCCTGAAGACTTTTCCTTTCCTGCCTTCAGTAAATATTTATGGCTCATATTGATTTGATCTTTTGATTATTATACTGTATGTTACATGGTGCATCAGAAGGAAACATAATTAAAAAATCAATATGATAACATGTCCATTGAATCCTACTTCTGAAATATTGTTTCATTAAATCAAAGGAACGAAGTTAAAAAAAAGATCTATCACTCACTTCATAAGACCATAAGACATAGGAGCAGAATTAGGCCAATCTCTGAGGACCAATCCTGGGCCCAATATATCGATGCAGATACAAACAAGGTACGGCAGCAGCTATACTTCATTAGGAGTTTGAGGAGATTTGGTATGTCACCAAAGACACTTGCAAATTTCTACAGATATACAATAGAACGTTTTCTAACCGGTTGCATCACCCTCTGAAATGGGGGGGGGGGGTGCGGGGCAACTACTGCAGGGAATCAAACTAAGCTGCAGAGAGTTGTGAACTTAGTCAGCTACATCATGGGCACTAGCCTCCATAGTATCCAGGATATTTTCAAGAAGTAATGCTTCAAAAAGTTGGTGTCCATTATTAAGGATCCCCACCACCCAGGTTTTGCCTTGTTTTCATTGCTACCATCAGGAAAAAGGTCCAGAAGCCTGAAGGCACACACTTTACTCATGGCTGAATCATTATGAATCAATGTACTGTAGAGAACCAAACTCAATCTTTTATTCATAATCCACAGTAACTAATAGGGTTGAAATTACACCAAAGTATGTTTTGGAATTATCCTTTAACTTTTCAGAATTCAGTTTTATGGAACTTTATTACATGAAGATCGTCAATGTCTTCTACATTTTCATCTGTTAGTGTTACTTTGAACATCTGTCATTGTTATATGCAAAGGGAGAAGTTTTTTAACTGCAGTATGGAAACCTTTTTGTATATAATTTTATTAATTTGGCAGCTAACAGTATTTAACCCACTGCAGGAAATCTCTGGGTATCACCATTGGATCTCTCTTGATGTTTTGACAGTCCAAGTTTTCTACATCTCCCAATATGAAATTGCAACGGTTTTATGTAAATATATTTTGAGTGAAATCAGAGTGATTTTTCTACAGCGTAGTCTGGATGTGTTTCATAGTTGTACCAAGCTTCATTCCAGCTTCATTGAAGTCTCATTGAAACCTAAGATCCTCAACATGGGATGTTCATGCCATTAATGGGAATTTAACTTGCTTCATACATACCAACACTGGACTTCTCATCACACTCCATCTGCAACATCAGCCTCCATGTGTCTGGTTTTTGCAATTTCCTTTCTAGTTGCCTCTGCCTTGCAAATTCCTCCCACCTTTTCAAATGTGCTATAACTAATCTTCACTTTGATCTGATCCCTCAATCGATTCCTTAACCTTTTCTGCAAGTTCTTTGTTTGCTGTGATTTTTCCTTCTTTTTGCAGAAAATCTTCATATTGATGACAACACTATTGGAATATATGTTGTTGTATTTTGTATCATCCTTTCTATTTCACACTCCAAACTACAATTAAATAGAATGAAGATAGCCATTCATACAATCCATCAGCTTCACGCCAAGGCAAACAGTGCAGTACCCGCTCAGGGCACCATCAGGGAGTGGTTCCATACCTCTGTAGGAGTCCATCAGGACTGCCTCCTCTGCCCTACTCTCTTCAATGTCTTCCTGGAACGAATCATGAGTGTTGCCCTTGAAGATCACGTGGGCACAGTCAGCATCGGAGGGAGGAACATCACAAACCTAAGATTTGCTGATGACAGTGATGGACTTGCAGGAAAAGAGGATGAACTGGCCAACCTGGTCAGCCATCTTGACAGAGCCTCCACAAAGTTTGGAATGGAAGTAAGTGCTGAGAAAACCAAGCTTATGGCAAATGCCAATGGTGCCATCACAATAGACATCTCAGTCCATGGTCAGAAACTTGAGACAGTGCAGCAGTTTAAATACCTGGGGGCAATCATCAGTGATGAAGGATCAAGACCAGAAGTTCTGGCAAGAACCGCACAATTACTGCACTATCCAAACTCAAAACAATATGGAGGAACAGCAACATCACCATGAAGTACAAGATCAGACTCCTGCGAGCATTGGTATTCTCCATCTTCCTGTACACACGTGAGACATGGGCTCTCATAGCGGAGCTACAGAGGAAGATACAGGCATAGGAAATGAGATGCTATCGCAACATCTTGGGCATCTCATACTTGGACCACATCATAAACGAGCAGGTCTGCAAGACCATCCAGCACCACATTGGCCCCCATGAAGACCTTCTCACAACGGTGAAGAAAAGAAAGCTGACATGGCACGGCCAAGTAACAAGATCCAGTGGCCTTGCAAAAGACCGTACTGCAAGGAATTGTGGAGAGGAAAAGAAGGAGAGGTAGACAGAGGAAAAGATGGACGGACAACATTAAAGAATGGACAAGGAAAACATTTGTGGTGACCCAGGCTATGGCACACAACTGCAACAGATGCAACAGACTGGTGCAAAGCTTGTCATGACAGCACTCCGACGACTCCACCAGGAATTAAGGGCGCAAGGCAAGGCAAGATAGCCATTTATCATAATACTACTATAATTCTTATCTTATTAACAATGCAATTTGACTGAAAATTGTTGAAATAGTCTGTTTTGTGTTTGCAATGGAGAATCATGGTTTACCAGCATGTAGGTATTTTGATAGAGGCTAAACACATATTTGTGAAATTTAGTTTGTATTGAAATAGTAATTATTTTCACGTTATTAAATAGTTATTTCATTATCATTTCCCGTTGTTTCATAAATCTGCTTCAATATTGACTCTACAACACTGGATCATTCAATACATGTTTTGGGCAGGTTTAATTATTGTAGAGGCATAGCTTTAGGCATCAGATTCATAGAATATTCATTCAGATGTTGTTTCATTAGTACAGGAAACATATTGAAGTTCTCTGCGGCATCAATAGATATCCTAGCCACCTTTCTTATTGCTGAGTGTGAATTGTGGATTCTGATGTAATGACTATGGCTGGAGACTTAAAAGTTCCTTATTCAACCTGACAAGCAGGCATTCTGGAAGAATGAATTTTGGATTACTCTCACTGCACTCAAGTATATCAAAATGTTATACTTTTTAAGCACAGAGAGATCAGCAGGTGATTAAAGACAGTTTCAACTACAACATCTTGGGTGCTCCATAGAATTATATTTATGACATATTATATCATACCTCAATTCCATTCTATCTGCCTTGGTTCTGTCTTTCCCCATCTACAACCGTGACATTTCTCATGCTCTTGATCTACTCAGTAACTTTCATTTCCCTGGCTCTAAGCACCTCATTTTCACCAAGGATGTCTAGTCCCTATACACTTGCCATGCCCATCAAATAGGCTTTATAGGTTTCTGCTTCTTTCTCAATAAAAGAACCAAGCAGTTCCCCTCCACCACCACCCTCCTCCTTCTGGGAGAATTGGTCCTCATCCTCAAAAATTTCTCCTTCAGCTCATCTGACTTTCTCCAGATTTGAAGGATAACCATGGGCATCCACATTGTCCCCAGTTATGCCTGCCTTTTCGTTAGCTATATAGAACAGTCCATGTTCCAAACCTTCACCAGTAATCCTCCCCAATTCTTCCTCTGCTACATTGCTGCTGCTTCATGCACCCATGCTGAGCTCGGCAATTTAGTCAACTTTGTCTCCAACTTCCACCCTACCCTTAAATTCACTTGGTCTATTTCTGACCCCTCCCTCCTCTTTCTCAATCTCTCGGTCTCCATCTCTGGGGACAAACAGTCAACTGCCATTTTTAAAAACCTACCAATTCCCTTAGTTATTTTGACTCTTCCCACCTTGTCTCTTGTAAAAATGCAATTCCCTTTTTTCAGTTCCTTCATCTCCACTGCATCTGTTCCCAGGATGTGGCTTTCCTTTTCAGGTTATAAGAGATATCCTCCTTCTTCAAAGAACAGGCTTTCCCTTCCTCCATCATTGATGCTGTCCTCACCTTACATATCCTTCATTTCCCAAACATCCACGCTCACCCTATCTTCCCACCACTTTAGCAGTGATAGAGCCTCTTATTCCTTACCTCATGATCTCCGCATCCAACACATAGTTCATTGCAACTTCCACCTTCTCCAAAGGGATCCTACCACCAAACATATCTTTACCTCCCTCCCTTCTCCACTTCCTGCAGAAATTGTTCCCTCCTTTTTCCTCTTGTCCATTCATCCCTCCCCACTAATCACCCTCCTGGCAATTAACTCTGCAAGTGGCCAAGTGCTAAACCAAGTGCCCATTCCCCTCCTCCCTTAGCTCCGTTACAGGTCCGAAACAGTTCTTCCAGGTGAGGCAAGACTTCAGCTGTGAATCAACAGGGGTCATCTATTGTATTTGGTGTTCCCAATGCAGCCTCCTCTACAATAATGAAACACATCATATAATGGGAACTACTTCATCAGACACTTCGGCTCCATTTGCCAAAAGCAGAACTTCATGGTGGTCGACCCTTTTAATTCCTATCCCCTTTCCTGTTCTAACATGTCATTCCATGGCTTCCTCTTGTGCCATGATGAGGGCACACTCAGGTTGGAATACCAACATCTTATATTCTATCTGCGTAGCCTCCAACCTGATGGCATGAATATTGATTTCTCCTTCCAGTAAAAAAATTTCTCTCTCCCTCCCTTCTTTTTCTGTTCCCTGCTCTGGTGCCTTACCTCTTCTCACCTGCCAATTACCTCTCCCTGGGTCCTCTCCTCATTCCCCTTCTCCTATGGTCCCCTTTCCACTCCTATCAGATTCCTTCCTCTTCAGCCCTTTGCCTTTCCTACAACCTGGCTTCTCCTGTCACCGTCTAGCTACCCTTCCTCCCCTTCCCCCACATTTTTTATTCTGTCGGTCTTCCCCCTTCCCTTCCTGTCCTGAAGAAATGTCTTGACCTGAAATAATGACTGTTTATTCATTTCCGTAGATGCTCTCTGACTTACTGAGTTCCTCTAGCATTTTGTGTGTTGCTTAGGATTATATCTGTACAATAGGAGCAGTGTTCAAATGAAGTGAACATTTCTGCATATTGAAACACATGTTGAGAACTCAGACACCCCAAACAATATTGAGAGATAGCTGTCTCTGCAGATGACGGAGTGTATTCATGCAGCCATCCTTGTTCCAGATTGGTTCTCATTTTTTTTTTAACTGGCCGCTCACCCATCTCATATCTCCTGAAAGATACCTCAACAAACCCTAACCCAAGAAAACCCAAGAGAAAATGTGATATTTTCTTTTGCATCTTGAATATGAAGGCATAGTGGTTAAAGAAATGAACAAATGGCTCAAATGACATGAGATCAAATCTCACATGGTTTAATTGTGAAACTGAATGTAATATGTATGCTGTAATATGTCGTCTGACACCTGCAAGACTAAGCAGATCTTCCGAAAAACTTGATTGATACACTACTAGTCACCCAAGTGACTGGAAGCTGAGAGCACTCCTTTGCAAATTTTGCCCATTCCAAGAACAAATTTCCTTTTGCACACTTTCAGATCCTTCATATTTATATTAAAATAGTCTGTTTCCAAATTAAATTTGCTTAGTCTATAAATAATTGTTAAGATTTCTGTGTCGTTCCCACTATTTAATTTCACACAAAGACCTACTTATTTAAGATTTATGCACAAGATCTTAAGTACATTTTTTTAACCAGGCAAAAACCTACAGTGCATTCCTAGTACTTTATATCTCTATGGCAACTAGAATTACAATGCTGTGGTAGAATATTGTAAATTAAGCGGCAACTTCAGATCCATGTCTTCTATGTTTGATAAAGAGCCCACATTGGATAATTTCCTTCAAACAGCAATGCCTGGATTGTTATTATTATAGTATTTTGTTTTATCACCAATAGACACATAACCTGGAATAGCTGGGTGGTCATATATTTCTCTATTAACTGGAAATTGCTCAGTGTTTCTTTGAAATCAGAGTGGGGGTATGTAAGGAGAAAACAAATAATAATTTCTTAGTAAAGTCGACAATTGTTATTTCCTCCATTGAGAAAATATTTCCTCGGATAACATAATATATTAACATGGTATATTAATATGTAAGCATATAAGTAGATTGCTTTGGTATGTCAAGTTATGATATTATCATGTGTGGTGTAAATGCATGTTAGTTATTTTTAGTCTGAAATATAGCACACACGTTGCTCAGAAATTCCTGGTGCCTCTTCGAGATTATTATCATTAGAACTTACCAGCACTAGAAGAACTACCTTAAAATTTATTGAAAGCAGTTTTCAGAAGCAACATTATAATCAGAGGTATATAAGAGGCTCATCAGAGGTATATAATTTCAGGCTAAGAAGACGGAGTTGGGGCTTATCGGTTTTCCAGTACAGCACTGGCACTTTGAAAAATAAAACAGATAGGTAAATTGTTATATTTATTTGATTTTATTTAGGGAAACAGTATGGAACTGGCTCTAGCGGCTCTTTAAGGTGCACTGCCCCGGCAAACCTGCTCGGTATGTCTTTGGTCTATGGGAGGAAACTAGAGTACCCGGCAAAAACCCACACATTCCACAGGGAGGATGTACAGGCACTCCTTCCAGAGCACTCCAGAATTGAACTCCAAACTCTGATACCCCGAGCTGTATTAGCATCGCACTAACATGTACAAAAAAGTACAGTGGAAAATTCTGTTTTGCATGCCATCTATATAGATCATTTCATCACACCAGTGAATTGACATAGTACAGGGGAGAACAATAATAGAATGCAGAACAAGGTGTTAAATAAAGGTCAAGGAATTATAATTGTAATCATGATTTCTTTTGTTGCACTGTATGCCAGTGACATTCACTATGTCAGATACGACAAGATTATTCCAGATGGTATTGCTATCAGAGGAACTGAGGTCTATAATCGTAATAGGCTTTAAAGACTGCTTCTGTTAACTGAATATCATCAGTTATGGGAAGTAGTTGGCACCCACTGATGAATCGATCATTTCCCTCCTCATCCAGCTCCCAGATGATTCCACCTTGTTGGACTGTGTTCCTTTCTCCCAATAATACTTATATCGCATTGGAAAATGTGATCCTTTCTCAGGTCTTTTTCTGAAGGAGGACGTTTTAAGGTTCCCTCAGTATGCATTTTTTTTTTAGCTTATCCAAATTGTTTTTAGACATCTTAAACTGGACAAATAAAAAACTGATTTTAAAAATTAAAATTAAAATTGGAATTGTTGACAATAAACTCTCATCTACTGTGATCATATGAAAATATATTATTAAATCTGTGGAGAATATTTTGTTTTCAAACTACTTCTGAGATATATATTACAAACCATTTTATGATACATGTTTGATTCAATGCCCATGTCCAGACAGTTATCTCTTTGAGAATCTGATGTCTGTCAGGCTGGAACTACTTTCATAAAGTATTGTTTCCATGAACAACAGTACTCAGAGCCTTAACGCTTTGCTATTGAAGTCAGCTGCAAACTTAGGAGTCAGCCATTTACCATACTTATATTTAACCTCAATCCGGCTGGTGGCATAGTGGTAACAGCGCTGGACTTCAGAGCAAAGGCTCCCAAGTTCAAATCCAGCCGGCTCCCTTGCACGCTTTCCATCTGTGCTGGGCTAAGCAGTGAGCTAGCAACTCGGCCTAGTAAAAATAAGAAAGCCTGCTAAAAATTGCCATCGTGACGGCATCCCAATGACTCCACTTGGAGTTAAGGTCTTTCTTCTTCTTCTTCATATTTAACCCACAGGTCTTCTGTGAGTTCTACAACAGCAAGTGTCTAGAACACTTCATAGGGACAAAAGTATTGCAGGGATCTAACACTTCTGTGAGGAGAGGTTGTATCTGCTCAACCCTATAACAAATCAGATTGTGCAATTCAGATTCTGTAGCAGGAAATGCACATTAGAATTGTTGATTCAATGTTACATCATGAACAATAAAAATTTAAATAATAACATGGAAAGAAAGATTGAGTAAAGCAATAGGTAGAAGAAGTGGAAACAAGTTGTTCTTTTGTTTTTATATATCTGACAATAACTAAAAACTAAAAGAATAAGAAGGTGCAGGTAAAAGGAAATTTTGAAAGCCCGTTAAAGAGTAATAATAGATTCATTGTTATTTTAACCATATACAACGTTAATGAATAGAAACGGAGATATTTTGTAGCATATTTAGAGAATGTTTCACTGTACATTCTGTACTCACTAAGACTGTTGAATCTAATATTATTGTAATTAAAACGATGTCATGTGTACTTATTATACAATAGAATTAGGAACAGGAATATGTCACTTGCAGCTCAGCCCTGTTCCAGCATTTAATGAAACCATGACTAACCTAACTGCAGATTCAATTCTGCATTTAGTGACCTTCCAGTCACTTGCTTATCTAGTATCTATCTACCTCAGCTTCAACAATATTCAAATACTTTGATTCCACCATCCTTTGAAGTAGAGTTCCAAAGACCCTTAGAGGAAAAAAATGTCTTGCCTAAAATGAATGACATTTTATTTTTAAATAGAGACCATCATTTAAATTCACACACATCCTCTTGCTATCAGAACTATGAAGACTTCTTAAGTCACCTCAGTCTGAGAAAGTCACCTCATTTTCTGATTTGGCATATTGCAGCCTTCAGGAGTTAACAATAAATTCAACTATTTTTATAATCAGTTTTTACAGCCTTATATCACACATTTCTAACATTTTGTTGTTCCTTCTCTCCTCCTTTGGGTTTCAAATGTTATGATGAGGTTACAATGGTATGAAGGAATAGACATTTCACATTTCACTCCTTGTTATGAATCAGGTGTGAGAATTGCTCCCTAACCATGGTGAGATGGCCTACTGTTGAGAGCTCCTTTCTTCCTCTGCCTCCTTTGAACAGCTTGTCTTGCTCTACATGCTCCCTGCTCATTTCCCATTAGGAATCCACTCTTCTTTCTATATACCCCAGAATTTCAATAATTCTTAAAACTGTTATACTGTATATTTACTAGTGGACATTGAATTTGCTGATACAGATAGAGATCTTTTTCAATCTGAAGGAAAACAAGCAATGACAATTGTTGAGACAGTGTGCACATTCATGCAAGACAGAAGACATGTCAAAAAAAAGATCCCCAAGCTTCCCTCATGTATTCCATTATTTTTCAGCATTATCAAAACGGATATATTTTTTAAATTTTCTGATTAACCTTCCTACTGTCTTCTGATTAAAACATATAACAATAGAATAAACAGGAATATAAATGGTAAGTTTTGCATTAAGGTATTTTCTTAACTGTAGGTATAAATATAAAAATATCATTTGTTAATAATGGGAAAACTGGTTTAAAATGTTCATATTATCCAATCATTTGAAAAGTCTTAAAAATATTTATGTTTGTAATATTTTTAGTTCTTAGTTAGGAAGTAAAAGACTTTAGCCCAGGGACTGTAGTATCCTTAAAGGTGTATAGATGTAGTCGGGCATCAGCTGTTTTCATAATTAGTCTGTGACCATAGGGAGAAATTTCCTCAGTCGTAAGGTGGCAAATTCTCTAACATATTAGTCTTTGGGGGCCATATTCTTGATCATGTTTAAGACCAAAGTAGATAGACTGCCACACATGAAAGATATTGTGGGGTATAGGAGAGATTATCCACTATAATTATATTGAGTGGCACGGTGGGCACAAAGGGCTGAATGGCCAACTCTTGCTACCACTTTTGAACGTTTCTATGTTTCATCCCATGGCACCTAATGTGGAAATTGTATTGGACTGTAAGGGAACGACTATTTGGTCAAATTTTCTGAATGATACAAACCAACCCAGAAATCATAGTTGTGATGTTAGACTCATGAAAAACGTCTATTTTAAAATAACTGATACTGAGAAGAATGTGTTATATAATTGAACTTCCAGGCATTTATTTTACAACTTATTTTGCATGCCACACTGTTTCTAAATGTATTTGAGCTATTGATTGAATTTATTTTTGTTTCTGATTCTCTTTGTTCTTTGAGGCTACAGTGCTTTGCCTTCTCCTTTACCTCGTATTCCACTCTAATCTCAGGAAATGCAAAGTTTATTTTTTCCCAGTGAATATGAGAAGGATACAGGTCGACTTTCATTAACCCGGCACCATTGAGACCTGAGGAGTGCTGGATTAATGAAAACGCTGAATTACAGAAGGATCACATTAAGCATAATCAGTGCCGGATTATCGAAGGAACCGAATTACAGGTAGTTGGATTAGTGAAGGTCAACTGTATTTAAAGGCCCACATTGCACAGTCTACCCTTGAAAGCAATGATTTTCTATATCTTTGACAGAAGTGGGAGATAATGACTAAGTCATTGGCACACAAATGGGAAATGGTGGTCCATCTATTCTATGGCCCAGACTTTAAAGGAGTTGTGGTGTTTACGAATAACTTGGAAATAAATATGGCATATGTTTATGTTGCAATGGGAAGCATCTCTCTAGACTCAGACATCTGCCTTAAACCAAAAGGCAGGAGCAGAAATGTACCAATTCCAATGTAGATAGTTTGTTAACCATGACAGAAATGCTGTCAGTATGCACAGACTTCCTGACGTATTAGGATTGTGCCCATGAAAGCAAGGAAGGAATACAGTGGATCAGAGAAGCTGAAGGATCGACAAACATGTCAATTAGTTGTCAACCGAGTCATCAATTTCACAACGATTTTCTTGATTAACTCTATAAAAGGCTTTGTTCATCAAAAGCCTCTTGGAAAACTTTGGGGCAAAGCTAGAAGTGAATTTAAGTTTGAAACTGTTCTAATGTGGAGATGGCCACTTATGAATTGTAACTTGCCTGTCTCTAGGACTACATGCACAAGGGGGCTGCTTCATCTGCAGTGGATGGGTTTGATTACCATCAGAAGCCACAGGAAGATACAGACTAGTGTCACAGACATGGACCCTGATGTAGGGTCTGCATGCCCTCACAGGCAGGCCGCGGAACGGGTTTGGCAATCGTGTTTGTGAGTATGCATGTCCCAGCCAATTAGTGATTCATTGTGGTAGTATTTAACTCCCTTCTTCTTGTTTCATTTTTATCAAGACTTAATTGAAAGCACAGCAACATCAACACCCCCTGCATACCATTATCCGGCTTCCAGGAAAGAAAACTACCATTTATACTGACACTGTTAAGGAGTGGTATTTATTTAGCATTAATCTACTATTGCCAAGCCATTGATTTGGCATTAGCTTTAGTTTGAAAGTTTTAGTTAACGAGCCTGTTGGCGTAATGCTTATTGATTTTCTATTATTTCTGCACAGTTCCTATCAAAGGTCAATGAACTGTTGATCTACTTCTGTGTGTCTCTCTCTCAGCACTGGGTTATAACTGTACTGCCTGGTAGCAAGTCTTGATCAAAGAAAATAGACCCAGCAGAGATAGAACAGCTGTCCTTGGTCCTGACATTCATTGGGCAGATAGGAGATAAGTCAGAGTCAGGTGAAGCTGTGTTGGCAGAGGTGACCGTAGCAGTACAACATGTCTGAACACAACGCCAATCCTGAGTTGATACTTTCTCATTTCTGTACTGCTGCCCTGGCAACTTGTGGAATAGAGAAAAAGGTGAGAAATGCCCAACAGTCAAATCCAGGCCCACGTGGTGGAACTCCCAACCACTTGCTTATTCCTGCTATGGGGCACCTCAGAATGTTGGAATGGGGTCACTCCTCCCATTTGGTTGGCCATCCAGGAATTCAATGCCTTCTGGAAGTTATCAAGACACAAGTTTGATGGGTATCTATGTCCCTGATGTCCATGACTGGCTCTGCCTGTCCCACTTGTGCCCAGAATAAAATATTACCTCAGCACTCTGCTGGTCTGCTCTGCCTGATGCCCATGCCTCACTACCCCTGATCCTACCTCTCAGTGCATTTCATCAGTAGTGTGCCCCTGTTTGATGGAAAGACTACCATTCCGGTAATTGTGGACCAATTCTCTTAGGGTGCCAACTTCATTACTCTCCTTAAGCTCCTGTCGGCTTGTGAGCCTGTAACCTCCTGGTCAGCTCATGTTTAGGCTGCATGGTTTCCCTCAAGCTGTAGTGTCCGATCAAGGGCTACAGTTCACATCCCGTCTTTGGAAGGCCTTCTGTACTCTTATGGGAGCCACAGCCATCCTTTCATCTGGTTTCAACCCCCAACCCAATGGCAAGACTGAGAGACTGAATCTGGAGCAGGAGACAATCCTACACTATCTTTCTCTCTTTCAATGCCATGTCCTTGAGCTCCCAATTGGTTTGGTCAGAGATTGCCCACAATGACTTCCAGTCATCCTCCACTGGCATGTCTACCATTAAATTTCAGAGGAATTCCAGCCACTCTCTTCCCTGACCATGAGATTGACTCGGGGGTTCCTGCTGCTGAACAGTTACAACTGCACGTGGAGATGGTCGAAGGATTCCCTGCTCTGTGCTCATAAACAACATGCCCGGCAAGCTGCTTGGCAACGCTGACAGGTGAGGCATCTCAAATCAGGGGAGAAAGTGTAGTTGGCATCTAGGGATCTTCCCTTGACAGCTGAAAGCTGCAAGTTTGCCCCATGCCATGTGGGGCCATTTGTAGTGGAGAAGACTATCAACAAGGTCTCATATAGATTGCGCCTACCATCATCAATGAAGATTCACCCCGTGTTCCATGTTTCCCAGCTCAAGCCAGTGACTACTTCCCCCTTGCTCTAGTCACCCCTACCCCTCATTCCCACTTGGTGGATGGGTCCCTGATCTATTCTGTACAGTGGCTCCTGCCATCTCACTGGGTGTGGGGCAGGCTCCAGTATCTCATGGTTTAGGAGGGGTATGGCCCTGAGGAATGTTCTTGGATTTCAGCCCATGACATCCTGGACAAATCTCTCAACTGGGACTACTAGCAGGCAAAGGTCTCTGGTGCCTTGGGTGGCGCACCCAGGGAGGGGGACCCCTTAACAATCAAGGACTTTGCTTTGGGGGCTGTGGAATAGGTTTGGTAATCACACTTGTGAGTTTGCATGTTCCAGCCAATTAGTGTTTTATGGTGGTGGTATTTTACTCCATTCTTCTCATTCTACTCTTGTGTAGACTTGACCAGAAGAAGAGCAACATCAACGTTCCCTCCTTCACGTTGTCTTGGCTTCAGGAAAGAAGACTACTGTTTCAACTGACACCGCTAAAGAGTAGTATTTATTTAGTATTAAGCTACTACATCTGAGCCACTGTATCGGTGTTAGCTTTAATTTGGAAGTTTTAATTAACGGCCCTGTTGTCTCACATTTACTGCTTTTCCTTTATTTCTGCACAGTTCCTACTAAAAGTCAGTGTGCAGTTGAGTTGCTTCAGCGTGTCTCTTTCTCAGCATTTGGGCCTTAACTGCACATCTCCGTCAGTTATTGCTGTTGTGGATTGTGTAGAAGGTGGGATATAAACAGGATGCAGAGCTCCGCTCAGAAGTTGCAGATGGAATTCAATCTGGAAAAGTGTGAAGTAACACACCTTGGATGGTTGAACTTGAAGGCAGAGTACAGTGTGGAGCAACAGAAGGATCTGTGGCACCACACTTGGAGTACTGTGTTCAGTTCTGGTCGCCTCATTACAGGAAGGATGTGGAAACATTGGGAAAGATGCAGAGGAGATTTACCAGAACTCTGCCTGGATTAGAGAGCATGTCTTATGAGGAAGCATTAATGAGTAGTTAAGGGGGATGAGAGATCATTTGATAGAGATATGTAAGGTAATATCAGGTATAGATAATGAGGACAGCCAGCACATTTTCCCAAGGCAGCAATAGCTAATTCCAGAGGATGTCCTTTTGAGGTGAGTGGAGGAAACTTTAGGTAGGATGCAATGGGTAGGTTTGTATCAGAGAGTAGGCATCTGGAAAGCACTGTTGGGGATGTGGTGGAGGTTGATAATACATTAGGGACATTTAAGAGATCCTTCTGTTTAACTGAGAAATCCTGAAGGCAGAATTGAGTTTGGTTCACAGCCTTCACTTCTGTTGAACTCAATGGTCAATAAAACTAGGGCAAAAAATGAACTGCAGAATATTTCATATGCTGCCAGCTTGACTTACTTGATCCCTATATGTTAAAGTTCTGCTCAGTTTTTGCCTGGCTATTTTTCTTTTTTATTTGTTATTATCTACAAGGACTCTACCAACTTGCTATCATCATTTGTAATCACTACGCTAAGTAGCTTTGGCAGAAAATGAGAGACAAATTTCATTTACATAGGATGAAAAATTCTGACCTCATCTGGCATTAGTGCAACTCTTCTTTATCTAGAGATGTGAAAGGATCAATGGCTAGAGATCAGAGGTAGGGACAGAAAAATCAAAGGTAAAGGATACAATGTGGAAGCAAGAGATCAAGACGGGAGATGGGAAAGAGGCCTGAGACAAGCAACAGCAAAATAATCCTGGATCAGAGCTTTGGGAGTAGTAAATGAATGAGATGGAGAGCAAGAGGGATTGAAGGTTGAGACCTGTAAATGGGAAAGCAACAAGATTAATTTAACCTTTTTTTAATTAGTTGAGCTTATGATGAAACTCCAATTATACAAAGATTAAATGTTGATAAAATGGAAGATTCTCAATCTTGGTTCATTTAATAATTCATATTTTAATCATTTTTGGGGTGACTTGTAGATTCACCCTTCTGAATATTTAAAAGGTGCATCCTGAGTGAGATTGAATAACCAAATGGGCCAGATACAATTTGCAAATTATTCAGTATACTTATTGGACTGAATAATGCTGAATAGATGGTTAATGTTAAAACTTAGAAGATAGTGCCTCTATAAATGACAGGGATTTTCTCCTTGTTGTATTGAGTCATGTACAATCATGCTACTGATTTCATAGATTTGTAGCACACGAAGAGGCCAGTCAGCCCATAAAAACTATTCTTAAAGAAGGTGGTGTTATAAACACATTGCCTGGACTTTCTAACATTACCATTACACTTACCACTGTCCTGAAAAAAAGTTATTCATTAAGGCCTATCTGAAACCAAGACATGGACTTTCTGTTTATCACTGTTGGTTGGTGTTGGGCTTCTCTTTTTGGGGAGGCAGCAATTAGTGTTGCCTTCGAGCCACCTGATGTATCCACCTTGAAGAATTGTCACAGAAAGCATAGACCATAAACTATAATCAAAATATTAACCATTTTACAGAGAGCTGTAATGAAGAAAATGTGTACAGAAAATGAAAATGAATGATGAAATACAGGTAGGCCCAGGATAACCAGGAAGAAATGAACCAACTCCTTCATCTGGTTGGTCATTTGGCTGCTAACCCTGTACTTATCTTGAGTAAATTCCCCAGCGAAAACGACCTGACTGAAGAGGGTTTAAGCCTGTGCAGTGTATTCCAGTTTTAGATCTCACAGAAATGCCCTGGCATCTGGTTAAGCCACATCTAAGGCTAGTTGGCTGTCAAAGCTATCATTGTGTCTTTGGCATTCAAATAGACATCTAATACTGTTAAAGATTAGGTATCTATTTAAAAACGTTTTATACAAATATAAAGGATCAAGCACAAGAAAACACATGGAATTACAAATACCTATAATTTCTCACTTTTCTTAAGAAAATTAATAAATTACCTGAAACCTGTGGATTGTGGGTATATGGAATGAACTATCAGATGAGGTGATAAAGGTGGGTACTATTACATCAAATAGGCTTTTGCATAGTTACATTGACTGTAAAGTTTGATTGATATGGGCCAAGCACAGGCATATGGGACTAGTTGATAGTTATGGACAAGATGGATAGAATGACCTGTTTCCATGTCATATAGCTCTATGACTCGAGAAACCCTCTCCTCTTATCATTCAGAAGAATGAAGAATAAAATAAACCTTAATACATGAGGAAGGTATGATGTGGCTTTCTCACCGGTGTTTTCTTGGAAAGGAGTTGTCATTCCCTTCTACAGAACCCTGACATTATGCAGGACCTTGTTGATTATGTCCAGAAGAGTTACATCTAAGTTTCTTCATAAATGTGTACAAGGTAGGAATGGAACAATTGGGTAGCTCAGTGATGTGTGAAGACTGTGCTATGTCATTCAAAGTGCAGTCCATAGTAAGCGGGCTCTGCAGACTGTTCCCAATGGCATATACTGAGACATAATCAAGTACTGCTGGAAGATCATTCATTCAGTGAAAAATGCCAGAGAATTGATCTTCTGCAACAACGAGATGTCTGCAAACGAATGTTGCTGCCTGGCACATTCCCAGCCAGTGGAGTGTGTGCTCAGGGACCCATTGATGCTCGGTGCTGCCAATGCAAGCACTTTGTGAGAATGGACTGAAATCTAAGATCCTGCTGCTGCAGAGGGATGGGGTTCTGCATAATAGTCCTTCAGACATTTGAAGTGCATGTTGTTCAAAGAGGTCACATCAGTGGCGCGGTGAGTTCTTTGTCTAATATCTTATCTTGATGACTCTATGTACAGACTATGCATGTACAGATGGGATAACATTATAATTGTAAAGAAAGACAAATTTCCTGTGTATATTTTAATAACTTTTAACTTTAAAAAATTAAAAAATGATAAACTAATTATCTGCAAGCAACACACATCAAAGTTGCTGGTGAACACAGCAGGCCAGGCAGCATCTCTAGGAAGAGGTACAGTCGACGTTTCGGGCCAAGACCCTTCGTTGTTTGCGAAACTAATTATCTTATTGTTTTACTATAGATTATTTGTATTATCTTAATAGAATTATAATTCCCACTGAGTAAGTTAGCACTTTGGTACTCGAGAGGTTGTACAACAATAATTATGACTTCATGATCTGGTAAAGCCTCAGGTTATACCCAATGCAATAACTATAATGTCTTGAGTGTATTTTGCAGAAAGGATGGTTTGTGAGACGAGAAATTCTTTTCAAATCCCTGCTTTCTGAAGGTCATGCTGAAGAATGTCATAAAGTAACTCACCAGGTAAAAGGGCAGTGAACTGGTGACAAGATAATTGGGAAACTGACACAGGGTGGAGGGGAGATGAGAGTAGATAGCAACTTCAGGATATTAGTGTGTGCATTCTTGTAAATTACAAAGTTATGTTTGTTTCACTATACACAACATCATTTTAGATACAACCACAAAATTTGGACTGTTCGTGTCTTGATCTAGTCTGTTTACATCAACTGTTAAATACCTGGCCATTATTTCAATTTTTCCAAAAATATCCTGAAAGTACAGCAACATCATCGGATCATTGCTTGTAAATAGTAAAGCTGATTGTTGAAAAGTTGTTCAGGCAATGCGCAATTGAACCAGGTTTATCACTGGCATATTGCATGTCATGAAATGTGTTGTTATGTGGCAGCAGTGCAAAACATACTAAAAGTTGGAAGTTCCAGAAATTAAATAAATAAAGAGGAATAGGGAGGTAATGTTCAGGATCAGAATCATGTTTGATATAGTGAAATTTGTTAACTTTGCAGCAGCAGTACAATGCAATACATGATAATAGAGGGAAAAAAAGAAAACTGTGAATTACAGTAAAGGATGCCTCATTTTTGAGTCACTGCCTCTTGAAAAAGTCCATAAGACCATAGGACCATAAGGCATAGGAGCAGTGTTAGGCCATTCGGCCCATTGAGTCTGCTCTATCAATCATGGCTGATCTGCTATCCTCTCCTCAGCCCTAGTATCCAGCTTTCTCCCTGTAACCTTTGATGCCATGTCCAATCAATCTCCTCCTTAAATACACTGAGCGACCTGGCCTCCACAGCTGCCTGTGATAACAAATACCACAAATTCACCACCTTCTGGCTCAAGAAATTTCTCCATATCTCTGTTTTAAATGGACACCCCTCTATCCTGAGGCTGTGTGCCCTCTCATTCCACCATGGGAAACATCTCTTCCACATCTACTCTGCCCAGGCCTTGCAACATTTGAATGATTTCATTGAGGTACCCCCCCCCCCGCCCCGGCATCTTTCTAGATTCCAGTGAGTACAGATCAAAAGTCATCAAATGTTCCTCGTATGATAACCCTTTCATTCCTGGAATCATCCTTGTGAACCTCCTCTGAATCCTCTCCAATGCCAACACATTGTTTCTTAGATGTAGAGCCCAGAACTGTTCACAATACTCAAGGGAAGGCTTCACAAGTGCCTTATAAAGCCTCAGCATCACATCCCTGCTCTAGACCTTTTGAAATTATAATCAGAATCCTTTATTATCGCTAAGTATGTGGACACATACAGGGAATTTGATGCCGGTTTCCCTGAGCTCTCTCTGTACAGAATCAAAAAGCAAACAAAACAATAGTGCAAATAATCGTGAACTATATACAATGAGGTATACCTGTGTATGTACAGGTGGACTTGGTTTATAATAGACTAAAATTCAAGTGTTCATAAGACTAATGGCATACGGAAACTGTTCTTGTACCTATTTGTCCTGGCATACAGTGATCTAAAGTGCCTACCAGAAGTTGGAACAGGTGATGTCCAGGGTGTGATGGGTCTACAATGATGCTGCTTGCTCGCTTCCTGACTCTAGATGCATATAAGACCTGGATCGAGGACAGCTTCACACCTATAATCCTTTCTGCAGCCCCGACGGTTCTTTGGAGTCTATTCTTGTCTTGTCTGGTAGCTGATCCAAACCAGACAGTGATGGAAGAACAGAGAACGGACTGGATTATTCCTGAATAGAATTGAATCAGCAGCTCCTGAGGCAGGTTGTATTTTCTGCGTTGATGTAGGAAATACAACCTCTGCTGAGCCTTTTTGATAGGAGTGTCTGCGTTGGACATCAGGTCCTGGGAGATCTCCACAGCAGACACAATACTGTTGAGTATGGTGAGTTGGGGGAGTATTGGGGGGCTCCTCCTGAAGTCCACTGTCATCTCCACAGTCTTGAGCATATTTAGCTCCAGATTGTTCTGACCATACCAGAGGTCCAGCCGTTCCACCACCCGTCTGTACGCAGACTCATCACCATCTCGGATAAGGCCAATGACAGCTGTGTCATCTGCAAACTTCAGGAGTTTAACAGATGGATGCTGTGAGGTGCAGTCATTGGTGTAAAGGGAGAAGAGCAGTGGGGAGAGCGCACATTCCTGGGGGGCACCGGTACTGATTGTCCAGGTGCTAGAAATGATACTCCCCAGCCTCATTTGCCGTACACTGTCAGTCAGGAAGCTTGTGATCCACTGAAAAATGGCAGGGGAGGCAGTGAGCTGGATGAGTTTGGAGTGGAGGATTTCTGGAACGATGGTGTTGAACGCCGACCTGAAGTCAACAAACAGGACCCTCGTAGAAGTTCCTGGGTTGTCGAGGTGTTGTAGTATGTAATGCAGTCCCATGTTGACTGCATCGTCCACTGACCTATTTGCCCAATAAGCAAACTGCAGGGGTCCAGCAGGGGGCCTGTGATGTCCTTCAGGTGAGCCAACACTAGTCCCTCAAAGGACTTCATGACCACAGATGTCAAGGCAACAGGCCTGTAGTCATTTAGTCCCTTGATAGTGGGTTTCTTAGGGACTGGAATGATAATGGAGCGCTTGAAGCAATGAGGGACTTCACACAAGCTCCAGTGATCTATTGAAGATCCGTGTGTAGATGGGGGCCAGCTGATCAGCACAGGTCTTCAGGCAGGAGGGCGACACGCCGTCTGGGCCTTGCGTTTTCCTGGTCTTCTGCCTCCGGAACAGCTGACTCACCTCCCTCTCACAGATCCTGAGTGCAGGTACAAGAGGGTTGAAGTGAAGGCGGGTAGGGGGATGAATGCTAACATGGCATTTGCCTTCCTTACCACTGACCTTGATGATGGGGAAGGCTGTGCCCGTGATGGGGCTGGTTGAGTCAACAATCCTCTGCAGCTTCTTTCAATCCTGCTTATTGGAATCACCACACCAGGTGGTATGCAAGCACATTATTGTACCTTGTGAAAATCTGCTGATCCATAAAAAGCTATGAGCAATATTATCTTTAAAACTGGGCCTTTTACATTGGATTTTTTTCCCTGCAATTCATTATTGTGCTTTTCCAAAAAAAAAAGGAATATTCAATGAATACTGAATATGGATGCTAAAACCTATAATCAATATTTAATTTTATGCCTTTTGTGAAAATCTGTGAAAGGGTTTAAGAATTGTAAAAATGTCAAAGTCTGTTATCAATGATTGATAGGCATTATGTGTAAAATACTTATAAACTGATCACAATGTAAATAACTGTCATCCTTGTCAAAGATTTGCAAGACATCCCCAAAGAAGGTTGGGCTCCCTATCTATCAGATGCCCAAGGAAACAAAGAAATTGCAGCAAAATAAAAGAAGCATTCTATCAAATGACACTTTCCCAATGCACAAAAACATGCTTTAGCTCAGAAACTCCTTTGAGAATATATATGCTTGGAGAAAAGAATCATTGAACAGCTGAAACCAAACCTCCAAGTCTGTAAAATAAAACTTATCCCAGGAGAAGTTCTGTCAGCACTGAGTTGAAAATTGGCACATTGAAATTCAGTTTGTTGATGGAAGTTGCCATTTCTCCCAGTGTTATATTGCTAATTAAATATCAGCATGGAAATCTCCTTTCAAGCTTTGACTGTAAATTGGTACAATCATCTCTACCTCTGTTAAAAGAATTGGTGCAATTGCTGGCCCAGCTGTAAGTCGGTGCCAGAGGTGACTGTGCTTTGAGAGCTAGGCTAACAATCAACATTTCCCTGCAGGCACTGGGAACTGCTCCCATGACTTCATGCTTTCCTCTGCTGTCATTTCTGAGATCTCCTGTTAGCAAAGAGAGATGAAATTTCATCATTCAATACATCCTTCAGTTGCTGACATTGATTATTGTAGATATGACAAGACATTTATTTTTAACGTTAAAGGTTTCCAAAGCAATCATTGTGAATGTTTCTGTTAGATATGTACAGAGTTTTTTGGTCATAATAAGTGGAAACATCTCTTGTATTCCCAGTAAAATTCTCCTGACAGATGCCTGGGAATAATCTTAAGAAATGCAGAATTGTCTGACGTTTGGAAGAAAATTCTGATGGGACTACCAACTTGCCAAAGGTGCTCCAGAATTCTGCATTAATTTTGTGTGGAAACTCAGAGAACAGAACTGGCCCCAATTCCACTTCTAAATAGATGTGCCCTCTAAAGGAAAACCAAGTCATTGTTTGTAACCCATACAAATAAAGATAAAGGTGCTCACAAATATTTAGATCTTCAAATAGAAGATTCTTTTGAGGGCATATGTAACTCATATTCACATATAATCCCTAGTTGTCACAACTTAAAATTAGATATTGGACGGTGTGTTCAGGTGCTTGAACTTAGAAAGTGCAGACCTTTTACCACTGAGATTTGAAACATTTTACACAAGATGTACACAACAGATCCATCAATCTATTTTCATGCTCCATAAGTCACAGTTTCGTTAGTGAAGGAGAAAAACAATTCTGGTGCTGGGACAAATTGAGGACAAAGAAAATGGCTATTTCATTTTTTGAAAAAATACAATACAAACATAAGGCATTTTTTTTTACCTATTTTCTCTGTAAATGTATCCATCTGTTTTCAACTTGAACATTTTTTGACATGTTCATTTGTAGTTTGTTACTGTTTAATGAATAATAATTTTCCTTCTCTGAAAACAAAATGGCATACATCATTACTTTGAATGGGGCACTGACCCAGAATAAAATTGGCATCTGTCAGTTTGAATATTTACTGGTCTCTTTTTTAAAAAAAATTGCTATTGTCTTCTCAGTAATCCTTCTGACTGCATAAAAACATTTCCAGAACTATAGTTTAATAAACTTGAATACATACCCACAATAGTTACAGTACTACTTTGGAAAACTGTGCCTTGCTGATATCATAGTACTTCAGACTAGTTTTAATGCTGACAGTTCATTAGAACTGAAATGATTTATATAGTCAACAGTGCTGTTACTAATACTACCATGAAATGCAAAGTGCCCTTTCATTTAAAGTAAAGATATACTGTTATCTTATAAGCAATAAATCACCGGTATCTTCAGGAAACCATTTATTTACTTACAAAGGAAAGACAAGTCAGCACAACCTCGTTTATGAATTTGTACTGAGCAGCAACATCTTTACCCTCCAGAGGATTGAACACACACATAGTAAATTGCCACTTTTATTAAAAAGCTCCACTACTTACCTGCAAATATTTTCCTTTTCTCCGCCATTTGTAATTCTTCAGATTGTAATAGTGCTGTTGTCATCACAATAAAATATAATTTGCAATGTTCCAAAATGGAAAAAGAAGAGTTAATTTCTACTCATAAAACCAATACTTCTTAGCTGTACCTTGACAATAGATCCTGTAAACGAATGCAGGCTCATTTATACAGGACATCAAATATCTCAAAGCATTTTGTCGACGATTAATTAATTTTGAAATGTAGGAACTGCGATTATAAGAGCAAGTATGACAATCATTTCTCTGAAATAACTTAAACAAAAAGTGATGTGAACCTACCTTTAGCAGGATTGAATGAGGGGCATACTGTGCCTTGAAAAAGTATTCAACCCCCTCAACTGTTTTCAAATTTTACTGTTTCATTTTCTAGTCATAAGATACTGGGTACTGAAGTAGGAGTTTTGAGCTAATTTGCAGAACATTATGCATATCAAATCAAAAGAAAAATTCCAAAACCTGTTGAACAATTAAATCAAAATGACAAAATCAAAATTGTGAGTCTAAAAAAGTATTCATCTCCTTTGAAATTACTATGCTGACTTACCTCAGGAGTAATATTATCAATGGCTGCAACTGGAGATGAAGTTCATGGCTCCACAATCTCTACAGCCTTGCACAAAAAGGGTATCTATGGAAGAGTGGCAAGGTAGAATCTCTGGCTGAAAAAAAAGCATATCTTTGTCTGTAAAGATTTTGCAAAACATCACTTAGAAGATACTGTAAAGATGTAGGAGAAGGTCTTGTGCATGAATGAGACTAAAATGGAACATTCTGGCCTCAACACTAAGTGGTATGTGTGGTGTATATCTAATACTGAGCAACAGCCAAGTGACACCATCTCTACTGTACGGTGGAGGTAGCACCATGCTATGGGGATGCTTTTCAGCAGCAGGGACATGAAATCAGGTAAGGATTGATGAATGCTGCAAAATACAGATAGATGCTGGATAAAAACCTGCTTTCCTCTCCCAGAAAACTTAAACTGAGGAGGAAGTTTGTCTTTCAGCAGGACAACGACCGAATGCACACTGCCAGAGCAACCATAGAGTGGCTTCATATAAAGAAAATTGATGTCCTTGAGTAGTCCAATCAGAGTCCTGAACTTAACCCAATCAAACCATGAGGAAAGACCTCAAGATGGCTGTCCACCACTGCTCCCTAACAAACCTGGTAAAGCTTGAGCAATTTAGCAAGGAGGAATGGGAAAATCTTGCTCCATCACATGGTGCAAAGCTAATAGAGACTTTTCCAAAAAGATTACTGGCTGTAATAGCTGCGGGGTGGGGGTGGGGGGTTCAAATAAGTACTGAGCAAAGGAGGATCAATATTTTTGAACTGCCGACATTTCAATTTTTTAATTTTTAATTTTTCATACTTTAAAATTTCCCTGTTTTTTGGGCTCTACTGTGAAAAAAGATCATGTGATTCACAAATAAAAATTCTCAGTTAAATTGATCAAAATCCCTGGTTGGAATATTCATTTATGTGAACTAATAGTTGGGGCCTGATTACTTTTACAAGGATCATATTTTGAATAGGGAAATGCAAACTCCTTTTTTTACAATTATCCTGAGCAAGCAGAAGAGTTTCATTTTAACATGCCATCAGTAAATCCGGACTCCAGTTTGGTCGCCGGCCGCTCGACCATGGTTTTCGGTTGGGCACCGGACACTCGGAGAGATTTGGCGGGGGTGGGCACCCGGCGCTCGGCTGGGGGCCATGGTCGAGTGGTCAGTGACTTGGGCCGGCTCCCCCACCGGACTTAGTCTGGTGAGGAGGGTGTGAGGACACCCAGCAGGACTGGAAAAAAACAAGACCTAACAAAGGGCAGATGAGCTCCTTGTGAGCCAACAGCCATCTTCTGTGGAAGAGGTTAAAACCTCACCACGTATCTACGAATCGTATGCTATGCACCTGGTTAGAAGAGATATGATAAACTTGGGCACTGCACCGTGTGCCTGGACCTGCCCAAGGCCTCCACCTACAGAAGGGTCAAGCTCGAAGAAGCGGCCGTGGCTGGAGGCCTACATGGCCTCGGGCTCGAGTTCAGTGGGGGCGGCCAGCGAGAACAAACTGGAGGAGGAGCTGTACAGTACTCGGTGTTATCGCAAGGTCGAAGAAGATGGAAGTGCATAGCCGCCAACCCTGTATTCGGGACGGCAACCACTGATTGACTAACAATAAATCCTGACAAAGCAATAACACCATTTTAAGCAACACAACTTTCCAGCATCTGCAGATTTCCTCGTGTTTGCATTTTTAAACACCATTTTAAAACTGTTAACTTGTGATGGATATGCACATCCTGGGTCAGGGGGTCTCATGTTTTGCCAATCTCGCTTTCTAAACATAGCAGCTGCCGCTGGATCAAACAGAAGTAAGTAAATTCAGCATTCTGAAGCAACCACTTCAGAATTCCTTTGGCGTTATTTAGAGCATGGCTCATTCTGCCTATAAACTCTGAATAGTCAAAGGTCCAAAAACTTGATGGGAATTTTGTACTGGTGAAGCTGCAGTGGTTCCTTATAAAGGAACCTGTCCAAGTTTTCTTCTTTTACTGGCTACAGCCAATCTTTTATATTAATTCTAGTGCATGTAACCAAGCGTCTGTTCTCTGGGCCTCATTAGTACCTTAACATAGAATTCTCCAGCTCTCGGTAATTCCCTCCCCCTCACTTCCCCTATCCCTCTGTCACTCTGCCCCTTCCCCCAGCTTCCTACCACTTCCCTCTTGGTTCCGCCTCCTTCTACTACTCATTGTGTTTTCCCCTATTCTTTCTTCACCTTTCCTGCCTATTACCTCCCTGCTTCCCCTCCCCCACCCCTTGATCTTTCCCCTTACTGGTTTTTCACCTGGAACTGACCAGTCTTCTCCTTCCCACCCTCCCCCCACCTTCTTTATAGGGCCTCTGCCCCTTCCCTCTACAGTCCTGACGAGGGGTTCTGGCCCGAAACGTTGACCGATCTTTTCCACGGATGCTGCCCGACCTGCTGAGTTCCTCCAGCATGTTGTGAGTGTTGCTTTGACCCCAGTTTCTGCAGATTATTTTGTGTTTAGAGAGTACCCCTGTGGCTGTCCCCTTTAACAATAAGTACTCCCGTTTGAGTACTGTTGGGGGATGATGACCTATCTGGGGGAAGCAACAGTGGCCGTGCCTATGGCACAGAGTCTGGCCCTGTGGCTCAGAAGGGTAGGGAAAGGAAGAGGATGGTAGCAGTGATAGGGGACTCTATAGTTAGGAGGTCAGACAAGTGATTCTGTGGATGCAGTAAAGAAACATAGATAGTAGTTTGCCTCCCAGGTGCCAGGGTCCGGGATGTTTCTGATTGAATCCATGATATTCTAAAGTCCTGAAAACAGACTACAGGGAGTAAGGAAAGAAGCTGAGAAGCAGGACCACAAAGGTAGTAATCTCGGGATTACTGCCTGTGCCACGCGATAATGAGTATAGGAACAGAGTGAGGTGGAGGATAAATGTGTGGCTGAGAGATTGGAGCAGGAGGCAAGGATTCAGATTTCTGGATCATTAGGACCTCTTTTGGGGCAGGCTTGACCTGTACAATAAGGATGGGTTGCACTTGAACCTGAGGGGACCAATATCCTGACAGGGAGGTTTGCTAAGGCTATTGGGGAGAGCCTAAACTAGAATTGTTAGGGGTGGAACCAAACTGAAGAGACAGAGGAAGGGGCGGTTGGCTTACAAATAGAGAAAGCTTGTAGGCAGTGTGAGAGGGAGGATAGTCAGGTGATAAAGAAGGGATGTGCTCAGACTGATGGTTTGAGATGTGTCTATTTTATTGCAAGGAATAACATGAACAAAGTGGATGAGCTTAGAGTGTGGATCAGTACTTGGAGTTATGATGTTGTGGTAATTACAGAGACTTGCATGGCTCAGGGGCAGGAATGGCTACTTAGAGTGCCAGGCTTTAGATGTTTCTGAAAGGACAGGGAGGGGGTCAAAAGAGATGGGGGTGTGGCACAACTGATAGTGTCATGGCTGCAGAAAAGGAGGAAGTCATGGAGGAATGATCTACTGAGTCTCTGTGGATAGAAGTTAGAAACAGGAAGGGGTGAATAACTCTACTGGGTGTTTTTTATAGACTATCCAATAGTAACAGGGACATCAAGGAGCAGATAGGAAGACAGATTCTGGAACAGTGCAATAATAACAGGATTGTCATGATGGGAGATCTAAATTCACTAACCCGGTCCCTAAGGTGCTTGCCTTATGAGAATAGGTTGAGTGAACTTGGCCTTTTCTCCTTGGAGCGACGGAGGATGAGAGGTGACCTGATAGAGGTGTATAAGATGATGAGAGGCATTGATCATGTGGATAGTCAGAGGCTTTTCTGTAGGGCTGAAATGGCTAACACGAGAGGGCACAGTTTTAAGGTGCTTGGAAGTTGGTACAGAGGAGATGTCAGGGGTAATTTTTTACACAGAGAGTGCTGAGTGTGTGGAATAGGTTGGCAGCGACAGTGGTGAAGGCGTATACAATAGGGTCTTTTAAGAGATGCTTGGATAGGTACATGGAGCTTAGAAAAATAGACAGCTATGTGTAACTCCAGGTAATTTCTAAAGTAAGTACATGTTTGGCACAGCATTGTGGGCCGAAGGGCCTGCATTTCTATGTTTCCATTATGCACACAAACTTCAGCTAAAGATTAAATCAGTAGAAGATCTTTATTGAGCTGAACCATACCAGGGAAAGCATGCAGCTTAGTGCACAACTGCAGGCATCGGGAAGTTTATAACTAACATGCAGCTCAAAGCTTGCTGCTGAGCTCCAAAGTGATTTTGCAGCTGCACTTTGATGTTCAGCTTCACATGGAAACCAATGATGTAGTACTAATTTGCTAAGTCCCCCAGCATTTGCTTTGTGGAATCGAACCTTCTCACAAAATCTGATAACATTTTGCTCAGGAATAGTAAATATATTTAATTGAATAGAGATAAGTGGCTGGAATGGAGGGGAGGGTAAGTTTATCCAAGTAAAATTGCCATTTTGTTGAATTTGTTTTAATAATATTAATTGGTAAAATGTGATGATTCATTTTAAATGCTTTTAAGATGTTTCAATTGCTTTTAATTTAATTTATATTTTTAATATTTTCAAATGTCAGTGCATTCACAACTATTCAAAGCATCCTGACAGATTTCAAATTCTGCGGACCATTACTGTTATCTTTAACCAGGTGTTAAACGGATGTGACTTGTTTTGGATAGATTGTGTTTTTCAAGGCCCTCTCATTGTGCATGGCCTCATTAATGAGAAGTGAAACAGTAAACATCAATAACTCAGCATTGAGGGACCTACAAAAAATAAGTCTTTACTCTTCTCGTATGCAAGTGGAAATGCATGTAGCTCATTACTAGCACTAACTTATCACTCATTGTTTCAACTATCTTAAAGGGAGAAGTGAGGCCAAGTGATACAGATTTTCCTGAGGAACAAACACAAAACGCTGGAGGAAATCAACAGGTCAGGTAATAATGAACAGTCACTGGGAGACCTGAATGAAGAGTCTCAGCCCAAAACTTTGACTGTTCATTCCCTTCCATAGATGCTGAATTTCTTCAGCATTTTGTATTTGTTCATCTGGATTTCCAACATCTGCAGAATCTCTTGTATACATATTTTCCTGAGTTTTTTTGTATCTTAAAAAGATTAATTTCCTGAACTGTGGATATATAGTAAATTCAGAACCAAAAACACTGATTGGCATTGCTGGGTTCTTATCAGGCAAAAATTGTCAATGATATTGTTTATTTTTCTGTCCATAAACAAGAACAGAAGTATCGCTTTGGCAAAAAATCCTGAGTTTTGCCTCTGATTTCAAATTTTTGAAGCCCTTGTGTCAAAGTATTGATTGCAACACTGGTACCTCATTGCCTTTCTCTATGTCTCTGGAAGCTCAATTGTTGCTGAATCCCTCATCCATTGTGTTGTCTCTTCTTGACTGGACAATTCCAATGTTACCTGACTGTTAGAGTAATGCAGTGACCCATCAGATAAATTGATTAAGTTTGAGGATGATACCACTGTCTTTGGACTAATCACCAGAGGCAACAAATCCAAGTACCACCAGGAAGTTAACAACATAGTGTCGTAGTGCAATCACAACAACTTGGAGCTGAACTACCTCAAAACCATGGAAATTCACGTTGACTTCAGGAAAAATGAGTCCCCTCTCCACCCCTACTCATTATCAGCAACTCTACTGTCACCATTTCAACATACTGTCATGGACCGGATCAGGGTCCCTTTAAATTTACCTTGTTTATATTACAAAATGGACCATTGATTCCCTGTTTTCCCGTGTCCCTCGACTTTGGTGATTAGAGGCAATTAACACTCGGCTGAACCGGTAGTTTATAGTCTCCGGCTTTCAGCTGTTCTGTGCGGGAGCGTCTGCAAAGTTATCCAAGGTACGGTGTGCCGATGTCATCTGGCCGGAGCAAGTCTAGTCTCTGCCGAAGTGAGTGCCGGTAATTCGCCTTTTCCTCACTGGAGCAACCCAGTCCAGTTATCTCGCCAAAGCAAGCCTGCAAAGTTTCCTCACCGAGGTTGGTCCATCAATTAACCCGCCGGAGGGAATCAAGAACCGCTGCCTACTGTTCCCGGGCCGAGTCGAGAGCTCACCACTACCCGGAGGCTCCAAGCCAAGTCCTGGCTCCGGTGGCATTCTAGCACCAAGTCAAGTCCTGGTCCTGGCGGCATTCAAGCACCAAGTCGAGTCCTGGCCTTGGCGGCTTCCCAGTTCTGAGTCAAGTCCTGGCCCTGGCGGTCTGTGATTCCTGTCCTACCCCCTTGTCTGAATCCCTTCTCTGCCCCTCTTGCCTCTAGCCCTCGTCTGCAGCCCCCGCTTGCACTTCGGTCTAGTTCCATCACCGGAGCGAGGTAGGTACTGTCTGGTGTTCAGTCGTGTTGGTCTTGTCTTGTCTTGTCCTCGCCTCCGTGGGGTAAGTCAGGCCGTCTTGCCGTTGTTCCGCGGGGGTCATGTCTTGTCTTGTCTGGTCCTCGCCTCCGTGGGGTAAGTCAGGCCGTCTTGCCATTGCCCCGCGGGGGGTCATGAGTCCCGGCCCTATGTCCTGTACCCAAGGAGGGGTCCCGGCTCTCTGTTCTGTGTGCGAGTCCCGGCCCTATGTCCTGTACCCAAGGAGGGGTCCCGACTCTGTGTTCTGTGTATGTGTCCATGGTTCCATGTATCTGCTCTCCCTAGACCGAGGCTCTGTTTGCCCATGTTCCTCCTCTTCCTAGCCCATGTCATGTCCATGCCTGATTCTGGGGTCCGAGCCCGAGGCAAGAGCCAGGTACTGGGTCCTTGCCCAGTCTCGGGCTCGGAGTTCATACCCTAGCCTCTTCATGTCTCCTCTAGTTCGGGGAGCCGATTCCAAGTCCTAGCCCAGACCCTTGGTCCCAGCCTAGTCGTAGTCCTCAGTTCTTGTCCAGTTCGCTACTCCTGCTCCTGCCTAGTTCTCCTGATATCGAACAATAAACTCAATTTAATTAACCTCACAAGATGTGCCTTGCATTCCGATCCACCCTTGCTCCCAATGCCCCACCCATTGTGACACATTCAGGTTCCTGGGCATCACTATTTCACAGAACATCCTGTGGGAGAATCATATCTCCTTCATTCACTAGAAAGCTTGGCAAAGGATGTACTTCTTGGGGCAGCAGGTAGAATTCCATCTTCCCAGGTACATAGTGCGCAGTTCTACACTCCCATCATAGAGATCATCTTCATATCCACCATTACTGTCTGGTTTGGTGCAACATATGTGAAAACTACAGTGAACTCTCAGGACAGCAAAAAAGATAATTGGCTGCATTCCAACATCTTTGCAGAACTTCGATCTGTCTAGAGCAAAGAAACAGAAAGAAAAAAATAATTGCAGATGCTACTCACCCTGCTAACACCATCTTCCAAAAGGGTGTTATATCATGCCAGTCATATCAAAGAGGTCTAAATCCAATCTGCTGTAAACATGGGAGATGACGGTCGATGTGGGGAGGAAGCTGCAGGTCCCAGAGGTGGCACAAACCACACTTTGACCAGACGTTGTACTGTGGTCCACCAAAGACAAGAAAGTCAGCCTGGTGGAGCTCACAGTACCATGGCAGGGAAGATGCAAGAAGGCCCTGAAGTACCAGTCCTTAGTCCAGCAGTGCAGGGACGAAGGATGGCAGACATGGCTATTCACTGTGGAGATCGGCTGTAGAGGGTTCCTGGCAAGGTCAGCATGGAGTTTGCTGACTGCTCTGGGCCCTGATGAAAAGAACAAGAACCAAGCAGCTCGCAGGATGGGGGAGGAAGCAGAAAGAGCCTCTTGCTGGATGTGAAGCAGGTGAGAGGAGTTGAGCTGGAAGTCAGGAGCAGATGGACAGTGACTTGGCCACCACTGCTGACCGACCAACTGGAGAGTGCAGTGGTTGAGGGTCAAAAGGTTGGGCCCCACCTGGCAACATCTGCTCCTGGCCAAAGGCTAAAGTTACCTCATCAGGTAACTGAAGAGAGCATCCCAATGTATGATGCAAGTTAAGTCTATATTCTTTATAAATTTTGAATGTTGTTTCTATTGCATGTTGCACCCTGAAAAGTGCAGCAAATTCCTAATACATGTAAATGTACATGGTGAATAAAGTTCATCCTTGGTCCTTGATCTTTGATGTCTTTTTTGACCTTTTATATTCTTAAACCCAACCTAAATTATTTCTAATATGCTACTGTTTATTTTCCCCTTACCATATTTCTCATTGATATTTAACAACTCTCATTGAATAATTCAAATTTAAAATAGGCATTCTCGTTTTCAAACCCCTCATGGTCTCATCCTTTTCTATCCCTGCAATACCCTGAAGTGTTTTCTAACCCTGCCCAAACATTCCCATTCTAGCCTTTTCTCCCACCAATTCTCTGCATGGGTAGGCGATGCCCACTATGACTCCATTTACAGTACCAGACCTCTTTTCCTTGTCCCTATCATGGTTCATCTGTGATGTATAATATATATTTGGACAGTGATATACTTAGTAAAATAAAACACTTTGATTGGCTTCTCCTGTCTCATCGGCCCTTTTCTAGGCTTTTATCCAGCTATTGATGTCACATGAAAGGAAACAAAAATCTGGTCCCCTGGATCCAGAATGTTCTATAAAATGTTTTTGATAGTGAAAATAAAAAGATCTTCTGACTGAATCTAGAATGAAATGATGATGTTGGAGCCTTAAATGTTAAGAAGCAGTTACCTTGGATCACCTCAGGTGAATTCTAACGTTCTGATGTACAAACTTTGTAATTTTTGTTTAGGCCTACAGAGCAAATATTGCAACTTCAAGCACGTCAACTACACATCAATTGCAGACAAAATGCAATTTCCTTGCAGCTAATGGTTGAGTGATACATCTTATATAGCAATGTTTGGACATTTTGCACAAAAGCAACTGTGAATACTTGAATTAACATAATAGTAAAAAGTTTCCTTTTTTAGTTTTAAAGATATAAAGAATACCTCAATATCATCTGCTGTCAGTCTTCATTTTGGTAAATAAACTTTGCTTTTCACAGCCTCTCCTTGTAACTTAGATACATTTGACATTTCATTAAATTATGTTCGTCCAATAATAGTAAATAGATTTGAGTACAGCTTAGTTTATAATTTCATAGTCCAATTTCAACACAATTTAGAGACTTCCAAGTGGTAAATGAGGTATTTTTATTTAATGCTAGCAGAGTTTGAACTGTTTGACAATGTGGATATTGCAATGATTTTGGTTTAGAATACCATCGAATTAAATTGGGTGCTATGAGTTGAATGAAGGTATGTAAAACAGGACCCATGGGATTTCTAAAAAACTCCTTGTACAGCCTGGGAAAGTGGAAGGACAAAACACAAATAGAACAGCTAAAAATCTACATAGTACATTTCTAATGTACTAATAGGGCCAGAAATTAAATCAGAATCAGAATCAGAATCAGGTTTATTATCACCGGCATTTGACATGAAATTTGTTAACTTAGCAGCAGCAGTTCAATGCAATACATAATCTAGCAGAGAGAGAGAGAAAATAATAATAATAAATAAAATAAAACATAATAATAAATAAACAAGTAAATCAATTATGTATATTGAATAGATCATTAAAAAATGTGCAAAAACAGAAATACTGTATATTAAAAAATGTGAGGTAGTGTCCAAAGCTTCAAAGTCCATTTAGGAATCGGATGGCAGAGGGGAGGAAGCTGTTCCTGAATCGCTGATTGTGTGCCTTTAAGCTTCTGTATCTCCTACAGTGAGAAAAGGGCATGCCCTGGGTGCTGGAGGTATTTAATAATGGATGTTGCCTTTCTGAGACACCACTCCCTAAAGATGTCCTGGGTACTTTGTAGGCTAGTGCCCAAGTAGAACTTGCAGCTTCTTTCGGTCCTGTGCAGTAGCACTCCCCCCCCCCCCCCCACACCCGATACCAGACAGTGATGCAGCCTGTCAGAATGCTCTCCACAGTACAACACCCAAATATGCCAAATCACCACAGATTATGGCCACAGAAGACACCAAGCAATAAGAATGTGTCAGCTCAAAGTTGAATTTTCTGTCTTCTGTAACCATAAGCTCAGGTAACTTCAAAACCATCGTTCAAATCAGCAACTCAGCTCAGGAGTCGGGTGCTCCCAAACTTCACAGTTCAATCACGTTTTATTAACACCTTTTGCAGCTCATTAGATGTTAGTTGAATTCTTCAAGACCACAGTGAGCAAAATGTTCTCACTATTTCTGTCTGGCATATCTATATCCATACTAATTTACTCAACAAATAACTTCTGTCTATTAACTCATAAATGTGCACGAACACAATAACAAAATATGGGAATCAATTTGGCATATCAAAAATATGGCACCCACACAATAGAGTTTTGTGATTGAAGAACATTTTTTTCAGCTTTGGATAACTCAGCCTCTGACGTTTGGAGTTTTGTGAGTTTTGTAATATTTGGATTCTGTTTTTTCAGATATAAGACACTTAAAAGCATCTCTTCATGCAAACAATTGCCCAGTTAATTTTAAACATATGCTTCCTTTCATAATCTGTATTTTTCATCAATTTTGTAAGTAGCTACAGAACAAAGTAATACCTAAGGCTTCCTATGATAGCATCAAGCTAACATATAAAATAAAAAATGGAGTAGCGCACATCATACTCAAGGGCACATCTTAATTGAAAGCTATGTTTTATATTTGTTCCTGATTCTTTAATTTTGCCTGGTAGATTATAAGAAATTGTACAAGCATCATTTACTTTAGAGCTACTTAATATGGAATCTTGCTATATAACAAACATAAAAAAACCTGTGTAGTTTATTGCAAAACACTGTTTAATTTCCTTGCTTTAATAAATTATTATATATTTTGCATATCTTTTGAGGATAAAACGGACTTTTAAACATAGGCATTAAGAATAAAAGACTTGTTCTAAGTTCCTAAAAGAAGCAATGCATTATTGTCCTGTGAACCTCTTCAATTTGGCTTCAGAAAAATTAGTTTCTTAGCACTGTAGAAGAAAGTGGGATTTATTTTATAAGCAGAAGATTTCTCTTCATACTTGAAGTGTCTTCATTTAGATTCCACTGCTGTAGCTTAATTGTTCTTTAAATTCTCACATTTATCTCAACTGCCAGCAGAGCCAGCCACCGTTTGGAGTAAACATTGTGCCAAACAGTTTTCAAGAGAATTCATCAGTAAATAGTAATTATCATCCAATCTGTCTTAAACGGTGTGATGATTCATTGTAGTTGTTTTTCATTTGGTAAAGATAATTGCAGCCTTGGAATAAAAGCTGGTGTCAGGACTTGGCCACGGATAGCAGATGCAGAGAATATATTGCAAGAAGAAATTAGTATAAAGAATTATAAAGATCTGTACTGCGGACAATAACAATTGGCTGATGTGGATTTCCCAGGATTAATACAATTTAAAAAGTGTAACAAATTTCCTTAATTGTGTACAATATTGGGTTAATGCTCGCATCGTAATAAGAAGTAGTACAAGCCAGTGTTCCAATAGTCTATTCCAATAACTTGAAAAGCACCAATACAGAAGAATAACTCAGAGTATTTGCAGTATGAATATAGGCGAGGAAACAACTAGAGTGTCTTTAGGTAGAGACTTCTGCAAGTTCATGCTTATGCCAGTAAGCATCCATTTTTGTTTTATTTCTTTTGCTCTGCAGACAGTTGGTGTCATTCAGTGAAAATGATGGCCCGTTGCTCTCAATTAATACAAAGCAGTGTCTTTTTTTCTTCTCACAAATGACAGCTCCTCATCTAACAGTGATTAATTTTTCAGCCAAAATCTGTAATAAATGGAAAGGAGGGAGACCTGTAAAACAAATCAATAATATGCATTGCTCTAGCAGTGCAGAAATCCTTGTCCTCTGATTGGTTGATGGGTTTCATTAATTTCTGAGGAACTCAATGGTTTAAGGTCTCCCTATGCAAATCCAGAGACACTAAGTTATGGTGATCTGCAGACATTAGAGCAAAACATTATCACATATTCTTTTAATTTTACATCACTGCTCTTCATATAAAAAATTACTGTTCATCTACCCAAACATTTCCCTGACAATTATCTTCTAATTTTATAAGACTCCTCTGTCATAATAAAATACGTGATAATACTCAAACTATAATTGAATGACAATTACAAATGTTTACTAGTGCTATAAGTCTTCCTCCTTGATCAAGCAACTTGGCCTTGAATAAAACTTACATAGCTCCCACATGCCCATTTTGGGCTTGTTACAAATTTGATTAATACGTTACTTTTTGGATCTTATCAACATTACAATTTTTTTACATTTAGAAAATCACTCAAACCCAGTCGTGGGTGCAACCACAGATTTAATTCAGTAAATGGAATGTGAAAATGACTCCACTGAATTTGTATGATGATGAAGGACTTTGTTACCATACAGGACACATGCTGTGAGACAGCTGGATATGCATGCATTAAAATCTACTTGGTTTTTACGTGCAGCATTTCACTTTAAATTAATCTGATTTTGTTTAGTTTTGATGGGAAACCCAAACACCAGGAATCTCTTGGAGATTTGAATATTAAGTCTTATTTTTTTGCATCTTCTATATCCTATGTCTCAGCAATAAAAACACGCAAGCTCAGCCTTTAGAAACACACACAAAATACTGGAGGAACTCAGCAAATCAGGTAGCATCTATGGAGGGGAATAATTATTCAACATTTAGGGTCGAGAACGTTCATCAAGTCTCAGCCCCCCCAAAAAAAATTGACTGTTTATTCCCCTCCATAGATGCTGTTTGACTTTTTGAATTCTTCCAGCACTTTGTGTGCAGGTTGTTCAAAATTTCCAGCATCTGCAGAATCTCTTGTGTTTATATTCAGCGTTCAGAAGTTGGCTTGTCAGAAGTAGATTGAAGTTTTGAGTTTTGGTTATGTCATGTACCCCGTGACAGCAGAAATGGAAAACACTTTGGAGTCCAGTATTGTTATTAACTAATGATATTTATTAGTAACTATGCAATACAGTAATATAAATGCAGATAAATCAAACAGATTAGCAATGATTATATATAAATAAGTATATCAGTAAGTGTGGAAATATAAGAAAACCAAGCTTCTTCAAGTCTAGGGGTAAATAGATACAGTCTTACAATGATGAGTAAAGTTCAGTTCAGTTCGTGGTATTGAGTTGAGTAGTGATGGAGAGAGAGAGAGGGAAAGATTTGAGTCTTCAGGTGAACTGACGCCGTCCATCTTCCCGTTGTCCTCTGAAATCCTTTAAAAGTCACTGACTGTGACCACAACAAAGGGGACCGTTCTTCTGTGGTGGAGCTATCAACCCAGGCGAGGGTTGGACACAAATAACTCCCCACCGGCCATGCCCTGTTCACACAGCAAGAGCCACAGATCGATCCACCTAATCGATCCTTTGAAACCCACTTTTTCTGTGAGCACAACAAAGCTCATTCAGTGTCCAAAATCATGTGTCTGAGGTCTATCATCTGACCTTCTATTTATCTCCACGTACTGAGTACCAACTGTCATTCAAACAGCTCCTCCCTACTCTGTCTGTAAGAACGCACAAACAAGCGATGTCCTTGGGAAAGTATAAACAAATTGTGAGCCATCTTCGTCTCTCTCTCTCTTTTAAAAACAAGATGTCGGTGTTAAATAACTCTCTCTCTCTCTTTTCAAAAGCACAGTTCATAGGGGTAATCGAGCCCAATTCATTGGGGTAATTCAGGACCCTGTCACCATTATAAACATTGATTTTCTTTTTGTCACATCTTAGCTACTGGTACATGCATTTAATTACTGCTTTATTTTCTACTGCAATATAATTAACATTCCTTTGCCTACATACTGTAAACTTTGCTGACAACTGCAATTTCACAAAAACTCAGATGTAAAAGCATTTTCCCACTTCAAAGACTTTATGAGAACTGATGTTAAGAACATCAATGATACTTGAGCTGATGCAAGATTGAGCGGAACAAAAAGTTTAGGCTATCTTTCACAGTGATAACTGCTAGAAATTTAACTGCTTAATGTATTTCTCCACTTTGGTAAACTTTATCTTACATTTCTATAATTGCTTGAAGAAATAAAGTATCCAAAAAGGATTCAGAGGACAATCGACCACAGAGTGATGCGTTAAGAGGGATAGTCTTAAATGAAGAGAGTGACTTGGATAGGGAAAGGAACTGAAGCAAGGACATTCCATCTGTGAAACTGAGGCAGCTGATTTTTCAGTCAGTGATGGTAGCCAAAAGGCACGTAGAGAAAGTCAGTATCATCTTCTGTGATGAAGTTCTTTAAGAGGTTGGTCATGGCCATAATAAAATCTTGCCTAAGCCAAGACCTGAACCAGCTGCAATTTGCTTGTCACCATAATAGGACAACAGCAGATGCAATGTCACAGGCTCCTCACTTGGCCTTGGATCACCTCGACAATCCCAATACCTACGTCAGGCTGCAGTGTATTGATTACAGCTCAGCATTCAACACAATCATACCCTCAGTTTTAATCATCAAGCTCCAAAACCTGAACGCTGTACCTCCCTCTACAACAGGATCCTTGACTTCTTCATCAGGAGGCCACAGTCAGTGCAGATTGGAAATAACATCTCCTCCTCACTGACAATCAATACTGGCACATCTCCAGGATGCGTGTTTAGCCTACTGCTCTACTCTGGTTGCTCCCACAACATTATGGCTAGGCACAGTTCAAACACCATCTATAAATTTGCTGATGACTCAACTATTGCTGGCAGAATTCCAGATGATGACAAGAGGGCGCACAGGAGTGAGACAGATCAGCTGGTTGAGAGGTGCCGCAACAACAACCTTGCACTCAAGATCAGTAACGCCAAGGAATTGATTGTGGACTTCAGGAAGGGGAAGTCAAGGGAACACACAGCAGTCCTCGTTGAGGGATCAGAAGTGGAAAGGGTGACCAATTTCAAGTTTCTGAGTATCAGTATTTCTAAAGGTCCATTGATGCAAGGGGTCACTGCACAGGATCAGACAAAAGCTGCAGAACGTTGTAAACTCAGCCAGTTCCAACGTGGGCACTAGCCTCGCAAGCATTAAGGATATCTTCACAAGGCAATGCCTCAAAAAGGAGGAACCCATCATTAATGCCCCTCTCACCCAGGACATGCCGTCTTCTCATTGGAAGAAGGAAGAGGTACAGGAGCCTGAAGACACACACTCAGTGCTTCCAGAATAGCATCTTCCCCTCCATCAGATTTCTGAGTGGATAATAAACTCATGGACACTACTTCACAATTTTTGCTCTATTTTTGCACTACTTATTTAATATAATTTTTATATGTACAATAATAGTTTTTGTTATGCATTGCAATGTACTTCTGCCATAAACTAACACATTTCATGGAATACGCCAGTGATATTAAACATGAGTCTGAGTCTGATTCTGAAATAGGTCATTCAATCCATTCAGCCTCTGCCAGCCTACAAAAAAATCCAAAAACCACATTTATTTCTCTATAACTAAATCTCTTTCCTACCACCTTACTCCTTCTACCAACCTGAGGATAATTTAAATTAGCCAATTAACTACCAACACTAATGTCTTTGGGATGTGAGAGGAAACTGGAATATTCAAGGCATATTCATGTGGTCACAAGAAGAATGTTCCAATGCCAAAAAGTTAGTACTGGATTGAACCTGTGGCTGTGAGGCAGCAACACAACTCAGTATGACATCCTGTACAGGCTGGTTCCACTGTGCTGTAATTTCACATCGGATTGGAATTTATTTTTTTCACTCCCTCTATGCATTAGGCTTCTTTGCCCTCCACTGACGACTACAACATCAGGGCCAACATCCAATTACCTTCCAAAAAAATGGTGACAGATCACCAACTTTAACACTTCCAATCCTGGTGGTAAAGTCTCCTCACAGAATCAGAATCAGACTAATTTTTACTGCTTTAGATGACGTGACATTTATAGTTTTGCAGCAACAGTATACAGAAAATACATAAAATTACAAATAAATTACATAAGTAAATAGTCCGAAAAAAGGAATAACAAAGTAATGTTTATGGGTTCATTGACTATTCAGAAATCTAATGACAGAGGGGAAGAAGCTTTATCTGAATTGTTGAGTGCGGCCCTTCCAGCACCAGTACCTGCTCCCCATTCATAGTAATATGAGGAGGGCATGTCCTGGATGATGAAAATCTTCCACAATGGATGTCACCTTCTTGAGGCACTGCATCTTGAAGATGTCTTTGATAGTGGTGAGAGTTGTGCCCCATGATGGGGTTGGCTGAGGCTACGTCCACACTAGACCGGATAATTTTGAAAACGCTGGCTTCACAGAAACATAGAAACATAGAAAATAGGTGCAGGAGTAGGCCATTCGGCCCTTCGAGCCTGCACCGCCATTTATTATGATCATGGCTGATCATCCAACTCAGAACCCCGCCCCAGCCTTCCCTCCATACCCCCTGATCCCCATAGCCACAAGGGCCATATCTACCTCCCTCTTAAATATAGCCAATGAACTGGCCTCAACTGTTTCCTATGGCAGAGAATTCCACAGATTCACCACTCTCTGTGTGAAGAAGTTTTTCCTAATCTCGGTCCTAAAAGGCTTCCCCTCTATCCTCAAACTGTGGCCCCTCGTTCTGGACTTCCCCAACATCGGGAACAATCTTCCTGCATCTAGCCTGTCCAATCCCTTTAGGATCTTATACGTTTCAATCAGATCCCCCCTCAATCTTCTAAATTCCAACGAGTACAAGCCCAGTTCATCCAGTCTTTCTTCATATGGAAGTCCTTCCATCCCAGGAATCAATCTGGTGAACCTTCGTTGTACTCCCTCTATGGCAAGGATGTCTTTCCTCAGATTAGGGGACCAAAACTGCACACAATACTCCAGGTGTGGTCTCACCAAGGCCTTGTACAACTGCAGTAGTACCTCCCTGCTCCTGTACTCGAATCCTCTCGCTATAAATGCCAGCATACCATTCGCCTTTTTCACCACCTGCTGTACCTGCATGCCCACTTTCAATGACTGGTGTATAAGGACACCCAGGTCTCGTTGCACCTCCCCTTTTCCTAATCGGCCACCATTCAGATAATAATCTGTTTTCCTATTTTTGCCACCAAAGTGGATAACTTCACATTTATCCACATTAAATTGCATCTGCCATGAATTTGCCCACTCACCCAACCTATCCAAGTCACCCTGCATCCTCTTAGCATCCTCCTCACAGCTAACACTGCCACCCAGCTTCGTGTCATCCGCAAACTTGGAGATGCTGCATTTAATTCCCTCATCCAAGTCATTAATATATATTGTAAACAACTGGGGTCCCAGCACTGAGCCTTGCGGTACCCCACTAGTCACCGCCTGCCATTCTGAAAAGGTCCCGTTTATTCCCACTCTTTGCTTCCTGTCTGCCAACCAATTTTCCACCCACACCAATACCTTACGCCCAATACTGTGTGCTTTTAGTTTGCACACTATTTCCTGTGTGGGACCTTGTCAAAAGCCTTTTGAAAATCCAAATATACCACATCCACTGGTTCTCCCCTATCCACTCTAGCAGTTACATCCTCAAACAATTCTATGAAATTCGTCAGACATGATTTTCCTTTCACAAATCCATGCTGACTTTGTCCGATCATTTCACCGCTTTCCAAATGTGCTGTTATCACATCCTTGATAACTGACTCCAGCAGTTTCCCCACCACCGATGTTAGGCTAACCGGTCTATAATTCCCCGGTTTCTCTCTCCCTCCTTTTTTAAAAAGTGGAGTTACATTAGCCACCCTCCAATCCTCAGGAACTAGTCCAAAATCTAATGAGTTTTGAAAAATGATCACTAATGCATCCACTATTTCTTGGGCTACTTCCTTAAGCACTCTAGGATGCAGACCATCTGGCCCTGGGGATTTATCTGCCTTCAATCCCTTCAATTTACCTAACACCACTTCTCTACTAACATGTATTTCGCTCAGTTCCTCCATCTGACTGGACCCTCTGTCCCCTACTATTTCTGGAAGATTATTTATGTCCTCCTTAGTGAAGACAGAACCAAAGTAATTATTCAATTGGTCTGCCATGACCTTGCTCCCCATCAATTCACCTGTTTCTGTCTGCAGGGGACCTACATTTGTCTTTACCAGTCGTGTAAAAATGATAGGCGTCCACACCAGGCGTTTTTGAAAATACCTCTGTTCACATTAAAATGGATATTTGGGCGAATCTCCTCCTACTGGGTGCGCGCAGGACACAGAAAACAAGCGAAGAGGAAACGGTATACTTGGTGCGCGTTTGTCTAGTTACAGACTAGAAAAACTTAAAAGGAAATTGCCAAATGAACGACTTGGTGCGCATTTGTCCAGTTACAGAATACAACCATAGTCTCTTCACCGATGAAAAGGACGACAGCTACAACTAAATGCAATAAGGCTTGTTACTGGGTAAAAGTGAAATTTGCTGTTACCTCATTTGTTTGCCTTTACTTTTTCCATGTCTTTGTGTATTATTTTGCTGTATTTAACATGTGTAATAAAACGAGTTACTGGGCAAAAGTGACAATTGCATCTATTGAATGGTTGCACAAGCAATATGTTAATAAAGCACTGTGTTAAATGTATAAAACATACCCCATACAAAATGTTACCCCATACACACTACAATGGCCAACCGACGATTTCTGATTTAAACACTTGGGAGAGTGTTTTAGAAAAGCTCCATTTTCAGGGGAGGAAAAGTCTGTTTCAGTGTGGTCAGAGGATCAAAACGAAGAAAAAAAGTTTCAGTTACGGATTTATCCAGTCTAGTGTGATGTAGCCCGAGTCTACAACCTTCTGAGGCCTCTTGTGACATTGTGCATTGGAGCCTCTTATACCAGGCTGTGATGCAACCAGTCAGCCAGGGTGCTATAAGGTGGATGGGGGGAGGGTTCAGGACCTTGATTCTTCAGCACTGAAGAATCAGTGACACATTTCTCAGTCATCTGTCAGCTGAATAAAACTGACATGTGGTCTTCTTATTAGGCGCATGTTGCTTTTATCCACACAGGTGACAGAAGTGACAGACTTACAAGACACCTGTCAAATAAGCCTTCCTCAATTAATTCAAAACATCCTACAGGTGGTACATACCACAACCACAGTCCACTTTGCTGGAAAGATTATATTCTGCTTGTTAATTGTCAATCAATGCCTGAATATTTTTAGAGCTGGCTTTAGATGGACACACTGTTTCATGATCTGAGAAGATAACAAAATAACTTAGAAATATAAGCAAAATTAGGCTATTCGGCCCTCTAAGTCTGCTTCAACACTCACCATGATCAAAAAAGGCCTTTTACTTCAGACACTCTCTTCCTACCTTTTCCCTATGTAACTTGATTCCTCTGATATCTAGAAATTGTTAGTTTTCTTATCTACATTCAGAATTTTCAGCTTTCCATGGTGGTTCTCCTTAGTAATAGCGACTACACTCATTTCTGACACATTACTGGTGTTTTCCATGACAGAAATTACATATTCAATTTGCCTGCCACTTCATTGTTCCCAGTTATTACCTCTCTAGCATTATTTTCCAGTGGCCGATGTCCACTCACTATTCCTTTTTTCTTAATATATCTGAGAAGATTTCTGATATTCACTTTTATATTATTGGCTAGCCTACCTTCATTTCATTCCTTCTCTCCTGTATTTTTTTAGTTGCCTTCTGTTGGTTTTTAAAAGCTTCAAGATCATTGAGCTTCCCACTAATTTTTCTATATTATATGCCTTCTCTTTTGCTTTTATGCTGTCTTTGACTTCCCTTGTCTGTCTGACTTGCCTCATTCTCTTTCTTCTTCATTGAGACAAACTGATTTGGAGTCTTCTGAATTACCTTCAGAAACTCCAGCCATCGCTTCTCTATCATCAACTGTGCTAGTGTCCCTTTCCAATCTCCTTTAGCCAGCTTCTTTCTCATGCCTCTGTAATTCCCTTTACTCAATTGTAATACTACATCTGACTTTAGCTTCTCTCTCTCTCAAACTGCAGGGTGAATTCTATCGTGTTATCATCACTAAGGGTTCCTTAACCTTAAGCTCCCTAAATAAATCTGGTTCATTGCAGAACACAAAAACCAGAATTGCCTTTTCTCTAGTACTCTGAACCACAAGCTGCTCTAAAAAGCCATCTGTTGTCATTCTACAAATTGTTTCTGTATATACTCCCATAAGGATCTTTCTTCCCTTGCAGTTTCTACATTTGTTCTCCGATCACTTTTGTTTTAAGGATATGCTCTCAATTTTTACCAACAGAGCCTCTCCACCACCTCTGCCCACCTGCCTGCCTTTTTGATAAGATCTGTATCAATGGATGTTTAGCTCCCAGCTGTGAGCTTCTTTCAACCACAACTCTGTGATGCCCATAATATCATAGCTGCCAATTTCTAGCTGTGCAATAAGCTCATCTTACCTACATTGTTTTGTATGCTCTGTGCATTTAAATATAAAACTTTTGGTCCTGTATTCACCACCCTTCTCAATTTTCTCTCCACATTGCTTGAAATTAAATTCTTATCCCTTTCTAAACTTTCCTGTTTTATTCTTTTTTTTCTGGAAACTTCAATAACCCCTCCTGCACTCTCCTTCCCTTTTACATTATCCATTCTTTTCCAAGTTGTTGACTCCCCCCACCTCACTATTTAATTTAAAGTCCTAGTTACACAATTCGCCAGAATCCTAGTCCCACTTGATTCAGATGGAGACTATCCCATCAGAACAGACCCCTCCTTCCCCAACACTGGTGCCGATGTCACTCGAAATCAGCCACACTGAACTTTGAGACACGCATTTAGCTCTCTCATATTATAAACCATGTGCTAAGTTGCACATGGCTCAGGTAACAAGCCAGATGTTATAAACATTGGAGATTGTGCAGATACTGGGAAATCTTGAGAAACCCCTACAAAATGTTGCAAGAATTCAGCGAATCAGACAGCATCTATGGAGAGGAATAAACAGACGATGTTTCGGGCTGAGACTCTTCTGGTCCCGATGAAGGTTCTTGTCCCAAACTGTTGACTCTCCATAGGTGCTGCCTGACATGCTAATTTTTTCCAGAATTTCTTGTGTGTTAATCCAAAGGTTATTACCTTTTTATTTTGGCACTTTAATTTAGCCCCTAGTTACCTCAGCACCAGGCAGGCAATACAACCTTTGAGTCCCTCAATCCTCTTTGCAACAGAGAATTGTATCTTTTCCCTAACTGTGCTGTCCCCAATTACAACTACATTTCTCTTCTCTCTCACCGCTTGAATAGCTTCTTGAACCATGGTGTCATGGTTTAGTTGCTCAATATTCCTGCATCCCTCATTCCCATCCACACAGGGAGCAAAAATTTCGGACTTGTTGGAGAAGCTCAAGGATTGAGGCTCCTCCAGCACTATCTCTTGAATTCTCCTACCTGCCTTACTCATGGTCACACCTCTTATCTCTGACTACAGACCGAATTTGAAGAAGTTAATCCAAAGGTTGTGACTGCTTTTTGAAAGAGCATCAACGTATCTCCCAGTCTCCCTGATGCATCGCTGTGTTTGAAGGACAGATTCCAGGTCATCAGCATTGACCCAGAGTTATTCGAGCAACCAATATGGTAAAGATGTGGCACCAGGAACCATTATATGGAAGCGTGTCCATTTCTGGCCTGAGGATAGATGAGTGGCGCTGAATTAACTGTAGAATTTAGACCAAGTATAATCTTCTCAGGAGCTCTCACATCAGTCTGAAATGATTGGTTTTCAATAATTAAAGTAATCTCTGAGCTACTAATGGCTCGAATCAGTGGTAAATTTTCTCTTTGATTACTACTTACTTCAACCTTATGCGTACAATGCCATATTCAGTCAAGTGCTCCCATAATGTCAAGGGCAGATTTTCTTCGCCTCATCTCACCTCTGAAATTCAGTTCCTTTGTTCAATTTTGCACATGGTTATGGTGACAGCTGAAGCCAAATACGTCTGTTGGTAATGAAGTTAAGCATCAATGGGGAGCTATTAGCAAGTGATTCAATACCTTCCGAAATGTTGCCTATGTAGATTTGATTGATTGGATTGCAAATGCAAAAATTGGATGTATTCTTTTTTTTTGGACCAGATGTGTATTTAGAAGTTACCATAGAAGTCAATATTATTCTTGCTTGTGTAAATGGCTTTACACTACACTAAGCCAGAATATTATTGTGTCCCATAGCCTTTGCACGTTTAGCATGCTCTATCTACTCTTAATGTCATAAGAAGTAAACTAAAGCAATTGAAGGCTGTGCTCTACTCTCTCTACACCCAGGACTGTGTGGCTAGGCATAGCTCAAGTGCCACCTATAAATTTGCTGATAATATAATCATTGTTGACCGAATGTCAGAAGGAGATGAGAGGGTATACAGGAGTGAGACATACCAGCTAGTTTAGTGGTGTTGCAGCAACAAGCTTCCATTCAACATTATTAAGGTAAAAGAGATGACTGTGGACTTCAGAAAGGGTAAGATGAAGGAACATGAACAAATCCTCATACAGAGATCAGACGTGGAAAGAGAGAGCAATTTCAAGATCCTGGGTGTCAATATATCTGAGGATCTAACCTGGTCCCAACGTATCAATGCAGCTATAAAGAAGGAAAGACAGCAGCTACACTTTATCAGTAGTTCGAAGAGATTTGGTTTTTCACCTAAAATGCTCAACTTCTACAGATGATTTGTGGAAAGCATTCTGACAGGCTGCATCACTGCCTGGTACTGCACAGGACTGACAGAAGCTACAGAAAGTTGTCAAATTAGTTAGCTCCATAATGGGTACTAGCCTCCGTAGTATCCAAGACATTATAAAGGAGCGGTGCCTCAGAAAGGTATTATTAAGGACCACCATTATCCAGGACATGCCTTCTTCTCATTGTTACCATCAGGAAGGAAGCACAGAGGCCTGAAGGCACACTTCTTCCTCTCTGCCATCTGATTTTCTTAGTAGACATTGGAACCCATGAACACTACCCCACTTTTTTATTTCTGTTTTTGCACTGCTATTCTTAGTACTGGCCTCCACAGCAATAGCATTCTGCAGATTCACTACTCTCTGGCTAAACCAATTCCTCCTTACCTTTGTTCTAAGGGGTCATCCCTCAATTTTGAGGCTGTGCCCTCGATTTCCAGATACACCCACAATAAAAAACATCCTCTCCACATCCACCTTATCTAGACCTTTTAACATTCAGTAGATTTCAACGAGACCCCCCCACCACCACCCCCCGCCTTCTTCTAAGCACCAGTGAGTACAGGCCCAAAGCTGCCCAACGATCCTCATAGGTTCACCCCGACATTCCTGTAATCATTCTCACCAACTTCCTCTGGACTCTCTCCAATGACAACACATCCTTTCTGAGACATGGGGCCCAAAACTGTTGACATTAGTCCAAGTGCGGCCTGACTAGTATCTTGTAAAGCCTCAGCATTATCTCCTTGTTTTTACATTCTATCCCCCTTGAAATGAATGCAACATTGCATTTGCCTTTATTACTATAGACTCAACCTGTAAATTAACCTTCCGGGAATCTTGCACGAGGACTCCCAAGTCCTTTTGCACCTCTGATGTTTGAATTTTCTCCCCATTGAGATAACAGTCTTCACTTTTGATCCTTTTACCAAATTGCATTATCATCCATTTCCCAACACTGTATTCTATCTGCCACCCTTTTGCCCATTCTTTGAATTTGTCTGTCTTTCTGCAATCCCATTGTTTCCTCAGCACCAGCTACCCCTCCATCTATCTTCGTATCATCCACAAACTTTGCCACAAAGCTATCAATTCCATTATCTAAATCACTGACAAAGAATGCGAAAAAGTAGCAGTCCCAATACTGACCCCTGAGGAACACCACTAGTCGCTGACAGCCAACCAGAAAAGGTCCCTTTTATTCCCATTTGCTGCCTCCTGCCAGGCAGCCATTCCTCTATCCATGCCAGTATATTTTCTTTAATACCATATGATTTTATCTTGTTAAGCAGCCTCATGTTTCGTACCTTACCAAATGCCTTCTGAAAATCCAAGTAAATGACATCCATTGCCACTCCTTTATCTAGCCTGCTTGTAACTTCCTCAAAGAACTCTTAACAGATTTCTCAGGCACTGTTTCCCTTTACAGAAACAATGCTGACTTTGAATTATTTTATCATTAGCCTTCACGTACCCTGAAACCTCATCCTTAATAATGAACTCCAATATTTTCCCAACCCCTGAGGTTAGGCTAACCGGCCAATAATTTTCTTTCTTTTGTCTTCCTCCCTTCTTAAAAAGCGAAGTGACATTTGCAATTTTCCAGTCCAAGAATATTACAGCACAGTACAATACAGCCTTCTTGACAGACAATGTTATGCTGAGTTTTTATATGTTATGCTGAGACTCTTAAAATGGCCTTCCTTATTCGTTCATTAACATTTAAGGCTGGATTTAAGAATATCAGACCATAAGATATATTCTGATTGAACTTTTTGAGGATGTGTTTAAACACATTGATGAAGGTAGTATATGTAGTGTATATGGATTTCAGCAAGGCTTTTGATAAAGTACCCCATACAAGGCTTATTGAGAATGTAAGGAAGCATGGGATCCAAGGGGACCTTGCTTTGTGGATCCAGAACTGGCTTGCCCACAGAAGGCAAAGTGTGGTTGTAGATAGGGCATATTCTGCATGGAGGTTGGTGACCGGTGGTTTGCCTCAGGAATCTGTTCTGGGACTTCTTCTCTTTGTGATTTTTATAAATGATCTGGATAAGGAAGTAGAGGGATGGGTTAGTAAATTTGCTGATGACACAAAGGTCGGGGGTATTGTGGATAGTGTGGAGGAGTGTCAAGGTTACAGTGGGACATTGATAGGATGCAGATCTGGGCTGAGAAGTGGCAGATGGAGTTCAACACAGTTAAGTGTGAGGTGGTTCATTTTGGTAGGTCAAATATGATGGCAAAGTATAGTATTAATGGTAAGACTCTTGGCAGTGCGAAGGATCAGAGGGATCTTGGGGTCCGTGCCCATAGGGCACTCAAAGCTGTAGTTAAGAAGACATATGGTGCATTGGCCTTCATCAACCGTGGGTTTGAGTTCGAGAGCTAAGAGGTAATGTTACAGCTATATAGAAAGCTGGTCAGACCACACTTGGAGTACAGTGCTCAGTTCTGGTCACCTCATTACACGAAGGATGTGGAAACTATAGAAAGGGTGCAGAGGAGATTTACAAGGATGTTGCCTGGATTGGGGAGCATGCCTTTCAAGAATGGGTTGAATGAACCTGGCCCTTTCTCCTTGGAGTGATGGAGGATGAAAGGTGACCTAATACAGGTGTATAAAATGATGAGAAGCATTGATCGTGTGGATAGTCAGAGGCCTTTACCCAGGGCTGAAACGGCTAACATGAGAGGGCACAGTTTTAAGTTGCTTGGAAGTAGGTACAGAGGAGATGTCAGGAGTAAGTTTTTTACGCAGAGTGTGGTGAGTGCGTGGAATGGGCTGCTGGCCGCTGTGGTGGAGGCGGATACAATAGAGGCTCCTGGATAGGTACGTGGCACTTAGAAAAGTGGAGGGCTATGGGTAACCATAGGTAATTTCTAAAGAAAGTACATGTTCAGCATTGAATTGAGGGCCAACGGGCCTGTATTATGCTGTAGGTTTTCTATGTTTCTATGTAGGAGTATAATTAGGCTATTTGCCGCATCAAGTCTGCTCCAGCTTTTCATCATGGATGATATAGTTCCATCTCTACCTCCTGCCTTCTCCCCATATCCCTTCATGCCCTGACCAATCAAGGAAGTTCCTCTTTTCTCCGTTCTAAAAGGATGTTCCTCAATTCTGAGGCTGTATCCTCTGGTCTTAGACTTCCCCATCGTGAGAAACATCCTCTGGCACATCCATTCTATTGAGGCCTTTCAATATTCGATAGATTTCAGTGAGGTCCCCCTCATTCTAATGAATTCCAGCGAGTACAGGCCCAGAGGAATCAAACTCTTTTCATATGATAAGACTTTCAATCCAGGAATCATTTTCATGAACCTCCTTTAAACCCTCTCCAATGCACCACATCCTTTTAGAGAACTGAAGAACTCTGAACAAACTCTTTAGCTGTGAATTTACACAGCTCCATCTATGGTACAATGCTAAGCGTGAGAATAATCCTATGTTGCAACTTCTCAAGATTAACATTGCATTTGAAGATATACTGAACACTCATTCAATGTTATTCAGTATTGCACATTGAACTGGAGCTTGTCTTCTGGTGTATGGCAATGGAAAGGTAAGGAATTTTCTGACTATGATTCTGCTCTGATGATGATTCACAGTTCCTCACGGATGCCCAGTTTTCGGCTTTTGGGACCTATTCTGCATCAAAACTATTGAACAGTGGCAGTACAACAAAAGACAATTTTCTCAGTGTGAACCCAAAATACCTTCACAGGGCCTGTAAGGTGATCGACACTGATTCTCTATTTGAGTAATGGATCTGTAACAGTGAGACTTGTGAGGATAAGGTGCTTTGCTTTTCTCTCATGCCAACTCTCCTTCTCTGCTGCCTAAGTATGATAGCTTTCTCTTTCCTCAGTGTCAATGCAAATGACACAATTTTAAGGAAGGACACAGAAGTCCCTCAGCTAGAGTATTTCCTGAGACTTTGCCCACAAATGCTGTTGAGTAGGAGAACTAATTGTTTTACTGAGGAGGATCACAGGGTGACACGACAGCATGGATAAAATGTGCAATAATATGCTGGCATCCACAACACACTGCTGTCACTTCATCCTTCAGGCATAGAGCTGGCTTGACTGATCAACCCTGAAATCAAGTTTATTGTCATATGCACCCATACATGTATGCATAGGTGTGATGAGAAATTTACTTGCAGCAGCAGATTTGCACATATAAGCAGCATTTGCTTGAAAAAAAACTAGATATAAATTATACACATCTTTTGACAAGAAAACACAATTAAAACAAAAAAACGTCAATTTGAGTGCAGTTTTCTAAGTGTTTGAAACTGTAGTGATTCGAGTTTTGCCAGATGGTTCAAGAACTGAATGGTTGAAGGGAAGTAGATGTTCTTGAACCGATGATGTGGAACTTCTAGCTTCTGTGCCTTCTGCCTGATGGTAGCTGTGAGAAGATGGCCTTCTCCAGATGATGGGATCTCTGATGATGGACATTGCCTTCCTGAGGTGGCACCTCCAGTAGAAACTATCAATGGTTCGGTGTGATAGGACCATGCCGTACTGAGCAGTGTCCTCTGCTCTCTGCAGCTTCTTCATTTTAATGCCATACCAGACCATAATGCAACCAGCCAGGATATTTTCAACAGTATGTCAGTAGAAAATATTAGAGAGTTTGTTGACAAGATTAAACATCTTAATCCCCTACTCTGGGTACCACAGTGGCATAGTGGTTAGCACACTGCTATTACAACTTGGGGCGTTGGAGTTCGGAATTGAATTTCAATATCATCTGTAATGAGTATGTAAGTTATCCCCATGGATTTTCTGTGGATGCTCTGGTTTCCTCCCATCGTCCAAAGACATACTGATTGGTAGGTTAATTGGTCATTGTTTCTGTAATTAGGCTAGGGTTAAATCAGTGTTTGTTGGGACAGCAATGCCTCGAAGGGCCAGAAGGGCCTAGTCCACGTTGTATCTCTAAGTAAAATAAAATAAGAATAAAGAAAGTAAAGACACTGGTATGCTTTCCTTCTGACTGTATCTATGTACTGGACATAGGACAGATCACTAAATTAGATTAGATTATGAGGAGGACACACAGTCGTCTTTTATTGTCATTTAGTAATGCATGCATTAAGAAATGATGCAATATTCCTCCGGTGTGATATCACAGAAACGCAAGACAGACCAAGACTGAAAAACTGACAAAAACCACATAATTATAACATATAGTTACAACGGTGAAAGCAATACCATAACTTGATGAAGAACAGGGATGGGCACAGTAAAAAAATTTCAAAGTCTCTCGAAAGTCCCACATCTCACGCAGACGGGAGAAGGAAGAAAACTTTCCCTGCCCTGCCCGACCACAGTCCGACTCTGAGTTGTCCGAAAACTTCGAGCCTCCGACCAGCCCTTCGACACCAAGCACCGAGCACCATCTCTGCCGAATGCTTTGACCTCAGCCTCGGTCGCCAGCAGCAGGCAAAGCCGAGGAGTTTGGGGCTTTCCCTCCGGAGATTCTCGATCGCACAGTAGCAGCGGCAGCAAACTGGGCATTTCAGAAGTTTCTCCAGATGTTCCTCTGTGCTTCTCATGGCTGTCTGCATCAAATCAGAATTGTGCATGGTACTCTATTTAACAAATACGATATCATTTTCACCGGAAAGGCAGCGCGTGCTGCGTCATCCAGGAATTTAAAGCTGCTGACACACTCCACCACTGATTCCTCAGTGTGGACTGATGGATGTTCATGTTCCTTCCACTTTGTGAAGTCAACAATAAGCTCTTTAGTTTTGATGACACTGAACAAGAGGTTGGTTTTGTGGCACCATTCACCCTGGTGATCTACCTCACTCAAGTCAGCTGACTCACCGCCACCTGTGACTTGTTCAGCAACAACAGTGTCTTTGACAAGTTTAAAGATGGCTTTGGAGCTGTGCTTAGTCAGTCATGTGTGTATGGTGAATAGAGCAGGAGTCTAAGCACACAGCCTGAAGCTGCACCTGTGCTGATCGGCGAGGGGGAGATGTTGTTACCAATCCTCACTGTTTGAGATCTGCTGATGAGGAATTTGAGTATCCATTTGCAGAGGGAGGAACAAAGGCCTGGTCTTGAAGCCTGATGATGAGTTTAGATAGGAATGCTGAGCTGTATTCGATGAACAGCAGCCTGATGTACGAGTTCCTGTTGGCCAAATGGTCCAGAGCAGAGTGGAGAGCCAGAGAAATCACACCTGATGTTGACCTATTGTAGTGTTAGGCCAATTAGAACAGATCCAAGTCATCTCTGAGTTGATTCTCATCATAACCAACCTCTCAAAGTACTTCCTTACAGTTGATGCAAGTGGCACTGACGGTCGTCACTGAGGCAGGTCACCATACTATCCTTAGGCACCAGTATTATTAGTGCATTTTTGAAGTGGTTGCAAACCTTAGACCACAGAAGTGAGAATACTCCAGCTAGATATTCAGTACAGATCTTTAGTATTGAGCTAAATATGCCATTGGAACAAATAGTTTTCATGGAATCCCTGTTTTGAATGTCGGCCTCGGAGATGAAAATTACATGGTTATCCGGAGATATGGGGTTTGTGTGGATGTGTAATAATTCTCCTTATCAAAATGTCCATAGAAAGCATTGAGCTCATCCAGGAGTGAGAGCTCGTTGCCATTATGCTACCTGATCTTGCCTTGTACAGAACAGCATTGTGTAAGCCCTACCACAGCTGTCAAGTGTCCACGCATGATTCCAGTTTAGTCTGAAATTACCCCTTTGCACTGATAATCCAGAACTTGAATCGAAAGTAGAATTGGTTTATTTTTGTGACATATACCAAGGCGAGTGAAAAGCTTTCCTTGCTTGCTGTTCAGACAGATCAAATGACTGCACAGTGCATTGAGGAAGTACAAGGTAAAACAATAACAGAATGTAGAATAAAGTGCAACAGCTGCAGAGAAAGTGCAGTTCTCAAGGACTATAAGGTGCAAGAATAACAAGATTGATTATGCGGTCGAGAGCCATCATGCCTAGTATTTGTAAACACAGATTGCTTGTTGTTTTCATCCTACTCTTTCATCATCCTCTTCAATTTAAGCTGGACTAGGCTCATGCTAAAGAGCTGGGTGAGTTGGAGATGAATGACGGAGGGGGTCTGACTCTCATACTGCAGAAGAATGGCAAATTTAAGCATGCCACTACTTTGGTCCTGTAGCAGAGCAGACCTCTGTTAGGATTAGGCTGTGACTGATGCTCGCAAGGTTTTAAGATAATGACTGTGAAAAGTTAAGAATTATTTCAAAAAATGGACAATGTTAGATATTCCTGAAACAGTATGATTCACAGTAGAAGTCAGTAAAATGTGAACAAAATGTATGCCGGCCTCCTAAAACTACCAGCTCGACATACCACGTATAAAATGTGCTAAAAGGTTCAAATTATTTTACAAAGTAAGTGAACAAAATTTCAGCAGTTGATTATTTCACTTAAACTTTGAGATTAAATGTTATCCTTGCAATGAAGTTCAGCCATCTTTTCTTTTTCTCTGTTGCCTCCTTGGGTGTTGAGGTTTAATAATAATAACAAAAAACAATTAAACAATCTATAAAATTGAAACTTGAAAAAAAATCACAGGGTAGAGGTGTTGTTTATGATTGTGTTGCTTTAATGTTTTAGAGTCATTGACACACGGTTTATTCATGTTTTACTTCACAATATGTCTATGGTATCATCTGTCCTTGTCAATTCTTCTGATTAGATGGCTTTCTTGCTAAATAGCATGGAGTTATGGTACTACTGAAATATGCAGAGATTATTCTTTTGAGTTGCCTTGCTGACAGTAATTTTTTTTATTGAGATCATAAGACCATAAGACACAGGCGAAGCGTCTCATCGTGGTTGATCCATTTCCCTCTTAACCCCATTCTCCTGCCTTCGCCCCATAACCTTTCATGTCCTGACTAAGCAAGAACATATCAACCTCCACCTTAAATGCAGCCAGTGGCCTAGCCTCCACAGCTGCCTGTAGCAATGAGTTCCACAGAAATACCACTCTCCAGCTAAAGAAATCTCCTCCTCATCTGTTTTAAATAGACTTCCCTTTATTTTGTGGCTGTGCCCTCTGGTCATCGACACCCCCAACAAAGAAACTATCCTCTTTACATCCACTCTATATAAGACTAGTCCTGACGAAGGGTCTCAGCCTGAAACGTCGACTGCACCTCTTCCTACAGATGCTGCCTGGCCTGCTGCGTTCACCAGCAACTTTGATGTGTGTTGCTTGAATTTCCAGCATCTGCAGAATTCCTGTTGTTAGCATTTGATAGGTTTGATTGAGATTCCCCCTCATTCTCCTAAATTCCAGTGAATACAGGCCTAGAGCCTTCAATTGCAGCTTTTATGATAATCCATTCAAATCAAGTTAAGTTTATTGTCATTTAAATATAACACCTTTATAACCATCTAATATATATAGAAATTAGACAACATTTCTCCGAACCAGGGTGTAAAGTGCAGTAATACAAATAACACATGATAGCTAATGAAGGTAAGGATAAAATCTACAGAAGAATCACACATAAATAACAAACTAAAGTGAATTAATATTCAGTATGACAAGGTACGGAACAGATTAACCAGTGACACTTCGAATATGATGTGGCAGAGAGTTCAGAAGCCTAATGGCCTGGGGGAAGAAAGTGTTTCTCATCCTGACTCTTCTTATTTTTATGCATTATTGTCTCCTGCCTGATGGTAGATTTCTTCTTGGAATCAGTCTCGTGAACTTCCTCTGAACCCTCTTCAATGTCAGCACATCCATTCCCAAAACTACTCACCATACTGGAAGTGAGGCCTCAGCAGTGCCTTTTACAGCCTCAGCATTACATCCTGGCTTTTATATTCTAGTCTTCTGGAAATGAATGCTAACATTGTATTTGCTGTCCTCATCACCAATTCAACCTGCAAGTTAGCCTTTAGGGAATCCTGCATGAGGACTCCCAGATCCCTTTGCACTTTTGAATTTTCTGTCCATTTTGAATGTAGCCTGTGCTTTTATTCCTTCTATCAAAGTGCATGACCCTACATTTCCAGCACTGCATTCCGTCTGCCACTTCTTTGCCCATTTTTCTAATCCGTCCATTCCTTCTGCAGCTTGCCCTTTCTATTTCTTTGCATTATCCACAAACTTGGACATTAAGCCATCAATTTCACCATCTGAAGTGTTGACATACAGTGTGAAAAAGAAAGACTCCTTTGGATCACCAGTAGTCATAGGCAGCCAATTTGACAAGGATCCCTTTATTCCCACGCTTAGCCTTTTGTCAGTCAGCCAAATTTCTATCCATGCTATTATCGTTTCTGTAATTCCTTGGCACTCTTATCGTATTTAGCAACCTCATGTATGACAGCTTGTCAAAAGCCTTCTGAAAATCCAAGTACACAACATCCACTGATTCTTCTTTGCTTGATATTTCTTCAAAAAATCCCAACAGGTAAGTGAGGCAAGATTTTTCCTTAATGCCTATTTGGCCTACTTTGTCATGTGCCTCCAAGTACAATCTTCCCAACTACTGAGATCTTTCTGCAGCCTCCCTCCTTTGAAGAGTGGAGTGGCATTTGCAGTTTTCCAGAACCATACCAGACTCTAGTAATTCTTGAAACATCATTACTAATGCTGCCACAATCTCTTCAGCTACCTCTTTTAGAAACCCCAGAGTGCAGTCCTTCAGGTACAGGTGACTTATCTAGCTCCTGACTTTTCAGTTTCCTGAATACCATCTCCCTGGTAATAGCAACTGTACTCACTTCTGCCCCTTGACACTCTTAAACTTCCGCCATACTACTAGCATCTTCCACCGTGAAGACTGATGTAAAATACCTTTTCAGTTTATCCACCATTTCCTTGTTCCCCATCACTATCTTTATCTCTATGTTTTTTCTATCTCCTGTTGTAATTTGCAGACCACACCCTTGCTACTTTTTGGAGGCCAGCAAATGGCTCCCATCAAGGTCTTCTTAACCTTGCAGTTTCTTAAATCTACCCACAAGGTTTCTACATCTTCTAATCCTACAGTATGTCACCTCTTTGTAAAGATTTGTTTTCATATATTTTTACCAGCAGAACCAATCCTCTGTCTATCTGCCTACCTGCCTATCCTTTTGGATATTAAGCTCCCAACCCATGCAGCAAAAATACTTTACAGGATTCCCTAATGATTAACTTGTAGGTTAAGTCAGTGGTAAGAAAGGCAAATACAATTTTAGCATTTACGTTGATGGGACTAGAATATGAAAGTACGAATATAATGCTGAGGCTTCATAAGGTATTGATCGTGGAGTATTGTGAGCGGTTTTGGGCCCCTTATCTAAGAAAGGATGTGCTGGCATTGAAGAGGTTTCAGCGGAGGACGTTCACGACATTGAGACCAGGAATGAAAGAGTTAATATATAAGGAGCATTTGATGGCTCTGGAGTTCAGAAGAGTGAGGGCAGATCTCTTTGAAACCTTGTTGAATACTGAAAGGAATAGACAGAGTGGACATGGAGTAAATGTTCCTATAGTGGGGAGTCCAAGACCAGAGGGTACCGCTTCAGAATAAAAGGATGTACCTTTAGGACAATGATGAGGAAGCATTTTATAGCCAGAAGAGGATGATCTATGGAATTCCTTGCCACGGATGACTGGGGTGGCCAAGTCACTGGGTATATATAAAGTGGAAGTTGATAGATTCTCGATTAGTAAGGATGTCAAAGGTTACGGGCAGAATGCAGGAGAATGGGTTTGAGAGGGATAATAAATCAGCCATGCTGGAACTGCAGAGCAGACTTGATGTGCCAAATGGCCCAATTCTGCTCCTATATCTCATAGTCTTATGGTCTAACACAGACCTGAAATTTGAAGAATATTACTTCAATAATCTTCTCATCACTCATTCGTCACTAAATTATTACCTCATGCTTTCTGACATTGAATCAGCTTTGGACCCAATTCTCAGTATTCCTTTAATCCACTTTGTTAGTACTTTGATATCTACCCTATCAAGTGAGAACTTGTCAAAATCCATATTGATTAATCAGCACACTACTGCCCCTGTTAACCATGGTTGTTACATTCATAAAATAATCTGATTACATTATTCTTCCTTTAACATGCTGGCTTAACTTCCAGAATGACATTTAATACTGTCAAACAGAACTTTTCCCAAGAAAGTTAAGCCAAATTATGTTTTCCAACTCTTCCTTTCATTTTCAACAACAGTAGAATATTAGTGGTCCTCTGTTTTCCAACACCAATTCTGTAGCCTAAGAGGACTGCAAAAGTCATTATCGGAACTTACATTATTTTTCACCCTTGATTTATATATATAATTCAAAAGCCTGGATAAAGTTCATATTTCCCTGGTGGTTTATCTACTTTCAAAGGCATTATATCCCTTAATATTTCCCCTTTCACTTTTTCTTTCCTATTTAATATTTCATACTGCTCCTTAATTACAATTTATATTGGGATATAAAAATTACTCAATAGCACCTTCCCAAAATATGCATAGATTTAAAAAAGAAATATCCCGCCAAATGGAGACTATTATAGCTATTTTAAACAAAACAATTAAAATCCCTCTTGCATCCTTGCACAATAATTTGAGCTGAAGTATAAAATGTGGCTTTCCTTGTTTCTGTGCACTGTAGGGTTTATCCTTGATGTACTTATTTCCAAATTTAACTTCCCTGCAAAAGCCTATCTGCTTTCTCACAAGAAGTGCCTATGTATGGTTCTTTAAGCTGACTGTGGTGAAGATCTTTCTATGGATTTACATGAAGTTTGCACATGCAGTTCATCTATTGACCAGGTCGTTGGTCTGAATGCATTCAGTACTCTTGGGGGACTTCTTTGGTGCTCTGATTCAGGATTCTTTGACAGCCTTACATTCTGACTAAATGAATTACATTGTAAGTGAAGTCCAAAGCTGAGTGATCTAACATTTGGAGTCAAAAGATACAAATGCAGCCAGTAGAAAACCTACTCACAATGCACAAGGAAGACCAAAGTTAATCTGGTGAAGTATAGCATACATTCGATAATTCATTTCAAATTCCATTAATTTCTATAAAGTACATTAAAGTGATTGCCTAAAAGTTGATAAATTATTTTCAACATCCTACTTCATGGAAAATATTTTGAAGTTATTTATAATCAGCTTGAAAATTAATTAAAAATAAACTAACGTATTCAACAAATACCTGTACTGTATTTTATGCTTCTAATTTCGTTCCCGTTCCTATTGCTCTCCCACTGACTTGAATATGTACCTCTTCCTTCATAAATTTGAGTTGTTAATGTCATATAATCAATATATAAGATTCATTTTGTTTTGAAGAATTAACAGATGTTATTTTTCGTGTCTGTGAGCAAAGATGCATGCTATTTTCTTATACTAAATCTGTGAGGATTTTTGGGGCACAAAAAACTGGGATGATTGCATCATCCCATCATCCTGGTTACTTGTAATTTCTAATTGTTAGTCAGTTGCATAACGCCAGCATAAACAGATTTGTAGTCTCTTTGTTTAAAATAGATTTAGAACTGAACTAGATTAAGATGAAGTTTTAAGGTACCGTATTATTTTGTGATTAGTGTAACACGATAATTAATAACAGAGGAGGGAACATAGTCTTTATACTCCTAATAAGCATTTGACAAGAGTTTACACTCTTAGGTACAAAAATAACCCTATAATTAAATGAGACTCTTGCATTCCAGTGCAAAGTGTGTGCCGAGCATTAAATGTATTTTATATTAATGATATAAGATGCTACATTTCCAACTAGATATAAGTCCTGTACATTTAATTCCAGTATAAATTGACTTCTGGAAGTAATATTTTAACTTGTCAAGCACGAACACCAAATGAATAGGAAACAACTGATAGTAGGAAATGGAAATTTCCTGCATTAGAACTGGTTGTGTAACATAAATGTATTGAAATTGGCAAACTTCAAAGAAAGCATAATGATTGGATGCCAGACCTTCTCTTTGAAATACAAGAATTTAAATACATTGTTTAATGAAATACCCTATTAATAATATCTACACACATGAACAATAAGCTCAAATGCAGACACTAAGGAATAATTCATCGAACTAGCTTTCAAAGTGACTAGCAGATACTTAGTCATTAACAGACGTCCTCACATTAATGGTGACTGAGATTAAGAAAGATTCCAGCTAAGAATCCAGCTACGATAAATATTCTATAGACATTAACAGACCTACAGTGTTCACCTTGTAAAGACACTCACAGACATTACCCACTAACAGACCCCACATGCTACAAGATCAGTAAGAGATAAATTGTCATTTTGACCTTAAAGACATTCATCCAATGTTTTTCAATATCTAATATAACACAATAGGACGAGGCAAGTTTTAAATACATACTTATTTCATGATTTTGCAGGTTTTTCTCTTTCATCCAATTGTTCAAACTTCTCGTTAAAACCAATTGTTAATCATGGGTATATTTTATTATCCTTCAATTCATTATTTTTATTACATTATGAGAGTTAATGGAAGTAAAGTTATCAATATGCCACTAGCATATGTTTAAAGAAGATACTACTTTACTACAATATGTAAAAGACAAGCGGAGAGTATTGGAAATGTAAAGGAAATAAGTTCTTGAAATGTTCTTGAACATTCAGCAGTATCTGGATGTGTGCTGCATGATGCTGGCATCCCAGACAGCTAATTTATTCACACAAAATTCTCCAAGTATAATTTTAGCTTAATTCAAGTGGCAGGAAACTGACAGAATTGGTCTGGGCATATATTTTGCTTCCTAATAAGAAGCTCTGATGAAAAGTCATTAACAGGCAATAACCAACTTAAAATAAATTTGCATGCATAAAAAGTACTTGTTCATCTTTAAAGTTATTACACATAGGGAAAGTGTTATTAAATGCATGTGATGCATAGATATTTCAGAATTAATTCAAACTAATACTACAATATTTTCCTGTACGGGAGATTCAATGTCTACTTCCTAAATTCTGCCAATACAGAGAAAAGTGATAAAATGAGAACAATGGTTGATTTGTTCATCCTTGACTGAACAACTAATAAGAGATTCTAAATACAGCTGACTACCTCAGTATTGCCCATCAATAATGTAAATTTTCTACATGCATCTTTAAAGAAAATCATCCACTCTCCAATAGCAGTGAATTAAGAATTAAGTGGCTTCAAATTACTCAGGTTAATGACTCCAAGTAAATGAAATGACTTCTTTATGAAAAGACAATACCATACATTGTTATTATAATAAAAATATTTTTCCAATTGTCCAAAAACTAAACTATGCTTTGGTTATAAATTATGCCTAGAATCAATGGGCCTGATTTTTTTTCTTCCTCCTGGCCTCACAAATACACTATAAGTCCTTATTCTCTGGAATTTGAAGCAACATTCTTTCACTTTGACCACATGTTGATCTACTTGGCAAAGGTTTGTGAGTTTACACTTTCTCTGACTATTTAACCTGCAATAGATCTTTTATCATTCTGGGCAGAAATCAAAGCTCTTCTTCTCTTTAGATTATATGTACTTAACCATCTCATTAGGAGATATCCAGAGTAACTTCAAATATCATCTCTCATGTGGCTAGCTGATATAATTATAGACACAAGAAAGTTTAAATTGTCATAATTAGTTTTGAACCATCACTCAAGCATTTAAAAGAAATTCTGTTAAATTATGTTTAGAGGACTAGAAATCTTGTATCAAAATTACATTTCAAACAACTGTTTACAATTTGGGTATATTCTTCACGAGTTGCTATGTTTGTTTTTAATCACTTATTTATTTCTTAATTCTGATATGAATTCTGAAATGACCACAAATAATCTGTTAATTGCCCCAGCAAGCAATCTACGGCTGCTTTTCCAATGCATGTCAACTACAGGAAAAAATGAAGGTCATTGAAATAATTGAATGTACAAATGTCCCTACGACCTGACATGGGACTCATAGAAGGCATGTGTACTTGGGAATAAATGTTATCAAATGTCATATTTTTGAGAGTATTTGCAGCAAATATTGCTGTGAATATCCAAAGAAGGTGGGATCATGCTAATCAATGTATGACACAAATTTGATCCATACAACTATGCCAAGAGACAAACCAAAGGGTAGTTATAGTACAGCAAGGATATCTATGCTGACAATATCATGTAAAACCAACAGGTGCACAGCATGCATATAACAAAATATAACAAAAAATGTTTCATACTGCTGCATGAAACATAAAACAGTAAGCCTCTGGTCTTATCAAATAATGCTTTTGCCAGTTAGACTACTCTAAAAACATCTCAGCCTCAGCAGAATGGCAATCAAAGTTCTTGATGCGAAGCAGAGAAATAGTGAGAGCATCTCTGCTCACCAGAAATAATATGAGTGGCCGAGATACAGAAGACAAAGAAGCAGAATGGAATTTCCAAACCAAAGTGATGAATGAAATCATGACGTTTTATTTCCTGAAGTCAAGTAATGATCCCAGAGCATCATCAAAAAGCTGGTCTTCTGACATTGATCAGATCTGGGTCTAGAATATGGAACTATGAAATACGCCACCTTTGCCAGAGGTGGGGGCTAACGAGCAACAGCACAACACTGACAGTAACGTCAATGGTAATGGGAATGCTTTCTTTAGGTAGTGACAGGCCTGTGCCCTGTACTGCATTGCCTCCACAATTTTATGGCGGATACATAGCTGAAATGCATGAGATTTTACAAGCCCCTTCAACATCATAATTCATAGTCATGATGGAAACTGAATTTACATGACAGAAAACTGAGTTTGTGTGGCTGTAATTTAAGTATCCCTGCAGTTTTCAAATGTTGAGTGGGTGACTAATGCTTTAATGTGTTAATAGGATTGCTACTGCCATGCTGGAAGGCATAGGTTCCAAATTATGCACAAAACCACATATCAGATGCCTCTGTGATGGAATTCAGTCTTTGTAAGACTTACCAATGTATCATTACAATGTGCACACCATCTCCTTCCTCTATAGTCCTCCCCGTGGAATCATTATCTGAGTCCAAACCAGAACTTATTCAAGGACTGAAACAAGGGTAAACTGTAACATGCACTATTCTCTCATCCCTTGTAATTCACAAAATTCAAATTCTACCTCTGAGTCAGTGATGACGTCTGTAAGATTAAGGCATGGTGTTTTTACATATTGTCCTCTTATATTCCACCCCACCCCTCTGCATGTCCTTGCTGGAGTTCCTGGCTTTAAGACAGGAGAGAGAGTTGAAGGCAAGGCATTAATAAGGAGGGGATTGAAAGGTCACTTATCTCATAACAAATTTCCACTATCAGTGGCTTGTAAATCAAAAGAGACTGTGCATTGGGAAGGTAGTGGATTGCAAAAGGAAGGATGGCATTTTATCCAACACCTGGTCATAGTTTCTGCATTTCCTATTCCATTTATGAACATGTTCTGTCCTGGATGGGCATTAGGACATAACAATATGTGTGTTCTGCTCAGATTGGATTCTTAATCCTCCAGTCATTTGCATCTTTATCTTGCAACAGAACAGGAAATGTATCAGTGGGTGTAATGTATGGTGTTTGGGTTGTGAAAGTGGCATGCTTGAATAGGTGACAGTGTTGGCGGCTAGACAATTTGAGTGTGAGCTTTGCAACAGTACAGAATATGCAGGGCATGTGAAAGTTAAGCATAAGTCATGCTTATTAACACATGCCATTAAACCAATGATGAAATGAAAAGTGCCTAATGGTGAGATGTGGTCTTTGAACCTACATTTGGTAACATGGATCACTTTGATGAGGCCATTGCACAACCTGTGGACACTCAGAGATGATTTAGGACAACTTCCATATCTATGTGTTGCCCGCTGTGGCCTGGGATTGTCAGGCACACACGTGACCTGTGCTCTCAGCACTCCTCTCATCATCCCCGTCTCTCCACTGTCAACCCTCACCTCAACTGACAGCCACTGCGGAGCTGGGGACCACCTGCTTGCAACCTCTGCTGACTTTACCCCGTAAGTCTGTGGAGACGGAGGAAACTCTTGACATCACCAAACTTCCATAGGAATACCACAATTTAACTATCGTCTTCTGTGAAGGGAGAGCCAGCACCCTGCCATAGTGCATTCTCAAGAGTCAGTTCACTGAAATCTTCAGGATACCAAAGCACACCAGGTCATGCAGGCAAACACACACAAAATGCTAGTGGAACAGTCCATGTTTCGGGCTAAGACCCTTCGGAAGGACTGGAGAAAAAAAGGTGGGGAGAGGGGAGAGTGGGGTCAAGGTGATAGGTGAAACCTGGAAGGGGACGGATGAAGTAGAGAGCTGGGAAGTTGATTGGTGAAAGAGACAGAAGACCATGGAAGAAAGAAAACAGAGGAGAAGCACCAGAGAGAGGAGATGGGGAGGCAAAGGAATGAGGTTATGGAGGGGAAAGGGGATGGGAAATCGTGAAGGAGAAGGGGTGTGGTGGACATTGGACATTACTTGAGGCTCAAGAAATCAATGTTCATGCCATCAGGTTGGAAGCTACCTTAATGGAATATAAGGTGATGTTCCTCCAGCCTAAGTGTGGCCTGGACTGAGGCCATGGATAGACATATCAGAATGGGAATGGGAAGTGGAATTAAAATTGGTGGCCACTGGCAGATACTGGTTTTTCTGGTGGATGGAGTGTAGCTGCTCGGCGAAGTGGTTTCCAAATCTATGTCGGGTCTCACCGATATACAGGAGGCCATACTGGGAGCACCAGACACAGTATATAACCCCAACAGACTCACAGGTGAAGTGTTGCCTCACCTGGAAGGACCGTTTAGGGCCCTGAATGGTAGTGAGGGAGGAGGTGTAGGGGCAGGTGTGGCACTTGTACTACTTGCAAGGATAAGTGCCAGAAGGGAGATCAGTGGGGAGGGACAAATGAACAAGGGAGTCGCGTAGAGAGTGATCCCTGTGGAAAGCAAAAAGTGGGGGGAGGAAACGATGTGTTTGGTGGTGGAATCTCGGTGGAGATGGCGGAAGAATTATGTGCTGGACGTGGAGGCTGGTGGGGTGGTAAGTGAGGACAAGAGGAACCCTATCCCAGTTCAAAAGCACATCTCCTAAAGTGAAATTACAGGCTGCCTGTTATGTTATTTCTGTTTAAACGTACCGTGGGTTAACAATAAAGAATCATATTCTAAAAGAATCAGAGAACTTTTATTTACAGTAATAAACAAACACGTCTTAACCCAGCCACGTGCTGGAACATTCTGGCAATTCCACGCATGCTCAGTACTCTGTCCAATCATGTACTGGCACATCATTGCACGTGATATAACCACATCTTCCTTTCCATAAAAAGAAAGGCAATTAACAATGTTAATCAAAGCAAATACATAATTCAATAAATCTCTATCAGTCTCTCTGTGGGTTTACGAACACGAGTAGACTTTCTAAGTGGTACACACAGATCTCGTGTTTCCTTGTTATTATTTGCATGTTTTGTCTCATCTGCATCAGTTAACTGAATCTCTGAAGTTGGCTCTTTCTTGAGGTCTTTGTGATTTCTTCTTACCACTGCTCCCTCCTCTGTTTGGACCATGTATGATCTGGGTTGTACTTCTTCAAGTGCTGTAGCTTTCTGTGTCCATGAGTTCATTTTGTCTTGTATCCTCACTTCATCTCCCTGGTGCAGTTCAGGTAATGGAGAAGAACATCTGTGAAAGTATATTTTCTGCTTTGCTTTGTGTTCATCTTTCCATCTTTTCACTTGTTCCCCTTCCTCTTTTCTCAGATGGCTCTCATCCATTGGCAGATTAGATCTCAAACGTCGTCCCATCCAGAGCTGAGCAGGCGAAAATCCACATTCAAGTGGAGTACTGCGGTAGGTTAACAAGGCTTTATAAAAATCACTTCCACTACCTTTTGCTTTGTGCATCAGTTTCTTGACAATTCCTACCGATTTCTCAAATAATCCATTAGACTGAAGGAAAAATGGACTAGCTGTTGTACGAACAAAGCCCCATTCACGAGCAAAATGTTTCATGCATTCACTACTGAATTGTGGACCATTGTCTTTGAAAACTTCATCAAGTTCACTATGTCTTGGAAAAAAAAAATCATTTCATGCATGTGATTACGTTTTCTGCAGTTGTTCTGCCCAGACAACACACTTTAGGATACAATGAGTAGCAATCTGTTATTATTAGATAGTCTTTGTTGTTAGTTATTATGAGATTAATGCCTACCTTCTGATAAGGTCTCTGAGGATTCGGTTGTGGATGCAGTGGCTCCTTAGGGTTGCTAGGTTGGTATTTAAGGCAGATTTGACAAGAAGACACCAATCCTGCAATCTTTTGATGCATCCTGGGCTAAAACATCACTTCCCGTGCCCTTCTCTTACATTTTTCAATGCCTAGGTGGCCTTCATGAATTTTATCAAGCATTTCTTTACGGAGACTTCAAGGTATAACAATTCCACTACCTCTGTACAACATCCCATCCACAACAGACAGTTCTGATCTGTGGTTCCAATAATCTTGTACTACTGAGGTACAGTCATGCCTATTATCTGGCCATCCATCCAACACAACTTGTATTGCCTGATTGAGAATTTTGTCCTTCTTTGTCTCAAAATGCAGCGGTTCCAACTTTTTGGGAGCAACAGGTACAGTTTCTATGACCACATCAATAAATACCTGAACATCAATAATGTTCTTGTGACTGTCTTTTATTGTTGGATCCACAGCTCTAGAAAGCGTGTCAGCTGTGTACATGAATTTTTCAGGTGTGTACGACACCTTCAAAGCATATCTTAGCAATTTGATCATCATTCACTGAATTTGCAAAGGACAATCGCTTAAAAGTTTGTTAAACAATGCAGTCAATGGCTTATGATTGGTTTCAACATCAATAGATTGCCCTGACACAAACTGATGAAATCTCTCACAAGCAAACATAATGCTGAGCAATTCTTCACAAAAATCGCTGGTGAACGCAGCAGGCCAGGCAGCATCTATAGGAAGAGGAAAAGTTGACATTTTGGGCTGAGACCCTTCATCAGGACTAACTGAAAGAAGAGATAGTAAGAGATTTGAAAGCGGGAGGGGGAGGGGGAGATCCAAAATGATAGGAGAAGACAGGAGGGGGAGGGATGGAGATAAGAGCTGGAAAGTTCATTGGCAAAAGGGATACGAGGCTGGAGGCCTGGGGAGAAAGAAAAAGGGAGGGAAGCCCAGAGGATGGGCAAGGAGTTATAGTGAGAGAGACAGAGGGAGAAAAAAGAGAGAAAGAGAGAGAGAGAGAGAGAGAGAGAGAGAGAGAGAGAGAGAGAGAGAATAAATAAATAAATAACGGATGGGGTACGGAGGGGAGGTGGGGCATTAACGGAAGTTAGAGAAGTCAATGTTCATGCCATCAGGTTGGAGGCTACCCAGACGGAATATAAGGTGTTGTTCCTCCAACCTGAGTGTGGCTTCATCTTGACAGTAGAGGAGGCCGTGGATAGACATATCAGAATGGGAATGGGATGTGGAATTAAAATGTGTGGCCACTGGGAGAACCTGCTTTCTCTGGCAGACAGAGCATAGGTGTTCAACGAAATGTTCTCACAACCTGTGTCTCGTCTCACAAATATATAGAAGGCCACATCGGGAGCACCAGACGCAATATATCACCCCAGCCGATTCATAGGTGAAGTGTTGTCTCACCTGGAAGGACTGTCTGGGGCCCTGAATGGTTGTGACGAAGAAGTGTAAGGGCATGTGTAGCACTTGTTCCGCTTACAAGGATAAGGGAGGGAGATCAGTGGGAAGGAATGGGGGGGACAAATGGACAAGGGAGTCGCAAAGGGAGCGATCCCTGCGGAAAGCAGAAAGGGGGGAGGGAAAGATGTGCTTAGTGGTGGGATCCCGTTGGAGGTGGCAGAAGTTACTGAGAATTATATGTTGGACCCGGAGGCTGGTGGCGTGGTAGGTGAGGACAAGGGGAACCCTATTCCTAGTAGGGTGGTGGGAGGATGGGGTGAGAGCAGATGTGCCTGAGTTGAGAGCAGAGTTGATGGAGGAGGAAGGGAATCCCCTTTCTTTAAAAAAGGAGGACATCTCCTTCGTCCTGGAATGAAAAGCCTCATCCTGAGAGCAGATGCGGTGGAGACAGAGGAATTCCAAGAAGGGAATGGCACTTTCGCAAGAGTCAGGGTGGGAAGAGGAATAGTCCAGGTAGCTGTGAGAGTCTGTAGGCTTATAGTAGACATCAGTAGATAAGCCGTCTCCAGAGATAGAGACAGAAAGATCAAGAAAGGGGAAGGAGGTGTCAGAAATGGACCAGGTAAACTTGAGGACAGGGTGAAATTTGGAGGCAAAGTTAATGAAGTCAATGAGCTCAACATGCGTGCAGGAAGCAGCGCCAATGCAGTCATCGATATAGCGAAGGAAAAGTGCAGGACAGATACCAGTTTAGGCTTGGAACATGGATTGTTCCACGAAGCTGACAAAAAGGCAGGCATAGCTGGGACCCATACGGGTGCCCATGGCTATGTCTATCCACAGCCTCCTCTATTGTCAAGATGATGCCACACTCAGGTTGGAGGAACAACACCTTATATTCCGTCTGGGTAGCCTCCAACCTGATGGCATGAACATTGACTTCTCTAACTTCCGTTAATGCCCCACCTCCCCTCCGTACCTCATCCGTTAACTATTTATTTATTTATTATTTATTCTCTCTTTGTTTATCCCTCTGTCCCTCTCACTATAACTCCTTGCCTATCCTCTGGGCTTCCCTCCCCCTTTCTTTCTACCCAGGCCTCCTGTCTCATGATCCTCTCCCTTCTCCAGCCTCGTATCCCTTTTGCCAATCAACTTTCCAGCTCTTAGCTCCATCCCATCCCCTCCTGTCTTCTCCTGTCATTTCAGATCTCCCCCTCCCCCTCCCACTTTCAAATCTCTTACTCTCTTCTTTCAGTTAGTCCTGACGAAGGGTCTCGGCTCGAATTGTTGGTTGTACCTCTTCCTACAGATGCAGCCTGGCCTACTGCGTTCACCAGCATTTTTTGTGTGTGTTGCTTGAATTTTCAGCATCTGCAGATTTCCTCGTGGCTGAGCAATTCTTTTTCAATTTGGGCGTACCTTGTTTCTGGATCAGATAATGAATGAGATGCATATGGCACTGGTAGCCCTTTCTGATCATGTTTCTGGAGTAATACTGCTCCTAAGCCTGCTTAAGATGCATCACAAGAGATTTGACAGGTCTCTCAGCATCATAAAATTTCAACACAGGTTCTTTTGTGAGCACTTTCTTAAGATTTTGCCAAGTCTTCTCCTGTTCATAGTCCCAGCTCCATTCATTTCTCTTTTCTTTTAGCTGCCTCAGTGGAGCAAGTTGTTCTGAGAGCTTGGGTATAAATTTTCCCATATAGTTAACCATTCCCATAAACCTCTGAACATCCTTCTTACATTGCGGTCTTGGCATGTTCTCAATAGCAGAAACCTTCAATGGATCAGGATGCACACCCTCTTTGCTGAGGATATCACCCACAAATGTAAGTTCAGTCACTCCTAGCTGACATTTGTCTTTGACAAGGAGATGTCCTCCTTTTTTAAAGAAAGGGGTTTCCCTTCCTCCACCATCAACTCTGCTCTCAAATGCATCTCCCCGATTTCACGCACATCTGCTCTCACTCCATCCTCCCGCCACCCCACCAGGAATAGGATTCTCCTTGTCCTCACCTACCACCCCACCAGCCTCCGGGTCCAACATATAATTCTCCATAACTTCAGCCACCTCCAACGGGATCCCACCACTAAGCACATCTTTCCCTCCCCACCTCTCTCTGCATTCCGCAGGGATCGCTCCCTATGTGACTCCCTTGCCCATTCGTCCCCCCCATCCCTCCCCACCAAACTCCCTCCTGGCACTTATCCGTGTAAGCGGAACAAGTGCTACACATGCCCTTACACTTCCTCCTTCACAACCATTCAGGGCCCCAGACAGTCCTTCCAGGTGAGGCGACACTTCACCTGTGAGTCGGCTGGGGTGATGTACTGCGTCCGGTGCTCCCGATGTGGCCTTCTATATATTGGCGAGACCCGACACAGATGGTGAGATTGTTTCTCTGAACACTTATGTTCTGTCCACCAGAGAAAGCAGGATCTCCCAGTGGCCACACATTTTAATTCCATGTCCCATTCCCATTCTGAAATGTCTATCCACGGCCTTCTCTACTGTCAAGATGAAGCCACACTCAGGTTGGAGGAAAAACACTTCATATTCTGTCTGGGTAGCCTCTAACCTAATGGCATGAACATTGACTTCTCAAACTTCCGCTAATTCCCCAGCTCCCCCTCATACCCCATCCGTTATTTATTTATTTATATACACATATTCTTTCTTTCTCTCTCCTTTTTCTCCCCCTGTCCCTCTCACTATACCCCTTGCCCATCCTCTGGGCTTCCCCCCTTCCCCTTTTCTTTCTCCCTAGACCTCCTGTCCCATGATCCTCTCATATCCCTTTTGCCAATCACCTGCCCAGCTCTTGGCTCCATCCCTCCCCCTCCTGTCTTCTCCTATCATTTTGGATCTCCCCCTCCCCCTTCCACTTTCAAATCTCTTACTAGATCTTCTTTCAGTTTGTCCTGACGAAGGGTCTCGGCCCGAAACATTGACTCTACCTCTTCCTAGAGATGCTGCCTGGCCTGCTGCGTTCACCAGCAACTTTTATGTGTGTTGTTTGAAATTCCAGGATCTGCAGATTTCCTCATGTTGACATTTGTCTTTATTCAATTTCAGGTTAGCCTTTCGTGTTGCCTCAAAGACTTGTCTGAGCCTGGCGTCATGCTCTTGTTTAGTTGATCCCCAAATAATAATATCATCCATGGATGTATCTACACCATCAATGTGCTCATATTACCTGTGAATGGTTTTATGGTACACTTCAGGAGCTGATGCAATTCCAAAAGGGAACCTAAGAAAACAGTATCTGGCGAAAGAAATGTTAACGGTACACAATTTTGTCTGATTTGAGTTGCCAGAATCCGGAGGATGCATCCAATTTACTAAAATACTTTGCATTAGAAAACTATGACATAATTTCTTCACGAGTAGGCAATTTGAAATGCTCTCTTTTAATGGTCCGATTCAAGTCTCTTGGATCTAAACACATCCTCAGTTTTCCATTTTTCTTAACAAGAATGACAAGTGAACGGACCCATTCAGTTGGTTCAACAATTTTTTTTTATGACTCCTAGCCTTTCCATTCTGTCTAGCACTGTTTTCAGTTGATGACATAATGCAAAAGGTACTTTTCTGCATGGATGTATTGCGGGTTGCACTGTGTTGTCAATTTTAATCGAGTGCTCTCCTGGAAGACAATCAAGCCCTTTAAACAAGTATTCATACTCTTTCATAAAGTCACTGTATTCTGACTCTGTGTCGCTAGCTAGGACTGAAATTCTTTTCATCAAATTAAGTCTTTCACAGGCAGATAAAACCAGAATTGACTGTACATTTTTTGACACGACCACAAATGAAAGCGTATGGAAAATATTTTTGTGTGATACCTTTGCCACTCATGTTCCTTTAACTGGAATGTCTGCACTTGAATACGCAGTCAATTTTATATTTGTCTGTTGTAACTTCGGTCTTGGCTTTAAAGCACTAAACTCAGATTCTGCAAGAACATTTACTTGCGCTCCAGTATCGTTTAAACAGAATATTGTTTTGATTCACTTGCAATGGAATAGTCCAGTCATTCTTACTTTGTTTATTTTCACAAAGCACATCTATATAAAATTCCTCATGTTCATCTTCAAGCACAGCATTTACTTATTTCATTTTATTTTCTTTCTTTCTACTTTTACAACAGGGTGAAAAATGATTAATTTTACTGCAACCATTGCAAATTTTGCCATATATGGGACACTGATTTGGACGATGTTCCCGCGCACAGCGATCACATGACTTTTTTCTATCCAATGCCATCTTGCTCTCTGTTGGTTTTGTCGATGTATTATTATACCTCTTGATATATTCGCGCTTTTTTACAGCGTTTACATTGCAATTTTCGACAAAAAGCTCTTCAGCCTGCAACGTCACGGTCTCAGAAGCTTTGCAAAGTGCCAAAGCCTTTCCAAAATTTAAATCTTGCTCTCTCAACAGACTTTCTCTCAGAGCATTTTCTCGAATGCCACAAATAAGTCTATCTTTAATGAGAGAGTCCGTGAGCAATCTAAACTCGCATGCTCTACTTCGCTTTCTTAACTCTAACATACTGATCAATTGTTTCAGCAGCTCCTTGTGCACATGTGAAGAACTTATATCGCTCATACATTAAATTACGCTTAGGTATACAAAATACTTCAAATCTGTCCATTATCGACTTTGAATTGAAATTATCTCCATCTTCAAAGACAAAATTATTATATACTTCTACTGCGCCATTCCCGATTACATGGAGCAAAGGTGCAGCTTTGTTTTTTTTGGGATTTTTCTTCATAATCGATCACCGATAAGTACAGTTCAAACTCTTGCTTGAATATCCTCCAATTCTCAGCTACATTGTCAGTCAGCTGAAGTTTTGGTGGGGGTTGCAAACCTTCCATTTTACTGTTTACAGTTCAAACTTTTCTCTTCTTCTCTTTTTTTTCTGTAATTTTCCATTCTTCTGTATTATTTTTCCAGAACCAATTCTGACATGTTATGTTACTTCTGTTTAAATGTACCGTGGGTTAACAGTAAAGAAGCATATTCTGCAAGAATTAGAGAACTTTTACTTACAGTAATAAAGAAACACGTCTTAACACAGTCACGTGCTGGAACATTCTGGCACTTTGGAAGGACAAACTCCAAGGCAGAGTACAAAGTAAATGGCAGGATACTTGGTAGTGTGGAGGAGCAGAGGGATCTGGGGGTACATGTCCACAGATCCCTGAAAGTTGCCTCACAGGTAGATAGGGTAGTTAAGAAAGCTCATGGGGTGTTAGCTTTCATAAGTCGGAGGATAGAGTTTAAGAGTCGCGATGTAATGATGCAGCTCTATAAAACTCTGGTTAAGCCACACTTGGAGTACTGTGTCCAGTTCTGGTTGCCTCACTATAGGAAGGATGTGGAAGCATTGGAAAGGGTACAGAGGAGATTTACCAGGATGCTGCCTGGTTTAGAGAGTATGCATTATGATCAGAAATTAAGGGAGCTCGGGCTTTACTCTTTGGAGAGAAGGAGGATGAGAGGAGACATGATAGAGGTGTACAAGATAATAAGAGGAATGGATAGAGTGGATAGCCAGCGCCTCTTCCCCAGGGCACCACTGCTCAATACAAGAGGACATGGCTTTAAGGTAAGGAATGGGAAGTTCAAGGGGGATATTAGAGGAAAGTTTTTTACTCAGAGAATGGTTGGTGCGTGGAATGCACTGCCTGAGTCGGTGGTGGAGGCAGAGACACCAGTGAAGTTTAAGAGACTACTAGATGGGTATATGGGGGAATATAAGGCGGGAGGTTATATGGGAGGCAGGGTTTAAGGGGCGGCACAACATTGTGGGCTGAAGGGCCTGTACTGTGCTGTACTATTCTATGTTCTATGTTCTATAAACTTGCACCACATCAATGGCATGTTTTCTACATACAATTAACAAGTAATAATTAAACGCTAATCACAATCCCCAAGTTTCTTTTCAGTATTATCTGATGTAGTCCATCCAGTGTCTTATTCCCAAGTCTAAAGAAGAGTTGTAAGAGAAGTTCATTGTACCTCCCCCACCCCTTCTCCAAAAGACTTTTTAGAACTTTTATTGGTTGTTACAAATTCGCATGCAGTCTTGCTAACTCAAAGTCCTTCATGCTTCCTCTTCACCTGTTGAACATCTTTATAAAAATAGTCTGCAAATCCTAATCTAATCGTTTCAGTTCATGTCACCACATATTTATGTGATGAAAAGTTAGTGAAGTTTCCTTCTATTCTGAGAATTACATTGTGTGAACGGTGGGAAAGAAGCAATTACTTTGAACCTGCTTCGGGCTTTATGTACAGCACATCTCAATTCATGCAAACATGAAAGGAATTCCTAATGGAAGATAGACTGCTGCAAAATGAGGTACGAACACATATCCTAGTAGAATTATTGCCAGCAACTGTGTCTTGGCAAAGTAAGCACGAGTTTCATTGCGGCACAAATCTGGCAACATAAATACCAAGGAGGCATGGATGTGGTTGAGAAGAGAGAATTGAAAAATGGTGATAATATTCAGCAGAGCAGAGAAAGTTATGACACAGAATCCGTGGAGAAGACTAGTTTGTGTGTCCCATTAATATTTTGTTTTTCTTCTTGTTTTTGTTTTGTAAGTTGGTGAAAGTGGGAGTTGAAAGCAGAGCAGCACAATGAACAAGGGATCTGGGAACTCTGTGATTGTCGGAGGAGTGGTTTTGCTTAATCAGTGAGATTTACAAATGTGCAGGATGGAGTAGAATCATTGACAATGATATCACATATAAGGAAAGAAGTAGGAAAGAAAAGAAAGATTGGATTAAACATTGGAGGGATGGGAATCAATATGATAGTGGGGAAAAAAGTTAAATGATAAGTTCTTGGAATATCCAGGGTCTGTTTATTTCCTACCAGAATGAAATTTCCCAGTTTCGGTTATTCTCTCTGAAGAAGAATTTGGATAACATTGCAGGAAAAAATCTCAACATTAAGTGTTCTTATGTTACTAAGCAAAAGCAATTTTTACCCATGGCATGCTCAATGCTTTTTTAACATTCTCAAATTCAGAGATCTCCTGATCCTCACAGAATGTGATAGAGAGTAAGGGTAGAAGACATAAGAAAGCTGCAGTGGGATATTAATATGTCAAATAAGTGGCAATGACATATAAAATGGAATATGATCCGCGGAAGGAGAAGATGGCAGCTCGCCGCACATGCGCAGCTCTCCAGTGAAAATGATATCGTATCTGTTAAATAGTGGCCGAGGAAAATTCTGATTTGATGGAGAATGGACATGAAAGCACAGAGGAACATCTGGAGAAATTTCTGAAACACCCGTTCGCTGCTGTTATTACTGTGCGGTCGGGAATCTTTCGGAGGGTAGGCCTCAAAATCCTCGGCCTTGCCTGCTTTTGGCGACCAAGAAGGAGGTCAAATAGTTCAGACAGAGATGGCGCTCAGTACTCGGTGTCGGAGAGCTGATCAGAGCTCAAAGTTTTCGGATGACTCAGAGTCGGACAGTGGTCGGCATGGCAGGGAGAGTTTTTCTTCCTTCTCCCGTCTGCGTGAGATGTGGGACATTTGAGAAACTTTGAACTTTACTGTGCTCACGGACTTCTTCATCAAGTTATGGTATTGTTACACTGTTTGCAACTATATGTTATAATTATGTGGTTTTGTCAGTTTTTTCAGTCTTGGTTTGTCCTGTGTTTTGTGATATCACACTGGAGGAAGTAATGTATCATTTCTTAATGCATGCATTACTAAATGACAATAAAAGAGGACTACGTGTCCTCATAATCATAAATCATGAAATTAAACATTCTGGCAGCATTTTTATATAAATAAAAATGTTTTATATAAATAGTGAGAGATTGCAGAGCTCTAAGATGCAGAAGGATCTGTTGTCCTAATGTATGATTTGCCAAAATTAGTATTGAGGAATGGAAAGTAATTAGGAAGGCTAACAGAATGTTATTGTTTAATGCTAGTCGAATTTAATACAGAAATAGGGAGGTAAAGCTTCAGTAATATAGGGAATTGTTGAAACTATATTTGGAGGGTATAGCATGTTTTTCCTTATTTTAGAAAGGATGTAAGTGCATTGGAAGCAAAGAAAGTTTACTAGATTAATACCTGGAATAGGCAGGTTGTCTTATGACAGAATGTTGGCCAGTCTTAAAAATTATGCACTTGAACCTTAACGATTTAAAGGGGGCTGATAAAATCCTGTGAAGGGTTGATTTGGTAGATGGAGAGAGACTTTTTCCTATTGCAAATGAACTATAACTAGGGGGTTATAAAATATGGTTTTGCCTTTTTAAGATGGAGATGTAGTGATATTTATTTTTTTTAAGGATTATGCATTTGGGACACTCTTTTTCAAAGGAGGTGGAAAGGGAGGCTTTGAAGTAATTGCCCACCATTGAGAACATCTACCATAAATGCTGCCTGGACAGGACCAAAAACATTATCAGGGATGCATCTCACCCTAACCATGGACTTTTTACTCTTCTCCCATCCAGTAGGCGCTATAGGAGCCTCCGCTCCCGCACCAGCAGGCACAGAAAGAGCTTCATCCCTGAGGCTGTGACACTGCTGAACCTCTCATCACAGTGCTAAGCAGTATTACATGCATATTGTACTGTCCCAGTACTTTTATATTTGTGTGCTGTAGCACTTTTTTATTCGCAGTTATTTTGTAAATAACACTATTCTTTGCATTTCTGGTCAGATGCTAAATGCATTTCATTGGCTTTGTATCTGTACTTGGCACAATGACAATAAAGTTGAATCTAATCTAATCTATAGAGATACTTGATAAACAACATAGGAGTGGTTACTCTGGGGTAGACAGGACACAGTGGTGAGATTATAATTAAATCAGTCATGATCTTATTAAATGGCTGAGATGGCTGAAGGTCTTAGTGACCTCTTTCCAATTCAAACTGTTAAGTTCACATATTGCTAAATAATGCATGGAATAGGAGTAATAGTCATCTCAAAACATCTCATTACATTTCTTTAATGTTTTAATTACTTCTACACAATGCACCTGTTAAACTTACTGTTATTTGAGCAACAAATTCTATTTCAAAATATTGGAAAGGCTTCATGTGGTAGAAGGTTCTTTTCACTGGCCAGTTAAACAGTATGAAGCACTCAAATTAAAATCATACAGCAAATGGTTAATAAAATAATGTGAGGAATTATTAAATTCAGAATGTATTTCTGCAAATGATTCGAAGCTATCATCACTGAATTTCAGAGTGGATTACATGTAAAAACATAAAGAGGAAAACATTAAAGAATATGGAGAAGGGTGATATAGCATCTTTTATTCTGTAATTTCTGATCTATTAATGGGATTTTGTGCTCATAGCAATATTAATTTTCTGATTTTATGGCAGTCAGAATATTTTTAATTAATGCTTATTTCCTGCCTCAAAAATAACAGCAAAAACGTAGGGAACATGGTAGATTGTCAACATTGGGAAATCAAAGAGATAGATTAAGATTTCATATAAAATCCCTTCATTAAAATTGATATATTAGAATTTAGGTTGGTTTCACAGCAATGTTAATTTGAACACCTACTGCGTCACGTACAAGCTGATTTAAGATTAAATTCCTTCAAATCCTTTTCTATATACTACACCATCTCCAGGCACCAGGCACTGACACTTGCCTGGTAAATTGCATGTCTGCTTTCAAATGATGCACTTAGCTGTACATTAATATTGTAACCCCTGTGGATCAGAACAGATACGTTTATAAATAATAAAACCATATTCTTGCCCAGTGCCTTGTGTGCTAACAACAATTTGATGGGAGAGCTGGGTGGGGGTTGCTTATGTCTGCTACTGATACTCAGCTCCAAATAAACCTATACGTAAATTCATTAGCTACAGTAAAATGCACAGTTATGGGAAATAAAAGAGCATAATACTTTTCTGTGGAAATTCCAATGGGTTTGAAAAATTCAGAAAGTGTGAATGAATGAGTCAGTTTCAGTTTTAATTATTTGTTACACTTTAAAATTACTGCCTGTATGTGGAGACAAGAGGTCCTGTGGACATTCTCTACAACAATTGTAGCAACACTGATGGTTTCGTTTCATATGTTTAAATTCAGAACAGCCTATTCAATTTTAATACATAAAAATATTGGATTATTAATTTATATTAATTTTAACTAAGTATTTGAAATTGAATCAATAGAATCTAGTTCTCGGATCTTGCTTAAGTGTACATTTGGAAATTTACAATTACATTTTAATGTGTCTTTATGCATAGTAAAACTCATCCCATTTCGGCGTTTCTGACTATAAGCTATTAAGTTTATTAGTCATGAGATTATTGACTAAAGTGCTTTCTTGTATTCCTCTTCAGTAATGTAAGGTATTCCTAGTAAGTCAATCTCTCTTGCTCTCACTCTCTCCCTCCCTCCCCCCCTTCTCCTTTCCTTTCTCCCTGTCCCTCTCCCTCTCAGTAACTCACTCATACTTCCTCATTCCCTCTCAATCTCCCGTTCACTTGGTTGCTGTAAAAGGTGTGTACATAGCCATTACGTAAAGGATCACTAACCAGTGTTGAGAAGCACCTAGCTCCCTCTCTTGATCTTGATGGAGCTTCTACAATATAGATTGGTGAAAGATTTCCGGAAGGGTCCAAAAACGAAGCAAAATATTCTATGCGTAAGATGACGTATATCAGGAAATTTTCATATAATTATAGCAGGTCAGGCTGCAGTGCAGAAACAGAAACAAGGTTAGGTATTTCAGACTGATGGCATTGAACCGTTGGTCATTAGGTTTCCAGAATTGCAGTATTTCCTCTTCGAGATAATTATGAATCACTTAAATCAAATATGATTGATTTTTGGAATGAAAATGTCTTTGTTTCTCCTGAGAAAAATACAAAGTCATGATAGTAAAACAGACCTTTCCTTTTTTTTTGTTTTTCTTCTGATCCACTCATATTCTCATTGGGAAATGGATAAAGTAGTTAGTGAAAAATAAGCCTAGTGTTGCACCCAAGACTCAGCTGAAATGTTTAAAATATCAAGGTGGATAGTACTTTCCAACTAAGTAGAGTAGACGTTTTCAGCAAGACTGCAGACAGATGTCTGAACAGAAGATTCTGAGCCCACAGGGTGAGAATGAGAAAAATTTCATCTTTGCCTAACATATAATTGTTAGCTTTGTTAAGTTTCTAAAAAACATAATAATACTGCACTCTTATAATTGCTACTTGCAGAAGTTTATGACCTGAAGTATGTGTCCATACTCTGCACTCAAAGATCAACAGAATGCAGAATATGGAATTATTTTATGTATTAGGAGCAGGAGTAAGCTATTCAAGACTTCAAAGTTCAAAGTAAATTTATTATCAAAATACATTTATGTCACCATATATAACCCTGAGATTCATTTTATTGCCGGCCACTCAATAAATCCATAATAGAATAACAACCACAATAGAACCAATGAAAGACTACGCCAACTTGGATGTTCAAGCAATGTGCAAAAGACAACAAACTCTGCAAATAAAAAAAGAAATAAATAATAATAATAAATAAATAAGCAATAAATATCAAGAACCTGAGATGAAAAGTCCTTGAAAGTGTGTCCATAAGTTGTGGGAACATTTCATTGATGGGGCAAGTGAAGTTGAATAAAGTTATCCCCATTGGTTCAAGAGCCTAATATTTGAGGGAAAATAACTGTTCCTGAATCTAGTGGTGTAAGTCCTGAGGCTCCTGTGATTACTTCGGGATGGCAGCAGTGAGAGGACAGCATGATCTGGTGGTGGTGTTCCTGGTGATGGATGCTGCTTTCCTTCAATAACACTCTATGTAATGGGCTCAGTGGTGGGGAGGACTTTACCCATGATGGACTGGGCTGTATCCGCTAATTTTATAGCATTTCCCATTCAAGGGCATTGTTGTTCCCATACCAGATTGCAATGCAGCCAGTCAATATAATCTCCACCATATATCTGTAAAAGATTGTCAAAGTTTTTGATGTCAAGTCAAACCTTCAGAGACTCCTAAGGAAGTAGAGGCACTGCTGTGCTTCCTCCATAATTATACTTATGTACTGGACTCAGATAAGGTCCTCAAAAATTATAATACCAAGGAATTTTAAGTTGCTGACTTCCACCTCTGATCCTCCAATGACGACTGGCTCGTGAACTTCTGGTTTCCACCTTCTGAAGTCAATAATCTGTTCCTTGGTTTTGCTGACATTGAGTAAGAGATTGTTGCTAAAGAACCACTCAGCCAGATTTTCAATCTTCCTTCTATATACTGATTCATCACCACCATTGTTTCAGCCTACGATAGTGATGTCATCAGCAAACTTGAGTATGACATTGGAGCTGTGCTTTGCCACACAGTCATAAGAGTAGAGTAAGTAGAGTAAGGGACTAAGCAGCTTTATGTGCACTTGTGCTGTTGGAGATTGTGAAGGAGATGTTGCTGCCAATCCAAATTGACTGGAATCGAGGATCTAATTGAACCAAAGAGTTATTGAGACCAAGGTCTTGAACCTTATTGATTAGTTTTGAGGGGATGATGATATTGAATGCCAAGCTGTAGTTCATAGAAAGCATTCTGTTGTGTGCATCTTTGCAGCATAGATGTTCCAGGTTTGAGTGAAGAGCCAATGAAATGGTATCAGCTGTGGACCTGCTACACCAGTAGGTGTACTGGAGCAGATCCAAGTCTCTTCTCAAGCAAGAATTGATGTGTTTCATCACCAACATCTCAAAACACTTTATCACTGTGGATGTAAGTGCTACTGCATGGTAATCAATGAGGCAGGTTACCACATTCTTCTTCGGCACTGGTATAAGTGTAGCCTGCTTGAAGCAGGTGAGTACCTCAGGCTGCTGAAACAAGAGGTTAACGATCTCAGTGAACACTCCAGCCAGTTGATCAGCACAGGTCTTCAGTACTTGGCCAGGTACTCCATATGGGCCGAATGCTTTTCATGGTTTCACCCACCTGAAGTCTGCTCGCGTGTCAGCCTTAGAGACTGAAGTCACAGGATCATCGGCGACTGTGGGAGTTCGTGATGATTCCTCCATGTTTTGACAGTCAAAGTGAACACAGAAGGCATCAAAGTCATCTGGAAGCGGAGCCCTGTTGTCACCTATGTCGCTTGATTCAACTTCATAAGTGGTGATAGCATTCAAGCTCTGCCATAACCATTGAGCATCCTTTGTTGATTCAGGTTTAGTCTGGAATTGGCAGACTGCCCATGAGATGGCTTTTCAGAGATTATACCTGGACGTCTTGTAACTTTCCTGGTCACCGGACTTGAATGCCACTACAGATTTCATGGTGCATCAATGGCTTCTATTTGGGGAACATTCTGAATGATTTTGTGGGAGCACTCTCATCTACAACTGTTCTTATAAAGTCTTGAGCATTTAGGATTTGGGGTGATCTAATTTATTATCTCAATAGTGAGTTCTTTGATACTTGATAAGCTGTAAAGTTTCTTTGACTAGTCTAATTTGGCATTAAAAATACTGTTCTCTGAGGAATAGACTTCCATGACTGTAAGGAGTTCTTACGCAGGTTTCAATCCAAAACATCAGCAGTTCCTTTCCTCTCACAGATGCTGCTCGACTCGCTGAGTTCTTCTGGAAGATTGTTTGTTGCTCTGGATTCCACATTCTGCATGCCTTGTGTTTCCAAAACTCTTGGTATGCTGAGTGAAAACATTTTGTCTCATTCCACCTAAAATGAGAGCCTTGTAAACAAACCCTAATACTTAATTATCCCAAAGGAGGAAGCATTCTCTTCAAATGCATCCTACCAGGGTGATGCAGGATCTTGTATGTACTAAACAAATCACTTACCTAAACTCCTGCAGATCTCAGCCAACATGGTTCGACCTTTGCTCATATTAAATCTGTTCATTCTGTTTTGTAAAGCCACTCCAGTGCATAGATTATGGATTGTAATGCATAAAAAGTACATGGGTAAATTCTGATATTTACTGCCTTCTTAACACCAGTTGAAAACCTATGTTTACTAGTTGTCTTTGGAGCAGCTAATTACTTTTGTTCAGGAGGAGATAGTAAGCTTGATGCTGGGTTACATTATGAATACACACTTGACAAGCAGAAATTGGAGCCAAGCCTGTAGCAGGTTTGATTCTACTTTCTCAGCTCAGCACGTCTCCAATGTTCCATTCTATTTTTGACGAATGCCAACCTACCTGGCTCCATGAGGTAAAGATGCCAGGCAAGGTTAAATCAGTTCTAATTAATGAGCAGTTGGGAAGCTTGTATACTCTAATCTGTTAGGTGATACAGCTTCAGTTGATTACGCTTTATATTTACTCCAAACCAACAAAAATTTTCTAACACTGAACCAATATAATTTTATTTAATATTACTTACACTGTTCCTAATACATACTAATCTTTTGACCTTTTTATGATTTTAGCTACCCATATTCACACTTCCCAGGAATTATGTACACGAGTCTTAAAGTCTTCCTGTTTAATTGCATCCTTCATTGTGATTCCATTCCATCTACATTCATTTTTAAAATGTGTTCTGTGTACAATGTCCAAATGACCTATATTGGAACCCTTTGGAGAAGGCTAAAGGCACGGTGTTAAGGAAAGCATGAAATTAGGATAATTTAAGAACAGTTTAAATAGGTTATTAAAGTAAAGGGTGCTAAGGTACATGGGATTGGAAAGGTCCTACAGGCTTAGGGCAATTGGTTGAATGGCCAGTTTGTCTTTGTGACACTTTTGTGACTTAGAGGACAATGACCTTCATTGTAATTTTATCATCGGTGCAAAATTTGTGTCATTTAAAATCGAAACTGATCAGGCATGTTCAAGAGAGAATAGGATTGATGGCTGAGGTGGGTGAGGGAGGATATAAATTTTAATGCCAGATCTGATCTGATCTGGGGAGCGATGGTGTACAATTGGACGCACTCATCCTTGGGTGGGTTTGTGATGTGTTAACCTAACAGTACTCACAAAGCAAAGTAGTATTCGATTAATACTGTGTCTGTAAGCATTAACTCTCTACTATGATGCTCTTGCAGCTGTACCTATGACATAACTGAAGCATAAGTGGGGTTAAAAGGCTGCTTGTTCCAATCCTAACAATTTCACAACCATATTCATCAGTTTAAAATTATAATAACGTTTTAGTAGCTATATAAATGCAATCTGAGACATTCTGGTTCAGATTACAGGGGAAGTTATTTGTAGAACTCCAATATTAGATCCATCATTTCAAAAATTATGTTTCTGAATTATTCATAAATCCTTTTTATTCTTTTTAAATCTTTTTATTGAATTAGTACACAAAAGGTAAACCATGTAGACACTAATACACTGTTGCAATATAAATTTACAAGAGATAACAATACACAAAAAAAAGTTACTACAAACAGTGCAGTTTAGATATACAATAATAAGGTAATATAATAGTATACTAATTTTCCATACATATCAGTAAAGAGAAGAAAAACCCCCCAAAAAAAACCCCAAAAAACCCACCATGCAACTAATCTAAAAAGCAAAGCAAAGCAATGGGCTAACTAGGTATCAAGTAGACTTAAACAACTTAAAACAATCACGTCCTCAAACCCGACCTCCATTAAAAACAGTTAAAAAGCAAGAAGGGAATGTAAATATGGGCAAAGAGAAAAAAAAATTACATTAAATGAAAATGTTGAATAAAAGATCTCCAGGTCTGTTCAAATTTAACTGAAGTATCATAAAGATTACTTCTGATTTTCTCCAAATTTAAACATAGTATTGTCTGGGAAAACCAAAAGAACGTAGTTGGACCATTAGTCTCCTTCCAATGTTGTAAAATACATCTTTTCGCCATTAAAGTAAGAAATGCAATCATTCTACAGGCTGAAGGGGAAAGGTTACTGGAAATTTTAGGTAATCCAAAGATAGCAGTAATAGGATGGGGAGAAATATCTATATTCAATACCTTTGAAATAATATTAAAAATGTCTTTCCAAAAAGTTTCCAAAGTAGGACAGGACCAAAACATATGAGTTAAGGAAGCTATCTCCCCATGACATCTGTCACAAAGAGGGTTAATATGAGAATAAAACTGAGCTAATTTATCTTTAGACATATGTGCTCTATGAACCACTTTAAATTGAATTAGGGAATGTTTGAAACAGATAGAGAAAGTATTGACTAGTTGTAAAATATGCGCCCAGTCATCCGCCGAGATAATAAAGCCCAATTCCTTTTCCCAATCTGACCTAATCTTATCGAATGGAGCTTTCCTAAAATCCTTTTTATTCTTAAGTTTATAGCATGACTTTCCTCACAGAGTTTCCAAATTGGGGTCCACAAACACCTTGCTTAACGTTATTGGTCCATGGTTGGGAACAAAAAAGGTTGGGAACCCCTGCTGTAAAAGAATTTCTTCTTTATGTTAATACTTTCAGCAGTAAGGCTAGTTATTAGTCTGTAATGCCTTCCAACTTTAATCCAGGTTTCTTCAATATGGAGTTGACTAAATTTGCTCCAAGTTTAGTCAATATGAGATGTTTGCATTGCTGTGTAATATTATCTGTGGAAATATTTTGTCCCTTGTGCTGAGATATTCTCTCCTCTTAATGTATTCACAAATGCACTGAGTGTATGCATGTGGTCTTCTGCTGCAGTAACCAATCCACTTCAAAGTTCGATGTGTTGCACATTCAGAGATGCTCTTCTGCACACCACTGTTGTAATATATGGTTATTTGAGTCTCTGTCAGCTTCCTGTCAGCTTAAAGCAGTCTGGCCATTCTCATCTGACCTCTCTCATTAAGGTGTTTTGACCATGCAACAGCCACTCATTAGATTTTTGTTTTGTTTTTCACACCATTCTCTGTAAACTCTAGAGGTGTGCATGAAAATCCCAGATCAGCAGTTTCTGTGATACTTAAACCATCCTGTCTGGCACCAACAATCATGCCAGTATTTCCAGGATTTACTGCCATTTAGGCATATTGTATTAGATATTCAAAAGAGATAATGGCTTATTTGAAAGGCAGCACACTTAGAACTGCTTACACCTTGAGTGTTTTATTTGTCGGTGCAGAATGAATGCTCTAGTCTGTTTGTATGATAAAACGTTGTTTGAACAATAGTACATTATTGCAAAACAGACATGCAGCATGACTATCATGTCCAATAGAATCACATTTTGAAAACATATATAGAGTCAGAGAGAACAGCATGTTCTGTACTTAAGACAGACTACAGCTTCCACTCTGTAGGTGCCTTTTATGATGGAAGAATTCCTGACTGCTTACATTTTGTGCTTGAACTTCAGGTGCACATAATGGTGTGCTCAATTCCCAAATTGGCATGCAGTGTCTTTCAGATTGTAATTTCAATGAAAGTCACAAATAAAAATTCTTCTCTTATTTCATTCCTTGTTTAATAGTAATATCTGTAGGATAATTCCTGAAGTAGGTCAGATTTGATTTCTTTCTGTATCTTCTGTCACTACTGCAACAGTGGCCTCTGCTGGTGAGATATGGAGCTTAACGATCTAAATAACTCACTCTGAGATCAACAAAGAAACAGATATATATGCTTGTCCTAGCTTTGAGTTCGTTCATCAGCACACACAGTTTTACTTGTGCCAGATGGCCATTGCTTGCCTGAAGGTTTGAAGATGACAGTTGGATGTTAGCCAGTGTTCATCTCACAGTACATAGCTGCTTCAATTTTCCGGCAGGCCTACAGCTGGGCAAGAAGCATGGTTACTTGATGTCGGCAGAGGCTATTTCTAAATAAAATAGAATTGTTTGTCACTTACAGTTTTCAGTTATAAATCTGAACCAAAAAAGAAGCAGAAATGTTCTGAATGGAACTTTGGTGTGACCAGAAAAAGTGCTTTGTCTTGCAACATAAAATACTCAAACCCAATACCCAACATCCCAACCAGTTTCCTGGGTTACACGGATTACTTCCTTTCCACAACCAGGACTCTATAATGGAGAGTGCATTTTGTGCATGCTGCTCATGGGATACATATGAAGAAAATCCAAACCCCAAGTGATTAAGGGCTACTTAAGCATCAAAATTGAGAATCCTCTGGATAATTCAGGCACTTGCAATTATATATGTTGTTCAAAACTCAAATATTGTAATGTTAGTTATGGAAAGAATACTTGAACCTGTGTTTTATCTAATAGTTTAGAACCCATATGTGTTAATCAGAATCAGAATCAGGTTTAATTTCACTGGCATATGTCATGAAATTTGTTGACTTTGCAGCAGCAGTATAATGCAATGCATAATAATACAGAGAAAAAAACTGAATTGTGGTAATAAATAAGTAATGCAAAAAATAGAAATAGAAAAATAGTGAGGTAGCTTTCATAGGTTCAATGTCCACTCGGAAATCGGATGGCAGTGGGGAAGAAGCTGTTCTGATTATTTGAGTGTGTGCCTTCAGGCTTCTGTGCTTCCCTTCTGATGGTAGCAATGAGAAGAGGGCATGAACTGGGTGAAATGGGTCCTTAGTGATGCATGTCACCTTTTTTAGGCACTACTCCTTGAAGATGTCCTAGATACTTCAGAGGCTAGTGCCCATAATGGAATTGACAAACTTTACAACCCTCTGCAGGATCACCCCTGCCAGATGGTGAAGCAGCCAGTTAGAATGCTCTTCATGCTACATCTGTAGAAATTGGCGAGTGTTTTTGGTGACATACCAATTCTCCTAAAACTCCTAATGAAATATAGCTGCTGTCTTGCCTCCTTTATAGCTGCATCAATATGTTGGGTCCAGATTAGGTCCTCAGAGATAATTACACCAAGAAACTTTAAATTGCTCACTCTTTCCACTTCTGATCCCTCCCTGAGGACTGATGTGTGTTCCTTCGTCTTACCTTTTCTGAAGTCCGCAATAGGTTGTTTGGTCTTACTGACGTAGAGTGGCAAGGTTATTTCTGTGACACCACTCAACTAGTTGGTATATCTTGCTCCGGTACGCCCTCTCTTCACCAGCTAAGATTCTACCAATAATGGTTGTATCGTCAGCAAATTTATAGATGGCATTTGAGCTGTGCCTAGCCACACAGTCATGGGTATAGAGAGAGTAGAGCAGTACAAACTGTAGTGCATATGGTCAGTGAGAGTGCAAATACATGTCCTGTGGAATTACAATGTAATTCTAATAAGTGAAACATGGATCAAAAAAAAAAGCAATGACAGGACTGAGAAATTAATGCTCCAAGCAACAAGGTTTTCATAAAAGATAGGTAAGGAATTAAATGACGTGGAGCAGCAACGTTACTTAAGAAAGATATAGTTGAGAGAGACTGAATATCCTTGAGAAGTATAGTACAGACTCCATTTGGTTAAAACAGTTTTCAGTCAGTAATTGAGAAACATGCTATTATGCTATTGTTAGTTTTTAAGGCCAAGAAGCAGTGCATGAAAGAGTGACAGAAGAAGAGATATAGTGGGTAAAATTAGTCAAATTGCAGAGGTGTAAAAGAACTGTGAGGTGTAATACTAGGTGATTCCAATTATCAGAATTTTGATTGAAACGGCATTGCAAAAGAGGGAATATACTACCTGAAATGTGTTCAAGAACTCCGTGTTTCAGACCCACTGAGGAAGTAAGCATTGTTGAATCTGGTTTGGGACTGAAGTAGACCAAGTAGATCACAATCGGAGGGAGAACATTTAAGGAGGAGAGAGAATCAGATTTTAAGACTCAGATTAATAATGGGCAACGCCAAGGACAAATCTGAGGTACAATTTCGAAATTGGAAGAAGGGCAACTTCAATGAGATGAAAGGAACCTGGCTAGGATGCAATGAAACCACATATATATGCTAAAACTGATAGAAAACAATGGGAGCCTTCAAAAAGAAGATATTTCAGTTCCAGTTTAGGTAGGTTCACTACGGGGGAAACGAGAAGAGAACCAAAGCTGAAGCTCCTTGGATGGCAACAGCTTTAGCAAACTTGATTAAGGGAAAAAAAAGAAAGTATTTTGCATGTAAAGTGGATGTTTTCAATCAAAACCAAACTAAATTTGGTAAATTAGGAAGGAAAACGTTAAGATAAGAAGAGCAAAAAGATAATATAAGAAGGTTGTGGAAGTTGGTATAAAAAGAACTCCTCAAGTCTTCCTGCATATATTACCAGAATCAGAATCAGGTTTATTATCACCAGCATGTGTAATAAAATTTGTTAACTTAGCAGCAGCAGTTCAACGCAATACATAATATCGAAGAAGAAGAAAAAATAGTAATAATAAAGTAAGTAAATCAATTGCAGTATATGTACATTTTAATAGATTGAAAATTGTGCAAAAAACAGAAAAAATATATATTAAAAGAGTGAAGTAGTGTTCACGGGTTCAATGTCCATTTAGGAATTGAATGGCAGAGGGGAAGAAGCTGTTCCTGAATCATTGAGTGTGTGCCTTCAGGCTTCTGTACCTCCTGCCTGATGGTAACAGTGAGAAAAGGGCATGCCCTGGGTGCCAGAAGTCCTTAATAAAGGACTTTACCTCTCTGAGACACCGCTCCTTGAAGATGTCCTGGGTACTTTGTAGGCTAGTACCCAAGATAGGGCCAACTAAATTTACAACCCTCTGCAGCTTCTTTCAGTCCTGTGCAGTAGCCCCTCCATACTAGACAGTGATGCAGCCTGTCAGAATGCTCTCCACAGTACAACTATAGAAGTTTTTGAGTGTATTTGTTGACATGCCCAATCTCTTCAAACTCCGAATGAAGTATAGTTGCTACCTTACCTTCTTTATAACAACATCGATATGCCAGGCCCAGGTTAGGTCCTCAGAAATCTTGACACCTGGGAACTTGAAACTGCTCACTCTCTCCACTTCAGATCCCTTTATGAGGATTGGTATGTATTCCTTCAATATACCCTTCCTGAAGTCCACAATCAGCTCTTTTGTCTTACTGACATTGAGTGCCAGGTTGTTGTTGTGACACCACTCCGTAGTTGGCATATCTCCCTCCTGTACATCCTCTTGTCACCATCGGAAATTCTACCAACAATGGTTGTATCATCAGGAAATTTATAGGTGGTATCTGAACTGAGCCTAGCCACACATTCATGGGTATAGAGAGAGTAGAGCAGTGGGCTAAGCACACACCACTGAGGTGCACCAGTGTTGATCGTCAGCGACAAGGATATGTTATCACCAATCCGCAGATTGTGACCTTCCGGTTGAGAAGTTGAGGATCCAATTGCAGAGGGAGGTACAGAGGCCTACATTCTGTAACTTCTCAATCAGGATTGTGAAAATGATGGTATTAAATGCTGAGCTATAGTCGATGAACAGCATCCTGACATAAGTGTTTGAGGTCTAAAGCCGTGTGGAGAGCCATTGAGATTCCATTGGCCATTGCCCTATTGTGGTGATAGGCAAACTGCAATGGGTCCAGGTCCTTGCTGAGGCAGGAGTTCAGTCTAGTCATGACCAACCTCTAAAGCATTTCATCACTGTCAATATGAGTGCTACTGGGCGATAGTCATTAAGCAGCTCACATTACTCTGCTTAGGCACTGGTATAATTGTTGCCTTTTTGAAGCAAGTGGGAACTTCCGCCTGTAGCAGTGAGAGGTTGAAAATGTCTTTGAATACTCCCACAGTTGGTTGGCACAGGTTTTCAGAGCTTTACCAGGTACTCTATCGCAGGGGTCCCCAACCTTGTTTGCAGTGCGGACCGATTTCATGTTGACAATATTCTTGCGGACCGGCGGACCGGCCGCCCGGGGGTGGGGGGTGGGGGGGATGGTTGCTAATGGACAAGAGCAGCAGTCAAATACGTTGCGTTTACCCAGAGAAAGACTACAATGACCATGAAGCCTTGCGCGGGCACCAGTGCGCATGCCTGATTTGTGCATGCGTGCACCTGCCGATTATTTTTCCACAAATCGTGTGTGGCGATTCTGTTCGGAGGGGGGTGTTAATCACGACCGGAATATCGGTGATAATTGGCTAATACACTCAATTTCATTTCTAAAAGGCTTTATCTAATGAATTTAATATTAAACACACTGCGCATTTTCCTCGCATGAATATAGTGATAAGTCAATTATCAGGGGAGGACAGGGGAGCTTGAATTCAGTGTTGAACGAACTTCCAGTAGAAGTGTCAGAAACAGGTTCGATATTATAATTCAAAGAAAAATTGGATAGGTATATGGACAGGAAAGTAAATGGACGGTTATAGGCTGAGTGCAGGTCGGTGGGATGAGGTGAGAGTAGCGTTCAGCACAGACTAGAAGGGCAGAGATGGCCTGTTTCTGTGCTGTAATTGTCAGATGGTTATATAAGTCAATAGCATCATAACATTTTAAGTAACATTTGGATCTTAAACACAGCGCATATTTTCCCCGTATGAACTTATAAAATCATTGCAACGCACCAATATCGCTGAATCGGTGGGAGCCCTGGGCTTGCTTCCCTGCAACAAGACGGTCCTATCAAGGGGTGATGGGAAACAGTGATACTCGAAGGGGGTTCCTTATGTCCAGTCTAATCTGCAATTTAGTTTTTGTTACATTCATCGCAGAGATATGTTGGAAATGGAAGCAACGTTTTCAGTGCTTCTGTGGCTGTCTCAGGATATTGAGCCTTGACTTTGATCCAGAATGCCGGCAGAGATGAAAACAGACTTTTCAGCCCGCCGTTATTTGCAAGCTCGAGGAGTTGATCTCCTTCCCGCGCTGACATGGACGATGCGCGGGTAATGACTCAACAGTGGACGTGACAGGGAATGAGGAAAGGTGCAGCTGACTCATATCGCCAAATCATATCGGCTCCTCGCAGCCTGGTAGCGCATGGTCTGCGGCCCGGTACCGGTCCGCGGCCCGGTGGTTGGGGACCGCTGCTCTATCGGACCTTCCGCCTTGCAAAAGTTCACCCTCTTTAAAGACAGTCCAACATCGACCTCTGAGACAGAAATCACAGGGTCATCAGGTGCAGCAGGGACCTTCACAGCTGTAGTTATATTCTCCCTTTCAAATCCGCCATAGGAGGTGTTGAGTTCAGCTGGCAGTGAAGCATCACTGCCATTTATGCTTTTGGGATTCACTTTGTAGGAAGTAATGTCTTGCAAACCCTGCCAGAGTTGCCGTACATCTGATGTCACCTCCAAACTCGTTCGAAACTGTCTTTCGCCCTCCGCAAATCATACTTGGTTTTCGGTACAGGCCTGGGATCCCACAGGTCTATCCTGCAGCATACGACATACCTCTTGGTTCATTCACAGCTTTTGGTTTGGGAATGTATAGTAGGTCTTTGCAGGCACACACTCATCCACACAGGTTTTAATGAATTCGGTAACAACTGCAGCATACTCATCCAGGTTCGAAGATGAATTCCTGAATACTGTCCAGTCCACCAATTCAAAGCAGTCCTGTAGGCGCTCCTTGTGCTTCCCTCGCCTATACCTTCTTGGTCCTCACTGCTGGTGCTGTAGTCTTCAGTCTCAGCCTATACACAGGGAGTAGAAGTACAGCCAGTTGATCAAACTTCCCAAAGTGAAGGTGTGGAATAGCACGGTAGGCATTCTTGATGGTGGTGTAATAGTGGTCCATTGTATTGTTTCATCTGGTATTGCAAGTGATATGATGATAGTAATTGCTTAGTGATTTTTTCAGACTGGCCTGGTTAAAATCCCCCAAAACGATGGTGAAGGAATTTGAGTGCACTGTTTTGTGCATGTTGATCCCATTGCTCAGATCATCTAAAGCCTGATTGACATTGACCTGAGGTGGAAATTATACCACTACCAAAATGATCCTGGAAATCTCCCATGGTGGGTAAAAAGGATAGCACTTAACTGCTTGATATTCCAGGTCTGGTGAGCAGCATCGGGACAGCACTAACATATTTGTACACCAAAAGGAGTTGATCATGAGGCATACTCCTCCACCTCTGCTTTTGAGAGATTCTATAGATCTATCCAGACGGTGAATAGTAAACCCACTGATCTGAATTGCTGTCTCTGGTACAGAAAGGGTTAACCAGGATATAGTGAGTGGGTAGGAAGAAAATGGTTAAAGCCCTTTTGGGATAAAATGATTGGTCTTCAGATAAAAGTGGACGGCATAGGTGGAATACTAAATGAAGATGTTGCATTAATTTTTCCACAGTAGAGAATGCTGCCAAAACTATAGTTGAAGACAAGGTAGTGTTCATTAAGGATGGGGTGCACATTGATCAGGAGGTTAGAGAGTAGATTTATTTGTCACATGTAGATCGAAACTTGGAAGCATGCAATGAAATGCATTGTTTGTGCTAATGACCAACACAGTCCAAGGATGTGCTGGGGCAACCCGTAGGTGTCACCATGTTTCTGAAGCTAACATAACATGCCCACAACTTACTAACCCTCACGTCCTTGAAATGTGGGAGGAAGCTAGAGCACCTGGTGGAAACACACACAGTAAAGGGGAGAATGTACGAATCCCTTACAGACAGCAGCAGGGATTGAACCCCGACTGCAGATCACTGTTACACTACTGAGACAGTGGGATTCTTTGTGGCAATGCAGAACTGGATGGTTAACACAAAAAAATCTCAAAAATGCATAATAAAGTACCAACAATTTCAAGACGATAAACACAGAAAATGCCATGAGGAACCAGAAACAATCCAACACATTGCAGGATCCTGTAGCAGTTTAACTCAATCTGATTACTTACACAGGCACAATCAAGTGGTAAACATCATTCACTAAACTCTTGCTTTAAAATACAAACTCATAAAATATACCATACCTTACAATAAATACAAGCAGATCCAATTTTAGAGTCAGAATCCTATAAGTTATGTTATGATCAATTTATTATTACAGATAGAGCAATGCATAATAACCATCTAGATATATTACAGGATAAAAAAATAAGAACAACTTACTTAACAGATATAGTCATTCCAAACACTTATAACATACAGAAATCAATAACTGAAAAACTGCAGAAATATACCTAATTAAAGCAGGAAATTGAAAGACAATGGTACACGAACATTGTCCCAATAGTAATAACTACAAATGGTATCATCCCAAAGTCATTACACAATAGTATTGAACAATTAGGCTTACACAGCAGGTGTCCCCTGCTTTTCCAACGTTTGCTTTACGAAACCTCACTGTTATGAAAGACCTACATTAGTACCCTGTTTTCGCTAACAGAACATGTTTTCACTGTTACGAAAAAAGCAGCACGCGAAAAAAGCAGCGCGCAAAAAAGATCAACGCGCACCCCGACCAGCCGCTCTCCCCCGGATTCGGAACTACATTCTCACCAGCATTGCTTAAACACATACCTGTGAGCAGCCGTTTGCAAGATGAGTTCTAAGGTATCGGAAAAGCCTGAAAGAGCTCGTAAGAGAGTTACACTTAGTGTAAAACTAGACATAATTAAGCATTTTGATCGTGGTGAATGAAGTAAGGACTAAGTGAGTTTGGCTTGTGGAAGCTGACAAAGATGATGTTGAAGAGGTTTTGGTATCCCATGACCAAGAACTGATAGATGAAGATCTGATGCAATTGGAAGAGGAAAGGATAACAATCAAAACCGAATGAGTAATGATAAAGTACAACTTTAATTTTGAAAGGGTACGTAGGTTTAGAGGATATCTGCAGGATGGTTTGAGTGCTTACAAAGAACTGTATGATAGAAAAACGTGCAAGGCTCAGCAGTCAAGCAAGCCTTCCACATCAGCCACACCAGACGACCAACCTCGACTTTCGACATCGAGGCAGGCAGAGAGAGAAGAAGATGAGCTGCCTGCTCTAATGGAAACAGACGACGATGAGATGACACCCCAGTGTCCCACCACCTCAACACCCAGGCCGCGGACAGATACCGACTTGCGGAGAATGCAGCGGTAGCCGTGAGACAAACAGCACATCTTTAAGAAAAAAGCCGAAATAAACAAGCTAATTAATTAGGTGCTGCCCCACATGTAATTGTCGGCCCAGATCAGAGGCGATGCAATCGGCAATCGGCACTGATCTGGGCAGACAATTACATGTCGGGCGGCACATAATTAATTAGCTTGTTTATTTCGGCTTTTTTCTTAAAGATGTACTGTCTGCCTCCTGGCTACTGCTGTACCCCTGCATGCTTCGCGGCAACGTATCGGGTCACTGCCCGGAGGGTGGGGGCCACTGCACCACCCCAACCTCCGACTCAGCCTAAAACACCATCATCAGTGTGCTCGATGCTGTCGCAATTCCCGTAAGTGATACTATACTGTACGTACATTATTTCTATTTTATATCGGCTGTGTATTTTTATGTGTTATTTGGTATGATTTGGCAGCTTCATAGCTTGAAGGCTACTGAAGAGCGCTTGCGCCGTGTTTTTGCTAACGGTGCTTGCGTGAGATTTTCGCTACGGAGAACAGTTCAGGCAATGATTATGGAAAAGTATTTCTACTTTATATAAGCTGTGTATTTATCATATCATTCCTGCTTTTACTATGTGTTACTGTTATTTTAGGTTTTATGTGTTATTTGGCATGATTTGGTAGGTTATTTTTGGGTCTACGAATGCTCACAAAGTCATCCCAAATAAATAAATGGTAATTGCTCCTTCGCTTTATGACATCCCGGCTTACGAACCGTTTCATAGGAACGCTCTACCTTCGGATGGCGGGGGGATCCTGTACATGATAGTGAACTAGAAATTTCTGAGCTTTGTTTCCTCAGGGTTAAATAGCATCACAATTTTAAAAAGTGTAAAAAGACCACAGTATTGTGCAGCAGTTTGAAAATTAAAATGATGGAGCTTCCATATATCATTCCAACAGTTTCTCACAGCAGTCAATGCTTAGCCACATAGCTGAGATAACTAGTTTTTAAAGACAGATGTATACATCAGCACCAGTATTAATCTGTTCAGTGAAGGGTGCTAATTACTTGTAGATATGTAGCTGCATGTTTACATACCACAGGCAGCAGACTATAATCAAGTGCTTGAGATACTGCACGATATCATCTGCAAACAAGAAACAGTCCATCCCGATGCATTTCAAATCATAAACTTCAACCAGGCTTTTTGAAGAAAACCTTGCCTAATTACAATCAGCATACAACCTGTGGCATCAAAAGTCCCAATCTACTTGACTACTGTTATGCTAAGATAAGATATGCCTACCATTCCATGCCCAAACCATATTTTGTTAAATCTAATCACTTGGCTGTCCTTCTCTGACCTGCGTACAGACCGAGACTAAAGAGCAAAGCTCCAGAGATTAGAACAACAAAGAGAAGGCTGGGGGAGGCAGAGCAGCGGTTAAGGGATTGCTTCGGGTCAATGGGCTGGGCCGTGTTCAAGGACTCAGCTGTGGATCTGAATGAATACACCATGGTTGTCATGGACTTTATAAAAACAGTTGTAGACAAGTGTTTTCCCCACAAAATCATTCAGAGTCTTCCCTGACCAGAAGCCCGGAATGAACCATGAGATCTGCAGTTGGCTGAGGACCAGATCAGAGGTATTCAAGTCCAGCAATCGAGAAAGTATGATCTCCAGAAAACTATCTCATGAGTGAAGTGGCAATTCCGGACTAAACCTGAATCAAGGATTACATTAGATTAGATTATGAGGACATGCAGTCCTCTTTTATTGTCATTTAGTAATGCATGCATTAACAAATGATACAATGTTCCTCCGGTGTGATATCACAGAAACACAAGACAGACTAAGACTGAAAAACTGACAAAAACCACATAATTATAACATATAGTTACAACAGTGCAAAGCAATACCATAACTTGATGAAGAACCGGCCATGGGCACGGTAAAAAAAAGTTCAAAGTCTCTCGAAAGTCCCATGATCTCACACAGACAGGAGAAGGGAGAAAACTCTCCCTGCCATGCTTCCAGCGCCGCAAACTTGCCGATGCAGCATCCTGGAAGCACCCGACCACAGTACGACTCTGAGTCGTCCGAAAACTTTGTGCCTCCGACCAGTCTTCCGACACCGAGCACCGAGCATCATCTCTGCTGAGTGCTTCAACGCCAGCCCCGGCCGCTAGCAACAGGCAAAGCCGAGGATTTGGGGCCTACCCTCTGGAGATTCTCGATTCCACAGTAGCAGCGGCAGCGAACCTGTCATTTCAGAAATTTCGCCAGATGTTCCTCCATGCTTCTCACATCTGTCTCCATCAAATCAGAATTGTGCACAGCCCCCTATTTAACAAATATGATATAATTTCACCGGAGATGCCGCGCGCACTGCGTCGCGCCGCCATCTTCTCCTCCCACCTACAACAGTTGTGGATGCTCAGCAGTTGTGGTTGGGCTTAAAAGTCTCTGATAATGTTAAATCAAGTGAGCTAGGAGACAACAGGGCTTCACTTCAAGATGGGGTACCTGGCCAAGTACTAAAGACCAGTGCTAATCAACTGGCCGGAGTGTTCACTGAGATCTTTAATTTCTCACTTCGGCAGTCTGAGCTACCCACCTACTTCAAGCTGACTACAGTTATACCAGTGCCCAAGAAGAGTGTGGTAACCTGCACAATCACCCAGTTGCACTTATATCCACAGCGATGAAGTGTTTTGAGAGGTTGGTGATGAAACATATCAATTGCTGCTTGAGAAGTGATTTGGATCCAATCCAGTTTGCATACCAGAACAATTGGTCCACAGCATCTATACTCAACTCTGGAATATCAGGACTACAAAGATGCAAACATCAGGGTGCTCTTTATCGACTACTGCTCAGATTTCAATATCATCATTTCCTCAAATCTAATCAATGCACTTTAAGACCTTGGCCTCAATACTTCCTTGAGCAATTAGATCTTCAATTTCCTCAGTTGCAGACACCAATCAGTTTGTATTGGCAACAACATCTCTTCCACAATCTCCATCAGCACAGGTGCACACATGGCTGTGTGCTTAGCTCCCTGCTCTACTTGCTTTACACTTATGAATGCATGCTAAATACAGCTCCATTGCCATATTCAAGTTTGCTGATAACACCACTGGCATAGGCCAAATCAAAGGTGAATGATGAATCAGCATATAGGAGGGAGAGTGAAATCTGGCTGAGTGGTGTCACCACTTCTTATGCAATATCTGTAAGACCAAGTAGCTGATTATTGACTTCAGGAGGAGGAAACCAGAGGTCCAACAGCCACTACTCATTGGAAGATCAGAGGCAGAGAAGATCAGCAACTTTAAATTCACCTGTGTTATCATTTCAGAGGACCTGTCCTGTGCCCAGCACATAAGTGCAATTACAAATAAAGCATGGTAGTGCCTCTACTCCCTTAGAATGGAAAATCCAACAAAATTTATTGGAAACAGCCCAGTCCATCATACCATTGAGTATATCTACTCATAGTGCTGTCACAGGAGAGCAGCATCCTAATCAGGGATCCCCACCAACCAGGACATGTTCTCTTCTCACACGTGCCATTGGGAAGAAGGTACAGGAGCCTAAGGACTCACACCATCAGATTCAGGAACAGTTATTACCCCTCAGCCATCAGGCTCTTGAACCAAAGGGAATAATTTCACTCAACTTCACTTGCCCCATCATGGAAATGTTCTCACAACCTATAGACTCACTTTGAAGGACTCCTTGTCTCATGTTCTTGATATTTATTGCTTATTTATTTATTATTATTATTATTATTATTATTTCTTTCATTTGCATTTGCCACGTCTGTTGTCTGGGTGAATGCCTAGGTTGGTGCAGTCTTTCATTGATTCTATCTGTTTATTATTCAATTATTGGTTTGTTGAGTATGCCCACAAGAAAATGAACCTCAGGATTGCACGTGCACTTTGATGATAATTTTACTTTGTTCAAGGGGTGCACAGAGAAGTTAGGGGAGGGGAGGTAAAGGGTATGATGTGAGAAGCTGGATGAAAGAGGCAAAGGCTTAAAAAAGGAACCTATAGGAGAGGACAGTAGATCATGGAATAATGGGAAGGAGGTGGGCTATGAGAGGGAGGAAGGTAAAGGTGATGGGCAGGTCATGGAAGCGGGAGTTGGGGGGGGGGAGTAGGGGAATCAAAAGATAAAGTAAAGGATCCAGAATGAAAAGGTGGTGCTGGAGGGAGGTGTCTGCGTTATACCAGAGATCTTAATGCTGCATGTTATATTTTTAAAAGCTCTGTCATTTAAAACTCATTGTACTTTGAAGAAGAACATTGTTGCAAAGTTCTAGTGCTGTGCTTCTACTCCAGATGGTTTAAAGTGCGCTGGGATCCGAGTGTGTATCGAGCTATTATTTTGGGTTTGCAGTTGTAGAGATTTGTTTGACAAATGATAACTACAATGCCAAATAAGGCCATGATGGTTCAAAGTTTATTTCTTCGTCTCTAGTGAACTGATGAGCATTTGAACCAATGATGTGGAAAGTCCATTAAATCAGTAACAGATGATGAAGGGTCTTAAGGATCCTTTAAGTAATTTGTTTGGAACCTAAGTATACATTAGTGTACTTGACTGCAGGTGTATTTAATTGGGCTATTTGTTGAGTAGCTGTCAGGTTTGCATATGTAAAGAGATGCCTGCCATGTTGGTATTCAGACTCTGAGATGATTAATACAAGATGCAGCAAGTGCAGCCTTGCCTTGAAAACTGAAGGCCATATATGGAGAGTGAGGAGCTGTATTCATATTCTTCCAGTACTTGATTGTATTGGCATTTAATTCAGACCTTTTTTCCCTCTGAATTAGTCTTTGTTTCAAAGTCTAGCTGAGACTGAGAAGGAATTTGGACTTTTTGCCTCCTCTTTACAGAATGGATTCACTTTAAGTTGAATAGCTTTCTTGAAATCAATAGTAGTTACAGAGTGACTGCCATGTTAAGGTGGCACCAACTGACGAGATCACATGGATTAAAGTTAATTCCTGAAGTACTGTCTTGGATGACATGGATCTTCTGGTAAGGATGGTGCTGGCAAGACACAGCAATGCTTTACTGGCAACCAAGACTAATAACTATTCTATTAATTAACCTCTTTCTGGGGTCTGGACTATGGTCACTGCAATCCCAGCCTGTAATTTCCCTTTGAGAGTTGTGCTTTTGAACCACCTGTGCGCCCTGGCAATTCTGGGGTATCCTGAAGGATTCAGCAAGAATACAGGTATGACCATGGTGGCCATTGCTGGAGCAGACTTGGGTCTGGATCGAAGCGGCAGAGCCCTGGGCCCAAAAGCAAAAAATGAATCAATATTTGGCTGACTTAAGCTCCAAGCCAGATTAAAAATATCAAAGCATCAAGGCCAAGGGCAAAGGACGAACTCGTGTTCAACTCACTACTTGAAGGCTTACTTGCCTCAGTGCTGAATTGGCTTTGTGGCTGTCGTTGACGCAGACTGGCAGATCGTTTCGCTGAACACCTACGCTCTGTCCGCCAGAAAAAGCAGGATCTCCCAGTGGCCGCACGTTTTAATTCCTCGTCCCATTCCCATTCTGATATGTCTATCCACGGCATCCTCTACTGTAAAGATAAAGCCACACTCAGGTTGGAGGAACAACACCTTGTATTCCATCTGGTTAGCCTCCAACCTGATGGCATGAACGTTGACTTCTCTAACTTCCGCTAATGCCCCACCTCCCCCTCGTACCCCATCTGTTATTTATTTATATACACACATTCTTTTTCTCTCTCTCCTTTTTCTCCCTCTGTCCCTCCCACTATACCCCTTGCCCATCCTCTGGGTTTTCCCCCCCTCCCTCTTTTCCTTCTCCCTGGGCCTCCTGTCCCATGATCCTCTCATATCCCTTTTGCCAATCAACTGTCCAGCTCTTGGCTCCATCCCTCCCCCTCCTGTCTTCTCCTATCATTTCAGATCTCCCCCTCCCCCTCCCACTTTCAAATCTCTTACTATCTCTTCTTTCAGTTAGTCCTAACGAAGGGTTTCAGCCTGAAACGTCGACTGTACCTCTTCCTAGAGATACTGCCTGGCCTGCTGCATTCACCAGCAACTTTTATGTGCGTTGCTTGAAATTCCAGCATCTGCAGATTTCCTTGCGTTTTCAATTTCCTGGATTGGCTTTAATTGCTTTATCACTGAACTGGCCTCGTGGCTGTGTTCTCACCTTCAGAAACTATGCCATTGACGCTCTGTGTGTTATTTTTTTACATTTTTTATTGTTCTTGCTGTGGCAATGTGGGTTTCCTTTTGAAGCTCCGGTTTCTTCCCACCTCTCAAAAGAGCGCTGATTGCTAGGGTAGTGTACATTATGTTTGATCATCGGAAATGCTTCATTTATGACTCTAACTGTGATGAGAATGTAGTTCCTTATGAAACCTGCATGGGTCAGCTGTTAGGTTCTCACCCTTTGTATTCCCTGTAATATGATCCTTGTGAGGCCACTCCATGCCCATGTTAGTGTTCCGAGCATACCTAAAATCTTAGGTGTGGTAATAAATACAAGGACAAAACAGTTTGCAGCTTACATTGACAATGAGAATAAAGGATCAAGATATGCAATAGCTGCCAGTGTGAACGTTCTGCAGGTATAATTCAGCAACAAATAGTGAACTGAACTTTTGGAGAAGATGGCGCCAATGAGCAATGCAATCAAAGGCGACATCCTTCAGACAATTCACAAAATTACTTCTTTTCCTTCCTTTACTTCTTCTTTCAAATATGATTCAGCTGCTATTGGAGCTGAATCATATTATGTTTGATGATGTGTTTTTGGGCAGATTGAGCATTCTGGCACTTTGCTGTCCCTGAGGGAGTTGGGTGAGGTTCCCAGAGAAGAGTGTGGAGGCCAAGAAGCCTGGAGACTGAACGTGAGCCCCTGACTGACTGCATTTCTCACTGATCTCGCTGATAAAAATGGATTGCCTTGCTCTCGCTCACCTCTCCCAGAGGAAGGTTCCAGCGTTCGACTGGTCTCTCTCTCACTCGTTGCTGCTGGGGGATGCTGCCACGTGCTTGGGTCTTGGGCAAGGTTTAATCAATGCGGTTTGTGGGCGGGACTGTAGTTCACGTTAAGTGATGTGTTTCTTGTTCTGATTGCACTTTTTTTGTTGCTATTTTGCGCGAATTTGATTGGGGCTGACTGGCTCTATGTTCTACAGTCAATGAACGGCACAAAGCTAGATTGAACTGAACCGAGCTGAATCAGAACATTCCTCAACTGTTTCGTGGACTTCATGGTTTGATGTTTATATTCTGTGTTTTACAATTTTTTTTTTGCTGTTTGTTCAACCTGTTCTTTTTTTGCGCATTAGGGCTTTGATTTTTTTTTTGAATGATTTCCCTGGTTTTCTTTATTTTCTTGGCTGTCTGTGGGAAGACAGAATCTCAGGGTTGTATGCTACATACATGCTTCGATCATAAATGTACTCTGAAGCTTTGAATTATTGTACAGATGGAATGTAAGATACCATTCCTCTAGTTTACATTTAGCCTCACTATGGCTACATATAGATAGATTGGAATAGGAGTGGGATTCAGAATTGAAGTGACATGCAACAGAAAGCTCAGAATCACCTCTGCAGAGTGAGAGCAGGTGATCCGTAAAGTATTTATCCAATCTGCTTTTAGTTTCTCCATTGTAGAGGAGGATAACACTGTGAATACCAAATCATAAAATGATATTAGGAGAGGTATAAGTGAATTGCTGCTTCACAAGAAATGATGTTTTGGGTTCCTAGATGTGGGGGGGGGGAAGGGAAGAGGTGAATGCACTAATGCTGCATCCTCTCCAGTGTGAGGGAAGCTGTTATGAGGCAGACAGCCGAGATGGAAGAGGAGCAAATCCAGAAGTCATGAGTGAAGAGTTACTGTGAAATTCAGAAAGTGGATAGGAAGCAAAGATGCAACAATTGATGGGTCATGTTGGAGCTGACTGAAATTGTAAAAGATAATAATACATTAAAAGCAATGGTTGGTGGAGTGTCAGGTAAATGTAAGGGAACTCTATCTTTTTTCTAATCCATGGTAGTACATCATCTCTTATACCATTTACTACAATGTTGTTTAATGACATCCAATGCATTATTTTTACTGATCTTCTGAAAGTTCAGATACACTTTATCTATTCTACAAAAACAAAAATATTCTTAACAATTTGTCAAACACAATCTTGCTGTCATAAATCCATGACTCTGACCAATGTTATTATTTCTGACTGTAAACAATTCCTTAAAAAAGTTTCCAAAATTTTTCATTCAACTGATGTCAAACTGATTTGTAGTTCCCTGTTTTCTCTCCCTTTTTGTTTCTGTAGCCATGAAGTTGCATTTGCTAACTACAAATCTGTGGGAACGGTACTAGAACCTGTAGTTTTGGAAGATGATAACCACCATGTCAACAGTATTGTGACGATAGATGTGGCAAGGTTGCATAGCGGTTTAGGGTTGTGATGCTTGATAGTGCCAGTGATCTGGGATCAGATCCCGCCACTGTCCGTTCTCCCCTCGACGGCAGGGGTTTGCTCCCACATCCCAATGACGTACTGGTTAATAGGTTAATTGGTCAGATGATTGTAACTGGACATCATGGACATGTTGGTCTGGAAGGGCCTGTTACCATGCCTTATCTTTAAATAAGGGTTTCTTAACCTTTTTATGCTATGGTCTCCAACCATTAGCCAAAGGGTCCAGGTGTAATGTACATATCTATTTCTCTTAGAACAATGACCCCTTCCCCCTTAGCACTATGTATTGATCTGTTGTCTGAGCATGTGCTGGTGTCTATGCATGCACATTGCTCGCTCGCTCTCTCTTTCACTGCATTATTAAAGCCGTCTCCTGTGTCTGTGCTTTTTATTTAAAATAGATGTAGTTGTGCACAGACATAACAAGATGCTGACGAGTACGAACCTGAATGTCAGAGGACATCATGAACTGCACCGACAGTTACGGGATGAAAGAGCAAGAGTTAAACAGTGCGAGAAGGTCGTCACAGATGCTAACAAATGCATAGTGAAAGTTGCACTGAATTTAAAGTGAAAACAATGTGGTGATGGTTTCAGTCGGGGAAAGTTGACGAATTTGATAGCACTAATGAAGACAGGGAGTCGTATATCGAGAGGGTTGAACTTCATTGTAAAGCGAACAACGTGGAGGAACAAAAGAAAGCTCCTACAAATCTTAGCTTAATGGGTACAAGGAGGTACAGTCTTTTGTAACCCCTGAAAAGCCAGCAAGCAAGACGTTCAACAAAATTGTTACAATTTTACAAAATCACTTGAGCCCTAAACTGCTGGCAATACCCGAGATTTTGATTTTACAAAAGGACCCAGTCAAAGGATCAAAGCATTTCTGAATACATTGCAGAATTGTGCAAAGTTTCCTAGTACTTTGACTTTAGATATGGACTTCGGATGCATTAAGGAGCAGGCTTGTAAGTGGCATGCAGAGTCAAAGCACTCAAATGAGGCTAGGGGAAGAAAGGGGCTGAATCTTAGAACAGGCATTGACCATTACAATATTGTTAAGACAGTGAAGCAAAGGATGCAGCAGAACTACAGAAAAAGAGGTTAGAATGCAAAATGCACAAAATGTCCCTGAGTGGTGCAAAAAGCCAAAGGTGTTATCAATGTGGCAAATCTCCCATTATGCAAATGTCTATTGGTTCAAAGAAAATGTCTGCAGAAAGTGTCACAGACAAGGTCACTTAAAATGTACGAGGCAGACAAAAAGAAGAACTGAGTGAAAAGTCTCAAACACAAAGCTCATCAAATACATACACCGAATGTAAAACAGAGTGAGGCAACATAGAGTCTAACAAAGGTGAACTGTCATGTCTGGAACTGCATGTATAACTGAAGCAGATCACAAAATCAGGTGGATCACAATAGATGTGTCCAGTGTAAAACTGAAAATGAAGCTGGATACAGGGTCAGCTTTGTCCATAATTCCAGAGGCTGACTACAACAGACTGTTTTCTAAGGTACCATTAGAGAAGACCTCAGTGATGACAAAGACCCACACAGGTGAAAAGTGTCCCCCAAAGGCAAACTGAAAGTGAAGTTGACATATGGAAGCAGTTAGTGCTTTATGTACTGAAAAGTGGAGGGCCTACACTTTTCAGATGTGAATGGTGTGAAAAATCCAACTATGCTGACATTCAATCAAAGCTCTCAGTGTGGCATCAACAGGCAACCACAACCCAAGCAGTAGCACTAATCAAAGGCTGTCATAGCTGCTTAATGCAAATCAGAAGATATTTGAGAAGAAATAAATAAACAGATCTGAGACTTGGCCAAAAGCTGTTCAGGATGTCAAAAAATTCAAAATGCACCTCCAGAGGCACCGTTACACTCATGGGAGCTGCCGTCAACACTATGGCAAAGAGTACACGTTGACTTTGCTGGGCCATTCATGGAGTCCATGGTCCTCATTACTGTGGATGCTCATTCGAAGTGGCTGGAGGTTATACCAACCTCAGCAAAGACTGTCTCCATTCTGAGGACTATCTTCACTAGAAGATAGAAGATGGAACATAGAACGTAAAAATCTACAGCACATTACAGGCCCTTCAGCCCCCAATGCTGTGCTGACCATGTAACCTACTATAGAAACTGCTTAGAATTACCCTACCACATAGCCCCCTATTTTTTTAACCTCCGTGTACCACACAGCTTTGAGATTGACTTACCAAAACAAATAGTAAGTGACAACAGACCACAATAGATGTTAGAAGAATTCTGACTGTCCATGAAGAAAAATGGCATCAGACACTTCAAGTCAGCTCCTCACCACCCAGCAACAAAGGGGTTAGCTGAAAGGTTTATCCAAACATTCAGGAAGTTGATTAAAGTGATGAAAAAGGAAGACATTTCTCTACAGCACAAGGTGGACAACTTCCTTTTTGTGTATCGGAACTCCGTTCATGTGATGCCTGCAATACTCTTCATGAACAGGAATTTGGGATCTCTCATAGATCTCCTGAAACCAGATCTATGGAGGCAAGTGCAGAATGCAGTTCCACCAGTTGCCAACTGAAGCCGTAAAAAGTTTCAAGATTGGACAAGGAGTCCTTGTGCATGCTTACTGAGAAGACAAGTGTGCACCCAATAGGATGGCTGCAGGAAATGGACCACCTATGTACACAGTGGATGTTGGATATCAGACATGGAGACGTCATGTGAACCAGATACTGATTGCTCAACCAAAGAACACACCTGAGTCAATTGCATCCAACAAGATGGACACATTACGGTCACTCGGCTTACCTCTTAGTGATGATGTCACCGACACCAATGTGACACAGGAATCTGAGAATGTTGTCTTATACAAGACACTAACCAAACCCGATGCCACTCCATAGGTCCTGAGGCGATATCCTGAAAGAAACAGAGTGCCACCCAAAAGACTGAACCTTTAGAACTGTGAAGTTAGTTAAGGACTGTTATTGTTAAAGCATGTTTATTCAGAACATGGGTTTATGAAAGAGAAATTAAATGTTTTGTACATGTACAGTTTTATGTTGCATTAATCTAAAGGGAAGGAAGTGTAATGTATGGATCTATTTCTTTTAGAGCAATGACTGCCCCCCCCTTAGTACTACGTATTGATCTGTTGTCTGTGCATGCGCTGTTGCCTATGCATGTACATTGTTCTCTCGTTTTTGTTGCAATTGAATACACCAGTCAAAGCCATCGTCCATGTCCATGCTTTTATTTAATACATATGAAGTTGAGCACAGACACAGGACCAAGGACCCCAGGTTGAGGACTCCTGCTCTTAATAATACAAAAAATAAATAACCAAAGCCTTGGATCATCAGGTTCTATGGATTTATTATCATTTAGTCCAATACTTTTTCCAGTACTTTATTTTTACTGATTGCAAATTCCATGAGCTCTTCATTTATTCTAGGCCTTTACTCCACCACAATTTCTGTAAGCTTTTCTGTATCCTCTTGCATTGTATATATTTCATTTATTTGTTATTCCTTTTTTTTCTCCAATGTAGCTTCTGAATCAGTGTGTTCTGTAAGTCTGCTCTATCACTGTATTTCACAAGGAATCCAATGGCTGAATCCTGTCTTGCTGCTCTACTCAGAAACACACAACAATTCTGGAGGGGTTCAATGGATCAAGAAGCATCTATGGAGGGAAATGAGCAGTGGACTGCTTGAGTCGAGACACTTCATCCGCTACACTCAGACTTGGAGCAGGATTGGAAACCCCCTTCGGTTTAATGGAGAATCTCACCCATGAGAAAAAAAATTTAAAAATTATTTTACATAAGTACTTTGCTTTGTAAATAATTTACGTCACTCATTCATTTTAGGTCTGGTTGTTCTTGACAGTGTAGGAGCCCGTTCCATATAGCAATTTGAATTCCTATCAGTTTCGTGCAGTTACCTGGGCCAATTATTTTAAGAAGCCTTGCTAAAATTAGCAGAAATGGTGCAGGAAACATGGCAATGCAGTGTTTGCGTAGATTTTCCATTTGACTGTGCAGTAGGACTTGAAACCACAATCTCCTGAATTGAATCTGAGAGTGCCATCATTGCAACAAAGCTGACACCATTCCATCAGTGCAGATGCTCACTGAGTTTGCCCACAGCTAGGAGACGAACTTTGATCAATCTGACACACTAATCTGAACTGCACGGGAGATGAATAGTGACACCCTGGCAAAGAGACATGCACTGCAAATACAAGTTCTTATCTTCATCCGCGTGTTTACAATAAGGATTTATGGTTAAGTAAAAGCATTATTACAGATACTTAATATCTGCCATTTCCTTTCAATGTAGTTTCATATCAAGATATTGATGTATTCTTTAAATATACAGTAAATAACAGTTGATTGGAGTTCTGTTGCCTTGGCTGATGTGACAGCTTTATAGCACACTGACATTGAAGCTCATTGAAATGCAAACTGCAGTGTTATCAGTGATCAGAACAGTTTTATTCTCAAAGTGGAACAAAATGGGAACATCTGTGACATTTGGTTTCTATTCTGCTCACTGAGTTCCTTGATGAACTTGAAGGTAAAGGCCTTGGCCTGTGTAAAGCTCTGTTTTACTCTAAGGATGTAGACATGGGTTTGAGTGATTCTAAGTCAAACCCTGAATCAATAAATTCCTATGTCATATCACTGTGTCATATTCTGGTGTTTAAAGACATGTACCTATGTACCATTAAGTATACTGGGTGGAAGCATACTCTCTTTCAGCCACCACTTCCATACAATGTCCTTGGAGCAGCCCAGTTTATGCCTGAACATTGAACCACTGAAATCAGAAACCGAGGCCAGCACATTTGGTATTCCACTCCAGTACTGAACTTAGCTCAGAACTTGGCAGCGGGGCATAGACGTGCTGAGACTGAAGAGATACAGGCACAGAAGGGAGTTGCTGACCTTGAAAATGTAAAGTCCAAGTCTGCACGGTAGTCTGTGCTGCTCCCCCGATGTTCGGTTCTAATCTTGGGTGATGTTTGGGCGGGGTTTGCCTGTTCTCTCCTTGACTTTGTATTTTCTTTGGGTGCCTCATTCAACTCCCATTATCCCAAAAATTCGCTGGAAGGAAGGTGAGGAGGAATGTTTGAATGTTCCTCTGTGTCATAAATTAGAAGACTTCTTTGATTTACTTAATGCTTCAATAATGTCTAGTAGTTTCAGGAATTTTAGGGTTTTTTTTGTTTTTTATCTATGTTGTAGTAAATAACTTAGTCTAGATGGCTTTTGTAAAATATCTGATAGTCAGTGGCATTTTAAAATAGTTCAATAGCTAGCTGTTAAGCAACCATCTGTGAGTTCTTAGGACTGATCTGAAGCCCAAGTTTACCTCATTACCAGTGACCTGCACCTCATACTACAGCCCTGTCAGCAGGAGTGGCACTGCAGAGTAGCAATAGATAAATTGTGGTGCCAATTAACTTAAAGTCCAGAGACAAGGGTAGGGAATGAGTGCAGGCAGGGGCCCAACTGAGCCTTTTGCCCAGCATCACGCTGTGTCAGACACCGGAGGGTAAAGACTGCTGCAAAAGGTGATTCGCGTTAGACAATCTGTCTAACTACCTGAATTGTTGGCGTAGCTGATGCTGCACAATTATATCACAATGGCATCATGCCTCTGGGATAAAAATCTATATTATCCTTTTCGCGTAAACATTTTTTTTACAAGTTCCAACACTACTTCGGTGTCTCATATTATTAACTATAATTTTATATGCGTAGTAGCTCAGAGTTCTGTTAAAAGTCTGCCTGCTGTTATTCAGTAGCCAGGTACTCTGAGTGTGAACATTATGTGGGCTGGGTGTGAATGATCTGCTGTGGAAGAGCTCAGCAGCCCTCACTGACCATTAAAAGTAGCCATTTGAATGTGGTGCCAGTGACCAGGACTGTCTCAGCAACAGGCCATGCCTTTAGGAGAGAAGGAAATGAAATGAAAAGAAAACTCCATTGTGCACACCGATTGGTATGCTACTGTCCGAGTAATCCATCTGAGGCTAGGCTGTTCTAACGAATGGTGCTGAGGCCTATCATCTCTGTTGCAATCAGAATAATAGAGCACAGCACCTATTAGTTTCTCAAAATTTCAAAATGATTTGGAGCTATTTTTATCATGGAAAATGGTCTTTGAAGGAGAGGTTAATTCTGTCAAAGAACAATTTGTTCCATTTCTGAAAAGTTTTTTTTTCAGGTATTAAAGAGATGATTCTGTGATCTTTGGTTTTCTAGAGAAAACACCAAGGTACTGTTATAATTAAATGCAGGCACTGGAAAATAAATGTAATCAGGATATATATTTGTCCAGATTGCTCAGCTTGGCAAATAAAACACAGAACTTACTTAAAATTTTCCTTGATCCAAAATAAAAATAGTTAATAAATGAAAATATATCTCAAAGTTAAATCTGTTTCTTTCTTTGAAAATCTATTCACAGGGATAAAGAGCAAAGATGGAATAACTTGCAGTTTACCATGACAGAATTTCATAATTTTAATATATTATGGTTTTGGCTCATGCTGGATCTCAAGTTGCATCCTAGGGTCAAAAATGCATGAGCCAGGTGGAGATGGCCTTTCACTGGCCCTCCACATCTCAGAATCCGGTAGCTTAGTTTGGATGACAACTTCCCCCAGGTGGCTGAGTGTAGGATCTGAATTCGCAAATGTACTGATGATCTTCGCCAGAAATGTACTTCGCCATGTATTCAACCTGAGCCTGAGGCTCCGGAAAGTTCCTGTGCTGTGGAAGACATCCAGCCTTGTCCCTGTGCAGAAGACGCCGCACCCCAGCGGCCTCAATGACTACAGACCAGAGGCATTGACCTCCCACATCATGAAGACCCTGGAGAGACTTGTTCTGGAGCTGCTCCGGCCTATGGTCAGGCCACACTTAGATCCCCTCCAGTTCGCCTACCAGCCCCAACTAGGAATTGCGGATGCCATCATCTACCTGCTGAACCGTGTCTACGCCCACCTGGACAAGCCAGCGAGCACTGTGAGGGTCATGTTTTTTGACTTCTCATGTGCATTCAACACCATCCGCTCTGCTCTGCTGGGGGAGAAGCTGACAGCGATGCAGGTGGATGCTTCCCTGGTGTCATGGATTCTTGATTACCTGACTGGCAGACCACAGTACGTGTGCTTGCAACACTGTGTGTCCGACAGAGTGATCAGCAGCGCTGGGGCTCCACAGGGGACTGTCTTGTCTCCCTTTCTCTTCACCATTTACACCTCGGACTTCAACTACTGCACAGAGTCTTGTCATCTTCAGAAGTTTTCTGATGACTCTGCCATAGTTGGATGCATCAGCAAGGGAGATGAGGCTGAGTACAGGGCTACGGTAGGAAACTTTGTCACATGGTGTGAGCAGAATTATCTGCAGCTTAATGTGAAAAAGACTAAGGAGCTGGTGGTAGACCTGAGGAGAGCTAAGGTACCGGTGACCCCTGTTTCCATCCAGGTGGTCAGTGTGGACATGGTGGAGGATTACAAATACCTGGGGATACGTATTGACAATAAACTGGACTGGTCAAAGAACATTGAGGCTGTCTACAAGAAGGGTCAGAGCCATCTCTATTTCCTGAGGAGATTGAGGTCCTTTAACATCTGCCGGATGATGCTGAGGATGTTCTACGAGTCTGTGGTGGCCAGTGCTATCATGTTTGCTGTTGTGTGCTGGGGCAGTAGGCTGAGGGTAGCAGACACCAACAGAATCAACAAACTCATTCGTAAGGCCGGTGATGTTGTGGGGATGGAACTGGACTCTCTGACGGTGGTGTCTGAAAAGAGGATGCTGTCCAAGTTGCATGCCATCTTGGTCAATGTCTCCCATCCACTACATAATGTACTGGGTGGGCACAGGAGTACATTCAGCCAGAGACTCATTCCACTGAGATGCAACACAGAGCGTCATAGGAAGTCATTCCTGCCTGTGGCCATCAAACTTCACAACTCCTCCCTTGGAGGGTCAGACACCCTGAGCCAATAGGCTGGTCCTGGACTTATTTCCTGGCATAATTTACATGTTACTATTTAACTATTTATGGTTTTATTACTATTTATTATTTATAGTGTAACTGTAATGAAAACCAATTTCCCCCGGGATCAATAAAGTATGACTATCACTATGACTATGACTATGATCATTGAAGGAGCAGAGATTAGGCTTCTCCAGATGTGTTATTTTAGAAAGTTTTAAACATTCTTGATATTTAAAGATAGGAAAAATGTAACTTTAAAGAAAATATCATCGGGTAATGATAGTTTGAGTACAGAGAGGAAAGTAAGAACCTGGTGGCATGGTGCGAAGACAATAACCTATCCCTCAACATCAGCAAGACGAAGGAATTGGTTGTTGATTTCAGAAGGTGTAGCAGACCGCACGACTCCATTTACATCCATGGTGCGCAAGTGGAACAGGTCGAAAGCTTTAAGTTCCTTAGGGTCAATATCACAAATGACCTGACTTTGTCCAACCAAGCAGAGTCCACTGCCAGGAAGGCCCACCAGTGCCTTTACTTCCTGAGAAACCTAAAGAAATTTGGACTGTCCCCTAAAACCCTCACTAATTTTTATAGGTGCACTGTAGAAAGCATTCTTCTAGGGTGCATTACAAACTGGTATGGAAGTTATCCTATCCAAGACCAGAAGAAGCTGCAGAAGATCGTGAACACGGTGCAGCACATCACACAAACCACTCTTCCATCCTTGGACTCACTTTACACCGCACGCTGTCGGAGCAGTGCTGCCAGGATATTCAAGGACATGACCCACCCAGCCAACACACTTTTCATCCCTCTTCCCTCCGAGAGAAGGCTCAAGAGCTTGAAGACTTGTATGGCCAGATTTGGGAACAGCTTCTTTCCAACTGTGAGAAGACTGCTGAACGGATCCTGACCTGGATCTGGGCCATACCCTCCAAATATCCGGATCCGCCTCTCGGTTTTTTCGCACTACCTTACTTTCCCTTTTCTATTTTTCTATTTATGATTTATAATTTAAATTTTAAATATTTACTATCAATTTGTACTCAAGGGAGCATGAAGCGCAGAATCAAATATCGCTGTGATGATTGTACGCTCTAGTATCAATTGTTTGGTGACAATAAAGTAAAGTAAATATTTTAAAGATTAAAATTAAAAATATTTTTGCTGTAATATACATATTAATCGTCTGAACTTGGAGGTGAAAGCCACAATTTGTAAGCTTTCAGATAGCAAAAGTAAATTGATAGCATTGTTTAGTGTGGGGAATGCTGTAACAGAACAGAGAAAGATACAAACAAGTTGGGGGGTGAAGCTTAATGCAGAGAAATTTGAGGTGATGCACTTTGATAGGAAGAATGAGAAGAATCAATGTAGAATAAAGAAGACTTCTAAATTGTGATGAGACACTCAGGGAATGTGAGCACATACTACCTAAAGGGTGTGAATGCAATTGCTAAGGCATGCACAATTCTGAACTTCATCAAATAGTGTATATGAAGGCAGGGAAGTCCTGCTGGACTTCTATAAAACATCAGCCCAGTCTAATTTAGAGCATTGTGTTCTGCTCTGAGATGTGCAGGTGCTGGAGATTTATGAAAATGTTTCCTGAGGTGAGGGATTAGAGAGTCTATGACTGTCTTATTTTGGGAAAGAGAATGGCTGAGGGAAGATCTGATATATGGATACTGTGTGAGACAAGTGCACTAGAGTGGACTGCGGTGGAGTTCTATCAATAGAAAGATCATAGATGCAGAATAAAGGGAAACAGAATTTAGAATGACATAAGGAAAAACTTCTAAATACAACGTGTGGTTGTAATCTGGAATACTCTGCCTGTAGATGTGGAGGCACATCCATTATGGCCTTCAAGGAGGAATTGGATAAATATATTGCAGAGAATTCTTTCAGGCTCAGTGGATGGAACTGGAATTGCTTTGGTAGTGAGCCATGTGGTTAGATGATGAACCGAACAGTCTAATTCTGCACAAACACAAGAAATTCTGCAGGTTCTGTATATCATATACATATTATTTGCAACATACACAAAATGCTTGAAGAACTCAGCAAGTAGGCAGCATCCATGGAAATGAATAAACAGTCGACATTTGAGGCCGAGACCCTGCATTAGGAGTTAATTCTGCACTGTAACTGCTCCACAATAAATATATAACAAAATAAAAATCAATTGATGCCCATCAAAATCCTCAAAATAACTTTTCCTCTTCCTGACCAATGTCAAGGATTTCCTCCTAAGCAGTGGTTTCCAAGGTGGCTGCAGTCTTTGTCACATTTGAGGCTATGCTGCCAGATGGTAGATGATGTGGGCAGTGGTATGCTTTTTTCTGTCATTAACACACGGCTTGTGACAGCATCTGACAAAGGACTTTTGCTGTTCATAGGCTTGGGATTCTCTTGAATGTGGATGTTATGCTTTTACAAGGAGGCCTTGGCCACATCCTTAAATCATTCTTCCTGATCAGCTAGTGAGAGGGCTCTGAACAATGTTTTGATGGTCTGGTATTTGACAATCCTGTCTGTTGAAGCGATCATTGTAATTGTGGCCTCAGTGCTCGGTACATTGACTTGGGGGAGGATGTTGACATCAGTTTGCTTCTCCTTCTGAAGTTGGCAGTGATATCCCTCCAACAACTTAAGGTGCCTGCTATAGGTTACCTTTGATTCAGAAACATTTAGGAGCTGGTAAACAATGAGCTTTATGGAGGTTGAGTGTTTATCTTCATCAAGCTTTTTCCTTGATAACTAAACAACGTGCATCTGCACTGAAGACACTGGTGAGTTTCAGTGTACTGTCTATCATCAATGCTCTTCATTATCAGGACACATACAGCAGGGACAAATTGGTGGTGAATGCTTGTTTTTGCAAGGTTAAGTGTGAGGCCAATTCTCTTATGTTTCAGTAAGTGATCCAATGACTACTTAGAGGTCAATGCAAACATCATCTGTGTCCTAGAGCTCAATGGCTGAATTTGCGGTGGGCTTTGTTCTGAATAACAGGAGACATACATGTATTGGCTATTTTATTAGGTACAGGAGGTACCTTTTAGAGTGGCTGTTGAGTGTATTTCTGTATGTTTGTGGTCTTCTGTTGTTGTAGCCTGTCTACTTCAAAGTTTGTTGTGTTGTTCATTCAGAGATGTTCTCCTGCACACCACTGGTGTGACATATGGTTATTTAAATTACTGCTGTCTTCCCGCTCACTTGAATCAGACTGGCCATTCTTCTCTGACCTTTCTCACCAACAAGACACTTGCACCAACAGAACTGCTGGTCACTGGATTTTTTTTTTTTGGACGTTTCTCTGTAAACTCTAAAGAAAATCCCAGGAGATCAGCAGTTTCTAGATACTCGGACCACCCTGTCTGGCACCAACAATGATCCTACAGTCAAAGTCACTTAGATCGCATTTCTTCCTCATTCTGGTGTTTGGTCTGAATGACAACTGAACCATTCGACCATGTCTGTATATATTTTTGCATAGAGTTGCTGTAACATAATTGGCTGATTAGATGTTTGCATTAATGAGCAGGCGTACAGGTGTACCTAATAATGTGGCCACTGACAGTAACTTCAAACACACATTGACTGAATCCTTCCACAGTTTCCTGAACCAAAGTACTGACAAAAATATAATATTTAGATTTTTTGATGCTTTTCTATGAGATTTGATTGGAGTAAAGAATTATTTATATGTGTACTTAAAGGTAAATTACCATTTGAGTGAAACTATGAACTTAATTATATGAATAGAAATGGTCTTCTTGGTGTTTGCCTTAGTCCTTGAATAAGCAAGACAATGCTGCTGCAAAAATACCTTACATCCAAAATATTGGGAAGTATTTGATCCATGTTCAAATAAATCCTGAGCTGTAAGCTAATACAGAAATTTAAATTGGGAAGGATTCTACCAAGGTTAGAACTACTTAAACTAAATTGTGATATGATATATTGTCAAATAAGGTGACCCACTAATGTGAGAAACCATGTTATGTTCTTTTATTTTGGATCATATATTGAGATAAGTAGTTCTGTTTTAATTAATTCTCACAGTCATAACTACTGCATTATCCGCCCTTCATCTTACATCCTCATCCTTTGTGCCATATAATATTTTCTTCCTTCCACTCTATCACAAATCTTTCCTTTTGTTCATTACTCTGCCTTCCTCCCTTATCTGCAAATTAAATTGTGTTTTATTTCTAAATGTTTCCAGTTCCCATGAGAAGTCTTTAATCTACAACATAATTCTGTTTCTCTCTCATAGATACTCCCCTATGTGGGAAATGCTTCCAACATTTTCTAGTTATATTTTGAAGTTATCATTCCCTACATATAATTATGAAAAATAACAATTTGTTTCATCATACCTGGCTTTCTCCTACCAAATAAATGCTTTGCTATGTTTTCAGAAGATTGAAGAAGTCTATCTGTATATTTCAATGCAGGTTTTCAAAAACAGATTTGCTAAAAGAAACCATTGAAACATCCCTGGTTGCAATTTCTTGCAGACATACATAGGGAAGTATGAATCCCATAAAATAGACAACTTATAGAAACAACTAGAGCTGTTAAATATGAGAAATCCGAGCATCCACAGTGCAGTTAAATATTCCCAAATCTGGAAGCACCATCAAACTAGCCGGTCTTCGATCATAATACTCTTTCAAAGAATTTGCAGCCTTTTTCCTGGAAGGAAATATTAAACATCTAGACGGTAAGAAATAGTAATAAAGCCAACAGCCATCTGTGTGATGTATACATGCCTGAGTAAACACAACCCAATCATTTCAATATAATTTTGGTGCATGAAAGAAAAGAATGTACACGTCAACATGGACTAGTTACGATAATTTATTTGTTCTAGCTTTCCTGAAATTGCATGTGAAGGGAAAGTTTAACAAGGCATATATCAAGGTACTTCTCTGAGGATGAAGCAGCATCTATTTTATTTCTGTACTATTTAGTATGCTTATTACTCATTATTAATCAAGCATTCAAAGATGCAGACCAATTACTGTGATATTTCTGGTGTCATTATGCCAGTACCTTTATTTCACCCATAAACTCCTGAATGTACATACTGATGTACTCTTACTTTGTTTGTTGAAGACAAAGTCTCATCCACTATTTACTTTCAGAATTTTATGGCATTTTGTATTTAAATTACACTCGATTTTCTATGTACCATTGGTCACATAAATACATTATAGAAATCTGCAAATATCTGTTGTAGGAACCATACATTTTGTGTTGTGCGTTGATTATGTGTATTACGGTAACTAGTCATTTTTTGGGGGCGTGGTAAAGGCGAAGAGAAAAGTTTTTGTATTCACGGTTATTTTTGTGTCAGTTTGTAGCTTGTGGCTGGCGAAGCTCATATCTTTGCAGATGTGTGATTGTTAATAGCTAATAAAAGATCAGAATAAGGAATTCAACTCTTTGAAGCAATTATTGGAGTTGTGGGCGAGTTGTGCAATTATAACAAGTCTATACAGATGCAGGCAGGCAGCAATTGTTTTGTTTGATTTTGGATTTTTTTTTTGCCGCTATATCTAAATTAGTAATTTGCAGACAATCAGGCTCTGTTACTGTTATATCCTCAATAAATGTAGTAGAGGATGACTACAATTAGAGACAAATTAAAACTTCAAAAATGGGTTTGCCCATTGGTGGACAGAGACATGGTGCCCTTCTCTCCATCACACCAACTCCAATCCCCATTATGTAAGTGTACAGTACGCATATATTTAACATTCTCCTCCAGTTGCCACATATGCTGCTGAACCTCAACAGCTCCCTCATCAAATTCAACAATATTAAGAACAGAGTGAAACATGAATTTAAATTCAGTTATTAAAGGAAACTCAATGCTAATTATATTCATCAACAAATTCACCATATTATTCCTCATAGCTTTTCTCTTGTGTAATGAAGCAGCAGAGGATTAAAACCATCATTTAATTATTAAGGATCTAAAAGGGAGCAAAATTGATTAAGAAACTAGAACTTTGTTGCGTTTTTTGTAGCCTACAACATTACCATGACAAATACAACTAAAGATGCATTTGTTCGCTTGGACACCACACACATCAATGCACTTACATTGTTTGACATTTCCCATTGTAAAAGGATTGTAATTTGACAACCAATCATCAGGGACTGCCTAATCCTAAACCTCTATCTGCCAGATAACAAAGAGCTCATCAGGTATCTCAAATAATTTGATCACAGCCAATCTTACATCCAGCTCTTATGTATTAAACTGGAATCAGCAGTTAACTGCATCGGGAAGTGAAGCTATAATTCCAGTCAGTATTCAGTCCAAGTCATCATTTAAATTGCTACTGACAGTAATAACCTGACTTAAAAAAACATTGATGAGTGAAACTTATTCCATTGTAACAATATGATATTCATATAGATTAGATTGTGATGCCTTCATCAGGTCAATTCATCAGTGAAATGGAATGATGTATTTGTTTAGTGGATAAAAGTAAACCATTTTACAGATCTCTACATTGTGTCTTTACTTGATATTTGTTGAAGCTTTAGTTAAAGTGTACAATCTTTAGAGATGGACATTCACAGTAAAAGATTTAACCTTCAGCAAGGGCATTGTTAGTATCATTTCCAGATATAATGTGCATTGGACAAAGGTGAATTGTTGTGAGCTCTTAAATTCCTTGAACTGCATAGGCATTTATTTCATTCTTGAATCTAAGGATGAAATTGTCCATCGAGCCCACAACAAGCAAGTTGGCAGGGTGGTCAAGTCCTTCGTCAGTCAAGGGAATGAGTTCAAGGAACGTGATGTAATATTAGAGCTCTATAAAACTCCTGTTAGACCACACTAGGAATATTGTGTTCATATCTGGTCACCCCATTATAGGAAGGGTGTGGAAGCTTTAGAGAGTGTGCAAAGTTGATGCTGTCTGGATTAGAGAACAGATTTTATGAGGATAGGTTGAGCAAGCTAGGGCTACTCTCTTTGGAGCAATAGCAGATGAGAGGTGATGATAGAGGTGAACAAGATGATGAGGAGATATAGATAGAGTGGACATCCAGGAACATTTTTCCCGATGGAAATGGTGAATACAAGGGAGCATATTTTAAAGTGATTAGAGGCAAGTATTGGGAAGAATATCAGAGGTAGGATTTTTACACAGAGACTAGTAAGTGCATAGAAAGCACCGCCAGCAGTGGTGGTTTAGGCAGATACATGAGGGATACTTAAAAAAAAACTCTTAGATAGGCACATGAATGAAAGAAAAAAATGAAGGCTAAGGGAGAGGAGAAGGTTACATTGATCTTAGAGCAGGTTAAAAGTTTGGCACAACATTGTGGGCCAAAGGGTCTGTACTGTGCTGTCCTATTTTATGTTCTATGTTCTAAATTTGGGTTCTCTAGACAATCATCCTCCACAAGGAGGAGCATTAAGTTCAGAAGAACTATTTAGTTCTCCTTCCTCATGTCTCACATACTTAGCCCTTCCAAATCCTTACTCCATTTCTTGGTTTTCCAATTCTCCTACCATCCTTTGATATTTAGTTTTCTGCTTCCCTTGGTTTTCCTTTGTGTGTTCTGAGAGGCCTTTAGAGTATTCATCAATACCTCTTAAAAGTAACCGTCCCAACTGCCCAATCTCCTTTAATTCTTCCAATCTCTTTCCCTCCTAATTACTACACCTAATTTCTGCTGTGTGGATTCTGCCAGCAGCTCAGTTGTCCTCCAGGGTGCTTTTTCATGAGTAGCCAGAACCCTTGTGACCCTGAACTATTGCATTAATTGCAATGGCACCATAGACTTGAAAGAGATATGCCCAAACTTTTCATTCAATAAAGCCTTCCTCCTTAGCTCATTCACCAACTGCCTATTCCAGACTGCCATAGGTTAGGGTTATCGTCCAGACTGTCATGGGTTAGAGTTATTGTCCAGACTGCAATGGGTTAGGTATTATTCTTTTCACTGAATTATCCCAATGCATTGCCACTTTACAGTAACATTCCACACCTCATACCAGCACTGACACAGTTACTGTCCTACTGTGTTCTCATATGCCCTCTGCTACCGAAAATAGTTCCCCTTGCCAAAAGTGTCACTTTATCATTTTCTGTCAGTCACCTTATATTTAGATATTCCTACATTTAGCTCACTTATGTACACACAATCAGTTTATGTATATAAGCTAGTCTTATGTGTATACAGCACTCACTTGTACATTGAGTTTTATAGGATTGCTTTTATATTTATATTTGTTGTGTCTTTATGCTTATTGTGTTTCTTATGCTGCGCTGGATCCAGAATAACAATCATTTCATTCTCCTTTATACTTGTATACTGAAGAATGACAATAAACAATCTTGAATCTTAAATCTTGGTCTGTCTCTCTACCTCTTTCTCTTTCAAATATCTCAGTTTTTTTCCCACTACTCTCAACTTTGTTTCAAAATCCTCGCTATCTCCCACACGCCATAGTCTAGGTGACAATTTTCTCATGTGACATAGCCTTCTGATAACTGAACCCCACTGAACCCCAAATCTCTTCTCCACACCCCACCAATTCTCTTCCTAATTCCATGAAATGGATGTATGAAGAAGCACAAATCCAACATCAAACTATTAAACTGAAAAATGTCTGTCAATTATCACTATACACTACAACATTAATAATGCTTACGAATAACAAGTATAAAATAACAATAATTGTAATTAAGCAGCTGTGGCTCTTTAAGATGCCTTTAGAACTCTTTAGAGTAGAATAGACTAGGTATTAAATGTTTTCAGGATCTGTTTGTGGAGATGGTCTTTCCTCATTTGATCAACTATCTGTTAAATATAATCTTCATAAAGTTCAATTTTTGATATTTACAAATTAGAGACTTCTTGCATTCTCAGCTTCATACATTTCATACATTTCCTAAATATTCTTAGAAATATTCTTAGGTAGCAGAGGGCATATGAGAACACAGTAGGACAGTAACTGTGTGAGTGCTGGTATGAGGTGTGGAATGTTACTGTAAAGTGGCAATGCATTGGAGTAATTCAGTGAAAAGATAAGAATTTAATTGAAACAATTTTTACTTTGAAACCCTTTCATAATGGATCTATTTCTAATATTTATAGTATGTTGTTGGCAATGAGAAACATTCCGTTAGACAAAATTAAAAACCTCTGGGAACAAAACCTACAGATTTCAATTGATGAGGATACTTGGAATGAAATTCTTTAACTTGTTCACACCTCTTCGTTATCTGCATGTCACTCTCTTTCACAACTTAAAGTGGTTCGTAGAGCCCATATGACTAAAGATAAGCTCTCTTGTTTTTACTCAGATTTTTCTCCATACTGTAATAGGGGTAATGACAAAGAGGCCTCGTTAATTCATATGTTTTGATCCTGCCCGCGGCTTGATAAATTTTGGAAAGAAGTATTTCAAACTTTCTCGGAGCTTTTTAAAGTAAACTTTAAACCCAACCCTCTGACTGCCTTGTTTGGCATTGCTGGAGGAAATAATTTCACTCTTAAACTGAATGATTTGCATATTTTGGCTTTTATTTCTCTTTTAGCCCGAAGAGTTTTGTTGCTTAAATGGAAAGATGCCGCTCCGCCTGTTCTTGCCCATTGGTTGATTGATGTTATGTCATGTCTAAATCAATAGAAGATTAGGTGTTCTATTTCTATACCTAGACAAGATTTTTTCACATTATGGGGACCTTTTTGGAACTACTTTCACAATTTTCGACTTGTTCAGCAATGACGATGGTTATTCTATGTTTGAATTTATGACTATATGTCAGAGTTTTTTTTCTTTTCTTTTAACCAAATAGCTGTTTTTTTTTCTCCTTTTTTTTGTTTTGTTGTGTGGTTTTGATTTTGCTTTAGATTAGAATAAAATATACCTTTTCAACATTATGCTTAATTTACTATACATAGTTATGGGGCATTTCAATCTTGTTTCTGTTTCCATAATATCTGTATCATTTCTTAATGCATGCATTACTAAATGACAATAAAGGAGGACTGTGTGTCTTCATAATGTATTTTTTATTAATAAAAATATTGGAAAAGGAAAGAAATGCCTGGCCCCCTCATGGCTGTATCATCATCATGCAGTGCTTCCTGTACATCATTTAGTTTTCTTTTAAAACAGTCATCTATGAGATCCAGTTATATATCTGCGGCCCAATCAGCTGTGGGAGCATTGCACAGTGAGGAGGTTACTGGCAGGTCGGGAGTGCTCGTTTGAAAAGGAGAGCTTTGTGGGCCCAGTCAGCAGTAGGAGCAGCGTTCAGTGAGGAGGTTATTTGCAGGCTGGCACTGCTCATTTAAAAGGAGAGCTTTCCCGGGCATTCGGTGGTGTTCTGGCGGCCCAGTCAGTGGCAGGAGCAAGGCAGAGAGGGTTAAATAGAAGTATAGAAGGGACAACAGAAACGGTGATTGTTGGAGCAGCCGTTGTTGGGAGTGGACCAGTGGTGAGAGTAGGAGTGTCAGGCTTTGACTCAAAGGGGCTTCAGCTCAGAAGAGGTGTTGGCTCTGGGTAAGTTTCTGTTAAGCTTCCCTTTTTTCTGACTGTGTCAGGGGTACCTAGTGTAGCTTAAATGACCATTGTGTGTTCTTTATGCCAGATGTTGAAGTCCTGGGAGAACCGGAGACTCACAGAGAACTACATCTGCATGAAGTGCATCGAGCTGCAGCTGGATGGCCTTCAGCATGTCTGGGAGAGTGAGGAGATCATCGATCAGGGCTACAGGGAAGTAATCAACCCGAGGTTGCAGGAAGTGGATGGCTGGGCGACTGTCAGCAGAAGGAATGGGAAGGTGCATAGGTAGCTAGTGCAGAGCATCTCTGTGGCCTCATAATAAGTATGCCGTTGTGGAGATGAGATCTCCAGGGAATGCCGCTGAGACCAGGTTACCTGCACTGAGCAGGGTTCCATGGTGCAAAAGGGAAAGAGGGAGAAGAGGGGAGCTGTAGTGATAGGGGAGTCAATAGTTAGAGGAACTGACAGAAGATTCTGAGGATGTGAACAGGACACCTGAATGGTATGTTGCCACCCAAATGCCAGGGTCAGGGATGTCTCAGATCACATCCACAGCATTTTGGAGGGGGTGGGAGAGCAGCCACATATCAACGACATAGGAAGGAAAAGTAAAGAGGTCATGAAGAGGGAATTTAGAGAGCTAGTCAGAAAGCTGAGAAACATGACCTCCAGGGTAGTAATTTCTGGATTGCCACCTGTGCCACGTATCAGTGAATGCAGAAACAGGATGATTAGGCAGATAAATGCGTGGCTTTGAAGCTGGTGCAGGGGACAGTGCTTCAGGTTCTTGGATATTTGGGATCTCTTCTAGGGGGAGGTATGAGCTGTACAAAAAGGATGGGTTGCACCTGAACCTGAGGGGGACCAATTTTCTCATGGGCAAGTGTTTTAGCGTCATTGGGAAAGGTTTACACTAATCTGGCAGGTGGATGGGATCCAGGGTGAATGGACTCAGAGTAGGATGGATGGTAAAAAAGAAAAGATAGCATACAACCAGATCAGGTTGGCAGATGGTAGGACAAAATTGCAGCCAGCAGGGTGAGTTTCAGTGCGTTAGGAATACAGAATCAAAAAGAGTAGCAAATACAGTACTCAAAGTGTTATATCTCAAAGCATAGAGTATAAATAAGGTGTATGATCTTGTTGCACTTTTACCGATTGTCAGGTATGATGTTATGGCCATCACTGAATCGTGGCTGAAGGATATTTGTAATTGGGTAAGAATGTTAAAGGTCATACATGGTATTGGAGGAATAGGAACATAGGCAGAGGGTTTGGTGTGACTCTATTGGTAAAGAATGACATCAAATCATTAGTAGGATGTGACATAAGATTGGAAGTCGTTGAACCCTTGTGGGCTGAGTTAAGAAACTGCAAGGGTAAAAGGAGCCTAATGGCAGGCCTCCAAACAGTAGCTGGGATGTGGACTACAGATTACAACAGGAAATAGAAAAGGCATGTCAAAAGGGCAACGTTATGATAACACGCATGTAGATTGGGATATCAGATTGGTAATGGATCTCAAGGGAGTGAATTTGTTGCATGTAATGTAGTGAACTGGAGGCCATTAGGGAGCTTAAGGTAAAGGAAATCTTAAGAGATAGTGATCATAGAAACATAGAAAATAGGTGCAGGAGTAGGCCATTCGGCCCTTCGAGCCTGCACCACCATTCAGTATGATCATGGCTGATCATCCACCTCAGAACCCTGTACCAGCCTTCCCTCCATACCCCCGATCCCTTTAGCCACAAGGGCCATATCTAACGCCCTCTTAAATATAGCCCATGAACTAGCCTCAACTGTTTCTTGTGCCAGAGAATTCCACAGATTCACCACTCTCTGTGTGAAGAAGTTTTTCCTCATTTCGGTCCTAAAAGGCTTCCCCTTTATCCTCAAACCGTGACCCCTCGTTCTGGACTTCCCCAACATCGGGAACAATCTTCCTGCATCTAGCCTGTCCAATCCCTTTAGGATTTTATACGTTTCAATAAGATCCCCCCTCAATCTTCTAAATTCCAACAAGTATAAGCCTAGTTCATCCAGTCTTTCATCATATGAAAGTCCTGCCATCCCAGGAATCAATCTGGTGAACCTTCTTTGTACTCCCTCTATGGCAAGGATGTCTTTCCTCAGGTTAGGGGACCAAAACTGCACACAATACTCCAGGTGTGGTCTCACCAAGGCCTTGTACAACTGCAGTAGTACCTCCCTGCTCCTGTACTCGAATCCGCTTGCTATAAATGCCAGCATACCATTTGCCTTTTTCACCGCCTGCTGTACCTGCATGCCCACTTTCAATGACTGGTGTATAATGACACTCAGGTCTCTCTGCACCTCCCCTTTTCCTAATTGGCCACCATTCAAATAATAATCTGTTTTCCTGTTTTTGCCACCAAAGTGGATAACCTCACATTTATCCACATTAAATTGCATCTGCCATGAATTTGCCCACTCACCTAACCTATCCAAGTCACCCTGCATCCTCTTAGCATCCTCCTCACAGCTAACACTGCCACCCAGCTTCGTGTCATCTGCCAGCTTAGAGATGCTGCACTTAATTCCCTCATCCAAGTCATTGATATATATTGTAAACAACTGGGGTCCCAGCACTGAGCCTTGAGTACCCCACTAGTCACTGCCTGCCATTCTGAAAAGGTCCCGTTTATTCCCACTCTTTGCTTCCTGTCTGCCAACCAATTCTCTATCCACATAAATACCTTACCCCCAATACCGTGTGCTTTAAGTTTGCACACTAATCTCCTGTGTGGGACCTTGTCAAAAGCCTTTTGAAAATTCAAATATACCACATCCACTGGTTCTCCCCTATCCACTCTACTAGTTACATCCTCAAAAAATTCTATGAGATTCGTCAGACATGATTTTCCTTTCACAAATCCATGCTGACTTTGTCCGATGATTTCACCGCTTTCCAAATGTGCTGTTATCACATCTTTGATAACTGACTCTAGCAGTTTCCCCACCACTGATGTTAGGCTAACCGGTCTATAATTCCCCGGTTTCTCTCTCCCTCCTTTTTTAAAAAGCGGGGTTACATTAGCCACCCTCCAATCCTCAGGAACTAGTCCAGAATCTAAAGAGTTTTGAAAAATTATCACTAATGCATCCACTTTTCTTGGGCTACTTCCTTAAGCACAATATGATTGAGTTCAACTTGAAATTTATTCTGGAGAAAGTGAAGTCTGACATAGCAATACTGCCATGCAGTAAAAGAAATTATAGTGCTATGAGAAAGGAATTTGCCAAAGTAAATTGGAAGGACATGCTGGCAGGGATGACAGCAGAGCAACAATGGCTTGAAGTTCTGGGAAAAATGAGGAAGGTGCAGGATAGATGTATTCCAAAAATGAAAAATTATTCAAATAGCGGAACAACCGTGGCTGACAAGGGAAGTCAAAGCTATTGTAAAAGCCAAAAAGAGAGAAAACAACAAAGCAAAAATTAGCGGGCAGATGGAGGATTGGGAGGTTTTAAAAAGCTGCAGAAAGCAACTAAAAAATCATTAGGAGAGAATAGATGAAATATGAAAGCAAGCTAGCAAACAATATCAAGGTGGATAAAAATATCATTTTCAAGTACATAAGAAATAAAAGAGAGGTAAGAGTGGATATAGGACCGCTAGAAAATGAGGCCAGAGAAATAATAATGGGGGACAAGGCAGACGAACTAAATGAGTATTTTGTACCAGTTTTCACTTAGGAAGACACTAGAAGTGTGCCAGGTGTTGAAGGGATTGAGGGAAGAGATAGCCGGCACACCAATTGTGAGATAGAGAGTTACGAGAGAGGAGGTGGTGCACAGGTCCAGGAGCGAAGTTTAAAGGGGAAAGCTTATTGGGAACTCGGCTATAACTGCTGCACCAATCGTGAGATGGGGAGATATGAGAGAGTAGGTGGCGCAGAGGTCCGGGAGTGAAGTTTAAAAGCGGAAGGCTTCACGGGAACTCAGCTATAACCGGAGCACCGATAGCGAGTTGGAGAACAAGAAAGGTTCAGGCATAAAAGGAAGGCATTGCTTAGCGGAGTGGTCACCAAAGGAGCGGTCACTGACAGAGTGGTCTGAGTCAGAGTGGTAGGGCTTTGGCCCATTCGGGCTTCGGCGAGGTAAGTGAGTAAGTGGACTTCATTTTTCCTTGCATTTTTTGAGGAATAGAGAGCATGCCTGCAGGGTTCGTGCTTTGCTCTGGGTGTCAGATGTGGGAGCCCTGGAAATCTTCCAGTCTCCCAGATAGCCACATCTGCACCAGGTGATTCTGAGAGATCGTGTTTTCGATCTGGAGCTGCCACTAGATGACCTACAGTTTGTTAGGGAAAGTGAGCAGGAGATAGATAGGAGCTACGAGGAGTTAGTCACCCTGAGGCTGCAGGAGTTAGACAAATGAGTGACTGTCAGGAAAGGGAAGGGAACAGATCAGATAGTAGAGAGCACCCCTGTGGCCATCCCCCTCAGTAACAGTAATCTCGTTTTGGATGCTGTTAAAGAGGCTGACCTGACAGAGGACCACCACGGTGATCGGGTCTCTGGCACTGAGCCTAGTTCCATGGTCCAGAGGAAGAGAAGAAGATGAGGAATGAGGTAGTCATAGGGTACTCCATAGTGAGGGGAACAGACAGGAGGTTCTGTCAGCCTGATAGAGATACCTGCATGGTGTGTTGCCTTCCAGGTGCCAGGGTAGGGGATGTCTCGGATCGGTGCCAGGTCAGTAGGCAGAGGGGATGGTGTGATTCTCTGTATAAAAAATAATATTAAAACATTAGAAAGGAATGACATAGGATCAGAAGAGTCTCTATGGGTTGAGTTAAGAAATGACAAGGGTAAAAGGACCCTAATGGCAGTCGTATACAGGCCTCCAAACAGCAGCTGGGACGTGGATTACAAATTACACCAGGAGATAGAAAAGGTGTGTCAGAAAGGCAATGTCATGATATTCGTTGGAGAATCTAAGATGAAAATGGATTGGGAAAACTAGGCCAGTACTGGACCTCAAGAGGGAGAATTTGTAGTATGTCTAAGGGATGGCTTTTTAGAACAGCTTCTTACTGAGCCCACTAAGGTTTTGGCTGTGCTAGATTGGGTGTTGTGCAATGATCTGGAGGTGATAAGAGAGCTTAAGGTTAAGGAACGTTAAGGGAACAGTGATCACAATATGATCGAGTTCACTTTGAAATTTGAGAAGGAGAATCTAAATTCCAATGTGTTGGTATTTCAGTGGAATAAGGAAAATTACATTGGCATGAGAGGGGAACTGGCCAAGGTTGACTGGAAAGAGACACTAGCAGGAAGGACAGCAGAGCAGCAGTAGCTGGAGTTTCTGTGAAAAATGAGGGAAGTGCAAGACAATATATTCCAAATAAGAAGAACTTTTCGAATGGAAGAAAAACATTACCATGGCTGACAAGTGAAGTCAGAGCCAGAGTAAAAGCAAAAGAGAGGGCATACAAGGAAGCCAAGTCTAGTGGAACGATAGAGGACTGGGAAGTTTTTTAAAACTTGCGGAACAAAACTAAGAAGGTCATTGGGAAGGAAAAGATGAATTATGAAAGGAAGCCGGCAACTAATATCAAAGAAGATACTAAAAGCTTTTTTTAAATATATAACTGGGAAAAGAGAGTTGAGGGTAGATATAGGACCAATAGAAAATAATGCTGGAGATATTGTAATGAGAGACACAGAGATTGCAGAAGAACTGAATGCGTATTTTACATCAGTCTTCACAGTGGAAGACATCTGCAGTATACCGGACATTCAAGAGTGTCAGGGAAGTGAAGTATGTGCAGTGAAAATTATGACTGAGAAGGTGCTCAGGAAGCATAATGGTCTGAGGGTGGATAAATCTCCTAGACCTGATGGAAACCACTCTCAGATTTTGAAGGAAGTAGCTGGAGAGATTCTGGAGGTATTAACAATGATCTTTCAAGAATCAATAGATTCTGGCATTGTAGTGGTTGACTGGAAAACTGCAAATGTTCATCATCATAATCATCAGGTGCCATACCCAGTCTGAGCTTTGACTGCCCTGGCTCACACACTCCTGTTTCAGGACAAGTGGATCAATTCATTGGTATTCATTTCCAGTTCTCTGGCTGCTGTCTTCATCATCATTTGTCTTTGTCTTCCTCTTGCTTTCTTCCCTTCAATCTTTCCCATAATTACTGTGCATTCTAACTCCTCTTTCCTAATCACATGTCCAATGAAGTTACGTTGCCTTTTCATGATCTCATGCATTATTTCTCTTTTTGTGTTTGCTCTCTTCATGACATCCTTGTTAGATATTTGTTTCGTCCATGATGTTACTCTGCTATTTAAGAAGGGTGGAAGACAGCAGAAAGGAAACTATAGACCTGTTAGCCTGACATCAGTGTTTGGGAGGTTGTTGGAATCGATTGTCAGGGATGAGATTACAGAGTACTTGGAGGCACATGACAAGATAGGCCAAAGCCAGCATGGTTTCCTGAAAGGAAAATCTTGCCTGAGTAACCTACTGCAATTTTTTGAGGAAATTGTAAGCAGGGTAGACAAAGGAGATGCAGTCGATGTGGTGTACTTGGATTTTCAGAAGGCCTTTGACAAGGTGCCATACATGAGACTGATTAGCAGGCTAAGAGTCCATGGAATTACAGGGAAGTTACTAGCATGGGTAGAGCATTGGCTGATTGGCAGAAAACAGAGAGTGGGAATAAAGGGATCCTATTCCGGCTGGTTGCAGGTTACCAGTGGAGTTCCACAGGGGTTGGTGTTGGAACTGCTGCTTTTTACAATATATGTTAATGATTTGGACTATGGAAGCAATGGATTTGTGGCTAAATTTGTCGATGATACAAAGATAGGTGGAGGAGCAGGCAGTGTTTAGGAAACAGAGAGCCTGCAGAGAGACTTAGATAATTTAGGGGAATGGGCAAAAGAGTGGCAAATGAAATACAATGTTGGAAAGTGTATGGTCATGCACCTCAGTGGAAGAAATAATGGGCAGACTATTATTTATATGGGGAGAGAATTCAAAATGCAGAGATGCAAAGGGACTTGGGAGTCCTTGTGCAGGATACCCTAAAGGTTGACCTCCAGGTTGAGTCGTTGGTGCAGTAGATGAATGCAATGTTGGTATTCAATTCTAGAGGTATAGAATATAGGAGCAGAGATGTGATGTTGAGGCTCTATAAGGCACTCATGCGACCACACTAGGAGTATTGTGTGCAGTTTTGGGCTCCTTATTTTAGAAAGAATATACTGTCTTTGGGGAGGGTTCAGAGAAGATTCACGAGAATGATTCCAGGAATAAAAGAGTTACTGTATGAGGAACGTCTGGCAGCTCTTGGGCTGTATTCCCTGGAGTTGAGGAGAATGAGGGGGGATCTCATTGAAACATCCCAAATGTTAAAATGCCTGAACAGATTAGATATGGCAAAGTTATTTCCCATGGTAGGGGCGTCTAGGACAAGAGGGCATGATTTCAGGATTGAAGGATGTGCATTTAGAACACAAATGCAGAGAAATTACTTCAGTCAGGGGGTGGTAAATCTGTGGAATTTGTTGCCATGAGCTGCTGTGGAGTTCAAGTCATAGGGTGCATTTAAGGCAGAGATAAATCAGTTCTTGATTAGCCAGGGCATCAAAGGGTATAGGGAGAAGGCAGGTGGGTGAGGATGACTGGAAGAATTGGATCAGCCCATGATTGAATGGTGGAGCAGATTCGATGGGCTGAATGGCCTACTTCTGCTCCTATATCTTATGGTCTTATAGAAGAGAAGTGAGTGCAATTACTATTACAAGGGAGAAGGTGCTCAAAACGTAGAAAGACCTAATGGTACATACGTCACCTGGACCAGATGAACTGCACACTAGGGCTCTGAAAAATGTAGTGTTATAGATTTTATAGAACATAGAACATAGAATAGTACAGCACAGTACAGGCCCTTCAGCCCACAATGTTTTGCCGACCCTCAAACCCTGCATCCCATTATAACCCCCCGCCTTAAATTCCTCCATACACCTGTCTAGTAGTCTCGTAAATTTCACTAGTGTATCTGCCTCCACCACTGACTCAGGCAGTGCATTCCATGCAACAACCACTCTCTGAGTAAAAAACCTTCCTCTAATATCCCCCTTGAACTTCTCACCCCTTACCTTAAAGCCATATCCTCTTGTATTGAGCAGTGGTGCCCTGGGGAAGAGGCACTGGCTATCCACTCTATCTATTCCTCTTAATATCTTGTACACCTCTATCATGTTTCCTCTCATCCTCCTTCTCTCCAGAGAGTAAAGCCCTAGCCCCCTTAATCTCTGATCATAATCCATACTCTCTAAACCAGGCAGCATCCTGGTAAATCTCCTCTGTACCCTTTCCAATGCTTCCACATCCTTCCTATAGTGAGGCGACCAGAACTGGACACAGTACTCCAAGTGTGGCCTAACCAGAGTTTTATAGAGCTGCATCATTACCTTGTGACTCTTAAACTCTATCCCTCGACTTATGAAAGCTAACACTCCATAAGCTTTCTTAATTACCCTATCTACCTATGAGGCTAATTTCAGGGATCTGTGGACATGTACCCCCAGATCCCTCTGCTCCTCCACTCTACCAAGTATCCTGCCATTTACTTTGTACTCTGCCTTAGAGTTTGTCCTTCCAAAGTGTACCACCTCACACTTCTCCAGGTTGAACTCCATCTGCCACTTCTCAGCCCACTTCTGCATCCTATCAATGTCTCTCTGCAATCGTCGACAATCCTCTACACTATCTACAACACCACCAACCTTTGTGTCATCTGAAAACTTGCCAACCCACCCTTTTTCTCCCACATCCAGGTCGTTAATAAAAATCACGAAAAGTAGAGGTCCCAGAACCGATCTTTGTGAGACACCACTATCACAACTCTCCAATCTGAATGTACTCCCTCTACCATAACCCTCTACCTTCTCTAGGCAAGCCAATTCTGAATCCACCCGGCCAAACTTCCCTGGATCCCATGCCTTCTGACTTTCTGAATAAGCCTACTGTGTGGAACCTTGTCAAATGCCTTACTAAAATCTATATTGATCACATCCGCTTTACTACTCTCATCTATCTGCCTGGTCACCTCCTCAAAGAACTCTATTAGGCTTGTTAGACACAATCTGCCCTTCACAAAGCCATGCTGACTGTCCCTGATCAGACCATGATTTTCTAAATGCCCTTAGATCATATCTCTAAGATCTAAGGAGAGGGAGGAGAAGATGGCGGCGCGACGCAGCGCGTGCAGCCGTTCCGAATGATATCGTATCTGTGAAGTAGGATGCTGTGCACAATCCTGATTTGATAGAGACAGACGTGAGAGCACGGAGGAACATCTGGAGAAACTTCTGAAATGCCTGCTTCGCTGCCGCTGCTACTGCGCGATCAAGAATCTCCGGAGGGGAAGGCCCCAATTCCTCGGCATTGCCTATTGCCTGTTGCCGAAGCCAGGTTCGATGCGCTCTGCAGAGATGGTGCTCGGTGCTTGGTGTCGGAGAGCTGGTCGGAGGCTCGGAGTTTTCGGACGGACTCGGAATCGGACTGTGGTCGGATACTTCCGGGATGCTGCATCGGCAAGTTTGCGACGCTGGAGGTTTACCGTCTGTGTGAGATGATGGGACTTTTGAGAGACTTTGAGACTTTATGTGCCCATGGTCTGTTCTTATCAAATTACGGTATTGCTTTGCACTGTTGTAACTATATGTTATAATTATGTGGTTTTTGTTAGTTTTTCAGTCTTGGTTTGTCATGTGTTTCTGTGATATCATTCTGGAAAAACTTTGCATCATTTCTTAATGCATGCATTACTAAATGACAATAAAAGAGGACTGTGTGTCCTCATAATCTAAATCTAAGAATCTTTTCCAACAGCTTTCCCACCACAGACATAAGGCTCACTGGTCTATAATTACCCGGACTATCTCTACTACCTTTTTTGAACAAGGGGACAACATTCGCCTCCCTCCAATCCTCCGGTACCACTCCCGTAGACAACGAGGACATAAAGATCCTAGCCAGAGGCTCAGCAATATCTTCCCTTGCCTCGTGGAGCAGCCTGGGGAATATTCCGTCAGGCACCGGGGACTTATCCGTCCTAATATATTTTAACAACTCCAACACCTCCTCTCCCTTAATATCAATATGCTCCAGAACATCAACCTCACTCATATTATCCTCACTGTCATCAAGTTTCCTTTAATTGGTGAAAACTGAAGAGAAGTATTCATTGAGGACCTCGCTCACTTCCACAGCCTCCAGGCACGTCTTCCCACCTTTATCTCTAATCGGTCCTACCTTCGCTCCTGTCATCCTTTTTTTCTTCACATAATTGAAGAATGCCTTGGGGTTTTCCTTTACCCTACTCGCCAAGGCCTTCTCATGCCCCCTTCTTGCTCTTCTCAGCCCCTTCTTAAGCTCCTTTCTTGCTTCCCTATATTCCTCAATAGACCCATCTGATCCTTGCTTCCTAAACCTCATGTATGCTGCTTTCTTCCACCTGACTAGATTTTCCACCTCACTTGTCACCCATGGTTCCTTCATCCTACCATTCTTTATCTTCCTCACCAGGACAAATTTATCCCTAACATCCTGCAAGAGATCCCTAAACATCGACCACATGTCCATAGTACATTTCCCTGCAAAAACATTATCCCAATTCACACCCACATGTTCTAGCCTTAGAGGCATTAGTAATGATCTTTCAAGAATTACTGGACTCTGGCATGGTTCGGGAGGACTGGAAAATTTCTTTACTGTTTAAGAAAAGAGGGAGGCAGCAGAAAGGAAATTTTAGACTAATTAGGCTGACCTCAGTGTTTGGGAAGATGTTGGAGTCAATTGTTACGGATGAGGTTATGGAGTACTTGCTGACACAGGACAAGATAGAACAAATTCAGCATGGATTCCTTAAATGAAAATTTGCAGTGGATGTTGTATATTTGGATTTCAGAAGGCCTTAGACAAGGTGCTGCACATGAGGCTGCTTACCAAGTTAAGAGCCGATGTTACTACAGAAAAGTTACTAGCATGGTTAGAGCATTGGTGATGGTTTTGAGGCAGTGAGGGGAGAAATAAAAGGATCCTTTTCTGGTTGGCTGCCAGTAACTAGTGTTGCTCTGCAGGAGTCGGTGTTGGGACTGCTTCTTTTTATGCTGTATATCAATGATTTAGATGATGGAATATATAGCTTTGTTGCCAAGTTTGCAGATGATATGAGGATTGGTAGAGGAGCAAGTAGTGCTGAGGAAACAGGAAGGCTGTAGAAGGACTTAGACAGATTAGGAGAATGAGCAAGAAAGTGGCAAATGAAATACAATGTTGGAAAATGCATGGTCATGCACTTTATTTGAAGAAATAAATGTGTCGACTGTTTTCTAAATGGGAAGAAAATCCAAAAGTCTGAGATGCAAAGGGACTTGGGAGTCCTTGTGCAGAACACCCTAAAGTTTAACTTGCAGGCTGAGTCAGAGGTGAGGAAGGCAAATGCAATGTTAGCATTCATTTCAAGAGTTCAAGAATACAAGACCTGGAATGTGATGCTGAGGCTTTATAAGGCACTGGAGAGGCCTCAACTTGAGTATTGTGACAGTTTTGGGCTCATCTAAGAAAAGATGTGCTGGCATTGGAGAGGGTTCAGAGGAGGTTCACAAGGATGATTCTGGGAATGAAAGGGTTATCATATGAGGAATGTTTGATATCTCTGCCCCAGTACTCACTGGAATTTTTAATGATGAGGGGGATCTCATTGAAACCTTTCAAATGTTGAAAGGCCTAAACAGAGTAGACGTGGAAAAGAATTTTCCCATCATAGAGAAGTCTAGGACAAGAAGGCACGGCCTGAGGTAGGGGGGCATCTAGTTAAAGCAGAGGTACATAGAAATTTCTTTAGCCAGAGGCTGGTAAATTTGTGGAATTTGTTACCATAGGCAGCTGTGGAGGCCAGGTCACTGGGTGTATTAAAGGCAGAGATTGATACGTTCTTGATTGACCATGGCATCAAAGGTTACGAGAAGAAGGCCGGGGAGTGGAGCTGACGAGGGAACCAAAAGGATCAGTCATGATTGAATGGCGGAGCAGACTTGATGGGCCAAATGGTCTAATTCTGCTCCTATGTCCAATGGTTTTACGGATTACTAAAGATTTTGGAATCAAGACATGTATTTACATGCACAAAAAATCCTTACTTGTAGTAGCAGAGAAATGCAACTTTTCAAATAACTAGAATGTTCACCTAACGATGAAACTCATTCAATGGGGTGTTATAAACTCAAATGATTGTGTTAGAATTGAGCATTCCACAGCATTTCTGTGCAGCTCTTGTAAAATATTGTGCTGTGGTCAGCTATGGCCAACCTTTTAGGATCACAGCTACACCACACAACTGCCTACCACCCACAGTCGAACGGACTAGTGGAGCGTTTCCACCGTCACCTGAAGTCGGCTCTCGTGGCCCGCCTGGAAGGGCCTAACTGGGTGGACGAACTTCCCTGGGTCCTGCTCGAAATCCACACAGCGCCCAAGGAGGATCTGTACACCTCGTCGGCCGAGTTGGTGTACGGCGCACCCCTAGTCGTCCCAGGAGAGTTCATACCAGCCCCAAGGCCAAGGGGGCAACAGGAAGAACCCGCGGCAGTCCTGGACAGTCTACGAGAGAGGCTCGGTAACCTGGCCCCTATACCCACTTCACAGCACGAACAGAGCCCGACCTGCGTACCCAAAGACCTACAGAACTGTAAGTTTGTATTCGTACGACGGGGCGGACACCGGGCACCGCTACCGTGGCCCTGCAAGGGGCCGTTTAAGGTGATCAGGAACAACGGGTCCACGTTCGTGCTGGACATTGGGGGGAGAGAGGAGGTTTTCACGGTGGACCAACTCAAACCGGCCGATGTGGACTTGGCGCAGCCAGTCCGGGCTCAGGCACCACGGCGCAGGAGCAGACCTCCCAAACAGTGGCCGATCCAGACTGCGGACATTGGGGGAGGTATCGCCGGTTCTGGGGGGGGTGTGTTATGTGGCGACCCACTTTCTAGCACACATGAACCGGCGCGCACTGACAGAGAGGCCAGCCTCAAAAAGGGCGCCAGGCCATCTTCACCAGCAGGGGGAAAATCTCGTGTGCGGAAAGGGTCTGGGAATATGCATTCCCCACAGCAGTCCCGCCCAGGGAGGGCGGGAATGGGAAGGCTTTAAAGCATGCCGCGAAGTTTGAATAAATCTCTTTTATTGGAACTCCAACTCACCGACTCCGTGTGGTTATTCTAGCGCTGTGTGTAGCACACCGCTACAGTGCCACCTTTCAGAATCCAGGACTTCTTTTCCTTCATAATCTGACATTAGCAAAGAGATAATTGGTTTGGCATTTATCTATTCATCAGATCGATTTATCTTGATCCATTAAAGTTTGGGAGGCAAGTGGCAAGGTGATGTCATTCCATTCTTGCATGCTTCTTTGCAAGATCCTCTTAATTCATTGGTACTGAAAGATTGGTTTTGCTAGATCCAGCTAACTTACTGCTGCTGAGTAAAAGTTCTCTGCTGCATTGTAAAGTTCCCCTTCACTAATTTTCACATTCCCAACTAAACATTACAAGAATATAAAAAATCTGCATGTGGTGGAAATTTGAAATAAAAATAGAAAATGCTGCAAACAGGTTATAGTGTCTGTGGAAAGAAAAATGGAGGTATTGCTTCAGTTCAAACTGTACTGATGAAAAATGCCCAAAGTAAGATACTAATTTTGCTTCTCTGGAATGCTGAAATTGAGTAGATCCAGCACACTCAATTTATTGCAGAAGTTGCCAGAGTACCTTAGTATCTGATGGGACAAGGTTTTCTCAGAGCTTCCTTGCTGTTGTTACGTACCCCGTAAATGGGTTGTCAAACCAACAGAAATGGAACACTCATTGGAGTCTGTGGTTACTAGAAACTAATAAAGTTTTATTAAAAAATAAGTAATACAGTACACTAACCGCAAGGATATAAATGTAACAGGTTAGCAATGATAGTATACACATATACACAGAAATAGGTTAATAGGAATCAACCAAGCTCTATCGCAGTCTAGGGGTAAAATGATCGGTCTTAAAGTGAAGTAGAGTTCAGTTCAGTCTAGTGTAGTTTGAAGTAATCGCTGTTGTTGTACCATTGGAGAGAGAAAGAGAGAGTGAGAGATACTGTTGAGGTTTCAGGCAAACCTTTCAAGGCCTTCTGATCCCGTTGTGGTCACCAACTGTCACCCCTCTGTTCCGGATGCGATCGTCCTTCCGTGGTGAACCCAGCACCCAGGCAAGGGTGGACACACAACAGGTTCCCACCGGTTGTGAGCCTCTGACCGATTTCCGCGAATTGGTCCTCCAAACCCCCACCAACTTGTGGGGCACAATGCTCTTTCCAGGGTCTCGTGGCGCGTGTGCTGTGCCTTAGCAAATCCGCTATTTTATCCCCCCGCCCCCCCCCCCGGATGGGGTATCACCTGTCCATCAATCTTCACACTTCCTATTGTCTCAGGAGGATTGTTAATGAACAGTTCAGGTTCAGAGCAAACTGTCTGTGGCAGACGCCAACATACTGAATTATGTGTCTCTCTCTTCTCTCTTATTAGCATTTTGAATGGCTCTCCTTTGTCTCTCGTTATCTCTCTCTCATTAACAGCATCTGTTTTGCAGCTCTGCTTGGCTTCACACATGACACTATGTTTACTTGAAGAGCATGGATTAGCAGTGAACGTACAGTCAAAAAATAGTTGTTTTCCATTTTTTCCTGGAAGAAAATATTTATTTGTCAGCAAAATTAAGCTTCTGTTAGGTACAAAAGCAGTAAAAGATGTTTATCAATATTGTTGAGCAATTTTCTTCCAATAGAAAATGTGTTTTTAGTCCTTCAAAGATAAACATAACTCTGTCCAGCACTGGTCCAAGTGCTGGCACCCATGTTTTCCAGTGTTCCAACAATTTTACAATGCTCTAGGTGCATAAATTTGCAGAAGTCTTTCAGTGTAATTGGAATTAGTTTATTGGAATTGGTTTATTGTTGTCACATGTACTGAGGTACAGTGAAAGGCTTGTGTTGCATACTGTTCATGCAGATCAATTCATCACACAATGCACTGAATTTGAACAAGGTAAACAATAACAGAATGCAGAAAAAAGTGTAACAGCTAGAGAAAGAGCAGCATAGGCAGGACAAAAAGGTGCAAGATCATAATGGGGTAGATTGTGAGGTCAGGAGTCCATCTTATCATACGAGGGAACCATTCACTAGTCTTATAACAATGGGGTAGAAGCTATCCTTGAGTCCAGTGTTATGTGCTTTCATGCTTTTGCATCATCAGCCCAATGGGAAAGAAACAAAAAGAGAATGTCTGGGAGAATAGGGTCTTTGATTATGCTGGCTGCTTTACTGAGGCAGTGAGAAGTATAGATGGAGTCCATGGAGGGGAGGCTGATTACCATGATGTGCTGAGTTGTGTCCACACTCCTTTGCAGTTTTTTTTTCTGATCACAGCTTTCCATACCAAGCCAAAATGCATCCAGATATACTGTATGTTTTGTGTGGTGCAGTGATAAAAATTTGTAAGTGTCGATGGAGGCATGCCAAATTTCATTAGCTTCCTGAGGAAGTAGAAGTATTGGAGAGTTTTCATGGCAATGCTGTCTACTTGATATTCACTCCTAAGAACTTGAATCTCTCAAGCTGAGCACCATTGAAAAGTAAAGACTTACAAACGTTTACAGCAAAGCCAATTATGAACAATACGAGGAGCACAAGCAATGCCAAACATCTCTTTCTTGTTTGATTGCAATTTTGCCTATTCATTGCTATTCCCAGCTTGCTCAGCACCACTAAGATTTTTATTTGTTATGTCTGCACAAGATTGAACAAACTTTTCACTGAGATATTTTTTCTCAATCAGTTACTGAAGAAACTTGCATTGTAAGTCAAATGCTTCACTTTGTAGAGTAGTAAAATCCATGATTGCTGTTTTCATCTTGGTCATTAGAAGAAAATAAAACACCCAAACTGGGAACATCTTGTAGCCTGCTTTATTTAATGCATCCAAACTAAGTATGATAAGTGAACTCTCTGTTAAATCAGACAGTAGATATGGAGTTAGCTATGGTGCCAATATCTTCCAAATGATCACTTGAAATTTTGTCCACATGAATGAAAATTTCGATCAATAAAGTTCTTTTAATGAACTGCTTTTTTAAATCACTAAATAATGGTGCACAGAATAGTGAGAAAATAGCCTCTCACTCATGATCATCTTCTGTATTTTGCTCTTTATAAAAAAATGAAACCCTTGGGACTATATGCAATTTGTTCAGTGTCCTTGTGATTCTTTGTTCAAAGTGCTGAACAACACCACTTCAGCCACCACAAGAGAGATTGCAATATGTCCTTGACATAGCCAGCAAATTACACTGTTGTCTGTAACTAACTGGTCTTTCTTCAAAAACTTGAATTCTTTTTGAAGGTTATTGTTCAAAGGAGCGGCACACTTTCGTGACATGCCTGCAATGTAATAAAGTTTGCATTGCCTGAAGCTTAATGTGGTGTGAGCGTAGCTGTTCAGAGCAATGAATGTTCAAAGTTCAAAGTTTAAAGTAATTTCATCATCGAACTACACATATATATATCACCATTTACAGACATATTTGTTTTCTTGTGGGCATATTTATAAATCCATAATAGAATGATAACCATAATAGAATCAATGAAAATCCGCACCACCTTGGGCATTCAACCAGTGTGCAAAAGACAATAAACTGTGTAAATACAAAGAGAAAGAAATAATAATAATAATAATAATAAATAAACAATAAATATTAAGAGTAAGAGATGAACAGTCTCGAAAGTAAATCCATTGGTTGGGAGAACATTTCAATTATGGGGCAAGTAAAGTTGAGTGAAGCTGTCCCCTTTGGTTTGAGACATTGATGGTTGAGAGGTAATAACTATACCTAAACCTGATGGTGTAAGTCCTGAGGCTTACTATACTTCCTCCCTGATGGCAGCAGTGAAAAGAAAGCATGTAATTGAAAAACAAAAACACGAGGAAATCTGCAGATGCTGGAATTTCAAGCAACACACATACAAATTGCTGGTGAACGCAGCAGGCCAGGCAGCATCTCTAGGAAGAGGTACAGTCAACGTTTCGGGCTGAGACCCTGCATCAGGACTAACTAAGGGAAGAACTAGTAAGAGATTTGAAAGTGGGAGGGGGAGGGGGAGATCCAAAATGATAGGAGAAGACAGGAGGGGGAGGGATGGAGCCAAGAGCTGGACAGGTGATTGGCAAAAGGGATATGAGAGGATCATGGGACAGGAAACCTAGGGAGAAAGAAAGGGGGAGGGGGGAAGCCCAGAGGATGGGCAAGGGGTATAGTGAGAGGAACAGAGGGAGAAAAAGATTATGTGTATATTCATAAATAAATAACGGATGGGGTACGAGGGGGAGGTGCAGCATTAGCCGAAGTTAGAGAAGTCAATGTTCATACCATCAGGTTGGAGGCTACCCAGATGGACTATAAGGTGTTGTTCCCACAACCTGAGTGTGGCTTCATCTTGACAGTAGAGGAGGCTGTGGATAGACATATCAGAATGGGAATGGGACATGGAATTAAAATGTGTGGCCACTGGAAGATCCTGCTTTCTCTGGCGGACAGAGCATAGGTGTTCAGCGAAACAATGTCCTGGGTGGTGGGGTGGGCTTTAACCATAATGGACTGGGCTGTATCCACTACTTTTTGAAAGATTTTCTGTTCAATGGCATTGGTCTTTCTATACCAGGCTATGATGCAGTTAGTCAGTATACTCTTTACCACACATCTATAGAAGCTTATCGAAGTTTTAGATGTGAAGCCGAATCTTTACAAACTCCTAAGGAAGTAAAAGCTCTGCTGTGCTTTCTTTGTAATTGCACTTACGTGCTGGGCCCAGGATGGGTCCTCCAAAATAATAACACGGAAGAATTTACATTGCTGAGCCTCTTCACCTCTGATCTCTTGTTGAGGACTGGCTCATGGATCTCTGGTTCCTCTTCCTGAAGTCAATAATTAGATCTTTGGTCTCGCTGACATTGAGTACGAGGTGTTATTATTGCACCACTCAATCAGATTTTCAATCTCCCTCCTATTGTAATGAGCTCTTTGGGCCTCTGCGGGGAGCTGGAGAGTTTTGGGCTCTGTAGTTTCGAGAACACGTGTTGGTTATTTGTACAACACACATCAAAGTTGCTGGTGAATGCAGCAGGCCAGGCAGCATCTCTAGGAAGAAGTGCAGTCGAAGTTTCGGGCTGAGACCCTTCATCAGGACTAACTGAAGGAAGAGCTAGTAAGAGATTTGAAAGTGGGAGGGGGAGGGGGAGATCCAAAATGATAGGAGAAGACAGGGGGGGAGGGATGGAGCCAAGAGCTGGACAGGTGATTGGCAAAAGGGATATGAGAGGGTCATGGGACAGGAGGCTCGGGGAGAAGGAAAAGGGGGAGGGGGGAAAACCCAGAGGGGTATAGACAGAGGGACAGAGGGAGAAAAAGGAGAGAGAGAGAAAGAATGTATGTATATAAATAAATAACGGATGGGGTACGAGGGGGAGGTGGGGCATTAGCGGAAGTTAGAGAAGTCAACGTTCATGCCATCAGATTGGAGGCCACCCAGACGGAATATAAGGTGTTGTTCCTCCAACCTGAGTGTGGCTTCATCTTTACAGTAGAAGAGGCCATGGATAGACATATCAGAATGGGAATGGGATGTGGAATTAAAATGTGTGGCCACTGGGAGATCCTGCTTTCTCTGGCGGACAGAGCGTAGGTGTTCAGCAAAACGATCTCCCAGTCTGAGTTGGGTCTTGCCAATACATAGATGGCCACATCGGGAGCACTGGATGCAGTATATCACCCCAGCCAGCTCACAGGTGAAGTGTCGCCTCGCTTGGAAGGACTGTCTGGGACCCTGAATGGGACACCTACGCTCTGCAGAAAGAGGGTATCAAAATAAAAATGACAAAATGGATTAAAAAAACACAGTTCCTGCTGTTATAATCTCAGTTTACTTTCAGTCCACACACTTATTACATATGCAGTATGAATATAAATAAAAGAAAATATACAAAACCAGTATATACAAAACTTCCAAACACATAATGGATAGACCCTGAAATGAGTTCTCCTTGCTCATGCTACGTGAACAGAGATTAACACATTCACATTCGGTCATAAAACAACAAAGTAATACAAAAATAAACTTTTACGATATATTGCCTTGTAGTTAAGTTACTAGAAAGACTAACCTACCAGGCTGATAAAGAAGTTTGCACAACCACGCTATCCAGCGCTGATATCTTATTCATGAAAATCTAAAGCATCCACGCGTAAATCATGTCAAATTACCAATATTCAAAATTTACAAACCAGTATAAATGAACTTACACAGATATTATCAAATATTATTCACCTTTCCTCACCATACTGCCAGCACCCGACATTCTGTCTAGAACCTTGCAACTCTTCTTTCGACTCCACAGGTGCATAATGACATCACAGTTTTCTCTTAAAGGCATAGGCAGCTATTTTCGCATTACCAGGGTGAATACGTAAGTGCACACTTTAACAATAAAAGATTATATTCAGTAGTCACCTGGCTACATAAGTGAACACACGATTAGCTCTAATCACAGGGTTCTAGTTCTGAGAATGTTATGTCCATTGGTGTCACATGGCCATGCCACCAATGTTCTGTTGGAATTCTTATGAGTAAACTCTGGTCACCGTCTCTACATTGGAGTCTGTCTTTCCTTCACATCTGGGTCCTGAGATTGCCAGTGCACATTGTGACAGAAGGACTCTGCCAAGTAATGTACCCAGAGGAGGATTTACAGTGGCATTTTGACATGGGTTAGCTTTAGCTCTGAATGCAATCCATTCTCAAGTTCCCATTTTGAGTTTCTCAAGTCCATGTTCCGAACTTCTCTAGTGTACATTCAGACCTTTTCCAGGTCTAAGCACCTTAGTTGAAGCATTCAAGTTCTCAAGGTTTTCAAGGTCATCAACATACTCAATGTCATAAGGTTCTCAAAATCAACAAGGTTTTCCAGATTTCCAATAGCACTCTATCTTTCCCATGGCCCTCCAGATTTCCAACGTTTACTCAATGGTTCCAAGCTTTATTCAATGCTTCAAAAGTTTCTTCAATGCTATCCCACTCGTAGTTTACAAGTCCCTCTTGAGGTTTTCCAAGACCCTCTCGAGGTTTTCTAGGTCCCTTTTGAGTTCTCCATGTCCCTTGAGATTCCCCTTGATCTCAGGTTTTTGGGTCTCCAGAGTCATCCCTGGATCTAGGTTTTCAGTTCTCTTTGGGCCATCAGGTGCCAGCCACAGGGAGGAGGTTACTATAATGAGCTCTTCAGGCCTGTGCATGGAGCTGGAGAGTGTTGGGCTCCTAGGGTTTCAGAGCACCTGAGCTGGTTAAATGTAGTTTAAGGAGAGTCATTAATCGTTTAGAGTTCCTTGTGTTTTTGTTGAGTGACTCACTCTTTGTAAAGTGGTCTCCTGGTGCTTTTCTTTCAACTTGTTAAGACTATTTTGATATGCTTGGGGAATTCCATGCTCCTTATATTATTTAAGTGGACACCTGATTAGCATTAGTGGTGGGGTCCTAGTTTTGAGAATATTATATCTCGTAGTGTTCCTTGAACACCAATGTTCTGTTGGAATTATATTTACATCTGAGCTGTTTTTACCTTCATACTTGATTCCTGACATTTCCAGTACATATCATAATACCTATATGTTGACATGCTTCATGACGTGCAGTAAAATTATTTATTATAAGCCCAACAAGGTTTTATTATTTACATAGTATTGCAGGACCCCTGCTTATCGCTGTGTTTGTTTTAGGAACATAGCAATTTTGTAAATTACAGTATACTTTATTGTGAAGTGCAATAGACAGTAGTAATCACAAAAATACTGAACAATTTGCCACTTCTTGTAAAAAGTCAGGATATTTACATTATAGTTTAAATATGGGCCTGTTCTGGTAAAAGTGAGATATGCAGTCACCTTACCCTAGTCTAGTGTTGAGGTTCTCACTGAGTTATCTTTCTTGCTTTTCTTTCTCACCATCTGCACTGAGTGAAATCTTATCATCAGTAACTTTGTTCGCCATCTCCTCCAGGGTCATGGCCCTCCCTCACTCCTCTTTCTCTCATCAGTGGCACCACTTCCCTCTATAAACTTGACTTTGACATATTTAGCCCATCAATCTTTGTTGTATTACTCTTCACCCACACCTCCTCTTCTCCATCCGACCTCTGATTTCTTCTATGATCCCACTTAGAAAGAACGCTATTTGGAATCCATCATATCACATCCGCAGTCCTCTGGCCTTTGGTGGTCCTTTTTCACAACAATCCTGCAACTACTTTGCACATTCTAACATCCACCTTCCATTTAGACCAATTATACAGTGTACTCCCCATACACTGGATGGATGTGTTTTTGTCTCTGCTTTCTTTATATGTTTGATCTGGATTTGAAAATGTTAGCTGACAGCAGGCCAGAAGCGAGTACACTTGTCTCACAAGTATATTGTTACAAGTTTAAGCCCAGAGCTGGCACCACATAGTTCTGTCATTTCATGCCTTGACTGCTGAAAGGAAATGAAGTTCCTTGTTACTCTACAACACACATTTGTTGTCAGTTAAAAATGACGAAGCACAACATCAGCTGAGCTTGTAGAGACATTAATGAACTAGAGAGAGTCTTGGAATGAAGGACAATGCAAGCCACATGCAGTGAGAATCCAGATATATGGAAATTTCAGAAAAATTGTTTGGCCTGAGATTGGAAGACTTTCATCAAATGAATGGGGATATCTATGATGTGTGTAAAACTCAGAGATCTATGGGGAAAATGAATTGCACATATTGTGACTTCCAGAGACTTGATAAAAGTAGATGACTGAAGTCTATTTTCTTTTCATGGTTCATGTTGAACTCGGTCCTTCAACGGACTGTTTATCATCTAAATTGGGATTTTTATTTTCATAGAAATAGCGATTTTCAATCTTGCTGCCTTCCTTGGTCACAAAGTTTATGAGAATGACCAGGTGGGCTTCACTTTAATCTTCACAACTACTTAGAACAAGGCCAGAAAATGTTTGCAATGAACAAATAAATTTATTCCCTTACAAAAAATGCTGGTGAACACAGCAGGCCAGGCAGCATCTATAGGAAGAGGTACAGTCAATGTTTCGGGCCAGGACCCTTCATCAGGACTAACTGAAAGAAGAGATTTTGCAAACCCTTTTTGCAAAAGGGTTTTGCCAATCAACTTTCCAGCTCTTAGCTCCATCCCTCCCCCTCCTGTTTTCTCCTATCATTTTGGCTCTCCCCCTCCCCCTTCCACTTTCAAATCTCTTACTATTTCTTCTTTCAGTTAGTCCTGACGAAGGGTCCAGGCCTGAAACGTTGACTGCACCTCTTCCTATAGATGCTGCCTGGCCTGCTGCGTTCACCAGCATATTTTGTGTGTGTTGCTTGAATTTCCAGCATCTGCAGATTTCCTCGTGTCTGCGTATTTATTCCCTTAAGTGGTTTGCTGAGATATTGAAATCGATTTGTGCAGAGGAATAAAAAGGTATAGAAATCAGATGAAAATGTAGACACTTTTATAGCCTAAGTTTCTAATTTTGAATATTACTATATCAAATACTTCTTCTTAAGCCTATCACCCCTGCTGGAGTTGAGGCCACCAACAGCATACATCAGAATCCTCTGTTCTGGGCCAATAGAAGGTTGATCGGCTCTGTTTCTTCCACCTCCACCAGACATCTCATACATCTTGGCAAAGATCATGCCTATCCCAGGGATGATGTCTTAGGAGATTCTATTGGTATTTCTGTAGCTTTGGGCTTATATGGGATAGGGTTACTCACGCGCCCCCCCCCCCCCCGCCATGCCCAAATCTCCTCCTTTCACAGCCAGGCTTGGGACTGTCCATGGCAGAGTTTTATGTCAAATATGCAACCTAAATTTGATGAGTTATTGCATCAGAGAGAACAGAGAGATGTGTGAGAATGTTATGAAGAGAGAATAGTTAAATTTCTTTGAGCAGCAATGGCTGAGGGAGATATGAGGCTCTGATAGGCAGATTGAATGGGAGTGTCATTGATCCCAGATGATTCGTAGTAGGATTAGAGTTAAGCTGAGATCTTTTATTTCACTCCACAAGTAGTGTGAATCTTGAACTCAATGCATGAAAAGTCTGCACAGAAAAAAGCATCATCATATTTAAAAAGCATTTGGATAAGCACTTGAAAACAAGGGCTGGAAAGTAGGATGAACCAAAATAGCTGGTTGACACTGTCATGGACTTACTAAGTTGAGTAACTTCCTCTGGGCTGTAAATTCTTTGCTACCTGTGAACACTTCTATGTTGGGTATGGCAGGAAGATCACTGTCCCCAAAACTCTTCATACACACATGCCCAAATTGTAACATGCAATAGAGGAGGCCACGTGTGCTTACTGTCCTCAAAGGTAACTCTGCTATTAGCTCTGTAATTGTGGAATGCATGTTAATAGACACATAGATTCTGGAGTATAGGCGCACAGAACCCTAGAAGGGGGTGAGAGGAGAATGTCAGGGTATCATTTGCAATGTGGGAAAACCTCAGGTTTTGGTTGGTAAATTAGGAGTGTCCACAATAGGCTGCTCAAGACAAATTTAGAAGTTTGTGGTTCATAGTGATGGAGTGGGAGGATGGTGGTGTTGAAGAGAAAGAAGAGACAAATTTTTAACTAAAAGTGGACCTGCCTGAAGCTAGCTCTCACCACAGCACTCTTTTGTCACTTTCAAAGAGTGCCAAAGCAGGTCTTGCATATTTTATGAAGCTTTGGATGCATATGAATAGCATATGATATTTATGTGCCATTGAAAATTACGGAGACAATGACTGGAGATGCAATGTACACCTTTGAAGCCCAATATTTCAGGCATCTAGAGGGAAGTGTGCAGTAGGTGTCCACCTTTGTAATCAGTTTTCTGTAAGAATTTTGCCATAAAGCATATATAAAAGATTGTACTACTCAATGGAATGTCTATTTTCAATGTTTCCATGAATCATTTACACCACTGTAAGGAGAAAACCTGCTGATGTCATGCTTAGTTCTCTTTCATGAGAGCCAACAGGGCATGATATAAATATATCATGACAATAGCTGGAGGAGAAAGTAAACACCGCAGCACAGCACACACCATTTGTCTGCAGTGCCTCCTGGACACTACTACTAATTTAGCTTTGCAGCATTCACCGTCCTTCTGTAACACTGTGCTCCTTATCTTTCCCACACCAATCCTGCAGGCCATCACTATCTACCACTCCTCTACGCACCCGCTCCCCCCTGCCACCTCCCACAACCAGTGAATTACATGAATGCTGCAATGATGCTGCACATCTGTCTCACTGATGCCTAATTAGTTTGCAAGTTCTAGAAGAATCAGGATGATTATATGCTGGACATGTTTCAATCAAGAGGCATGACAAGGGTACAAATCACAGTACAGAGGTTTAGGAATTCAGCCGATAGCTTTGTTATTCTTTATTTAAAGTTTTTCCAGTAGTTTCCTGCTGCTCGCTGTTTTCTTTCAAGATATTGGCCTTTTACTTCAAGTAAAGTTGAGCTTGCTGTCAGACTGACAACAAAGTGACAGAAACAGTAAAGCTTATTTTCTGGTCTTCATTATTGGGAAGTGATTTCCTGGAAGCAATTTTCTTCCAGTTGTTTTTATGCAAAATGCAATCGACCTGGAGAAATGACACAGGAATGGTTGTGTAATGACTTCAGCATTCATTCACTCTTTTCCATACAGTCAACAGCTACATTTATTGGCTGTGATTGGAATTCTAAACCATACTTAGCTTTTTGAGAAATGCTGCACAGTAACAGGCTCTTCCAGCTCCACCAGCATGTGATCCCCAATTACACCCATGTAATCAATGAACCTGCTAACCCCTACATCTTTGGAATGTGGGAGGAAGCCAGATCACAAACAGGAGACCCATGCAGTCAACAGAAAAATGTACAAACTCCTTACATTACAGACAGCAGCAGAATTGAATCTGGGTTGCTTGAACTGTCATAGCATTATGCTAACTGTACCACTGCACTGCAATTTTTAACTAACTTGCACTTTTAAACTTGCAGCTCATCCATTTTAAAAACGCAAACATGAGGAAATCTGCAGATGCTGGAATTTCAAGCAACACACATAAAAAATGCTGGTGAACGCAGCAGGCCAGGCGGCATCTATAGGAAGAGGTACAGTCGACGTATCTCTCACTATCTCTTCTTTCAGTTAGTCCTGACCGAAACATCGACTGTACCTCTTCCTATAGATGCTGCCTGGCCTGCTGCGTTCACCAGCATTTTTTATGTGTGTAGCTCATCCATTTTAAGGTTTTGCCCAAGCTCAACGTTGCTTAAAGGCATCAGCCTCATGAGAAACTAAGCTGGTCATCTGTTGTGACGTTGAAACTGGCAAAACAGAGGAAAAAGACAGAAACTTACTTCTGTAAATCTGCTGCACATATTGTGCATCTTCTCTTGCTTCCACCTTGTAAAATATGAAAACCCAAAAGCACTATATAAAAATCGGAAAGCACTGCAGGCACTGGAAGTGTATCCATTGATCTGCTTATTGACCTTCCAAGGCGCAAATCCATGGTCTCACGAGACTAACGAATGCCTATTATACTATTTCTTATTGATAGATTGAATTATTGAAATACAGCATAGAATAAGCCCTTCTGGCCTTAAATAAAACAGAAAATGAAGATAAAGTGCCTTCAATCCGAAATATAAGCTTTCTTTCTACATCTTTCCATAGATACCAGGCATTATCTGTGTATCGGAGTAAGCATCCATGATACTTACTCCATTATGTGCTGAACTGAGGCTGTGGTTGTGGGCTTCTTCCAGCTGCTCCAGGCTTCATGCCTGAGGACTCACTTTCATTCAAAAATGATATTTGCTTACTTTTATTGTTTCCACGATTTGTCTTTATTCTCTCTGCACACAGGGTGTTTGTCGAGTTTTAGAACATAGAACAGTACAGCACAGTACAGGTCCTTCGGCCCAGAATTTTGTGCCGACCCTTAAACCCTGCCTCCCATATAACTCCCCACCTTAAATTCCTCCATATACCTGTCTAGTAGTCTCTTAAATTTCACTAGTGTATCTGCCTCCACCACTGACTCAGGCAGTGTATTCCATGCACCAACCACTCTCCGAGTAAAAAACCTTCCTCTAATACTCCCCTTGAACTTCCCACCCCTTACTTTAAACCCATGTCCTCTTGTATTGAGCAGAGGTGCCCTGGGGAAGAGGCGCTGGCTGTCCACTCTATCTATTCCTCTTATTATCTTATACACCTCTATCATGTCTCCTCTCATCCTCCTTCTCTCCAGAGAGTAAAGCCCTAGCTCCCTTAATCTCTGATCATAATGCATACTCTCTAAACCAGGCAGCATCCTGGTAAATTTCCTCTGTACCCTTTCCAATGCGTCCACATCCTTCCTATAGTGAGGTGACCAGAACGGGACACAGTACTCCAAGTGTGGCCTAACCAGAGTTTTATAGAGCTGCATCATTACCTCGCAACTCTTAAACTCTATCCCTCGACTTATGAAAGCTAACACTCCATAAACTTTTTTAACTACCCTATCTACCTGTGAGGCAACTTTCAGGGATCTGTGGACATGTAACCCAGATCCCTCTTTTCCTCCACACTTCCAGGTATCCTGCCATTTACTTTGTACTCTGCCATGGAGTTTGTCCTTCCAAACTGTACCACCTCACACTTCTCCGGGTTGAACTCCATCTGCCACTTCTCAGCCCACTTCTGCATCTTATCAATGTCTCTTAACGGGGTTTTTAATGAGTTTTTTAATGGTTTCATTTGAGTTTCTTGTTTTGTGGCTGCTTGTAAGGAGCCGACTTTCAGGGTTGTTCCATACTTTGATAATAAATGTACTTTGAGCTTTGAACTTTGATCACAAGCATTCTGTTTTTAATTCAACATGGAATATCTACCCAACACACTGGAATTCAATCAACTGACAAGATGCAGGAGAATTCGGCATGTAAGGCAGCATCCGTGGAGGAGATTCCATCAGCATCTTGCTTGTTACTCCAGATTCCAGCATCTGCAGTTTCTTGTGTCTCCACTGGAATTCAACTTCATGTAAAGATCATGAAAACAGAAATAAGAAGTTTTTGCTGATGGTTTTTGCTTTATTTATGCATTTGGGAATTAAGCAAATCTGTGGTGGTCAGTGTAGTGAATGTGAGAGATATTAAAAATAGCCAATGAGAAGCTAGCAAGAAGAATTTATCTTCTCTTGAGATCTCCGCTGTCATTGATATCCATCTTTAGGCAATACAATTCACCTTCTTTTTATAAAGAAAAGAATAAACATACTGGAAGCCACAAAGGTTTGAGGCTCTGATAATACTCTGTGTGCAGTGCTTAGAACTGCTGCTCCCAAGCTGGATGCATCCCTTGTCAAGTAGTCACAACTTGGCACCAACTCAACAAAGTTATGCAGGCATGTTAGGGCAAATCTAATTACTGTTTCATCAGTCTATTTCCAATCATCGACAGTGGAGAAAGGTGTCCAAAACAATCCTATCAACCAATAGTCACTCAACAATAACCTATTGATGGATGCTTAGTTTGTGTTTATTAAAGTCCACTCACATCTGGACTTCACTAAAGTAGCAGGTCGAGCATGGGCAGAACAGCCAAACTCCAGAAGTGAGATAAGAATGACAAGACTTGACTTCAAGACTCCATTTGACTGAGTTCAGAATCAAATTAGCTAAGTGACACTAAATTCAATAAAAATCAGGTGAAACACTCCCCAGTGGTTGGATTCCTACCTAGCACAAAGGAAGCTGGTTATTGTTGTTGAACATCAATCATGTCAGTGCAAGCATTTCACTGCAGAGGATCCTCAGGGTAGTGTCCTCTGCCCAATCATTTTCAAGTGCTTTATTGTAAAGTCAGATGTGGTAATAATTACACAGCATTTGATTCTGTTTGCAGCACCTTGGGTAATGAAGCTGTCTTTGCTTGGATACAGCAAGAACTGAAGGGAAATGGGTAGAAAATTCATGTTTTACAGGATAGGATTGCACACAACAGACATTTGACATAACCATCCAGACTGGTAAATTTCCAGCCCCAACTGCTCATTAGGCTGGAAAAAAATTTAATTGTCTATGAACATGAGAACATTTGCAGATGCTGGGAATCGAAAGCAACACACACAAAATGTTGCGGAACTCAGCAGGCCAGGCAGCATTAAGGAAAAGAGTAAACAGTTACTGTTTTGGGCCAAGACCTTCTTCAGGACTCTAATTCTCTATGACATCCCAGAGGTCATCACACAGTTTGAGAAAATGACATTTATGGGTGTCCAGTGACTTGCAGCCATTAATGGGCTGCATCCAATTGGACCGGGTTTGCCTCCTAGGCTAATCTGGTTTGAATGCAGAAAGCCAGTCTTACTATCCATCAGCAGCTGGGAGGCGACCACCAGCAACAAAGAGGAGATGTTCAGCAAGTCCTCAACAATGAGAGGACCTTAGGATGAACACCAGTGAAACCCAGACTTTGTCACCATTGATACAAAAAAAAGCTTTGACTCTGATGTATTGCTATTCAGAGAGATGGGGGGTCCATAACACTTGACAGATAATGTCAATGGAAGTTAAATTATCTTCCATTCCTTGTTCCTGGCATACCTGCACTACTTTAGATGACTGCCCTATAGCTCAATTCATGCATTGGGCCCAATAAGACCACAGCAACAATATTCATGGCAAAGGGGTAATAAGGGGAGAACAAGAAGTCATTGAGACATTGAGTCAGCACACTAAATGGCCAATCAGCCACTTCAGCACCAAAGCAGAGAACAGAGGAGATGGTCAAGTGACTGCATTGCCATTTAAATATTGCAGTTTTAGTGAATAGAATACTATGAAACATAATTCTTTGTGATCATTAGTTGTTGTGAAACAGAAACTAAGTTTCAGCTGCAGGAACTCTAAATGATCACTGCAATGTCATTCCATCCGTATTGCAGTGGCAAAGGTCATAATTAATCTAACCTTAAATGTTGAATCAAATCTAACTGACCAGTTACTTTGCTGAGAATGACGCTGTTTTTGCAACCTGCAAATGTATCAAAAGGAAGATCAAATTTTACTGCACAGTGCAGAAAAATACACCATTGTGAGGTCCAGATTTTAGGTGGGCATATTACAACAAAGATTTTAAAATTCATTTGAAATTCTTGACATCTTCAGAAGGCTTTTTCAGCTCATGTTGCCTCCAAGTGTTTCGGATCCAAAACACAAAGGGACACAGTACACCATTACAACTATCAAAAAAATTGTAGACTTGAACTAATTGTACAAATAGAATGTACTTTGAAGCCTGTGGGATATGATTTATAGCCCATTTATAACACTGGCCACCACGTTTGACTTTACGATTTATAGCCTGTGACTGTTGTTCCAAGAAAAGTGCTGACTAGCCACAGGCATGACTACTGTGTTCCTATTCATAAATCTTAGCAAAAAAATAGCTAAACTAGAACACAGGTAAACATAGTTTATGTCTATATTTACTTTAAAAAAAGATCTTGCACTATTTAGTGTAACACAGCACGGTGCTTACTTCTGCCTAAATTTGCATTTGGGCTTAGGGCATCCATGAGCAGTAACTAGATGTTGTCTGGCAGTTGTAAGTGGCCCTTTATTCTGATCATTGTAACTGTTAAGCATGATGAGCCCTCCATTTCAATGCTCTGGGTCCAAATGTTCTTCACCCATATTATGGTTACATGGTTGCCTATCATTGGCTAAGCTCGTTTTCTACTGTGTGGTGACCATTTGATTTGTGGAACTGTCCATTCTGACAGCTTCACTTTTCCTATGATGTTGATGAAGTTTCAATTGGGTCTTTTCACAGAACATCAACAAGCAGTAACCAAGTAAGTAAAGCACAATTAGTAACCAAACAATTAGCAACTGCAGTGATATATTCTAACAATTGCACAAAGAACATGTCTCTCCCAGGCACTACCCTTCTCTAGCCTGCTCGTGGCCTTTCAATGCTCTGGGTGCACTCCTCTGCAGCTTTTTTCCCCCATAATTTGAACATCTATCCTTCAGTAGCAACATTTTCCTGTAGCCAAAAGTGTTGATATGTATTTTGCCTTACCATTGGACAACTAATAAGAATTAGCTTCACACTGTTTTTTGCCATTAAGACAAAATTGTCATTCATCCTGATGTTTGTGAAAATATAAAAAGTGTAAGAGCTTCAGTTCCTAGGCTAATGAAACAATATCGTCAGGTTTCTTCATGTAACATTATGCTGAAAGTGACATAATCAGTTTAAATGCAATGTTCCCTAATTGATATAATAGTTTCTTGCACTTGCCAGAATATGCCCCAGCAACTGCATTCTTTGAAGCTAAGTCTTAAAAGTACATACACCAACAGTAACTGACATTCATTCAGCCAGAGGGAAATCTTACTCTTTAAGAATGATAAGAGACTGGTGGGGAAAGACTATGCCCAGAGTATTGAAAGAACATGAACTGGCTACTAAGCGACAGTGTCCACAGGAGGCATGTTCTTTGTGCAAGAATACAGTGGGGTCCCTCTAAAGTTATGGTCATGTTTTTCTGAGGAGAGATTGCTAGGGAATGTCTTTATGAGGGACATGTGTGGTCAATGAATTGGGGAAGCTCATAATGTATGCAATTGCCATAGTGGATAATATGACTGTAACTTTGGGCTGAAGGGAAAGTAGATATTTCGTCTGGAGCTTTAATGACCTTCCTAATGTGATAATGAGCTGAAAACTGTCAGATTGGCAGGTAAAATCAGTAACAGCCTAGAATGATCCTGAGGCTAGGAAATTTAGGAGACTCCATGGCCAAAGGAGTCAAGGCATACATGCAAGTTTTTATTTAAGGTAGCAAGATGTTATTCATCTCAGTGATGACAAGGAATGCAGTTTGAGTGCTGGTACTTTAAATAGCGTACTTACCGGGGGAAAAAAGAGTTATTAAGAAAGAAGATTTGCAGTGGTCTGGTATGGTTGAAAACCTCACCCTAGAGGAATTCTACATATTGCACCAAAGTTGATATCATTATGTGGAGTGTTACAAGAGTTAAAAAATGCCATGGAGAATAAATTTGCTACAAAGAAATGCAGTGGCAAATTTTCAGTTAAGTACTGGCACCTACAAAAGTATACTGGGCTGATCTGTTATGGTATAAGCCAATCTTCAACAAGATAGCACCATTTTTCTTGGCTTTGCATAAACAGATTCAGACTCTCTGTGACTTGCATTAATGTCTGTTATTTATTAATCAAAAAGTACAATTAGGCATATGTGAATTTCTAATTAGCTATTTGTTGCAAAATCTATAATTTATTATTTCTATTTTTATATGCATGTATGACAAACTTAATTATAATTATATGATAATTCCAAGAATCCTGATATTTATCGTTAGAACAGTAGTTCACCATTAGGTTACCTTCTGCAGCTGTTCATGTACTATGGATAATATTGCAAAGTGGCTGTGCCTGCTTATATTAGTATTTCAGGTTCTGAGTTGTGGGAATCATGCTGAAAAATATCCTTCTCTAGATAAATGCACCACATGACAATAATTTCTTTCAGGTTTTAATTAAATGTACAAAAGAAGAGAAAATGACTTTTAGAAGTATTGCCTTATCAGTGGTTCACTGAGATTTTCTAAAGAGAATGGAGTGCTTGTCTCTTTCTTTTTTCCATCTCCCACATGACATCTTGCTTCTTTTAAACAAAAATGTTAGAACAAATGGATTTCTTGCAATAATTGTGAAAATACAGCAAGTACTCACATTATTCTTTCTTTAATCTTTGTTTCTGTCTCCAAGCAGATGGAATATTGCAATAACCAAATATCTCCCACAGAGTCAAACTGAAATGCAATCAGGTTTTCATGCAATGAACAATGATGGCTTTTGATGATTGTGATATGTTCCGATTTTCTACCCATTCGTAGTCAATAGGCAGAAAATGTAGTACATGACATTGCTTGTTTACTGCAATAAGAAAGAAGTACACTGATAACAATATACTAACCTCTAAATTCAATTGCATAACCCTGTTTATCTTGGTCTGCATTTTCAATGGAGCATTTGTCAACCTTGAGGTTCTGATATGACCTTTACATCTAGGACTCATATCCGACGCTATACAAAACTCTTTAGAGAGGAATACAGGAAAAACTGGAGCACCTTCTGAACCACTATGCCTTCACATCACAGTGCTGATCTCAGAGGCTTGTACATTAAGTTTGGTATGTGTGTTTTCCCATCACACCTTGACCTCTCCAGAACTTGTTGCCTTGTCTTAGTGGAGAGGCTTGAATGTTCAAATGACCTCAAGAGTGAGTGTTGCTGTAAACTTCCACTCACATAGGACCACCATGGTGGTAAGGCTAAGGGAGAGATTCCAAACAAAGAATGATCCAAGAATGTGACAACTGCACTCCCCACCAGTACGTGAAGCACTGCCACAAGAAAGCAGCATCCACTATCAAAGGCCTCCAGCATCCAGGCCATGCTCTCTTCTCGCTACCCGCAACTGAGGAGAAGGTACGGAAGCCTGAAGTCCAGCACCACCACTCATTACCCTCCAGAAGTGGATTGGATAACTTCACTCACCACAACTCTGAATTGAGTTTGTGATCTACAGACTTTTTTTGCACGTGGGTTATATGATAGTGTTTATATGTGTTTTTCATATATTCTATTATATTTCTGTACTTTTCTTCTAAATACGTGCAACAACAATGGAATAATTGGCCTCCCCCAATGTCATTAGGAAATATGAAAATTTAAGTTAACATGACAACTCTGAATGTCAACTAATAACTATCTTTGCTATGTTTCAGAAAGTTCTAAGTTCAGGATTTACTTCAAAGATTTAGTTAAAAAAATCAGGCAGATAATACTGCACTCTCAGTGTTGCCAGCCGTTGTTTCATTTCCCATTAAATTGTAGCTCATCTTCTCTCTCAGAAAGTTATAAAATATCTCTCAGGGAAGAGCTGGTGGGTTAGGTCAAGTCACTCGAATAATGTTAATCTTTCAGGTGCTGCCATTTTTCCTACACTACAACAGTGGTTACTATCCACTGGTCAAAATGCTCAGGAATTCATAACCTCCATTCTCCCAACTTCCAAAAAGCTCTATGTTAACAGATTCTTCTTTCTATTAAAGGTGGTTGAAAAAGACAGCACTGTCCAGAAATTCACCTATGATCAGCCTGGCTAAGCAAGTTCTATAGTAGGGGTTGACTGTTGTACTCTCCTCAACAACTTAGTTCCAGTGACTAAGGTGTGGACATTCTGAAGAATTATTGCCAAGAAATTGAAGTTCACAGTCCTTTGGCACACTAAATTAACACAGAATCGACCTAGTTGTCTGAAAAACTTGGCAAAGTTGGACAAAAATATGTGAAACTAAGCACCTATAGCAATCACCATATGAGATCATGCACTAAAATAGAACCTTGGCAACACATGACAGGACATGTATGATAGGTTTATAGCTGACTGCATCAATGTCATTCTGACTGCTGGGAAGCGAGTCAGAACTACAAGAGTTCTTCCTTTCATAAGCACAGTACAGAAATAGAAAAGGCTGCTGTGTAGGTGAGTGAAAATTTAGGGAATTGGGACATCATACTTCCTGTTGTTTTTTGTTAAACTCCATTACTGAACTGTCCCAACTGACTCCAGTAGCCCCAAGGCACTGTTAGGTTGATCAAAGGGCTAGTGATAACAGCAAACAATTTAGTCCTGACTGTTTAAGATCTGTAATCAGTGCAGGAGGTTTCAGTGAATTATCAAGCAGAATTCCAGCCAATGAGAATTGACTTTGAATGGTGTTGTGTGCAGAATATCAATGTGACAATACATTGTGATACAATGTGGTCCTCTTTTTTTTGTGTGAGTGAACACCAAAGATAGAAACATAGAAAACATAGAAAATAGGTGCAGGAGTAGGCCATTTGGCCCTTCGAGCCTGCACCGCCATTCAGTATGATCATGGCTGATCATCCAACTCAGAACCCTGTACCAGCCTTCTCTCCATACCCCCGATCCCTTTAGCCACAAGGGCCATATCTAACTCCCTCTTAAATATCGCCAGTGAACTGGCCTCAACTGTTTCCTATGGCAGTGAATTCCACAGATTCACCACTCTCTGTGTGAAGAAGTTTTTTCCTCATCTTAGTCCTAAAAGGCTTCCCCTTTATCCTTAAACTATGACCCCTCGTTCTGGACTTCCCCAACATCGGGAACAATCTTCCTGCATCTAGCCTGTCCAATCCCTTTAGAATTTTATACATTTCAATAAGATCCCCTCTCAATCTTCTAAATTCCAGCAAGTATAAGCCCAGTCGATCCAGTCTTTCATCATATGAAAGTCCTGGCATCCCAGGAATCATGGGTTTTCCCCAACAAACTTCAATTTCTGCTGGTTATAGAAGAAACAAGAGCTGTATGACCCATAGCATCGTCAGCTTTGCAATCAACACCAGCTAAATAACCGCCTTGCCAAAACCAACTACCTGGTAGTTACTAACCACTCAGAAATAATGGCAAGAGTATCTGAGCATGTGCAAATGGTCGTTGTGTATAATTTGCACAATTGGATCCACCCACGAGACAAGAAATGGTTTAACAGTTTTTCAAATTAGTTTCACCAGCGGACCTATACAAAGGGCAAGAATTCATTAGAACATGTTAGTTTGTACACTTAAAGATTTTTTTGTTTATTTAATTTGATCACTAAATGTTGTGTAACATTTTTAAAAGAGAAACTAAACACTGAGGCAGTTGCTATAATGTAAGGGAAGTGCACAAATGAAATAATGACATTCTTCTGCTTCTGTACAACAGTGGATTAAGGCAAATCAGCAAATCTCAATAAGGAATAGATAGCTGTTCACTGAAGTGAATACAGGGACTTTTTTGGGTCATTATTTCAATTTTGTTTACTGAATTCAGTGGTGAACAGAACAATGCATCTGTTTTTTTCTGTATCCCCTCACCATTCAGCTTCATAGTATATTAGCTAAAATATTGACATTAAATGGTGTTCATCTTTCATGTACAGGATTACTCTTATTTCAAAACTCTCGTGTTCTCATTTTCATTGAATTAAAAAATGGTGAAATATAAGAATTTTTCAGCAGTTCTTTTAAACAGTATATCTATTAAACAATATTTGCAATTCTGGTTTTATTGTTCCGTTTAAATAAATCTTAGCTCTATTTGTTTGCTACGGTATAATTGACGATGAGCTTGCTCGGCCACTCCAAGCCAGGGGATATTTAGGAGTCTATTACATTGCTTCAGATATGGAATTACATATTCTGGATAGGAATCCCTGCATACAGCCTAATTGCTACACCTGCCCATATACCTCCTCCCTTTCTTCCATCCAGGGTCCCAGACAGTCCTTTCAGTGAAGGCAACACTTCATTCTGAATCTGCTGGGGTCATCTATTGTGTTTTGTTCTCCCACTACGGCCTCCTCTGCACTGGTGAGACCTGTTGTAAATTGGAAAACCACTTCACCAAGCACCTCTGCTCCATCTACCAAAAGCAGAACTTCCTGGTGACCCAACATTTTATTTCTTATTCCCATTTATGTTCCATGGTTTCTTGTGCCAAGATAAGGTGACCCTTGGGGTGGAGAAGCAACACTTTATATTCAGTTTGAGTAGCCTCCAACCCATTAGCATGAATATCGATTTCTCCTTCTGGTTTAAAAAAAAATTTCCCTCACTCTTTCCTCTTCTTCTATTCCCCATTCTGGACTTTTACCTCTTCTCACATCCCTCTGGGTCCCCTCCTCCTTCTCTTCCTCCTATGGCCAACTCTCCTCTCCTATCAGATTCATCCTTTACAGCCCTTTACTTTTCCAACCCATCTGATTCACCTTCCTCCTCCTTCCCTTCTCCCCACCATTTTATTCTGGCACCTTCCCCTTTTCTTTCCGGTCCTGAAGAAGGGTCTCAGCCCAAAATTACAACTGTTTATTCATTTTCATGGATGCTGCCTGACCTGCTGTCTTCTTCCAGCATTTCGTGTGTGTTGCTTTATGACAGCCCTGTAGCCTTTGGTCATCATTAGAAAGACTAGATTAGAAAATTCTAGATTAATAATGTCAAACTAAGTATCATAACTATCGTAATATGGTTTGAACATCTTTGAGTTGCCCAAGCCTTTGGATTAATAGATTGTGACTATTGCACAGTGAAGGTGTTCTTAGCTTACATTTCAAATAAATATAATATTTATAAATAGATTTTGCTCCAATATTTTTTCAGTAATTGGCAATACCTTTTATGCTGACTTCTTCAGCACAATGGTGAATTAAGCAGAATTATTTTACTTCCATGCAAACTGTCTGGAGACCCAGTCACCAGTTTGTACCTTGTTGCTGCAAATAAAACATGGCATTCAAAAAGTTTCATTTGAATCATGACTTCAAGATTTTAAATGTTATCATTCTCCATGCAAAATTGCACACTAAAATGTAAATGTGGTTCATAAAAAGCTTGATAGTATACTTTACAAATCGGAAAACGTTTGTGGCACCCCATGGTACTTTACATCTTTATGTTCATCGTGTATTATATGAAAAGGAGAATCATTTCCCACTCTCAAAATTATTCTTGTTCACCCATCAAGCATCGTAGTAAGCCATCAGATAGATACATGTAATTGACTGTTAAATCTGCTTTATTCCATGGAAACATTTGTGTTTATTCCAAAGTCTTCATTAGTTTTTCAAAAGTGGTAGTTTTTCTTGTATCTTTCGCTGCTCTTCCTCAAACTCACTTTAGATTTTTGGAGATTCAGATATTTACAGCATGAGTAACCCTGGGTCACTGGTGCTGTAACGCTAACTGCTACACTACCTTGACGGACCCAAACAGAGTCTTAAGTGATAATCCCTCAAAAATCTGCTTACATATTTCCATGGTTTGACAGTTGATCAGAAGGCAGTTAAATCACCTGCACATTACACGTAATAGGTGACCTTTGTGCTCATCACTATGAAATTGTTGAACTTTGCAGAACAGAAAACTGCTCAGCCTTTTGTTTCGATGTGACTTTGAAACACCACAAGCTTACACTTAGCTCACTCATGTCCTTCCTCACCCCAATCTTTTCACTGCTGCCCTCTAATGTCCTCATCACCATGCACCTCAGCAAATGTCTTTGAATTCACATCAGCAGATTCCATTACATTTTCAAGCACAACTTCGAGATTCCAACAAACCTTTGAGGAAAAATAATTGTTCAGAATTCCCTTCTATATCTTTTGCTAATAATTTAAAATCGATAATGATTGCTTATTGATGCATTCATCAAAATAAATAATTTTCCTCTGTCCACTCTATTGAAACCTCTCACCATCCGTTGGGACATTTTACAGGCGTTTCCATTCTAAGGTACTTCTGATATAGCATTTCAATGACAATTACATTTATCCTGAAGTGAGGTGTCCTGGAGTATCCAAAAATTGCGGCTGAGGCATAATCAGTGATTTATAGAGTTCACCTATGATCTCCTTGCTTTCATATTTTATATTTATAAACTCATAACCTGTGTAGTTTAATAACCACTTAATCAGCACACCCTGCCACCTTTAAGGATTTGTGTACATGCATACCTAGGTTTCCCTGCTTTGCTATAAATTCTCACAATCTTGGCAGCTATACTGCCAGTTCATAATTAGTCCATCCAAATGCTCAAAAACCTAGAAATTTTTTCTTCTCTTTGGCTGCCAAATTAACACCAACCTTCCATTTAGATTCATGAGATAGTTAATACATTATTTTTAATTGCACTCAATTTTCTCCAGTGGACTCGTGCTGTAATGAAAATGAACTAATTTTATTTATGATATCTGTGCCCTTCTCTTTGCTTGCAATTGTTTACACTGTAATGAACAAAGTAGGGTCCAATCCATGCAATATTTCCCATTCTGATTGACATACATCAGGAATGGAGACAACAGATGATGCAGCAATAACCTGGTCCTTTCTATGATGTGACGTCATTTAATTATGTTATTGTTACCAAGCATTTCAGATTGAATTTACTGGTATTGCAGGTCTATTATACATATATTTTTGAATACAGTAGATTGGAAAGTAAAAGGAATGTGAATTATTGTACACAGTGGATTCTAGTTAATTGGGACACATTGGGACCAGTAAACTTTGGCCCAATTAGCCGAAGTTTCACGGAAATAGTTAACAAGGTATAAGAAAGATAAACTGAGATTCGAAGATTCAAAGTGCATTTATTATCAATGAATGTATAAATTATACAACCTTGAGATTTGTTTGCTTAGCAGGCAGGCACAAAGCAAGGAATACGAAAGAACCCAATTAAAAAAATAAGACCAAACCCCAGTGCCCACAGAGAAAGAGAAAAACACATAGCAAGTCATGCAAACAACAGAAGTGAACAACAACATCAGCATTCTGAACCGAACTGAGTACTCAGATCCAAATCCTGGGAACAGCTTGAAGTTGGCCCGAAGCCCTGGTATTCAGTTCATCATATTGGCAGAGCACATTGCTGCAAAGTTTGCAGACATAAAGCACAGTAGCTGGGAGTAGTCTCACAGCATTAGCATCACAGAGAGAAGAGCCCCCAGACTATCTGGGCCAGCATTTAAATTGCCCGAACCTCGCACTAAGAATCAGGTCCCACCACGGCAAATCTCTCCGGAACTAGGTTTTGCTGCTGGAGAAGTTGTTCTCAATCTCTCCAAATTGGGTCGGCACTTAGAGCAATCCAACCTCATCTCCTCATTTCCTAATCTGAGGAAAGACATCCTTGCCATAGAGGGAGTACAAAGAAGGTTCACCAGATTGATTCCTGGGATGGCAGGACTTTCATATGAAGAAAGACTGGATGAACTAGGCTTGTGCTCGTTGGAATTTAGAAGATTGAGGGGGGATCTGATTGAAACGTATAAAATCCTAAAGGGATTGGACAGGCTAGATGCAGGGGGATTGTTCCCGATGTTGGGGAAGTCCAGAACGAGGGGTCACAGTTTGAGGATAAGGGGGAAGCCTTTTAGGACTGAGATTAGGAAAAACTTCTTCACACAGAGAGTGGTGAATCTGTGGAATTCTCTGCCATGGGAACCAGTTGAGGCCAGTTCATTGGCTATATTTAAGAGGGAGTTAGATATGGCCCTTGTGGCTACGGGGATCAGGGGGTATGGAGGGAAGGCTGGTGCAGGGTTCTGAGTTGGATGATCAGCCATGATCATAATAAACGGCGGTGCAGTCTCCAAGGGCCGAATGGCCTACTCCTGCACCTATTTTCTATATTTCTATGTTTCTATGTTTCACCCGAATGTCGACACTCTGCCTTGACAGTCTATATGGGCCAACATTTAGATTGACCAAACAGTGTATTGTACTTCACATTAGGACTCGGGCATCACTACGGTGAATTTTTCTGGTCCTAGAGCATGTCACCCAGCGATTTGCTTTGGACCTGGATTTTGCTGCTGAAGGAGCCGTACTCGACCTCTCCAAATCAGCTTGGCACTTACAGTGATCCACTCTCGCACCCAGGTAAGTCGGACTGGCATCGGAACTCCCGCATCCTGTCTTCTCCCCTCTGAATTGTCCACTCCAACCAGCATGGCTCCAACTCCAAGTGCGTCGATTTTGCAGTGCACTAGCAGGGCACATCTCTCAAATCTGCTTTGCCCTCGCCTGCCTCTTCATTGTTTGTGGTGAAAGCTTACCATACTTTACTAATAAGGTGTCATTAATAATGTTTTTAATTGAATTCCTTTGCTTTCGAAACACAAGTAAGCTGTTGTAAGTCCTCAGTGGCGCCATCTTAATCCAGGAGTTAGACCGGAAGAGTAACAAATTATATATTTCAATGAAATAAGGAACAAATTAGAACACTATCAATACTATACTACAGTACTATAAAACTGTGTAGTAATTCCTGATAATAATCTATACAGGAATTCATCCAGCGTATGCATTGAACAAAATCAGCGCAGATAATGGACTGCCTTCATACAATGCGATCCTCCAAATCTTTATTTTCATTGTAATGTTCAAAATTATTTCTGATACCTTCCAATTCTTCATAGTCCCTAACTTGGGAAAGTAGTGAAATTATTTCATTTTCACTCCCAGCCATTACAAGCAAAACATTTCTGAGTCTGATGATTTTTGGTGGAGGCAATTCCGTAAAGCGATGGACCAATCAACAGAAAGCTTCCTCAAATGTGTATTAACATTTCTGACTTCAATATTTACAAGGACTTACAAACTCCCTAATACTGCTTTAAAAGTTAAGAAGTTCCAAGTTCATCCATGCTTATTCCAAAGTGTGATATCAGTTGCTCAGTTAACACTGCTCTTCTTTGGGCACTAAAGTCATTAAATATCAAATTTCCCAAATTCGTAGTATTTCTTTAGAATATAATCTTAGTAATGAATTCATAAAGCATCATCCCACAACACAACCAACACAAGAGGAGTGTGTTTAAGGAATGATTGCTCATTATGATCAAAAGAACATCTGCAGATGCTGGAAATCCAAGCAACACACACAAAATGCTGGAGGAACTCAGCAGGCCAGGCAACATCTATGGAAGAGAATACAGCTGATGTTTCAGGCCAAGATCCTTCAGCGGGACTGGAGAAAAGAAGATGAGGAGTCATAGTTAGAAGGTAGGGGAGGGTAGGAAGAAACACAGGATGATAGGTGAAACTGTGGGGGGGGGGAGGGATAAGGTTAAGAGTTGGGAAGTTGATTGGTGAAAGAGATACAGGGCTGTAGAAGGGGAAATCTGATAGGAGAGGACAGGAAGCCATGGAAGAAAGAAAAGGGGGAGGAGCAGCTGAGGGAAGTGATGGTCAGGTAAGGACATAATGTGAGAGAGGGAAAAGGTAATGGGGAATGTTGTGGGGGGGGGGCATTAATGGAAGATTGAGAAATCTATGTTCATGCCATTAGGTTGGAGGCTAGCCAGACTGAATATAAGGTGTTGCTCCTCTGACCTCATTGTGACAGTAGAGGCTATTGACTGACATATTGGGATGGGAATAGGAGGTGGAATTAAAATGGGTGGCCACTGGGAGATCCCACTTTTTCTGGCAGATGGATTGTAGGTGCTTGAGGAAGTGATCTCCCAATCTACGTCAGGTCTTACTGATATTCGGGAAACCACACTGGGAACCCTGGATACAGTAGATGACTCCAACAGATTCACAGGTGAAGTGTTACCTCACCTGGAAGGACTGTTTGGGGCCCTGAATAGTAGAGAGGGAGGAGGTGTAGGGGCAGGTGTGGCACTTGTTCCACTTGCAAGGTTGTACCAGGAGGAAGATCAATGGGGAAGGATAAATGGACAAGGGAGTTGCATAGAGCACGGCCCCCGCAGAAAGCTGGAAGTGGCGGTGGGGGAGGGAAAGATGTGCTTGGTGGTGGGATTCCGTTGGAGATGGCGGAAATGCAGAGAATTATGTGTTGGACGCGGAGGCTGGTGGGGTGGTAGATGAGGACAAGAGGAACCGTATCCCTGTTCGGGTGGTGGGAGAATGGGTTGAGTGCAGATGTACACTAAATGTAAGAGATGCGGTTGAGGGCAGCATTGATGGTGGAAGAAGGGAAGTCCCTTTCATAGAAACATAGAAAACCTACAGCACAATATAGGCCCTTCGGCCCACAAAGTTGTGCTGAACATGTCCCTATCTTAGAAATTACTCGAGTTACCTGTAGCCCTCTATTTTTCTAAGCTCCATGCACCCATCCAAAAGTCTCTTAAAAGACCCTATCGTATCCGCCTCTACCTCCGTTGCCGGCAGCCCATTCCACGCACTCACCACTCTCTGCATAAAACAACTTACCCCTGACATCTCCTATGTACCTACTCCCAAGCACCTTAAACCTGTGCCCTCTTGTGGCAGCCATTTCAGCCCTGGGAAAAGCCTCTGACTATCCACATGATCAATGCCTCTCATCATCTTATACACCTCTATCCGGTCACCTCTCATCCTCAAGTTTGATTTTCCCTATTTGTGTTGCAAACTTTTTTTTCAGCAGAAAGCAAGGGAGAGCTTTATGGATGGCACTGTTTTGGAAGGGGCTATCTGGGAGAAGGTGGGCAAAGAACAACTATAGATTTTGTTGTGATCCTGCAGGAAGAGAGGAGGTGGCCTAGAAAAAAATGTAAATACAGTACATTATCAGTTGACCAGAAAGCAGCAATTGTGCAGAAATCAAAAATAAATGAAAACAGGACCAGATTATTCTGTTCTGAAGATGTATGTCGTTTTTTAATCTGAAGTTGTCTAGTGATATGTGAGAATGATGAACACGTCGCTTTAGATGGTGAATTAATATGCAGAATTAATGCAGAAATCACATGCCAGCTCCTGCCTTATAGCTCAAGTATGCTATCAATACCCATTCCTTCCTTCCACTTGGCAAGTTTGATCATATTCCAAGGGGTAGCTTCAGGCATTTGCATAGATAATTATTCATAGATGACAGGGCAGGGAATATGGAAATATTCTTGGTACCGACACAGAGAATTGGTATTGGACCTGTTTGGTAAAGACTAAATTGTATCTATTTCCTCTTACTCTGAAGCAAAAGAATTATTAAAGGATACAATGGTATAGTATCTTGCAATTCTTATCTTCTTACATCTACACCGGTAGATAGCTGGTTGAGTGGTGTCACAGCAGCCACTTTGCCCCCAGTGTCAGTGAGACCAAGGAATTGATCATGGACTTCAGGAAAGGGAAATCAAGGGAACACACAGCAGTCCTCATTGAGGTATCAGAAGTGGAAAAGGTGAGTAGCTTCAAGTTTCTGCATATCAGCATCTTTGAGGATCTGTCATGGGTCCAACATATTGATGTGATTACAAGGAAGACATGAGGACAGATATACTTCATTAGGTGTTTGAGGAGATTGGAATGTCATTAAAGACAGTCGCAACTTTCTACAGATGTACTGTGGAGAGCAATCTAACAGATTGCATCACCAAATGGTATGGAGGGGCTACTGCACAGGATCAGAAAAAGCTGCAGAAAGTTGTAAACTCAGCCAGCTCCATAATGGGCACCAGCCTCCCTATTATTCAGGATACCTTCGAAAGGCGATGCTTCAAATTGGCAGCACCCATTTGTAGCCCTCTGGTAAATCTCAGGCTCACTCAGCTCGCTTTAGTCCAGGGGGAGCAGCCTTCAGCCCCACCAAACTGGGTAATCAAGTTTGTGTAGATGCTGTGTGATGTACCCCACCACACCAAATAACAGACAGTACACCATATGTGATTAAATAATTACACTTTATAACTCATACTTTGACTAGGTAGCTAGTAAGGGAACAAAATAAGAACTGTTTAACTGTTAAAAGAAAAAGGCGCCATTATTATTAACCAGTGTGTGCACACATTGTTGGAGCTCTTACAGAACCGGGTCCCCGTTCGTCCAGTCGATGTCCTCTGAACTCCGCCGACCCTCGAATGGGACCACCCTTGGTGGTCGACCAAACACTCCACACAAGTCTGTCCTCATCTCCTCCCCTCGCTGAAGACCCTGGGCCTTGGACTTCCGCTCGGGGTGCGTTCCGTCGCCCCGCTTACAGCATCGTGTTTCCTCTCTCTGTCCCCATCGTGCCTTCTGCACAAAGCCCATGAAAATAATAGCTTACAGACACACTAGAAAGAATAACATCTATCCCAATTGGTTAGCAAATGAATACAATTCTCATTATCAGTAATTATAATCCAAACAAGCTGCTACTGTTAACTCAGCAGTTAACATTACAGAGAAGCCATTTTATTTTTAACATAACAAAGAAGCCATTTTATTAGCCATAGCAATAACATAAAAGAAGAAACCCCTTACACATTATTAAGGAGCACCATCTCCCAGGGCGTACCCCTTACTTATTGTTACCATCAAGGAGGAGGTACAGAAGCCTGTAAAAGCATATCAACATTTCAGGAACAACTTCTTCCTCTCCACTATGAGATTTCTGAATGGTCAGTGGACCCATGTACATTACCTCACTTTTTTTCTTCTTTTTTGCTCTCTTTTTGCATTACTATTCAATTTATTTATATATATATATATTTCTTATTGCAATTTATAGTTTTATTATTATTATCATGTATTGCTTTCTCCTGCTGCTGCAAAACAACAAATGTCATGATATATACCTAATTCTGATTCTGATTCTGAAGCCAGAGTAGAGTGATGGAAGTTTTCTGCTTAGCTGCAGGGCTCAGAGTGCGTACTAGGACTTTTAATTGGCAACACGCTGTAAATGAGCAGACAGGCACAGGTAATGTGCACCCAAAGAGTTAATCAGAACCTACCAAATTTAAAACTTTGTGCGAAGAACACTGAATAGGAAAATGTCCCTTTTGCTTAAAGGAAAATTAATGACAGCTGATCAGGAACTCTGTTTCATCAAACTGCTGCTCCCTTGATTGTGCATACAACAACAGCATGGATATCACTGTAAAAGATTCAAATATGGTACCGGTGTAGATGTAAGTAGATAAGAATTGCAAGATACTATACCATTGTATCCTTTAATAATTCTTTTGCTTCAGAGTAAGAGGAAATAGTCTTTGCCATACAGGTCCAGTACCAATCCTCTGTGTCAGTACCAAGAATATTTCCATATTTCCTGCCCTGTCATCTATAAATAATTATCTATGCAAATGCCTGAAGCAACCCCTTAGAATATGATCGAACTTGCCAAGTGGAAAGAAGGAATGGGTATTGATAGAATACTTGAGCTATAAGGCAGGAGCTGGCATGTGATTTCTGCATTAATTCTGCATATTTATTCACCATCTAAAGCAATGTGTTCATTATTCTCACATATCACTGGACAATTTCAGATTAAAAAATGACATACATCTTCAGAACAGAACATCTGGTCCTGTTTTCATTTATTTTTTCTTTCTGCACAATTGCTGCTTTCTGGTCGACTGATAATGTACTGTATTTACATTTTTTTTCCAGGACTCACATCTTCATTCTTTAGTACGGAAATTGTGTTCTTAGACTCTCTCCTTCCTCCTTCTCTCTTCCTGCAGGATCATAACAAAATCTATAGTTGTTCTTTGCCCACCTTCTCCCAGCCAGCCCCCTCCAAAACAGTACCATCTGTAAAGCTCCCTCTTGCTTTCTGCTGAAAAAAAGTTTTGCAACACCAATAGGGAAGATCAAATTTGAGGAGTTCACCATACCACCTAGTTTCATGACACTCATCCAGAACAGACAGAATGTCTTGGAAATAGCTTTCAAGAGCAACATGCATTGTGGATGGTAAGACTGATTTTTTTTTCTGAGAAGACCGTAAGACCATACAATATGGGAACAGAATTAGGCCATTCAGCCCATCGAGTCTACTCCACCATTCCATCATGGCTCTTCCCAAATCCCACTTAACCCCATACAACTGCCTTCTTGCCATATCTTTTGATGCCCTGACTAATCAGGAAATGATCAACTTCCACCTTAAATAAGTGAACAGACTAGACCTCCATTGCTGTCTGTGGTAGAGCAATCCACAGATTTACTACCCCTGGCTAAAATAATTCCTCCTTACCTCTGTTCTAAAGGGTCGCCCCCTCAATTCTGAGTCCCTGCCAATATCCTCCTTCAATCCAGCTGGGCAAGCTCCTCTCTCATGCTTCTAATTCCCTTTACTGCATTGCAATGCTGATACATCTGATTTATGCTTCTCCCTCTCAGATTGAAGTATGAATTCAATCATATTGATCACTGCCTCCTAAGGGTTCCTTTACATTAAGCTAACAAGGTCTGCGGTATTACACAACACTCATTCTTAGATAGCTTTTCCCTCTGCAGGCTCAAGCATAAGCTCCCCTAAAAAGCCATCTCACGGGCATTCAACAAATTCCCTCTTCTATGATCTGACACCAACCTGATTTTCCCAATCCCTTTGCATATTGAAGTCCCTCATTACAATTGTGACATTATCCTTATTACATGCCTTTTCCAGCTCCCTTTGCAGTCTCACCACACCTGTGCCCCTTCTCCTGTCAGTAGAAACAGTTCTGCCGGGCTTCTTTGCTAAGCCACATGTGAAGGTCAGGAGGTGAAGTTGGTTGTTCTAGGCTATTTGAGGCACATGCCATTTAATAGGTAGTGGGAGCCTGCCCCCATTACCACCCCCTGCTATAAGAACTTTAAGGAATCAAGTAACAATTACCTCCATGATAAAAATGGTTTAGTCAAGATGAACAAAGATTAAGATGAGAAGATCAACAATTCTCCAATTTCAATACAGTAGAGGATAAGTACCAAAACTAGCACGCAGCATTCTGGACTACTGTTCTGAAGACAAAAGTGTATATCACACCATGGCATCTCACCATCATCATCAGGTGCCATGCCCAGTTTGAGCTTTGACTGCCATGGCCCACACATTCCTGTTTCGGGTCAAGTGGTATTCATTTCCAGTTCTCTGGCTGCTGGCTCCATCATCATTTGTTCTTGCCTTCCTTTTGCTTTCTTCCCTTCAATCTTTCCCATAATTACCATGCATTCTAACTCCTCTTTCCTAATCACATGTCCAATGAAGTCACGTTGACCATGGTATTTAGGGAGTTAAAATTCAAGTTTTTAAAAAATCAATCTGTACTTAATGGAGGCCAGAGGCTTGTTGCATCTACTTCACTAATATCTTTCAGGAAAGCGAATCTGTCCTCCGAGCCCACACCAGATCCCCCAGCGAAGTTTTTCCTTAATGGTCTCTTCAGCTTGGAAGTATTTGTGAATGGGCAAAATAGTCAGCTTTGTCATGTAACACACATGTAAAATGCTGGAGGAACTCAGCAGGCCAGGTAGTGTCAATGGAAAAGAGTATAGTCGACGTTTCAGGCTGTGACCATTCTTCCTATGCTAAGCTTGAACAAATGAAAATCAAAATCCTAAGAAAATCCAAAATGCACAATAATGCTCAAATGGAAATATTTGCATGTGTGTCTCTCACTCAAAATCTTCTCTTTGCACTGGTTTTCACTAAGTAGATATGGGCTAGATAGAACTACTGTTATTTTGTGTTTTAAATGTATACCCATAGCATCATCAATAGCAGCTCGGATTCCAATTTTCCTACTTAAGTATATTTTTGCAGTGCAACTTGTAATTGGATGGTACCATGTCGATTGCAAACGTCTCTGGTTAAAAACCATGTTAAATAGAAATAGTACAGATATAAAGCAGAACATTCTGAAAATACTCAATAAGACAGATAGCAGCTGTGGAAAGAAAAATAGAGATTATGTTTCAAATCAGAAAATTTGTTGGATGAAAGGCACCATCAAGTCTGGAAAAGGGAGAAAACAAGTTAGTTTTAGCTTGTAAAGTGGATGGCAAAGGAAATGATAGGAAAGACGAATAGCTCTGATAAAGTGAGACAAGTGTTGCTATGGCAATAACCTATTGATCAATGCATCTGGCTTGACAGGTTAATGAAAGAGAACTCCTCCCCACTCCTCTCTGCAATTCAAAACTATCTCTCTTCTGCCGTTCTAGGAATATATATTTGACTTAAAAAGTTAATTCAGATTTTTGTTACACATTGGTGTCTGACCTGCGGAGTGTTTCCAATGTTTGTTACTTTGAGTCATACTTTGCATTTTTACTTCACTGGCATTCAATAAACACAAACTGTTCAATTATGCTGAATGGCCAGATTGTGATTTGGCCTCAGAAATGATCTTCAGTATTGATGCAAATAACAGTTTATGTGCTGCCTTATGAAAAATGTATGTTCAGCATCATGACAGTAGTTTTATGCAATTATTGTTGTACTTATTAGCCTTTATGCTTATTTTTATTTACATATTCCAGTTAACCTTACTTATTCTGAATGTGTTTTGACAAAATAATGAAGGGCAGTAATTGTGTTGTTACAAAATCAGAGCCAAACCATGTTGAATAATGCTTTGCTGCTTGAATGCCAAAATTATATAATAATTTAATTCATTAAGTAGCAGCGTTATGCTGTAACATACAAGGGGAAAATCAATGTTAATATGTCATCTGCTTCAATGATTACAGCACAAAAATGACTGCCTTCAGTATTCTTCACGTTGTGGGGCCGGTTTGACCATTTTAGTAAAATTAAATGTAATGTTGCCCAAACATCCATGTAAATGAGGTTTATTTCTAACGTGTTCCTGAATCAAAATCGTTTCAGTGCACTAGGGTTTTTCAACTGAAAAATTCTGAGAGATCAGAATTTATATGCAGGTCTTTCAGCTTTGTATTTATTTAAATCTTTATGGACTGGTAGCTTCTCAATATCAGCTATGTCCAGCTGGCCCAGTCACAACCTCTTCTCTGCCATTGAAGGGGAGAAGATGTCTAGCATATTTAATGAGGATTCAGTGTTAAACCAATCACTGGCTGGATATTGTTCACCCCCCCCCCACCCCCATTCCTGTCCCTGCATGTCATAGAGAAAGTTAACTCCTTTTGCTCTAAGCATAGAACACCCTGGTGAATTAGTGGGATATTGATCAGAATTTAACATGTTCCACCCAATATATCTGACATTCTACAGAAACAGCAGGGCTGAGGAATTGAGTGCTTCTCACCAGCGCTTCAGATCTCAGCAGAATCTGCTTTTGCAAATCAATGCAGAATTCAACCCTTGGGTACTTGTTGGAATAAAGCACGTTATACATAATCTTTTTTTTTCCAAAAATACTTTATTCAGAAATATTACAAGAATAAAAATAATTACATACAAGAAAAGAAAACCATTCGTTGACTGTGAGTCCTTATTCAATACAGTTATTAACAATAAAAATTTTGTGTTGACTCTCTGTTCATTTACAAATGAAAGATATTTACAGTAAATCATGCATTTACTCTCAACCCTTGGTCAAGAGTTAAGACTTATTAACAATCAAATTTTCAACAATAAAGGCAGATGTTATACATAAACTAAAGACATTTAATATGATCTGGAATTTGCTGCTTCTCCTACAGGGGCCAATTTTCCATTCTACCACCTGACTTGAAGTGGATCTTCTTTAACTTGTTGTATCCAACTTACGTGTTGCTGACTTCATATGAATGTTTAGTACGTCTCAGTGCCATTATTCCTATTTTCATACCTCTTTAAAATAAAATGGCCAATATCTGGATTAAAATAACATTTAGCAATTGTATAAATGAGTGACTTGTTCATCTGCTAATATTTGCATTATTCCCCATGTTAATGGGAGTTATACAGTAATAGTAAAAGCTGAAACTGTGTTTCATATCAACAGACTGGTTTAACTGAAATGTGGTGTTTGTTGATTGCAAAATAGCAGGATGGAGCAACCATTTTAACTATAGGAAACAAGGGACTTCTAATTTCTCCTTTGGCTCCTCCCACTTCCTCCAAACCAAAGGTGTAGCTGTGGGCACTCGTATGGGTCCCAGCGATGCCTGCCTTTTTGTTGGCTATGTGGAACAGTCCACATTAAGCCTATACTGGTATCCGTCCCCCACTTTTCCTTCGCTACATCGACGACAGCATTGGCGCTGCTTCCTGCACACATGCTGAGCTCGTTGACTTCATTAACTTTGCTTCCGACTTTCACCCTGCCCTCAAATTTACCTGGTCCATTTCTGACACCTCCCTCCCCCTTCTTGATCTTTCTGTCTCTATTTCTGGAGACAGCTTATCCACTGATGTCTACTATAATCCCATGGACTCTCACAGCTACTTGGACTATTCCTCTTTCCACCCTGTCACTTGCAAAAATGCCATCCCCTTCTTGCAATTCCTCCATCTCCGCCACATCTGTTCTCAGGATGAGGCTTTTCATTCCAGGACGAAGGAGAAGTCCTCCTTTTTTAAAGAAAGAGGCTTCCCTTCCTCCACCATCAACTCTGCTCTCAAACGCATCTCTCCCATTTCACCCACATCTGCCCTCACCCCATCCTCCCGCTACACCCTAGGAATAGGGTTCCCCTTGTCCTCACACCACCCCACCAGCGTCCGGGTCCAACATATTACTCTCTGTAACTTCCACCACCTCCAACGGGATCCCACCACCAAGCACATCTTTCCCTCCCCCCCTCCCCCGCTTTCCGCAGGGATCGGTCCCTACATGACTTCCTTGTCCATTCGTACCCCCCATCCCTTCCCACTGATCTCCCTCCTAGCACTTACCTTTGCAAGCGGAACAAGTGCTACACCTGCCCTTACACTTTCTCCCTCACCACTATTCAGGGCCCCAAACAGTCCTTCCAGGTGAGGCGACACTTCACCTGTGAGTCAGCTGGGGTGATATACTGTGTCCAGTGCTCCCGGTGCGGCCTTCTGTATATTGGTCAGACCCGACGCAGACTGGGAGACCGTTTCGCTGAACACCTACGCTCTGTCCGCCAGAGGAAGCAGGATCTCCCAGTGGCCACATGTTTTAATTCCACGTCCCATTCCCATTCTGATATGTCAATCCAAGGCCTCCTCTACTGTCAAGATGAAGCCACACTCACGTTGGAGGAGCAACACCTTATATTCCATCTGGGTAGCCTCCAACCTGATGCCATGAACATTAACTTCTCTAACTTCTGCTAATACCCCTCCTCCCCTTCTTACCCCATCCCCATTTTATTTATTTATTCATTTATTCTTTTTTTCTCTCCCCCCCCCCTTTTTTCTCTCTCTCTTTCCCTCTCACAATCACTCCTTGCCTACTCTCCATCTTCCTCCGGTGCTCCCCTCCCCCCTTTCTTTCTCCTGTGTCTCCAGCTTTGTTTCCCTTTAGCCAATCTACTTCCCAGCTCTTAGCTTCATCCCTCCCGCTCCTGTTTTCTCCTATCATTTCGGATCTCCCCCTCCCCCTCCCTCTTTCATACCTCTTACTATTACTTCTTTCAATTAGTCCTGACAAAGGGTCTCGGCCCAAAACATCGACTGTACCTCTGCCTGTAGATGCTGCCTGGCCTGCTGTGCTCTACCAGCATTTTGTGTGTGTTATTTCTAATATGAATTTATTTAACAGAGAAAAACTACCTTGGAAAAAGTAATATCTTAAGAATTAACCTGGTCAGTCTGCACAAGTAAACCTCTATTACTGAATCAATTATGCTGTGAATTGCTCATGAAATAATTATTCTTGAACTGTCTGACATTATCAGTCAATTCACAAGATTATTCACAAATGTCTATTGATCTAAAAAAGGAGCTTTCATGTCTGCAGATAACACAGATAAGGATGATATTCTGTCTGCCTAGCTATAGGCTAAAGGGGAAACAATTTTCAACTGAATGCCATGTAATTCAAACACGATAGATAGAGAAAGATAGATTTACAGTTGATGCTACATGTTATAGCATTTAAAGAAGTTTCTCTCTCTTTAGTCCATGAAATTGTGTGCCCACATCTACCAAAATTCTGTCACTGAACTGACTCCCAGATAAAGATAAACTACCTTATGTTAACACTTCAGAGCTATGGCAAATGTATCTCAAGTGCTGCTAATATTACTTATGTTAGAAAAAGAATCTAGTGCTGTGTTATTTTGGTTGATTGTAAATGAACAAAATCAGCGCAGACATCTAGCACAGATAATGGACTGCCATCATACAATGCCTTCAACAATTGCATCCTCCAAATCTTCATTTTCATTGTAACATTCAAGATGATTGTCAATGCCTTCAAATTCTTCATACTGCCTAACTTGTTGAAGTAGGGAAATTGTTTCATTTTTACTCCCAGCCTTTCCTGGCATCTCGAAGCCTGAATGCCTGAAACCGCATTGAGCAAAATAGATTTGTTTTGTCTTACCGCTTATTTCTCATCAACTATAGGTGACAAAAATCACTGCTTTTGTAGAAGAACACATGCAACTAATGTTATTTAAAAACTCAAACAACAGGAATTCTGCAGATGCTGGAAATTCAAGCAACACACATAAAAGTTGCTGGCGAACGCAGCAGGCCAGGCAGCATCTCTAGGAAGAGGTGCAGTCGACGTTTCAGGCCGAGACCCTTCATCAGGACTAACTGAAGGAAGAGTGGAGTCTTCCTTCAGTTAGTCCTGATGAAGAGTGAAGTCTTCCTTCAGTTAGTCCTGACGAAGGGTCTCGGCCTGAAACGTCGCCTGCACCTCTTCCTAGAGATGCTGCCTGGCCTGCTGCGCTCACCAGCAACTTTTATGTGTGTTATTTAAAAACTGTTTCCTTTAAGCGGCTGTGTAGTGGCTGGTGGTCACACTGGATCAGATGACTGACCCTAGTTAGAAACTGTCCGGCAACAAATCTCCTGCTCCAGGTAAGTGGCATAGTGTCTCAAATGGATGAGCAAAATCCCAGCTATGTTCTGGATTAGTTTTTGTTCTTCAAGAGTTTTCCCAAATAAGTGGTTTCCCTGATTAACAAATGGCTCAATTAACTGGCATCCAATGTATATCAAAATATCAATGGGCAAGTAATGCAGGTAGAGTTCATACCCAACGGCAAGAACAATACCTTTGCTCACTGTTTCTATTCCCAACACCTTTATCTTGATTTGTTACTCAGCCCTAACTGGTTCTGTCTGCCCATCACCAACACACCAATCCACCTGAGTTTATTGTTCCATGGCCTACTCTTCCTAACACATCTTCCACATGGTTCCATCTGCCCATCAACCCTCCCTTATGTGGTTTCACTTATAACCGTCGACCCTCTGCATTTACCTTCCCTATCCCTTTGCTCCATCTACTTAACCATTTTTCCTTATTTTCCTCCATGTCACCCACCAGCTTAAGTCTCTAAACTCACCTGTCCTGTATCTGACTCTGCCTACTTTCCTTTTATCCTTATTTGTTGCTACCTATCATCTACCAACCCCTTCCTCACTCCTCTCTCTCATCTCTTTATACTGACTGTCTCCCCTCTACACAATCAGTGCTTATGCAGAGACCTTGACCTGAACTGCCTCCACAAATGCTCCTTGATCAATTTTGTTCCTCCAGTGGTTTGTTTATGGCTTCAGAGTCTAGCACTTGTAGTGATTTATTGCGTAGGTGGAGGAAGAGTGTGTGTGGGCACGTGGCCAAGTGGTTAAGGCATGGGACTAGCGACCTGAAGGTTGTGAGTTTGAGCCCCAGCCGAGGGAACGTGTTGTGTCCTTGAGCAAGGCACTTAATCACACATTGCTCTGCGATGACACTGGTGCAAAGCTGCATGGGTCCTAATGCCCTTCCCTTGGACAACATCAGTGTCGTGGAGAGGGGAGACTTGCAGCATGGGCAACTGCTGATCTTCCATACCTTGTCCAGGCCTGCGCCCTGGAGAGCGAAGACTTTCCAGGTGCAGATCCATGGTGTCGCAAGACTAACAGATAGAGGGAGAGTCATGATGGTGTTAAATTGCGACTCCTTCATGTTATCCACTAAAACATTTTAATTTCTATCTTTGATGTCTCTCCTTTTTCTTTTCAGGGTGGAAGGGGTTCTGTGGAAGACCCTGGCCTGGAGTGACACTCAGGCTTCGGTTCTTTGCAGTGGAGGGATCCACTCACGGCCGGCTGCTTTTTGATATTCCAAGGATGTAGCCTAGAAAACGAGAGCACCTCCAGGGTTATAAGGTTTCACAAGCCTGTGGACGGGCTGATAATGAGCCCGTGTTGGCGACTGAAGCGTCGTGGGAGAGAACGGAACATTGGGAACAGTGGATCAGCTGTCGGAAGCTGTGTACTTGGTGAATTGTGCTCTCTCTTGTTGGCGGGTAAAATATTGATGCCGATTCTTGGGTCACAGAACTGAGAAAAAAAGCGATGCAACAGACTTTAACACTCTAACTAGAAACATAGAAACATAGAAAATAGGTGCAGGAGTAGGCCATTCGGCCCTTCGAGCCTGCACCGCCATTTATTATGATCATGGCTGATCATCCAACTCAGAACCCTGCACCAGCTTTCCCTCCATACCCCCTGATCCCCGTAGCCACAAGGGCCATATCTAACTCTCTCTTAAATATAGCCAATGAACTGGCCTCAACTGTTTCCTGTGGCAGAGAATTCCACAGATTCACCACTCTCTGTGTGAAGAAGTTTTTCCTAATCTCAGTCCTAAAAGGCTTCCCCCTTATCCTCAAACTGTGAGTTATTTTATTATGTCTCTCCTCTCGCTGTGAAAGGGGACACTTCTTTTTCCCTTTATTAGTGAGAGAGAGAGGGAGCCTGTGGCATGTCAAATTGTTGGGTGAATGATTAGTTTTCGTTGTACTGCAGATCATGGTCTTGGTGGGTGGAGGGTGCGGATACCTTTTGCAGAAGAGGTAGGGGTTGGAGAGGGTCGTTGCTTTGCTGTTGCTTGTGCATGGGAGGGAGGAATCAGGAGGGCATTGGGGTTCAAACATTTTAACTGTTAGTCATACTTTGGGCCATTCTTATGTTTTGTGGATATCTGCAAAGAAAAAGAATTTCAGGATGTATACTGTATACATTTCTTGAATATTAAATGGAACTATTGAACTATTAATGGATACTGGTCACCTGAGGAAAAGGTGCTGGCTGTCCACCCTATCTATGCAGCAATGTTATGTGTGATTGATCAACCCATGTCTGAATGTTTTGCCGGTATTGAATGTTATCTAGTTTTGCTACATGCAGACACAGGCTGCTTCATTTGCTAAGGACTCATGTTTGAAACTAAATATTGCACAATACTTTCCTCTTCTTGACCTATAATGGAAAGAAGGTCATTGTTGAAGGTAATGTGGGGCTTGACATGATCCTGAGAAGCTCCTACAGTGATGCCCTGGGACTAAGATAATTGACTTCAACTGTGCAAGGGATGACTCCAATTATTGTGTTGTTTTGTCTTGATGACTTTGATTTTACCAGGGCTCTTTTATGCTACACTTGGATAAATGTTGCCATGATGTCAAGGGTAGTCACTCTCCCGTCGTCTCCAGAATTCATTTCCTTGATCCATTTGCTGTCATGAGATTTGAATGAAAATAGTCTTGGCTAAACCTGAACTGAGCACTCGTGAGTAGATTTTTGTGTGGCACTGTTAACAATACAGGTAGCATAGTGGTTAGCACATCACTTTGCAGTACTATCAACCTGGGTTCAATTCCCACTGCTGAATGTAAGGAGGTTGTAAGTTCTCTCCGTGACCGCATAGGTTTCCTCCGGGTGCTCTGGTTTTCTCCCACAGTCCAAAGAAATACAATTTGGTAGATTAATTAGTCATTGTGAATTGTCCCATGATGAAGCTAGGGTTAAATCATAGGTTGTTATACCTCTGTGACTAGAAGGACCAGAAGGGCCTATTGCACACTGTATTTCAATAAATAAAAAAAAAGCTCATGTTACTTTTCTGATTGGACAATAACTAGATTATTCCTGTTTTTTTTTGTGAACAATATTACACAGTATTAAGTCGATGGCTGTGTTGTAACTGTACTGGAACATCTTGGTAAGAGGCATGGCTAGTACTTGAGTGCAGGTCTTCAGTACAACAGCCAGCAGCTAATGCAATCATTCTAGGTGGTTGATTTTGGGATTTCTTGATATTTTTCATTGCTCCACATATGGAATATAAATTTATTCAAGTGTGTCTTGTAAGGTTTACTTACAGATAAGTAACAGTGTCAAGTGCAAAGCCAGTTTCCTTCAGGTTTCATTTTATTTATCTGAAAGTAATTAATTCCTTACAATTCTCCACCTGAAGGACCCTGTCATGCTGTGAAAACCTGCTCCATTTTGATATACCCAAGAGATACAGCGCTTTCTGAGAAGTTTTTCTTATTAAACATATCTACATATATGGATATATATTTATTAGCCATACTGGAATAGGAGATTACATTCTGCAAGTTTGAATGATTATCAGATCTCATGAATTTCACTTGTGATTCATGATGCAATGTATGATACCGTTGATTAGATTACTAACTTACAATCACATTGATCTCTATGTATCGATGTAAACAAGTTCTTTATATGAAATGTATTAATGTCACACAATAAATAGCTCGCTCCTGCAAACCTCTCAGCTATTCCAACGAAGAAAAAGAATAGCAAGCTCACATCCACCCTCTCCTCCTGACCTGACATCTACCATGTTCCTTTACTGTCATTGAGAAAGATCCTGGGACAACTAACCAAACATAATCATGGGAGAGGCATCAGCGTAAAGGACTCAAGTTCAAGCAGGAAGACCATCTTTAGCTTTTCAAAAAACCTGCTTTTATCTGCGTCTCCATTCCTAAAAAGCAATTTTAAAAATAAAATGCATTTGAAAGTAAGATTTCTTTCCTTACATTGGAATTTTTCTACAAATTGAATAATATTATTATCCATTCACTGCCAATAGATGTTTGGCATTGAGGTGAAAATATTTTCCACAATGTATAGTAAGTTAAATGTTTCCACCTTTGATTCCACAGGTTCAAAAAAGTTTTTAAAACATTTGCTAGCTGTTAAAAATGGATGTGAGGTCTGTGATGTTCAATGCTTCTGTCACACATCAGTAGTTATATCTTTAGTTATATCTATCGGCCAAAATTGAAATTCTGACATGGCATGGTTGTCAATCTAAACATCAATTAATTGGTGCTTTGAGCTTTCAAATAAACTCAGTGGCCATTTTAATAGAAACACCTGTACATCTACTTGTTAATGAACATATTTAATCAGCCAATCTTGTGGCAACAACTCAATACATAAAAGCATAAGGGTCAAGAGGTTCAGTTGTTGTTCAGACCAACATCAGAATGGGGAAGAAATGTGATCTAAGTTACTTCCATTGTTGGCGCCAGATGGGGTGGTCTGAGTATCTCAGAAATGACTGATTTCCTGGGTTGTTTTTCACACACACCAGTCCCTAGAGTTTACAAAGAAAGGTGTGAAAATTAAAAAAAACATCTAGTGAGTGGCATTTCTATGGGCAAAATGCTTTGTTAATGAGAGATCTCAAGGAGAATGTTCAAGCTGACAGGAAAGTGACAGTAACTCAAATAACCACACATTGCAGCAGTGGTATGTAAAAGAACATCTCTGAATATACAGTATATTGAACCTTGAAGTGGATGGGCTACAGCAGCAGAAAACCATGAACATACAGTCATTAGGTACAGGAGGTAGCTAATAAACTGGCCATTGAGTTTATCCACCACTTTTAATCCAGATTTATATGAACTGCCTATTCTGCCCAACTCAAACAATCAATAGCTTAGTATAAATTATTGTCCTCAATGGCTACTTAATACCATATATACACACATGTGCCATAAATCCCAAGCCGAATCTTTGTCTCTCGTAACAACCAAAATGTAGACACTCCAGAGCCAAGTCCCAACACCCATGCTCTTTAGTATTAGTACGGTCAGGCCACATGGTTCGCATGAACAACTCCAGGTTACTGAAAGCAGTACTCTACGGAGAACTCTCTCAGGGCAAGAGAGATTGTGGTACCCCGTGCAAGAGGTACAAAGCCCAATTTAACAGCAGCTCTCTCAGGCAAATATCAAAGTCAATAAATGGCAGCATCTGGCTTGTGACAGAGACTACTGGAGAACATGGATCTATGGAGCAGCCAAGAATTCTGAGGAATCCAGAAGAGTGACTGTTGAAGAGAAGAGGAGGTGAAGGAAGGATCCTACTACTTGAGCATCCATATCCCAGCTGTTTCTACGTCCCCACTGTTCCAAGATTCTGCAGATTTGGAATTGGCCTCAACAGTCACCAACAATTGTGCCGTCACTCCTGAGGGCCCTTCTTCCCTCCTGATCTTCACAAGCGAAGAACCAGCCATCATGTTCACAGATGTGAAATATGGCATGGAATTTTAATTTTGTTTAAATATGAAGTTGCAAATGTTGATTCAATTACCACTTATGTTAACTATGGTGGTCTGAGCCACAAGGAATGATATGACTGGATTCTGAAAGACAAATAGGTGCCATATGCCCTCTAGTGGTGGTTATCAAAGGGTATACGGAACATTTTTATCTGCTTCATTTATGAGATAACATAACACAGGTTTACCCACTTCATTAATTTTGATTTATGATATTTTGCCAAAATTCCACTGAATTTTGGGGTATAATTCTTCAATTTAAGAATCTATTTTTCACTGTAATGACTAGAGTGCTACGCTCTACATATAGAAATTCCCTGTATCAAAATGCCTACAGCACATTTAGCTCAGATTTTCAATTTATAAAATTTTGTTTAATAAAATGTTTTCTAGGAGTGCATCATGGTCTCTTTCCCCAAACCATAACTTGATCCCTACCACCTTGTGCTGCCTCCAGAACCTCTCGACAACAAAGTCTGAGCAACAACATTGACGGCTGTTTCAGCTCAGCGCCATCTGATCAGATATATTTAGCCTGTTTTATGGTACATAACTAGTCTAGTAAATTAATTTACATTTGTTAATTTTAAATATAAACTTCATTTATAGAAATATATACAAGTACAAGCAGTTCATGGCTTTCTTTATATTCAATGTGCATTCAAATAAATATATTCCTTGTTCCATCAAACCAATGCATTCTACTTACTTAAGTTAGTCCTGACGAAGGGTCTCGGCCTGAAACGTCGACTGCACCTCTTCCTACAGATGCTGCTTGGCCTGCTGGTTTCACCAGCAACTTTGATGTATGTTGCTTGAATTTCCAGCATCTGCAGAATTCCTGTTGTTTGCGTTCTACTTACATTGTCATTGATGTTTCTTCTTTCAACACCTTCTTTCAAAGGTGTCTGAATGGCTTCTTCATGGCAGCAGGGCCTTGGAATCCAGTCTTTCCTTCAAATCTTTTGTGCTGGCTGCATTGAGCTTCAGCAAATCATGATGCAGTCCTTCTAAAATTGAATTGTTAATGTTCAAACAAGGGCTTATTGGAAGAATTTAAATTTGACCTCTTTCAGGGGAGCATGCTTATGCATCCTTAAGGTTAGGGTGGAATGTGCACAGCAAAGATATCCAAGATGTCATAGTATATGTAAATTACTTGATGGAACAATGCCCTTGCTTATCAATGCACATCTTCTCTGACCCCTTGGATCTGGCCCTGGGTCTGGCCCAAAAACAAACACTGAAACACAACCTGGATATCAGGTGACATGATGTAAAGTAATTTTATTTTCTGAGAGCATTTATATGGAAAATATGAAAAGAGATTGTTTATTTGACACATTGATACCTGTTCCATAGATATTGCCAGTCATATGCACATTCCTTGAGAAAGGTCAATGGAAGCAATTCAATACTCTGGGCTAAGTGTATTGGACTTGTGAATACATGTCCTCTGTAATTTGATTTTTTTAACTCTGTGTCAGGATTATGTTATTTGGCAATTATAGATCTTAATGGCATTTATATAACTCATTTCCAGTAGGTTAAAGAAGAGATTCGTAAGTTCACCCAACATTTAAACGGTCTCATCAGCCCATCAAATCTTTCCTGACCACGAAACATCCATTTACTCAAATCCCTATTTTTTATTCTTCTCAATTTCCACTGCTTCTAATGCTCGCTGACACATTAGGGACAGTATTCAGTGGCCACTTCTCACGTGGGAAGGAAATGGAGCACCCAGGGAAAACCTGTGTGGTCACAGGGTGAATGTATAACCCCCATATAGACAGCATCAGAGCTGATGATTGAAACCTTATCATTGTAGCTGTGAGCTGGGTACGGGGGCCTTCCAAGATGAAAGATGAACTTAAGGAGTTAGAGAATAAATTAAAAAGCAGGATATCAAAGGTAGGAATTCCAAATCTACTTCCAACGTCAGGAGGATAGGCTGGATGAGATGATCATAAACATGACAAATTTTGCAGATGCCGGAAATGCAAAGCAACACATACAAAATGCTGGAGGAAATCAGCAGGTCAGGCAATGAATTAACAGTTGATGTTTTTGGGCTGAGACCCTTTTTCACTGGAAGGGAAAGGGAAAGATTACACAATAAAAAGTTGGGGAGAGGGGAAGGAGGACAGCTGGAAGGTGACAGGTGAATCCGGATGGGTAAGAAAGGGAAAGAGCTGGAGAGGAAGAAATCTGTTAGGACAGCAGAGTTGACCATGGGAGAAAGGGAAAGAGGAAGGAGGGTAGCCCAGGGGCGGGGGGGGGGGTGATAAACAGCGGAGAAGTGGTAAGAGATCAGAGTGGGGAATAGAAGAAGAGGGAAGGGGAAGGAAATTTGTTTTACTGGAAGGAGAAATCGATATTGATGTCATTAGGTTGGAGGCTAACAGATGGAATATAAGGTGTTGCTCCTGCACCCTGAGGGTGGCCTCATCGTGGCACAAAAGGAGGCTATAAACCATCATGTCAGAATGGGAATGGAAATTGGATTAAATATGCTTGGCTACCGGGAAGTTTTGTTTTTGGCCGATAGAGTGGAGGTGCTCAATTAACCAGTGTCCCAATTTACAATGGGCCTCACCAATGTAGAGGAGGCTGCAGTGGGAGCACTGGACGCAATAGACAACTCCAGCATATTTGCAGGTGAAATGCTGCCTCATCTGGAAGAACTCCTTGGGGCCCTAAATGGAGGTAGGGGCGGAGGTGAATGGGCAGATGTAGCACTTATCCCTGCAACTGGCCAAAGTGCTACACCTGCCCATTTACCTCTCCCTCCCCCCCCCCCCCCGCACCTCTATACAGGGCCCCAAACAAACCTGTGAACCTGCTGTGGTCATCTATTGTGTCTGGTGCAGGTGTTTAATGAAGGATGCTGCCTTCTTGAGGCATCGCCTCTTGTAGATGTCCTTGATGGCAGGGAGGGTTGTGCTTGTGATTGAGTTGGCTGAATCAACAACCCTCTGTAACTGCTTGTATACCTACCGGTGCACTGGAGACTACATCGCATACTGTGATACAACCATTTAGAATGCTCTCCATTATGTATTATAGAAATCTGCATTGGAGACTACATTGCATACTGTGATACAACCATTTAGAATGCTCTCCATTGTGTATTATAGAAATCTGCATTGGAGACTACATTGCAAACTGTGATACAACCATTTAGAATGCTCTCCATTGTGTATTATAGAAATCTGCAATGGAGACTACATCTCATACTGTGATACAACCATTTAGAATGCTCTCCATTGTGTATTATAGAAATCTGCATTGGAGATTACATTGCAAACTGTGATACAACCATTTAGAATGCTCTCCATTGTATGTTATAGAAATCTGCATTGGAGATTACATTGCAAACTGTGATACAACCATTTAGAATGCTCTCCATTGTGTATTATAGAAATCTGCATTGGAGACTACATCTCATACTGTGATACAACCATTTAGAATGCTCTCCATTGTGTATTATAGAAATCTGCAATGGAGACTACATTGCAAACTGTGATACAACCATTTAGAATGCTCTCCATTGTGTATTATAGAAATCTGCATTGGAGATTACATTGCAAACTGTGATACAACCATTTAGAATGCTCTCCATTGTGTATTATAGAAATCTGCAATGGAGACTACATTGCAAACTGTGATACAACCATTTAGAATGCTCTCCATTGTGTATTATAGAAATCTGCATTGGAGACTACATCTCATACTGTGATACAACCATTTAGAATGCTCTCCATTGTGTATTATAGAAATCTGCAATGGAGACTACATTGCAAACTGTGATACAACCATTTAGAATGCTCTCCATTGTGTATTATAGAAATCTGCATTGGAGATTACATTGCAAACTGTGATACAACCATTTAGAATGCTCTCCATTGTGTATTATAGAAATCTGCAATGGAGACTACATTGCAAACTGTGATACAACCATTTAGAATGCTCTCCATTGTGTATTATAGAAATCTGCATTGGAGACTACATCTCATACTGTGATACAACCATTTAGAATGCTCTCCATTGTGTATTATAGAAATCTGCATTGGAGACTACATTGCATACTGTGATACAACCATTTAGAATGCTCTCCATTGTGTATTATAGAAATCTGCATTGGAGATTACATTGCAAACTGTGATACAACCATTTAGAATGCTCTCCATTGTGTATTATAGAAATCTGCATTGGAGACTACATCTCATACTGTGATACAACCATTTAGAATGCTGTCCATTGTGTATTATAGAAATCTGCAATGGAGACTACATTGCAAACTGTGATACAACCATTTAGAATGCTCTCCATTGTGTATTATAGAAATCTGCAATGGAGACTACATTGCAAACTGTGATACAACCATTCAGAATGCTCTCCATTGTGTATTATAGAAATCTGCATTGGAGATTACATCTCATACTGTGATACAACCATTCAGAATGCTCTCCATTGTATGTTATAGAAATCTGCATTGGAGATTACATCTCATACTGTGATACAACCATTTAGAATGCTCTCCATTGTGTATTATAGAAATCAACAAGAGTCTTTGGTAGCACACCAAATTTCCTTAAGCTCCTAATGAATTAGAGCCACTGGTGTGTCTTCTCCATGATTGCATCAACGTGTTGAATCTGAGACAGGACCTTGCTGGGGTTGTCACTCAGGAAGTTAAAGCCATTTGCTTTTCATCACAGATCCCTCAATGATGACGGATGTGTGTTCTCCTGACTTTCCCTTGCTAATGTCCACAAACAATTCCATAGTATTGCTGATGTTGAGTGCAAAGCTGTTGTAGCACCACTCAACCAAACAATATAGCTTACTCTTGTACGCTTCGACATTGTCATCTCAAATTTCACCAACAACAGTGGTGTCATTTGCAAATTTAATATTGAAGACTTATATGATTGGAATATCATTGATGACTTTATTTTACACATATCATAGACTGGGCAAGTCAAGTTAGTGCAATCCTGTAGAAGAAGAATCCAGAGTACACACTGAATCATATCCTGATCAACATTGGCTACCAACTAGAGAGCAGAACATTCTAGACTGGGTAATGTATAATGATAAAGAATTATAAGTCTTCTTGTGCAAAGCCCTTTGAGGAAGAGTGGCCAAAATATGATTGAATCTTAGGTTAAATTAGTGAGTGACATAGTAGATTCTGAGATGCACACACAAAATGCTGGAGGAATTCAGCAAGTCAGGCAGCATCCCTCGAGAGGAATGAAGAGATAGGCTTTCCAGCTGAAGCCCTTCATCAGGACTGAGAAAGCAGGGGGAAGAAGCCAGAAAAGTGACTCTTTATTTTTCTCCATTGATGGTGCCTGACCTGCTGAGTTCCTCCAGCATATTGTGTGGGTTGCCCTGGATACGCAGCTTTTGCAGAATCTCTTGTGTTTAAGATTCTGAGATGAGAGTCATAATTTAAGTGAAGTGGATTATGTGATGAGAATTGGGTAAGATAGATTGGGGAACATTACTTATAGAATTGATGTGTGGATCAGCAATGAAGAACATTTAGAAAATTAAGAAGAAAATTATTACAATGGTTCATTCCTGTCAAAATGAAACACTCAAAGTTGGTTCTACCATGCAAATAAGGGAAAACAGACGTAGTATTATATGCATGGAGAAAGCACATAAATTGCTCTGAAAAAGCAGTAAATGTTTAGAATTGTGAACAGTTCAAATCATTGCAAAGGCAGACCGAGATTATTTAAGAGAGGAGGTAACAGAATAAGGAAATAAGTTTATAGGAAATATTAAGACCAACTAAAAAACTTTCATAGATTATCTGATGACATAAAGATTGTTAAAGACAGATATTGAAACTGGGGAATTAATAATAAGGAATGAAATAAAATAGGCCAATTGAGGAATAAAAAGAAAAGTAGACCAATTGAGCAACTCTTTTGGGTCTTTATTCTCAATAAATATAAATAATCCCCTAGTAATGTTAAAGAACCTAAGCAGGGTGAGAGAGAGAGACAGGAATTCAGTGTTGGTAGGGAATTGGTGTTAGGGAAATTGCTAGGATTGAAGTCTTATAAGTACCTTAGGCCTAACAGGCTCATAGCTCATTGAATTGATACTTAAACAGTGGATGCAATGATGATCATATTCTGACACTCTTTGGACTCTGGACTCTGGATCCACTCCTAAGTATGGGAGGGTGAAATATTCGATCTTTCAGAAAGCTTTTAATAAGAACACACATAAGAGATTGGTGTGTAAAATTAGAGGACATGGGATTATGGTAATGTACTGTCATGGACTAAAGCTGGTTAACAAAGAGAAAATAAAGATAAGGGATAAAAGGGTCCTTTTCTGAATGGTTGTAAATGGCTAGTGGAGTACCGGAAGGTTCAGGGATTGGGCCCAAGCTACTTAACATATACTGTATGTTAATGGTTTAGTTGAGGGAATTAAATGCAGTATTTGCAAGACTACAGACACCATAAAGATGGGTTGAAGTAGGAGCAATGATCCAGATACGGAGAGACACCAGGAGGTGTCTGACAAATTGAGTGAGTTGGCAAATGAATGGCAGTTACAGCACCATGGTGGTAAATATGAAATAGCCCTCACTGGCTATTATCAGAACAGTGACAAATTAGGGAAAGGTGAATGTGCAACAAGACATGAACGTACTTATGCACCAGCTGTTGAAAATAAACGGCTAGGGCAACAAGTAGTTAAGAAGACAACTGTTGACTTTCCTATTGAGATGATTTGAGTTTGGAAGCAGGAATGCTTATTACTATTGTGCATTGAGATCATATCTTCAATTTTGATGAAAGATGTTTTTGTTATGGGGGAGGTATAATGTGGGTGCACCAGATTGATTTTTGGGAAGGCAGAATTGATGTATTGAGAGATCTTAGGATCTTCACTAGAATTTAGGAGAATAAAATGGGGTCTCATTGAAACTTATAATGATAGAGGTGGAGATATTAGATACAGTAAAAAAATGGTGCCAGTGGTAGAGAAGACCAGAATCAAGGGTCACTGTCCAACAACACAAATTTAGTCATTTAGAACTGAGATGAGAAGACCAGTAAAGCAGTGGAATTCTCAAACCACAGAAGGCTGTTGGCGAAATCATTATAAATATCCCAGGAGTTAGATATAATACTACAACTAAATGGGTCAAAGGACATAAAGAGAAAGTAAAATCAGGGCTTTGAATTTGAATGATTGACCATTGATTAGCAGAGCTAGCTCGAAGGAGCAAAAGTCTTACTATTTATTTATTTATTGATTGTTGATTGAAATACAGGATGGAATAGGCCCTTCTAGTCATTTGAGCCTCGTTGCCCAGCAATCCCCTGATTTAGTCCTCGCCTAATCACGGGAAAATTTATAATGGCTAATTAACCTACCCATCAGTACATCTTTGGACTGTGCAAGGACAGTGGAGCTCCCAGAGGAAACCCACATGGTCACACGGAGAACAAGCAAACTCCTTACAGGTAGTGGAGGGAACTGAACCTGGGTTGCCTGTACTGTAAGTTTTCTGCTAACCACTACTCTACCATGCCACCCTTTTTAATCTTGCCATATTTCAGAAGGTATATATAACCTAGAGAGTGAAATTTTAAAATATTTTCTGTGAAAGGTTACCTTAGTTAAGTTCATTTTGTGTTCTTAAAAAAAAATGTACATCTCATTTAAAACTGACTTTACAATAGAACTGGTGTAAAAATCATAAGGATAGGAGCAGTATTAGCCCATTCAGCCAAATGAGTTGGCAGCACCATCCCATCACAACTGATTGGTTATCCCTCTCAATGCCATTCTCCTACCTTCTTTGATGCCCAGCAAAACTACTCAGAGGCTATCTTCTTTTGTTTTAAATATACCCAGTGCATCTCAGCTGTCTGTGGCAATGAATTCCATAGATTCACTACCCTCTGGCTAAAGAAATTCCTCCTCATCTCTGTTTTAAATGGATGTCCCTCTATTCTAGTTCTAGACCCACCAAGTAAAGGAAACATCCTCTCCACATTCACTCTATCTAGGCATTTCAATATTCGATACATTTCTAAAAGAATTCATCTCATTCTTCTAAACTCTAGCGAGTCCAGATCCAGAGCCATCAAACACTCCTCATACACTATGTTAACCTATTCATTCCTGAAATCATTCTCCTGAACCTCCTCTGGACCCACTCTGATGCCAACACATCTTTTCTTAGATAAGGGGCTCAAAACTGTTCACAATACTCCACGTGCAATCTCCTTATAATGCCTCAGCATTACATCCTTGTTCTTGTATTTTAGTCCTCTTGAAATGAATGCTAACATTGCACTTGCCTTCCTTACCATGACCCAACCTGCAAGTTAACCTTTGGGGAAACTTGACCAAGGACTCCCAAATTCCTTTGCACCTCTGATTTTTGAATTATCTGCCTTCTATGTTTATGCCTTAATTCCTTCTACCAAAGAGCATGACCATACAATTCCCAACATTCCCATCTGCCACTTCTTTGCCCATTCTCTTAATCTGTATAAGTTCTTCTGCAGACTCCCTGCTTCCTCAACACTACCTGACCCTCTTTGTATCATTTACAAACCTGGGCACTAAGCCACCAATTCCATCATCTAAATCATTGACATCTAACATGAAAATAAATGGTCCTTGTGGAACAACACTAGTCACTGGCAGCCTACCAGAAAAAAAAACCCTTTATTCCTGCTCTTTGCCTCCTACCAATCAGCCTATGTTAGTATCTTTCCTGTAATACCATGGGTTCTAATCTTGTTAAGCAGTCTTGTGTGTGGCACCTTATCAAAGGCTTTCTGAAAATTCAAGTAAAACACATCCAATGACTTCTTTGTCTATTGCGCTTGTTATCTCCTCAAAGAATTCCAATAGTTTTTCAGGCAAGAATTTGCCTGAAAGAAAACATGTTGATTTGGACCTATTTAATCATGTGCCTCCAATTACCTCCATGCTTCATCCTTAATAATGGACTCCAACACCTTCTCAAGCACTGAAGTCAGACTAACTTCCTATAATTTCCTCTTTTTCTCCCTCCCTTCCTTCTTAAATAATTGAGTGACATTTTCAATTTTCCAGTCCTCTGGAACCATTTCAGAAACTTGTGATCTTGAAAGATCATTACTAATGCCTCCACAATCCCTTCAGCTACTACTCTCAGAAACCTGGGGTGTAGTCCATCCAGTCCAGGTGACTTACCTACCTTCAGACCTTTCAGCTTCCCAAGCACCTCTTCCTTATTAATAGCAAATACATTCACTTCTGCAGTTTCAAGGTTCTGGCATACTGCTAGTGATTTCCATAGTGGAGATGGATGCAAAATATTTATTAAGTTGTCCATCATTTCTTTGTCCCGCATTACTACCTCTCCATCATCATATTTCAACATTCTGATATACCCCCTCACTTCTCTTTCACTCTTTATGTATCTGAAAAAAATACTTTTGGTATCCCTTTCATATTATTCGCTATCTTCCCTTCATATTTCATGTTGTCTCTCCTTATGGCTTTTTTAGGTGCTTTCTCTTGGTCTTTAAAAGTTTCCCAATCCTCTAACTTCCCATTAATTTTGCTATATTATATGCTCTCTCTTTTCCTTTTAAGTTGTCTTTGACTTCCCTTAGCAATATTTATGCCACCCTCCCTTTAGAATAAAACTTTGTCTTTGGGACGTATCTATCCTCTGCCTTCCAAATTGCTCCCAGAAACTCCAGCCATTGCTGTTTTCCCTACTGGTGTCCCCTTCCGATTAACTTTGGCCAGCTCCTCTCTCATGCAACACACACTGTAGATTTCCAGCATCTGCAGATTTTCTCTTGTTTATGATTGGTCCTCTCTCATGCCTCTGTCATTCCCTTTACTCCACTGGAATACTAATACATCAGACTTTATCTTCTCCCTCTTAAACAGCAGGGTGAAATCCATCATGTCATGATTACTGACTCCTAAAGTTTCCTTTATCATAAGCTTCCTAATCAAATGTGTTTCATTACACAACAGCCAATCCAGAATTGGCTTTACCCTAGAGTGCTGAACTATAGGCACCAACCTAATTTTCTCAATCTACCTGCATATTGAAATCCTCCATGACCGTCTTAACATTGCCCTTTTTACATGCCTTTTCTATCTCCTATTGTAATTTGTATCCCACATCCTAGCTACTGTTTGGTGTATAATTCCCATCAGGGTCTTTTTACCTTTGCAGTTTTTTAACTCTAACCACAAGCATTGAACATCTTCCAATCCCATGCTGCCTCCTTCTAAGGATTTGATTTTTATTTTTCTTTACCAAGAGAGCAACTCCACCCCTTCTGCCTACCTAGCTGTCCTTTAGATACAATACATGTCCTTTGATGTTAAGCTCTCAAATATAATCTTTCAGCCACAACTCAGTAATGCACACAATGGCATACCTGGCAAACTCTAACAGCTCTACAAGATCATCTGTCTTATTCCATATACTCTGTGCATTCAAATACAACATATTCCGTCCTGTATTCATCACCCTTTTTGATTTTGCCCATGTGTTGCTCTTCAACTTAATTGATTGACTGCAATTTTCCCCTATCATCTGCCTGTCCTTTCTCATAGTTTCACGGCACGCTGTATCCATATCTATACCAATTTCTCCATCCTCAGCCTTATCACTCGGGCTTTCATTCCCCTGCCAAATTCATTTAAAACCTCCCCAACAGCTCTAGAAACCCTCCTCACAAGCATGTTGGTCCCCCTTAGGTTCAGGTGTGGCCTGTCCTTTTTGTATAGGTCACACATTCCCTAGAAGAGATCCCAAGGATCCAGAAATCTAAAATCTTGCCCCCTGCACCATTTCCTCAGCCACATATTCATCTGCCAAATCATCCTATTCTTACTTTCACTGGCTTGTGGCACAGGCAGAAATCCAGAGATTACTAGTCTGGAGATCCCGCTTTTCTGCTTACTAGAAGCTCATTTAAAGCCTGCCCCTGAACAAGGGAAACACCGGACCACTTACAGGGCTACTTTGAATCAGTGGACTGGACTGTATTCAGGGACTCATCTTTGAACCTGGATGAGTATGCTGCTGTTGTTACTAACTTCATTAAAAACTATGTTGATGAGTGTGTGCCTACAAAGACTTACTGTACATTCCCAAACCAAAAGCTATGGATGAACCAGGAGGTACATTGTCTGCTGAAGACTAGGTCTGTGGCATTCAAGTCTGGTGACCCAGGTCTGTACCAGAAAACCAGATATGATGTGCAGAGGGTTACTTCAAGAGTGAAGAGATAATTTTGAATGACGTTGGAGGCAACATCGGATGTACGAAAAATCTGGCAGGGTTTGCAAGTCTTTAAAGAGGGTGAACCCTCGCAAGGTGGAAGGTCCCAATGGAGTACCTGGTAAGGCTCTGAAAACCTGTGCCAACCATCTGGCAGAAGTATTCAAGGACATTTTTGGTCTCTCCCTGCTACTGTTGAAAGTTCCCACTTGCTTCAAAAAGGCAACAATTATACGAGTGCCTAAGTAGAATAATGTGAGCTGCCTTAATGACTATTGCCCGGTAGCACTTACATCTACAATGATGAAATGCTTTGAGAGGTTGATCATGACTAAACTGAACCCCTGCCTCAGCAAGGACCTGGACCATTGCAATTTGCTTATCGCCACAATGGATCAACAGCAGATGCAATCTCAATGGCTTTTCACATGGCTTTAGACAAACACTTATGTCAGGATGAGGTTCATTGACTATAACTCAGCATTTAATACCATCATTCTCACAATCCAGATTGAGAAGTTACAGAACCTGGGCTTCTTTACCTTCTTCTTCAATTGGATCCTCGACTTCCTAACCGGAAGTCCACAATCTGTGCGGATTAGTGATAACATCTTCCCCTTGCTGACGATCAACACTGGTGCACCTCAGGGATGTGTGCTTGGTCTACTGCTCTACTCTCTATATACACATGACTGTGTGGCTAGCCATAGCTCAAATACCATCTATAAATTTGCTGACAATACAGCCATTATTGGTAGAATCTCAGATGGAGACGAGAGGGCGTACAGGAGTGAGATATGCCAACTAATGGAGTGGTGTTGCAGCAACAACCTGGTACTCAACTTCGGTAAGATGAAAGAGCTGACTGTGGACTTCAGGAAGGGTAGCAGGAAGGAATGCATACCAATCCTTGCAGAGGGATCAGGAGTGAAGAGAGTGAGCCGTTTCAAGTTACTGGGTGTCAAAATCTCTGAGGACCCAACCTGGTCCCAACATATCAATGCAGTTATAAAGAAGGCAAGACAGTGACTACACTTCATTAGGAGTTTAAAGAGATTTGGCATGTCAACAAATACATTCAACAATTTCTATAGATGTACCGTGGAGAGCATTCTGACAGGCTGCATCACTGTCTGATATGGGGGGGTGGGGGGCAACTGCACAGGACTGAAGGAAGCTTCAGAGGGTTGTAAATTTAGTTGGCTCCATCTTGAGCACTAGCCTACAAAGCACCCAGGACATCTTCAAGGAGCAGTGTCTCAGAAAGGCAGTGTCCATTATTAAGGGTCTCCAGCAACCAGGGCATGCCCTTTTCTCACTGTTACCATCAGGTAGGAGGTACAGAAGCCTGAAGGCACACACTCAGTGATTCAGGAACAGCTTCTTCCCCTCTGCCATCCGATTCCTAAATGGACATTGAACCAGTGAACACTACCTCACTTTTTTAATATATATTATTTCTGGTTTTTTACAGGTATTTTAATTTATTCAATATACTGTAATTGATCTACTTATTTAATTATTATTATTATTTTATTTTTCTTTCTTATTCTTCTTCTTCTATATTGTGTATTGCATTGAACTGCTTCTGCTAAGTGAATAAACTTCACGACATATGGCGATGATAATAAACCTGATTCTGATTCTGTCCTTGCCTAAGTCAGTTGAGCCAAAGCCTGACCACTCTAACACTGTCGACTCCAAAAAATTGCCACTCCACTTACACTTTGCTTCTTTTTGTCAGCCTCTGCCGAGTGCTTAATAGATTATTATGATTGCAGCCCACTGAAAGGCCCTGAAAGGCACCGATCTCTTTTTAAAGTTTGTGTCACCTCAGCCAAACAAGCAACTCTCACGATGATAGAACACCACCAAAAACTCCTGGAAGGCCCCAAGCTCTTTTTAAACCTCACGCTATCTCAGCCAAATAAGCCACTCAAACGTAAATATAATAGAAAAATATGTCCATTAAAATATATTTTTATAAAATATACAAAATACATTTTTATTCATTTTACCATATGACTGATACCCATGTTTAGAAATAATAAACTAATTAAGTTTAGCAACATCCTGAATGAATGATTTAGGAGTATGAGAATTAGAGTGCGTGTCAGATAGGCTAAAAAAAGTTAAAGGAACCCTATTAGTTTACCTAGGTCACTCTATCGATCTGTTCTGATTTATTCTGAAATTAATATACTCTCTGGTATCCTCAACAGATGTAGCAAGTATCTGAGCTTCCATTCTAGAGCAGCAATATTAATAGTCAGCTTGTTTAATATATGAACTTGCATTGACAATTTGAAAAGTGTGAACTTTATTCTCATAGTGATCTAATATTGTTACTACAAGAAGATATATGTATATATAAATAAAATAAAAAATTAGCAAACCCATTTATAGAACAGAAAATTCCAACAGCATTTATGTGTAAAGGATACCCTCTGATTTATAGATACTACAGTGAAACAGCTGGGTACGCATTTCTAAAACTGTTCGCGGACTTACAAGGTTAAATCTTTCATCTTCCACAATTATGGGGTGTACCCGCAACTGAATAACTCTGATGCAGATCACTAATTGCTTTTAATATAGAATCATTTCACTTTTGTGTTAGTTTTTTCTTAAAAGAGTATTTTTAGTCTATTCATGAATGCTGACAACCCTGACAAGTCATTGTTTATACTATCCTATATTACGCTACACTACACTCTCTTATCCTATACTTTCCCCTGTGTTTGTGTGTGTTTGGTGGTGATGGTGGGGTTGGTACAAAGCAGGGGAAGGGGGGAAGTAGGTTGGGAGATGTTGTTGTTGACCTGTATATAAGGCAAAACAATGCCAGCCGGTGCCTCATGGGCTATTGGACTCTTTCTTTAATAATGCTAAGTTCATTTCCCTTTATCATTCAGATTGCTCAGACTTCCCCAATAAATGTTTGTTTGGTACAACATGATGGGGCAAAGGGCCCGTATGATGCTATACTGTTCTATGTTCTTATGTTCTGGATGTAAGCAAGGCCAGGTTTGATTAGAGTGGAGAACTGCCAACCCATTTGTGGGCTGTTGTTAGAAAGCAGTTCCTCAGGGAGATCATAGATGGCAAAGCCTATGTTCTATATTACAGATGACATTGAATGGGTGTCAGCTAGCAGAAGGCAATTTCCAGTTGAAAAAAGTCAGCATGCAGCCACTGAGCATTATGAGCCAGTCACCTCTGCATTTGCCATAGGCAGCTGTGGGCTGCAGTTCTGACCCACTGGGCAGAACTTCACTTGATATCTTCTTGTACTGTACATATGGTTCTTGGCCACCACTTTCGTAACAATGAATCACATACTACATGTTGAGCATGAACCTCCTTCAGTCACACAGTTCTCAGCACCTTAGCAGCTTCACTCAAAATGTCTGATTTCCTCCCTCACTTCCTTCGCCAATTTACTCCACGTTGACAGGATGTGCACATACATCAGCCTCAATGTAGTTCAGGCATTCTTCTCAAATGTCACTTTGACCATCATCTCATTAATCCCACTCCTCCATGACCATCCCACACAGTCATGCAAAGACCACAATGTCACATTTGCACCACCAATTCATTGTGGGCATAGATCACCATGATGAGATGCCTCCACAGCTCAGTGGAGAAGGTTGACTCCTTGCTCGATGAAGTGCTGAGCTGGTGGTTTCCAGGCACCAGGAGAAGCAGCGCTTGTCCAGGCGCTGTTGAGCTATAATTGCATTGTGGCTTAGCACAACCTCACTCATCCATACAGGTGTCTTCAGAGGCAGGGAATGCAACTATAACCAAAGAGCTCATTTCCAATCATTGACAAGTTAAGAAACATTCAATGGATTATTAAATCAGAGCCATAGCCTATTGCAAACAAGAGCACATATCAATATCAGGGAGCTTCCAGGATCAATGTGGGCATATGAGGAACCCCGCCCGAAATGCCGACTGTCCCTTTCTCTCCACAGCTGCTACCTGAAATGCTGAGATCCTCCAATGCCTTGGGTTTGAGAGCAACATGTAAACATGTATCATTACATGCATATAATCCAATATAAACATGATTAAGACAAACAGCAGCACTATGCTTGCTCAGATACTATTCCATACAAGTATCATGAGGAAGCAATAACCAAGGGTATTTGTGCCACGCTGACAGAAAGAACAAAGCTCCTATGCTGTGAGTATGGTTGATATGACTGCATCATGGATGGATGGTTAAAGCCTGTTATCAGGCACATGCTCATAACCTAAGACATTCATAAGTGATTTCAGTGAAAATTCTTGGCTTGAACCATGCCAGTTAACCCTGAGCCATTACTGTCAGCAGGAGCTCATTATTCTGACACACTTAACAAGTGCTTTCAAACATATCCAAAAGTCAATATTTGTAAGAAGAAGCAGGCAGCAAACACTGCAAACAATCCAACTGCAGTTTTGAGCCGTGCTTAATGATGATATAATGTTTGCCACTCTACTTGCTGCAGGATGATCTAACCTGTAATCCTTTTCCTTTCAGATTTTCATAATGGAAGCAGAGAAGATAGCAAGCTTCTATCCCAGAGGACCCATGGCATTTCCTGAGGAGAGACACCTGGCTCTAGAGCGCTATTGACAGACTATCTTGACTCTATGGAGGTTGAGAACATCGATAATGCTGATTTAGAAGGATTGGTTGAGTTTCACAATAAGAGGACATTTAGAAATGTAGTACATGTTAAAGATACAATTACAATGATTAAAAGGTATTTTGACAGGTACTGAGATAGGAAAAGCAGGCCAAGATCAAATGCGGGCAAATAAGATTACCAGATTTGCTTGTCAGTCAGCATGGATGATATGAGCCAAAAGGGCCAATTTCTGTGCTATATGTCTAAAAGCAGCTTGTAAGTGGACACTCCCAAAAGTCTGGAATAGGATCAGACTCTTAGAAAAGATCCATGTAAGAATGTGTCACCTCGAAATTTTGCGATGATATCGGTTTTGCTGTCCGTGAAGTTCTGAACTCAAATGAAGATCTTAAGTCCTATCCTAAGGGTATCCTCACTGTTGTACTGTAGCCACCTGCTCTTCAAAGGCCAGATCACTTCCCTGTTTATCCTCCATTGTGAATTTAGCCGTTGATGCTCACTATTTGAGCAGTGAGTCCCACCTCCCTACTAATGTGGAGATACTTCCAAGAAGGTTAAACACAGTCAATTTATTTTTAGTGATACATGTTTATATATACATATAATTCGTAAAACACATTTAAAACTCACAGAGGCTTTCTATTTTATAAAAGATTTCCAAATTAGAAACTACTTCTAAAACATGAAGGATTTCCAAAACACAAGTACAATTCCTAAAAGCTAAAAAGGTATACTGATGAGTTGCAGACAAATTAGTTTTCTGCCACAGAAGTCGAAGGCAGAGGAATGGATTCTAGGAACTCTGACCTTTTGCCATTCTTATTGTTCCTTGACTATTCCTAATAAGCTTGACTACTCTGGTTAGTCTCTTGACTACTTTTATTCTGTTTTTTGCTACTTGGTGACTTCATACAGCTGGTCTGAAAGCTTCTGGGGATGGAGATCCAGGACGCCCAAAATTAACGCTGTGAATGCTGACTCTCTGAGTACACAAATCTCCCAAATATCAATAGATTAGCGAGTAGACGGACTAAGTGATAGCATCAGTTTGGTCTGCAAACTTCCTTGAACTAAATAATTTAGCCATTGTTGTCTAGCTTGCTACTGGCCCAATTAACATAACCCCATTGTTTTACACTGCATCTCTTGTGTAGCCAGCCCCGTGTTGTAGGCCAGCAATCTATGCTTGATAGACAGTGCAGTTTGTTTGCAAAGCTGTCCTTTAAACTTCAGACTGATTGTTGCTTGAAATTTACATTAAGAACTAAAGACCGGTCACTGTTTACGACAAGAAGCTGAGCGAGAAAAATGGTTGGGAGCTTAACTTAATCAAAAACAGCTCTGATTCCTGGAAGTGCCATCTGCTGTGTTAGAAAGCTGGTAAAAAGCACCCCATAGCCCTGCACAGTGATTATCAGACACATTTGAAAATGATTCCTTCTTCAGTACCCAACAGTGACAATACTGAGGAATCTTGGTAGCTGAGGAGGTTAGGCTTCTGCCTCCACTGAGGGCTCACTCCCAAGCCGGACCCTGAATCAGTAGTAGGAGGTTTCCAAGGAAAGTAGTCAGTAGATTTTCAGTGCTACCATCAGCAAGCAGGTAACTGTGATTCAAAGTTTACATGCCAGTCTTGGTAGAATTCTGGAAGCTCTGATGGCCATAGCTCAGATGCGCCTAGTATTGACTGTCCAGTACTGTCAGGGTACTGCTGGCATAGTGGGAACATCCCTTCTCAGGTGTCAGCATCTCCCCTGCGACCTCTCCCACGTACTGCTCTCAACCTTGCAGCCCATCCAAGCCTGCTTCCCCCAAACACAGGCGCAACAGCTGAAACCTTTTGTTGTGAATCTACATTTGAAGCTTATTCTCAGAGAAAGCACTTCATCTCTCAGTGCCTACCTCTAAGTTAACTGATACCATTGATTTCTTGTACGACTGTTTCAGAAAGAACAAGGTGAAAGCCAATATAAATTGATATTAAGTTGCTCTTTATTGTTACGCCCTGCAAAAGTACAGAGCCACTTTTTTTGTGTGGTGCTTGTCCATTCTTTAGTCAAGACCACTTAAGGCACCATGTCACAAGATCAGGTTACTTTATGGAGACTGGCCACTGAGAAATTAATGTTGCCACGTTCAGCTAATTTTTGTCTGTCAGGCTCCCTTTAGCATGATGTTTTTGTATTAACGATGATAATGGACTCATACAGATGGTTGAAAGGCTCATGTAATGTCATGTAAGAGTGACTTATCATTCAAGCAGATTTTCCTCAAAACCTTTATATTAATACACAGTGCCACTGTGACAAGTGCAATTCCTAAAGCAGAAGCAGTAGCCATGAGTTGAGAGGCCTTTGCAAAAATGAGGATGGTGTCAGATTAGCATTTACAAGGACAGATGCCAAACATCAAAAGAATGTGTCATCCCTCCTGCTTTTTAACTGTCATTGTAAAATTTTTTGAAGAATTTCTGAAGGATTGAGAAGGATAGATCTGTTTGAAGTGCGTTGCCTCACAGTTCCAATGCATTTTTTTTTCACAGAGGCTTTGTGGGAGTGCAAGAATCTGAGGATGGCCGTCAAATAGAAAAGTCTGGTCTAGAGTGATTTGCTAAGTGGGATGTATGATTGGAGATGTCTCCACAATTTTAAATGAAGCTGTGGAGATAACTGTATGTTTCTCCACAGTCAGTGAAACAGTGACTACTTGAACTTGAAGTTCAAGTATTTAATTGAATCAGAACCAGGTAATTAGTTGTTCATATGATCTCGCTAAGTAATCTTCATACTTAATATTATCCTCATCCTGAATATTCAGCCATGTTTTAGAGTGAGTCATAATTTGAAGTAGTGAGTGAGAGAGAGAGACATCATTGCAAGGCAGAAGCCAGTTGACAAGAACAAATCTTGCCCAGAATGAGATTTAATTGAGCCGATTAAAAGAAAGGAGGTGTACGTGGAGGGCCACTGTTGGGGCAGCCATAGTTGGAATGAGAGAACTTGGCTTAATAGGCTTCGGAGAGAATACACCTGGGCAGGCACAGGCAAAGGTTCAAAGTAAGTATATAGTAAGTATTTTCCCTTTCTTTGTCTCGTGCACTGAAAATGGGTCTAGTGCTTGTGGATGTTCTTTCTGTGAGACATGGGAGCTCTGGGGGGTGGGGGGGGGGCTCAGGTCTCCCTGATAGCTATATCCTCACAAAGTGTATTGAGCAACAGCTCTTTAGAGAGCATGTTAAGGAAATGGAGCTACAGCTTGATAACCTTCAGCTTCTATGGGAGAAAGAGGTGATAGATAGGTAGGTAGCCACTGCTAAGTTGCTGGAGGTAGGTCCCTATGTGTCTGTTTGGAGAGGGAAAGGGAACAGACAGCCAGCATAGAGTATCCTGTGGCTCTTCCACTCAATTGTAGGTACAGTATACCATTTTGGATACTGTTGGAGGGAGGTGGGAATGACCTACTGGTAGAAGCAGCCCAGACTGTGTCTCTGACACTGAGTCTGGCTCTGTGGCTCAGAAGGGAAAGGGGTGAAGACAAGTGCAGTAGTGATAGGGGATTCCATTCTTAGAGCAGACAGGAGATGATGGAATTGATGGCTTTGTGGCCAAGTTTGTGGACGACATGAAGATAGGTGGAGGGGCAGGTGGTGTTCTGCAAGCAGGGAGTCTGCAGAAGGACTTAGATAGATTGGGAGAATGAGCATTAGAAGTGGCAAATGCAATATAGTGAAAGGAAATGTATGGTCATGCACTTTGGTAGAAGAAATAAAGGCATAGACTCTTTTCTGAACACAAAGAAAGTTCAAAAATGAGAGGTGCAAAGGGACTTGAGAGTCCTCAAGTAGAATTCTTTAAAGGTTAAGTTGCAGGTTGAGTCGGTGGTAAGGAAGGCAAATGCAATGTTAGCATTTATGTCAACAGAACTAGAATATAAGAGTAGGGATGTAATACTGAGGCTTTATAAGGTATTGGTCAGACCACACTTAGAGTATTGTGTGCAGTTTTGGAGAAGATATTTAAGAAAAGATGTGCTGATATTGGAGAGGGTCCAGAGGATGTTCACAAGACTGATTCCATGAATTAAATGGTTAACATATGAGGAGCGTTTGATGACTCTGGGCATGTCCTCACTAGAGACTAGTAGAATGATGGCGATTCCATTGAAACCATTCAAATATTGAATGGCCTAGACAGCATGGATGTGAGGAAGATGTTTCCTATAGTGGGTAAGTCTAAGTACAGTGGGCACAGCCTCAGAATAGAGAGATGTTCATTTAGAACAGAGATGAGGGGGAATTTATTTAACCAAAGGGTTGTGTATCTGTGGAATTCATTGCCACAGACAGCTGTGAAAGTAAAGTAATTGAGTATATTTAAAGCGGAGATTGATAGGTCTTTGATTAGGCAGGATGTTAAAGGTTACATAACGAAGGGAGGAGAATGGGATTGAGAGGGATGATAAATAATTCGGCCATGATGGAATGGTGGAGCAGCCATGTTGGACTGAATTGTCTAGTTCTTTTCCTAAGTCTTATGGCCTTATGATCTTATATACGTGACTGGAAGTCTTTAAATAGACCAATGATGAGCACTGCCAAGTTTGCAAGGAGGAGGAGCTACTTGCCATGACAATATTCACTCCAATTAGATTAATTCCTGGTGTACTGGGTATTGACTTATAAAATGAAGGCAGCATACATAATATTTTTGTAAGGCATGATGATGGTAAAAGTAAATGGACATTTAATCATAAAAGTTGCTGGTGAACGCAGCAGGCCAGGCAGCATCTCTAGGAAGAGGTGCAGTCGACGTTTCAGGCCGAGACCCTTCGTCAGGACTAACTGAAGGAAGAGTGAGTAAGGGATTTGAAAGTTGGAGGGGGAGGGGGAGATCCAAAATGATAGGAGAAGACAGGAGGGGGAGGGATGGAGCCAAGAGCTGGACAGGTGATAGGCAAAAGGGATACGAGAGGATCATGGGACAGGAGGTCCGGGAAGAAAGACGGGGGGGGGGCACCCAGAGGATGGGCAAGGGGTATATTCAGAGGGACAGAGGGAGAAAAAGGAGAGACACTCTGTCCCTCTGACTATACCCCTTGCCCATCCTCTGGGTGCCCCCCCCCGGTCTTTCTTCCCGGACCTCCTGTCCCATGATCCTCTCGTATCCCTTTTGCCTATCACCTGTCCAGCTCTTGGCTCCATCCCTCCCCGTCCTGTCTTCTCCTATCACTTTGGATCTCCCCCTCCCCCTCCAACTTTCAAATCCCTTACTCACTCTTCCTTCAGTTAGTCCTGACGAAGGGTCTCGGCCTGAAACGTCGACTGCACCTCTTCCTAGAGATGCTGCCTGGCCTGCTGCGTTCACCAGCAACTTTTATGTGTGTTGCTTGAATTTCCAGCATCTGCAGAATTCTTGTTGTTTGTTGTGGACATTTAATCATGTTCATGCATTTTGATTAAGGGTCTGATGCAATGTTTGGGTGAGACTGAGAACTGATATGGGAGCAAACACTAATATCCATTTAAAGCTATTACTGTCATGACTGAGGTGCTGGGGCGGACCCAAATGCAAGACACAGACACTGAAGTACTAGGAACAGGACTTGACTAGAGAGCGGGGACAAGAACACAGACTTGGGCTAGGACATTGGCTAGGCAAGTGGGACCAGGACAAGGAACTGGGAACTAGGAGCCTGGGCTTGGACTCTGAGTCGGAGACTGGACAAGGACCCAGAACCTATGTCTTGACTCGGGCTCAGACCCCAGAACTAGGCGAGGACATGACGTGGCTACAGGACTGGACATGGCTTGGGTTCTTCGAGGCGAGGACATGACGAGGCTTGGGTTCAGACTCCGAGCCAGAGACTGGCCAAGAACCCAGAACCTGGGTCTTGACTCGGGCTCGGACTCCGGAACTGGGCAAAGACATTACGTGGTCTTGGGAGACAGGACTAGGCGAGGCTACCGGACAGAACAAGAGACTCCTGGGCAAGACGAGGGAACTCCAGCACAGGACGAAGCACATGGACAGGACGAGAACACGAAGCCTTGACTTGGTACTCAGGAACAGCTGAGCCTTGGACTTGGGACGACAGAAACAAGGAACACAGAGCCTTGGTCTTGGGGAGGACAGGAACAGAGAGCCTTGGTCTAGAGCACGGGAACACGGAGCCTTGGACTTGAGAGACAGGAACACAGGGACATGGAACACAGAGCCGGGACCCCTCCTTGGGAACAGGACTTGGCCGGGACTTGTACACGGAACAGAGCCAGGACCCCTCCTTGGGAACAGGACTTGGGGCTGGGAATCTACACAGAATGCTGAACAGGATGAGACTGTTCCGAACACTAGGTGGCGGCAAACGGCCAGACCTACCTAGCAAAGGTGTGGACACAGAGACAGTTCCAACTTAACGATAGACAGTTCCTTCTTTTGACACAACAAGGCTCTGGTCTCACTCCGGATGTAGAACTTGACAAGGTTGTGGGCAAGGCTCCGGACACAGGTTGCAGGGCAAGGCTCCGGAAGGAAGGGGAAGGGAACAGTCCAGTCTCAGGGTAAAGGCAAAGATGGCCTGGCTTACCCAACGGACGCAAGGACAGATTCAACCACAGGGTAACAGCAAAGCCAGCCTGACTTACCCCATGGAGGCGAGGACAGGATACTGACAAGACAAACCAGCACCCACACTCGAACCTAGGGCCACTTATATTCCCAGCCCCAAGATAAGCATCAGGTGCCTATGATTAAGCCCAACTGAAACAAGGGACAGCCGGAAAACCCAGATTCCGGAGTCCACAGACCGCACCGTGAACCAGAATGCCGACTTCACAGACTGGAACATGACAATAACTACCTGGAAATACTTTATAGTTGCTGGATTACTGCATTGTAAATGTGGCTGTAGTTGATTGCATTACCAAAGTGCAGTGTAAAGCCATGTGGTAGATTAAGTAACCCTGCAACTTTGTAAGTGATGCGAGGATGGGTGTAGTGGAGGCATCCAAGATCAAACACTGCCTCTTGACACATTTCCATTAAGGTGGAGTTCCCGTCATTGAAGGTCTGGACTGAATGGCTCTTTCCTTTTGTTGTATGGTTCTCCTACTAGCTTCTCCAGATGATCCTTTGTTAGTCTTCACTCAGGCAGAAATGTTCCCTCGAATTTGTAATGACCAATGTGCGCAAAAATCTTGTGCTGTGCAATTTTTTGCCCAGTGACAACAACATGTGCACACTGAATAATTTCTTCAATAAAAATAGTATAAATAAGCCAGTTCTAAAATCTACGGACGTCTCATCGCAAACTCCACATTGTCAACACTGTCCGCATCAGAAACCAGAAAAGGAAATGTGATTGTGTACGATTGTGAAATATACTTAATATACCAGTTATGTAGAGGGTGACAACCTTTTGTGCGCATTTTAAATTCTTTTGTGTGCTCGTAAGCAAAGATATGTACACGCCCATACCTCAGAGGAGGCATTGGAGCATTGCTCAGGCACCCCTGTTGTCTTGGTTGATGGTTCTCTTCTCACTTCATATCCATTTTCATATTAACTGGTCAAATTATGCAGTGGACAGCAGTTCACAAGAAGTCAAGAGATCCTGGCTGCTGAATACTTTGAAGAGCTGAAGTATTGCAGGCTGTGAAATAGCATTCCAGTTGTGCCTTTGTGGCATCCACTAAATTGCAGGTAGAGGTGTGGCTGCCATTATGGAACTCCATAGCCCATGTGTTTGGAGCTGTGAGTGGAGTGAGGAGTCATCTGAGCAGCAGGTAACCCCAGCAGATTCCTGGGGCCTCTGAGAATGAGTGCTGACTGATGTCTCTTCTGCCATCTTACCTAGGATTAACCATCAAAAAGGATGATTAGTGGTCAGCTGCCAGCTGGATACAAAGGGGATGCAGTCCCTTCCTATTAATGTAAAGTTGTGATTGGGAGTTGTAATAACCACATCAGAATCATCTATGAGTGCCTGAACTTTGGGAATAGGACTGATTGTCAGAAAGCCTCCAGTTCCATAGGCAGAGCAGACTTGATGGGCAGAATGGCCTAATTCTGCTCCTATGTGTTATGGTCTTATGGTCTTTCAGCTATCTACAGCCTATTCGTCACTTGTGACCCGTGGTGCTTCACAGAATAACAAAGGCATTAATGTTGGCGCTTCTGTAAGAGGTGTTATAGCATCAACGCAGTCATCAAACTATCCCTGTGGGGAATAGAAGCAACCACATGACAGGAGCAGGGTCGAGCACACCTTGGTCCAATTTCTTACCCCTGTGATACCTCTATTGTCATTTAAAAACTCAAATATATTTTTAATAACTCATCAATGTCTGCTTAAAGCTCGGTCCTCATTCTGTCAAAATGTTTGCTACTGCATTCAATAACACAAATGCCCAGGAACATATTTGGTACAAAAGATGCCACATGTATCAAATCACTTTTGAACACCTGGATAAAATTAAGAGTGAATATTATCGGAAAACTAAGGTATAATTCCAGCTCAGGATTTACTGTTACGACATGAGCTACTGATTAATCCTGATTTTTACACATTAATTAATTTATAGATTACCAATAACAGTAAAAGTAGATGAACAAAACCAGCAACATCAGAGATTCTATAGGTGCTGGAAATTTAGAGCAACACACACAAAATGCTGGAGGAACTCAGCAGTTCAGGCAGCATCTACGGAGAGGAATAAAGAGTTGCTGCCCCTACACCTCCTTCTTCATCACCATTCACTTCCCCAAGCAGTCCTTCCAGGTGAGGTGGTACTTCACCTGCACAATTGTCAGGGTTGTCCACTACATCTGGTACTCCTGGTGCAGCCTCCTCTATAGCTTTGAGACCCGACATGGATTTGGGGACCACTTCGTTAAGTACCTTTTCTTTGTCCATCGCAAAAGGCGGGTTTTCCCAATGGTCATTCATTTTAATTCTACTTCCCATTCCCATTCCAGTATGTTGGCCCATGACCTCCTCTACTACCAGCATGAGGCCATTCTTAGATTAAAGGAGAATGCCACAGATTTTATCTGGATAGCCTCCAACTTGACAGCATGAACTAGATTTCTCTAACTTCTGGTAATTTCTTCCACCTTCCCTCTCACTTTTCTGTTCCCCATTTGAGCTCCCTTCTTCCCCTTTTTCTTCTTCACACTGCTCATTACTTTTCTCTGTGCCCCTCCTCCTTCCCTTTCTCCTATGGTCCACTCTCCTCTACCATCAAATTCCTTCTTCTTCAGCCTTTTACTCTTCCAAATATCACCTCCCAGCTGTTCATTTCATACTCCTCCCCCACCCAACTTCACCAAGATTCATCTATCATCTCCCGGTTTGTTCTCCTTCCCCTCCCACTCATCTTCTATTCTGGCTTCTCCCCAACTGTTAGTGACTCACTATAGGTGTTACCTAACCTGGTGAAATCCTGCAGTGTTTTGAATATATTTTCACAAGGAGTACAAACTTAATATAATGTTAAATAATATTTGTACATTGACTTTTATGTTCAATTTCCTGCTCAAAGACAGCTTTAATTTTCCTATACAATATACAAAGTAAATTGCTTACAAAAGGCTAATATTAAAATATAATATTCAGCTTTTGTTTAATTTTAACATTGTATAGAAAGCAATCTTGACACCAATATAGTTTTGTATATTTATTATATTAGCATTCAACACTTGGATTTAGCATACTGAAGATGGATTCTATTAGTATTTTGTTTCTTGAAACATTTCAGTGTTAATGCATTTAAATTTTACATTAAATGAATGTGTCATCTGCAACATTGATATAAAGAGAAGTTCTGGCAACACAGATACTGAAGTTCAATAAATGATTCAGAATATCCTATAAAATTACAGCTCATATCTAGTACTTACGTAGAAGTATACTCGCAGCAAAAGCCATTGCACTGAGTGCTTGCTGACAATTTATGGAAAAAAATGAAGTCTCCTTCTGTTTAATACCCTTAACTACCTGGGGCACAAAACAGTGAAGGCTGAGATAGTCATACTGCAACTCTGAACTAATTGCTAAATGACATACATAAGTCCCACAGATATAAATCTCCAATAATTTCTTGTGGTGTGGTCTCTAGCACTCTGAGCCTACTCACATCAAAATGGCTAAGGTCGGAGGTTTAGCACTACAGAGAAATGGAAGCAATATTCCTCTGCTCTGAATGGATTTAGCTGGGGCTGGTTTTATTCTTTCATTTTTCACACCTAGAATGGTGTAGTGTCTGAATGTGGCTTCAGAAAAATTCCTTGTATTACTTTCATTTGAAATTGAAGTTTGTAACGAAAGACAAGATTGTAACTTTCTGGTTAAGGCTGAACAAAAGAACTAATGTTTCATAGTCTATTCAATGGGCAATTCTGATATATTTCTAACTTTTTTGTCTTTTCTTACAGCTTCTAAAGAAGCAATTCAGTCCATTGACACTGAGAGAAATCATATCAGTCCAATTCCGCATTTATTTCCTTATGATCTGCTTTCTCTCACAAGCCCATTAATCCCCTCAATTCTCCAATCACTCACCTACACTTTAAACAATTACTAACCTCCAAGCACATCTTTGGGATAGGGGAGGGAAACTGGAGCACCCAGAGATAACCATCTAGTCACAGGGAAAGAGTGCAGTTCGCATACTTGACACCTAATGTCAAGATCAAACCTAGGTGGCTGTTACTCTGCAGCAGCTGCACTAACCAGCTGTGTTGTACTTACTGGGGGATGTTGAAGAACTGCTGCAGTGAAACTACACAACCTTATCCAAGGCAAGTACAAATAAACTTAAGCAGTGACTCAATTAATAACATTTTTTTTAAGCGAGGACAAGGCCTCAGGCTGCAGGCTTGCCTGCTGCTGCAGTCCAGGGGAGGAGATGCTGGAAGTGGCGTAGGGTGATGTCCACGCTTGGTTGGGGGCTGGCCTCTCCCATTGGTACCTCCCTCCAGAGTCTGATCAGTGGAATGACAAGCTGGATTGCATGCGTGTGTTTGTCTGCAGACTGCTGGGAACGGCACCATCTATTTGTTGGACATGTCACTCAGGAACTTGGTCTATATATATTTTTTTTGCATGACTGTGTGTGTACGCACTAACTTGAGTGTGCTGTGTGTGTTTTTCACCTTGGCCCCAGTGGAACGCTGTTCATTAGGCTGCATTCATGTATGGTTGAGTGATAATTAAACTTGAATTTCATTTGATTTTTTTTGAATTCCTGGATTAAGGAGCAGCTTTCTATCCACAGATAGACATCTACTGGCAAGTATTGACAACTATATAAGATTTGGGTGGATAATGCAGATAATTTCTAAATACAGACAATGGGGTGGTTATCTCCACTTAATGTTTACAGAAATAAACTAAAGGTTAACAGGCATTTTACATTTTTGTGCCAAAATTAGGTACCTGATCAATACATGCTCTCATTTATCAAAAGGAATACTTTAACTTAGTGCCGCTATTCTAAATCATTATGGTTCATAATTGTGATCTTCAATCATGAAATCAGTGTTAATCTTTAAACATAAATGAAATTGTTTGTATGAGTTAAATGGGAATGAAGACAAAATGGGAATGAAGACAATATACATAATTCATTCGTTTTTGAAGGTTTTATGACCTTGTAAAATCCAGGATCATGATTTAAACATTACTGCGATCAATAATGTAATCAATATCTCTTCAGTTCTAAGATCTATAGCTTTACACTCAATAATTATGTAATTAAAAAAATATAATTGTGCTATGGAGGAGTTCTGTACTATTAAATGTGGGATAACCCTGATATTCAAGTACTCTTGAAGTGGAGATATGAGCTCACAGGATATGAATTATAATTCTGTTTTTAAAGCACTTTCGATCAGTAAATGCCAAATATAATGGTAGAACAGTTTTCAGGGTGGCACAAGTTATTAAAGTATTTTACCCAGGCTACTGCATCAAGGTTTTGTTGTCTTATTTAAACACAAAGTGAGTTTTGAACCTGAAATTAAATTTCGGGGAGAATTGGGTTGAAGATTAAAAAGAAGCCATGATTGAATGGTATAGCAGACTCAATGGGCTGAATGGCCTAATTCTGCTTCTATATCTTATTGTCTTACAATTTATGCCACTAAAACTATGTGTTTCCACTCCCGCAGGAATTCTTGTTTATGTCCTCATTTTTGTTGCCGATGAGGACTTGTTCATACTTCAGCATCTTTTAACAGAATGTCCTCCTCATCCTAGCAAATATCCAGCAAATCCAGGACTGGCACCCACATTTAGCCCATTTGGATTCCTCTCACCAACCACCTTGTCCTTCTACTCATTGCTAGTGTCCAGATTCTTCACTATTTCTTTAAACTCTCACACCTATTGATTCAGTTGGGAGACAATTCCACTCGGAAGCATGTTCTCATTAATATTGGTGGAGGAGTTCCTCAGGATGCCTACCAGCTGTTTTTCCTCTTTCAATTTTTCTGTACCTCCCCTCATTCCTGCTCCTCTTTCCTTCAGCAATTGCTGATTGGCATCATTTAAATTATTTTTTGTAAAAGCTTTTTATAAACAACTGAGAACACTGCTGCATAGGGAGTTTGAAATTTATTGTAAATGTGTATTTATGTGGGAAGTATAGAGAAGTTAGATACTGAGTAATTAACACATTGTTATGTTAAATCGACTGCCTGTCTCCTGGCTGCTTGCAGCTCCATCTAATTACTTCTGGATGTAACCTGGCAATGCTCTCAATGATTTCAGATGCCTTTAGCGCTGCCTATTACAGTGGTGTCAGCCTCCTCCACGATTTCACATTTATCATCCTGAAGGGAACCAACTTGTTCTTAAAACAGAACATGAAATATTAAGTGAAGTCTGTAAATTTCAAAAGATCTGCAATTTGTTTTCTTCAAATGACTAACCATGCTGAGGGAAATACAAAAAGTAATTAAAATATTAGTGAGATAATCTAATTCATCAATTTACACAATTCATTGGTTTCAAGACTTTCGCCAGCTGTGAAAACATCAAAATTGAGTCAAGCAGACATTAAGTGATTATGCAGTGATACTGACTTTACTCCAGTGAGACCTCCACTGGCAGGAAGCACATTTAGACCTCAAAAATGTTTTTGTATCAATGGCTTATTATGACATTGATAGGAATACATAAAAAGGACTTCATAAATAACTGACAACTAAGACCTTTAACTTTGAATCGCAAAGAGTTTCAATTGGATTATAATTAAAGAACCGACTCTCGTTGAAAAATAATATTAGCCTACCTAATCAATCCCAATCAGTAGCATTAAATGCAACTGTTTTTCAAAACTCTGTTCCCTTGAAATCAGCTGTCACCATATGACACATTTGGTCCTTCTGCTCTGGAATGACTTGTTAGACAACAATGTCAACGACATTGTCATTCCTTTCCTTTCTGATCCCAAAGGTCTGTTCCTCCTGGCATCATTTGCATCTTTTAACTTGATCACCTCAGTTTCTCCCCTTATTCCTTCATCAATCATTTCCTATTTTATGTTGTCTCTCCACTCCCACTCAGTCATTTTTTACATTCGTTTTCTTTGTCACCTTATTTACCTCTTTCTCGTTATATAATTGTCTAAATCATTCACAGAATGATGGATGTATCGCCCACCCCCAATTATCCTTCAGACAGTGGCAGTGAGCGACTTACATGAACCATTCCTTCAACCTTCCTCTCATGCCTCACTTCCACTCCCCTTGACTTCCTCTCTTTCTCTCTGTTGTCATAAGTTTAAGCGATTTGAATGTTAAAATTGAAGGAGGCAACTTCTCTTCGTGTGACATTACCAGCTGTTATTGAATGGCCATCTCATTAGAATCAGGTTTCTAGCAGTACAATGAGGAAAGACAGGTCAGTGCTGAGTTTTATGGGCAACCACTAACATTTAAAGCGTATTCCTAATTATTAATTGCTGAAGAGATGAGGAAAAATATGACTATTTTTCACTGCTTGTGATTGAATGGAGAATACTTGGTCATAGAGTTGCACAGCACAGAAACAGGCCCTTCAGCCCAACTTGTTCATGTTCACCGCAACATCCTCTCTGCTAATCCCAATTGCCTATGCTTGGCTCATGACCCTTCAAGTCCTTCCCCTCCATGTACCTATCCGAATACCTCTAAAATTTTGTAATTGTACCCCTCTTGACCACTTCCTCTGGCAGCATATTCCAGGTACTCACTACCCTCTGTGTAAATAAGTTACATTTCAGGACTCTTTTAAATCCCTGCTCTCTTATACTGCTCCCTAGTTTTGAACTCCCCAACCCTCGTGGAGATATGTCTCTACCAAAGAATGTGTAATATGCTCCTTCTGTCCACTAGCTTGCAGGTCACCCTCGCTTAAGCAGGCACCTGCTTAGTAACCCCCCCTCCCAATTCGGGGTCACGTGAAGCCATGGGGACAGGTGGTGGATGGTGCATATCACAAGTCCTGGTTATGCGACCACTGACGCCAGGCAGGCAATCTCAGAAGAGTATTGATAATGACTGGGATCACCTGTCTTGTAAAGACTCTGTCCAGAAGAAGACAATGAAGAACCACTTCCACACAAAAATTTGCCAAGGACAATCATGGTCAAAAGACCATGGCCGCCCATGCTACATGATACAGCACATAGTGTTGTTGATGATGAAGCCCGGGGAAAAGATTGTGACTGTCCATCTTATCCATAGCCCTCTTGATTTTGTAAACTTTTCTGAGGTTATCTTGCATCTTCCTATGCTCACGGAATAAAGATCCAGCACGGCAACCTCTCCCTGTAACTCAGGCCCTCGAGTCCAGGCAGCAGCCTCGTAAATCTCTTTTGCACCCTTTCCAGCCTGGCAATGCAGCAGGGTGACCAAAACTGTACTGAATATAGAACATAGAACATAGAATAGTACAGCACAGTACAGGCCCTTCGGCCCACAATGTTGTGCTGACCCTCAAACCCTGCCTCCCATATAAGCCCCCACCTTAGATTCCTCCATATACCTGTCTAGTAGTCTCTTAAACTTCACTAGTGTATCTGCCTCCACCACTGACTCAGGCAGTGCATTCCACGCACCAACCACTCTCTGAGTAAAAAACCTTCCTCTAATATCCCCTTTGAACTTCCCACCCCTTACCTTAAAGCCATGTCCTCTTGTATTGAGCAGTGGTGCCCTGGGGAAGAGGTGCTGGCTATCTACTCTATCTATTCCTCTTATTATCTTGTACACCTCTATCATGTCTCCTCTCATCCTCCTTCTCTCCAAAGAGTAAAGCCCTAGCTCCCTTAATCTCTGATCATATTGCATACTTTCTAAACCAGGCAGCATCCTGGTAAATCTCCTCTGTACCCTTTCCAATGCTTCCACATCCTTCCTATAGTGAGGTGACCAGAACTGGACACAGTACTCCAAGTGTGGCCTAACCAGAGTTTTATAGAGCTGCATCATTACATCGCGACTCTTAAACTCTATTCCTCGACTTATGAAAGCTAACACCCCATAAGCTTTCTTAACTACCCTATCCACCTGTGAGGCAACTTTCAGGGATCTGTGGACATGTACCCCGAGATCTCTCTGCTCCTCCACACTACCAAGTATCCTACCATTTACTTTGTACTCTACCTTGGAGTTTGTCCTTCCAAAGTGTACCACCTCACACTTCTCCGGGTTGAACTCCATCTGCCACTTCTCAGCCCACTTCTGCATCCTATCAATGTCTCTCTGCAATCTTTGACAATCCTCTACACTATCTACAACACCACCAACCTCTGTGTCGTCTGCAAACTTGCCAACCCACCCTTCTCCCCCCACATCCAGGTCGTTAATAAAAATCACGAAAGGTAGAGGTCCAAGAACAGATCCTTGTGGGACATCGCTAGTCACAATCCTCCAATCTGAATGTACTCCCTCCACCACCACCCTCTGCCTTCTGCAGGCAAGCCAATTCTGAATCCACCTGGCCAAACTTCCCTGGATCCCATCCCTTCTGACTTTCTGAATAAGCCTACTGTGTGGAACCTTGTCAAATGCCTTACTAAAATCCATATAGATCACATCCACTGCACTACCCTCATCTATGTGCCTGGTCACCTCTTCAAAGAACTCTATCAGGCTTGTTAGACACGATCTGCCCTTCACAAAGCCATGCTGACTGTCCCTGATCAGACCATGATTCTCTAAATGCCTATAGATCCGATCTCTAAGAATCTTTTCCAACAGCTTTCCCACCACAGACCTAAGGCTCACTGGTCTATAATTACCCGGACTATCCTCCAAGTGCTCCAAGTGCAGCCTCACCAACAACTTATAACTGCAACATAAGTCCTTACCCCTAAGCTGGATGCTCTGACTGATGAAGGCCGACATGCTTCTTCAGCGTCCGGTCCTTTTGCACAGACACCTTCGGCCTTGTACTCCTGGTAGCCTCTGCTCCACAGTATTTGTCAGTGCCCTGCCATTCATCAAAGACTTCCATCATACAGCCGTGCCCTCTGCTTGCTACTACCATCAGACAGGAGGTACAGAAGCCTTAGGTCCTACACCATGAGGTTCAGGAACAGTTATTAACCCACAACCACCATCTCCTGAATCGCCCTGGATAACTTCAATCACCACTATTCTGAACTGATTCTACAGCCTATACACTCACTTTCAAAAATGCTTTTTAACTCACGTTCCTAATATTATTTTCTTCATTTCCACAGTTCATCTTCTTTTGCACGTTGGCAGTTTGTCTGCTAATGTATACTTTTTAATAAATTCTATTGTATATCTGGGGTGAATGGAGTGTGCAGGGAGGGGTAGCTCCTCGGGCGAAGGGGCTTGTCATGTCCAATACGAGGCAGCTCATTCACCTTTGAATGCCACCAGACACTCAGCTGTCACTTATAATAGCTGTCTGCATGCGACAGCAGCTATACTCTGATACACTGCTTTGACAGGCAGGCTAAATAAGGTGAAGGTAGCCAGCCAGCCTCATACCCCGGTGAGAAAAGTACATGCCAGTCCTGGTATACAAAGTCAGCTCTGGCAGACTGGCTGGATGAAATCTACAGTGAGATTCAACAGCCCTGGAAGGTGGCTCTGCAATGCTCCATGGTGGGCAAAGGGCGTGATAAAGCACAGAAGATGTGATGGTCATCTACTGCAGCCGAGGAAGACCCCAGTTTGTGATGTTTGTTCATACCACTGGACCCAGATTTCTGAGGTTGACAGAGTGCAACTGCCCCAGTGCAACAGTTTTTCCACGTTAAAAACTTTCCTGCACAGGTCTCCTGTTATCGTCGGATATGACAGACAACCACCGTTGTATTTCTTGTTTTTTTCCCTGTAAGCACATAGTTACTAGGGAAATAAGACCATAACACCCAGGAGCAGAATTAGGCCATCTGGCCCATTGAGTCTGCTCCGCCATTCAATCATGGCTGATGCTTTTTTTTCTCCTCCTCAACCCCAGATCCTGGCCTTCTCCCTGTAAGTTTTGATGCCATGTCCAATCAAGAATCTATCAATCTCTACCTCAAATACACCCAACGACTTGACCTCCACAGCAACACGTGGCAACAAATTCAACTCTAATACAAACTTACTTTGAACTTTGAATTGACTTTTTAGGTCCTACCCTCGTTTGAACGTCTAAAAATGCATCACTTTATAGCGCATCAAGAACAGTAGACAGAAAGATAGGTACTTTATTGATCGCTGAGGAAATAACAGTGTTACAGTAGCATTACAAGTACCTTAAAAATAAGTTATATGAGATATACAAGTCAAAGATTACAAGATCACAAGATTCAGAGTTCAAAGTAAGTTTGTTATCAAGTAACTATGTATTACCACAGTAACTATAGGTTGATTCATACAGCCTGATTGCCGAGGGTAAGAATGACCTCATATAGCGTTCCTTGAAGAAGCACAGTTGTCGTGGCTGGTATTATTGGTTATTTTAACATCAAAATGAAATGTAAATGGGATCTTAGTTTGTTATCTAAAATGCATTGTTGACACAAACGCACTGGAATGACAGTTTGTACTGTAGATATCATTACCAACACTTTCATTACGGGGCCAAAACGGGGTTTCACTTACACATACTTAGATACCTTATATATCCATCAACAAGACATACTAAAACAGTTCATTAAGAAACACTGGGCAAGTAGAGCACAATTTACATTTCAAATCAATCTCATTATTTAGGGGCCTTAATTTAAGACAGAATTGAATATAACTGATGATATATTTCAGGCTTCTAACTTAAACCTATCTGAAATAAAATCTTCATTTTTCTTCTCTCACTCCCCTTACCTCAAATGGATATCAGCTATCAATTGTGGCGTTAAAAGATGCTGGATCCATTGCAGTCCTTTATGAAACCATCAAGGAACAGCTTAGACCATAAGACCATGAGACATAGGAGCAGAATTAGGCCATTCAGCCCATCGAGTCTGCCCCCCATGGCTGATCCTGGGTCTTGCTCAACCCATACAACTGCCTTCTAACCATATCCTTTGATGCTCTGTCCAATCAAGAAACGATGAACTTCCACCTTAAATATACCCATGGATTTGGCCTCCACCACAGTCTGTGGTACAGCATTCCACAAATTTACTACTCTCTGGCAAAAAAAAATCCTCCTTCCCTTTGCCCTAAATGATCGTTCCTCGATTTTAAGGCTGTGCCCTCTGGTTCTGGATACCCCACCATAGGAAACATTCTCTGCACATACACCCTCTCTAGTCCATTCAATATTGGGTAGGTTTCAATCAGATCCCCTTCATTCTTCTAAATTCGAGCGAGTACAGGCACAAAGCTGCCAAACGCTCCTCATATGTTAACCCTTTCATTTCAGGAACCTCCTCTGGACTCTCTTCAAAGACAACACATCCTTTCTGAGATATGGGGTCCAAAACTGTTGATAATACCCTGTGCGGCCTGACTAGTGTCTTATAAAGCCTCAGCATTATCTCTTGGTTTTATATTCTATTCCCCTTGAAATAAATGCCAACATTGCATTTGCGTTCTTTACCATAGACTCAACCTGTAAATTAACCTTCTAGGAGTCTTGCATGAGGACTCCAAGTCCCTCTATATGTCTGATGTTTGAACCTTCTCACCACTTAGATAATAGTCCGCACTATTGTTCCTTTACCAAAATGCATTATCATACATTTCCCAACACTGTATTCTATCTGCCACTTATTTGTCCATTCTTCCAGAGTGCTTCAGTCCTGATGCAATCACATTGCTTCCTCAGTACCACCTACCCCTCCTCCTGTCTTTGTATCATCTGAAAACTATCTATTCCATTACCTAAGTCATTGACAAACTATGTGAAAAGTAGCGGTCCCAACACTGACCCCTGAGGAACACCGCTAGTTGCCAGCAGCCAACCAGAAAAGGTCCCTTTTATTCCCACTCACTGCCTCCTGCCTGTCAGCCATTCCGCTATCCATGCCAGTATCTTTCCTGTAATGCCATAGGAGTGTATCTTGTTAAGCAGTCTCATAAAGAGAACTTGAAATCAGCATCAAGTAATGCTTTATATATTTATAAGTAAATGCATCATACCATCCGCCCTGCTCTGCTGGGGGAGAAGCTGACAGCAATGCAGGTGGATGCTTCCTTGGTGTCATGGATTCTTGATTACCTGACTGGCAGACCACAGTACGTGTGCTTGCAACACTGTGTGTCTGACAGAGTGATCAGCAGCACTGGGGCTCCACAGGGGACTGTCTTGTCTCCCTTTCTCTTCACCATTTACACCTCAGACTTCAACTACTGCACAGAGTCTTGTCATCTTCAGAAGTTTTCTGATGACTCTGCCATAGTTGGATGCATCAGCAAGGGAGATGAGGCTGAGTACAGGGCTATGGTAGGAAACTTTGTCACATGGTGTGAGTAGAATTATCTGCAGCTTAATGTGAAAAAGACTAAGGAGCTGGTGGTAGACCTAAGGAGAGTTAAGGTACCGGTGACCCCTGTTTCCATCCAGGGGGTCAGTGTGGACATGGTAGAGGATTACAAATACCTGGGGATACGTATTGACAACAAACTGGACTGGTCAAAGAACACTGAGGCTGTCTACAAGAAGGGTCAGAGCCGTCTCTACTTCCTGAGGAGACGTTGGTCCTTTAACATCTGCCGGACGATGCTAAGGATGTTCTACGCGTCTGTGGTGGCCAGTGCTATCATGTTTGCTGTTGTGTGCTGGGGCAGCAGGCTGAGGGTAGCAGACACCAACAGAATCAACAAACTTATTTGTAAGGCCAGTGATGTTGCGGGGATGGAACTGGACTCTCTCACGGTGGTGTCTGAAAAGTGGAGGCTGTCTAAATTGCATGCCATCTTGGTCAATGTCTCCCATCCACTACATAATGTACTGGGTGGGCACAGGAGTACATTCAGCCGGAGACTCATTCCCCCAAGATGCAGCACAGAGTGTCATAGGATGTCATTCCTGCCTGAGGCCATCAAACTTTACAACTCCTCCCTTGCAGGATTAGACACCCTGTGCCGATAGGCTGGTCCTGGACTTATTTCCTGGCATAATTTACATATTACTATTTAACTATTTATGGTTCTATGACTATTTATTATTTATGGTGCAACTGTAACAAAAACCAATTTCCCCCTGGGATCAATAAAGTATGACTATGACTATGACTATGACTGGAGTTGTCATGTCAGTTGGGTAACATTGTGTTATTTGGAAATATCAATGATATTAAAAAGGTAGTTGCATTAGATGGATATGAGGCAACACTTACTGAATGTACATCAGAAACACAAATAAATCTGTACGTGAGATAAAAAACTGAGCTAAACTTTACTCTAAGCTGCATTCATTGTAAATGTTAAGAAAAACTCTGTGTTTGCTCTTATGATCAATGAGAACCAACTGTAACCATAGCAACATGAGGCTAATCTCTGCCCTGAAGCGTTCTGAAACAGAAGCCATACAAAATAATAACCAGTGTTCACAATAACCCCGAACTTGCGCAATAACCAATGCTCACATGCAGACATGTCAAAATGATATTTTGACATATCATTGTCAAAAATAATTATGCTAAAAGCACAATAATGACAGTGACTCTATCCTTCAAAATTTGTGAATCTTACTGTCCTCTTCCACAGATCACACAAAACAAAGTATATATTGGATCAAAGTCTATTCATCAGTGTCCTTTTTGTTTGCTGGTAGAAATAACATAAAGTTCTGCAAACAAGTCACCTGTGATATTATTGAAAATCCTGATCATTATACAAATGAAGATAATTGGTATATTTCAGTTGTACGCCTGCTCATTATGGAAAAAGTATGCCTTCCACAATTCCACCTTTAGCAGTTTTGCTTAACATCATGGGACTCCATAATGGGACATGGTTCTAGCCTGCTGTCTCATTTCAATCTTCTGGTAACTAACTTATACAATGTGGTTCATTAATGCAAGTACAAAAAAAATACCTCTGCCTGACATCGTGCCTTGTGTCTCCTCTCTGACTGCCAGTGCACGCTGTCTAATCAAGTGATTAGGATTGATATCACGATACAACTTTTGCAATGCTGCTGAACTCTCCTGGGTATACAAGAAAGGTAGTCTGTGTCTCGGATTTATAATGGAGACAAATAGACCAGATCCTGACTGATTTCAAAATTTCACTAGCAAAAATCTTCAGTACCATTCTAAAAATGCACAGATTATGGTGGAGCATGCAACACATTCACGTGCAACACATCTAGTATGCTCACGACAATGATGCTGCTGCATTTTCTTGACTTTCGGGTGTTATTTCTATTAATGCCCCAAAACACTGTTAATTCTGTTTTCTAGATGCTACACAGTAATATTATAAATATTCTAGTGAAACAGGAAATGTGGTCCGGCAAGGAAGCATGGGAACAAGGGCTCAGGCAAGTGGAAAGGTCACCAGTACATCAACTGGCGATTCAGATGGCAAACCATCGCATTTCTGAACAGTCTAAATGTGAATTTCAAACATGTACTTTACATGGCTGCCAAACCAGGATTGTAGCGTTATTCTTTTGAGTGCATAGGGTCCAAACTTGGGAAGAATTTTGATTGCAATTCTGAATTAAAGCAGAACAATCGAACTTGCATTTGGCAAATTATACTGCTAATGTCAGGTAGAGTTGGGTTGACGTGCTTCGTGAACCTGCAGAGTTGTAAATTTGCGGGCCACTGAGAAAAGTGTAAAGCAGAAGAACACGGGAGCAATGAAAGAAGGATGCAAGTCAGAGTGGGGTTAAACCCTTTCAGATAGTAGACCCCATGAATGTGGGATGATGAGTAAGGGATAAAAGAAGCAGGGTTAGATATGGGCATGTTCAGTATTGTCTTCATGACCATTGCTATACATTTTCTCTGTGGTGTTTGTCCCAAAGTATGCAGCAGTCCTGCCCACTACTGAGTCTGAGACTCCCACCATTTCATTCTTGCTACTGAGGCTGTGTGGTACTGCCTTCTGTAAGTCAATGGGAATGTAATGCCCCTGGAACAACTTGTCTCGCTCATGTTTGTGTTTCTGAATTTGGAAACGATGTTTAAAGTGTGATATGAAACAGGGTGATTTGATTAGTGATTAGATGATTCTTCTTGTATTGTTCCTCATGTGTTGCGATCTTTCCTCTTTGTAGTAGACATGTGAATGGGTCGGATGTTAATAAAGGAGGAAAGATCAGAAAATTTACAGATAACACAAAGATTAGCAAAGTTGTGAATAGTGTGCAGAAGTCTTAGGCTTCAGAATGATATGATGCATTCAAGAAATGGGCTAAGATGGCAGAAAGTGTTGAAATGTGAGGTGATGCATTTTGGGAATATTAATAGAGCTCAGTCATATAGGGTTTAAGGAAGCATTGATGAACGAAAGGACTTTTGAGAGATACTGGAACATGGCAATACAAATATATCATGCATTTAGGAAAGCACACTGGCCTTTATCAGTTGAGACACTGATTTCCAAAGCAGATGTTATGCTCCAATTTTATTAAACTTTGGTTAGTCTGTAAGCAGATCTGGCTGCAATTCTCCAGGAAGGATGTGCTATCTCAAGAAAGTGCTGAAGGATGTTGCCTGGGATGGAATAGTTCAGTTATATTGAGAGACTGGAGAAGCTAGTTCTCTATCCCTGGAGAAGAGAGCGTTCGGGGGGGCCATGACTGAAGTATATAAAGTTATGACTATGATAGATTCCTTAAGGTTGTCATAGCGGGGAGGGGTGGGTTACTGGTCACTTCAGGCCGATGGAGATTGTCAACCATGGAAGCTCATCTAGGAGAAGGAATACTCTGGCTATACCCACTCATGGGCAAGTCTTTGGGAGTAAACTCTGAGGGAAAATCTGAGCTGGAGTCTCTGAAGTCCCTACGTTTACTTCAATGTTGGCTGGCAACTCCTGTGACACTCCTGGTGCCAACTTGTTACAGTGTCTGCCATTCCTTAAGATTTATCAGCTGCATGGAGAGGAGGAGCCTGCTTCATGGGCAATGGCTTGCTCTCCAGATGGTAACGCCCTGGCTTGTGTATCATGTCCTATTTTCCTAAGACATGAAAACATACCAACCATAATGATTTAAATATATTTTATTGAAACTTAAAATGGCAAGAACATTCTGAAAGTGAGGGGTTTATTATACGACGTCTCTCCCCCTTGTTGCAATCAGAGCACACGGCAGCTCAGAGCTGGAAAGTTGATAAAATGTCAGATGCATGGGAATTTTGTAACATTCCAGGTTTACATTTTGTAACATTTTATAATATCCCATATTATTTTGTAACATTCCAGGTTATTTTGTAACAGTTCGTAACAGCCTAGGTTATTTTGTAACATTTTGTAACATTCCAGGTGCTTGTGCTTGCAGCTGCAAATCTCGCAGCAGTGTCAAGGCACCCTATGACCTCTGATGACCTATGACCTCCTTATGTGCACCATAAATGCTCATGCCTATGTTGTTATGGCAGGAACATGGCATGCACAGTTTCACAGTTTCAAGATTACCTTAAACCACAATTTTCCTCAATTTGACCCACACTAGTGGATCTGAAATTGACTTCAATAGATACAGATCAAATTTGACCTAGAACAGCCTCAATTATACTAAATTTGTAGCACCTCTACAAAAGTATAAAATTTTAAATTATTTTTCATTTGTGCACATTTTAGGTCATTTTAGGAAAAGTCATAAAATTTCGGCAAAATAAAGGCGTTTAGTGTGTTTTCACTGAGGTCAAATTTCAAAAAGGGTCAAATTTGACCCGAATGGTATGTAAGGGTTAAACGTACATTATGTACAATTTTTACAATAAAACACAATCGGAATAAAAAGAAACAAAGTCTATTTTAGTGCACATGGTCTAAGTGGACATAATGTTGCTTAACTGTAATGATTAGGATTTTGCTGCTGGTTCAAAAGCCAAATGGTTGAAGCGAAGTAGCTGCTCTTGAACCTGATAGGTTGGTTCTCCAGGCTTTTGAACCTCCTGTTTGATGGTAGCTACAAGGCCTGGATGGTGGGGATAATAGATGTTGTCTTCTTGAGACAACACCTCCATGGTGGGGAGAGACATGCCTGTGATGTATTGGGCAGAATCCACTATCTCTGCTGCTCCTTATGTTTCTGCACTTTCAAATTGCCTTCCCAGACCATGATGCAACCAGTAAGGGTACTTCCAATTGTATATTTGTGGAGGTTTGTGGGAGTGTTTGATGACAATAATTGAAAATAATGGACTACACCTGATCAAGATCTGATAGGATGCACTCTGTCATGGACAGCAAATTCACAGATTAGGTCTTCCACAACCCTCCAGTAAGTCCTGTCCTTCTTATACTCTTAGAAATGTAAAGACCCTGGTGCCTCTAACCAATGTTGGCTCTTACAGCTAAGGAGTGATTTTTGCAGTCTGCCAATGTTTTAGGGACAGTTTGGGGAATAAGACCTTCTTGCTGTTCCCATGGATTTTGTGATACATTGAGCCAATGAGATTAGTCCTTAGCATCCAGACCAAGTAAGGACAAGAGATGCAGTTCTGAATATGTAGACCAGGTCCATAGGTCTGGCCTAGTACATGATTCAGTATAGACTGTTTTGGAATATCATGAAGTTTCAAAATGCCAGGTACAATCTGAGTCTATTTCATTCACTGCAGAATGCCACAGACTCCCGGTTTGCCTTTGGGTCTCTGTTATGGGCTGGATTAATCAGACCCAACAAGTCAAGTATCTAGGAGATGTGGTAATAAGTGTACAAGCACAGCAAATGTAGCTAATAGCTGATTTATTATCATGAAATAGAAGGTACAAATAAATCACACAAAATACTACAGTACATAGCAAGTCACAAAGATTTCCATGAAGATTTTAGGGTTCATGATTTTCATTCACCACATGATTGCTGCTGTTGTCAGGAGGAACTCCTGAATTCTGGCTTTCATGAAACCACCCCTGCGTCCTAGGCACTGGTCACGGTCTTCAGCCCTTAGTTGAAGTCCAGTGAAGCTGGAAAAGCCAGCACAATATATTCACAAGTTTCACAAGGCAAAGCAACCACGAAACAGATAAACATTTTGTTTATACATTAACTCAGCTTGGTTTCGTTCATTCAAACAACCCATGTGTCAACAGAGCTCTATGAAGAAGAAGTGTTTCTCGCTGGTCGGCAGCGGTTATTTAAAAAGTGAACTTCGCGGGTGTTTGTCCATTGTACAGGGCCTATCAGCAGTGTCAACAGAACTCTACGAACTTAAAAAAAGTACAGAAGGGATAAGCAGAGCAGACATTGTCTGGAGTAAACTGGTGGTGAGAGTAGTAGCGGCAGGTTTTGGCTCAAAAGAGGCGTCGGCTTTGAGTAAAGCATCTCTAAAGTTTCTCTTTTTATCTTTCTTTCCTCTCTTACTGACTGTACCATTTAAATGGCTGTGGTGTGTTCTTTGTGCCAGATGTCGGAGAACTGGGAGACCCAGAGTCTCCTGCGGAACTACATCTGTGTGAACTGCATCTGGCTGTAGCTCCTTGAAGACCGCGTTGGGGATCTGGAGCAGCAACTGGATGACCTTTGGCTTGTACGGGAAAATGAGGAGATAATTGATCAAAGTTACAGAGTAGTCACCCTGAAGTTGCAGGAGGCGAGTAGCTGGTGACTGTCAGGAGAAATGGAAATAGACAGTTAGAGCAGAGCACCCCTGTGGCCATTCCCCTCAAAAATAAGTCTACCTATTTGGGTACTTTTGTGGGGGATGATCTCCCGGGAGAATACCATGGCGACCGGGTTACAGGCTCTGAGCATGGGTCTGTTGTGCAGAAGGGAGAGAGAGAGAAGGGAGCGGTAGTGATGGGGATTCAATAGTGAGGGGAACAGACAGGAGATTTTGTGGACGTCAATGGGACAGCCGAATGGTATGTTACCTCCCAGGTGCCAGGGTCAGGGATGTTTCAGATCATGTCCACAACATTTTGGAGAAGAAGTGGGAGCAGCCAGATATCTTGGTACATATTGATACCAGTGACATAGGAAGGAAAAGTAATATGGTTCTGAAAAGAGAATTCAGAGAGCTGGGTAGAAAGCCAAGAAATAGGACCTTCTGCATAGTAATTGCTGGATTGCTGCCTCCGACACGCACCAGTGAGGGTAGAAACAGAATGATCTGGCAGATAAGTGTGCGGCTGAGGAGCTGGTGCACGGGGCAGGGTTTCAGGTTCTTGGATCAATGGGATCTCTTCTGGGGGAGGTATGACTTGTTCAAAAGTGATGGGTTGCACCTGAACCCAAGGGCGACCAATATCTTTGTGGGCAGGTTTGTAGAGCTGTTGGGGAGGGTTTAAACTAACTTGGCTGGAAGATTGGAACCAGAGTGAAGGGACTCAAGATAGGACAGATGGTAAAAAAGCAAAGATAGTGTCTGATTGTCAGGAAGAGCAGGCAGGTGATGGGACTTAGTTGCAGCCAACAGGCTGAGTATCAAAACATTAGTGGTGCAAAATCAGAAAATATAGCAAATACGGTACTCAAGGTGTTGTAGCTAATTGCGCATAATATTAGAAATAAAGTGCATGATCTTGTTGCACTATAACAGACTGCCAGGTATGTGTCACAATGGTGGGGGCATGGGAGCAAGGGTGGACCCAAATGCAAGACACATCTTGTGAGTTTACTTAGATTTAGTTTATTGTACGATACCAGGAGAGCAAGACAGAAGCAGGAATAGCGAACAGGATGAGGACTCAGGACTACGACTAGGCTGGGACCAAGGGTCTGGACTTGGACTCAGAATCAGCTCCCAGAACTAGAGGAGACATGAAGAGGCTAGGGTATGGACTCGGAGCCAGAGACTGGGCAAGGACCCAGTGCCTGTGTCTTGCCTCGGGCTCAGACCCCAGAACCAGGCATGGACATGACATGGGCTAGGGAGAGGAGGAACATGGAAAAACAGAGCCTCGGTCACGGGAGAGCAGGTACATGGAACCATGGACACATACACAGAACAGAGAGCCGGAACCCCTCCTTGGGTACAGGACATAGGGCTGGGACTCATGACCCTCCACGAGGCAACGGCAAGACGGCCAGACTTACCCCACGGAGGCGAGGACAGGACAAGACCAACACGAATGAACACCAGACAGTACCTATCTAGCTCCGGTGATGGAACTAGACCGAAGTGCAGGCGGGGGCTGCAGATGAGGGCTAGAGGCAAGAGGGGCAGAGAAGGGATTCAGACAAGGGGGTAGGACAGGAATCACAGACCGCCAGGGCCAGGACTTGACTCAGAACTGGGAAGACGCCAGGGCCAGGATTTGACGTGGTACTTGGATGCCGCTGGAGCCAGGACTTGGACGTGGTACTTGGATGCCGCCAGGGCCAAGACTTGACGTGGTACTAGGATGCCGCTGGAGCCAGGACTTGGACGTGGTACTTGGATGCCGCCCAGAGCCAGGACGTGGACGTGGTACTTGGATGCCACCCAGAGCCAGGACTTGACTTGGAACCTCCAGGTAGTGGCGAGCTCTTGACTCGGCCCGGGAACAGAAGACAGCGGTTCTTGATTCCCTCTGGCTGGTTAACTGATGGACCCACCTTGATAAGGAAACTTTGCAGGCTCACTTCAGCGAGGTAACTGGACTGGGTTGCTCCAGTGAGGAAAGGCGAATTACCGGCACTCACTTTGGCAGAGACTAGGCTTGCTCCGGCCAGATGATATCGGCACACAGTGACTTTGCAGACGCTCCCGCACCGAACGGCTGAAAGCTGGAGACTATAAACTACTGGTTCAGCCGAGTGTTAATTGCCTCTAATCACCAAAGCCGAGGGACACAGGAAAACAGGGAATCAACGTCCGGATCGTAACATAAACAAGGTAAATTTAAAGGGACCCCGATACAGATCATGACAGTATGATGATGTGGCCATCACTGAATCGTGGCTGAAGGATGGTTATAGTTGGGAGCTGAATGTCCAAGATTACACATTATGTTGGAGAGATAGGAAGGTAGGCAGGGGGGGTGGTGTGGCTCTACTTGTAAAGAATGACATCAAATAATGAGAAAGATGTGTCATAGGATCGAAAGGTGTTGAATCCTTGTGGGTTGAGTTAAGAAACTACAAGGGTAAAAGGACATTGATGACAGTTATATACAGGCCTCCCAACAGTAGCTGAGAGGTGGACCACAGGAAATAGAAAAAGCGAGTCAAAAGGGCAACATTTTGGTAGTCATGGGAGATTTTAACATGCAGGTCAATTGGGAAAATCAGGTTGGTAATGAATCTCAAGAGAGTGAGTTTGTTGAATGCCTAAGAGATGGCTTTTTAGAGCAATCTGTTGTTGAGCCTACTAGGGGATCAGCTATACTGGATTGGGTGTTACATAATGAATCAGAGGCGATTAGGGAGATTAAGGTAAAAGAATCCTTAGGAGCCAGTGATCACAATATGATTGAGTTCAACGTGAAATTTGATAGGGAGAAAGTGAAGTCTGATATAGCAGTATTTCAGTGGAGTTGGGGAATTACGGTGGTATGAGAGAGGATTTGGCTAAAGGAAATTGGAAGGAGCTGCTGGCAGGGATGTTAGCAGAGCAGCAATGGTGTGCATTTCTGGGAAAAATGATGAAGGTACAGGACATATGTATTTCAAAAATGAAGAAATACTCAAATGGTAAAATAGTATAACTGTGGCTGACAAGTCAAAACTACTGTAAAAGCAAAAGAAAGGGCATACAACAAAGCAAAAATTAGTGGGAAGTTTTTAAAAACCTACAGAGAGCAACTAAAAAAACCATTAGCAGGGAAAAGATGAAATATGAAAGCAAGCTAGCAAAGAATATCAAAATGGATAGTAAAAGTTTTTTCAAGTATGTTAAAAATAAAAGAGAAATGAAAGTCTTTCATATGACCACTATAAAATGAGACAGGAGAAATAATAATGGGGGACAAAGAGATGGCTGATGAACTAAATGAGTATTTTGCATCAGTCTTCACCGTGAAAAACATGAGCAATATGCCTGATATTCTGTGTGTGAAGGAAGAGAAATGGGTGCATTTACTATTACAAGAGAGAAGGTGCTCAAAAAGCTGAAAGACCTAAAGGTACATAAGTCACCCAGACTTGATGAACTGCACTCACGGGTTCTGAAGGAGATAGCGTTACTGATTGTGGTGGCATTAGAAATGATCTTTCAAAAACCATTGGACTCTGGCATGGTGCCAGAGGACTGGAAAATTGCAAATGTCACTCCACTCTTAAGAAATGAGGAAGGCAGCAGAAAGGAAATTATAGACCAGTTAGCCTGACGTCAGTGGTTGGGAAGATGTTAGAATCAATTGTTAAGGATGAGGTGATGGAGTACTTGGTGACACAGGACAAGATAGTACAAAGTCAGCATGGTTTCTTTCAGGGAAAATCCTGCGTGATGAACCTGTTGGAATTCTTTGAAAAGTTTAAAAGTAGGATAGGTAAAGGGGATGCAGTGGATGTTGTATATTTGGACTTTCAGAAGGCCTTTGACAAGGTTCCACACATGAGACTGCTTACCAAGTTAAGAGCCCATGATATTACGGGAAAGTTACTAACATGACTAGAGCATTGGCTGATTGGTAGGAGGCAGCGAGTGGGAATAAAAGGATCCTTTTCTGGTTGGCTGCCAGTGACTAGAGGTGTTCTGCAGGTTTTGGTGTTGAGACAGCTTCTTTTTATGCTGTATATAAATGATTTAGATGATGGAATAGATGGTTTTCTTGTCAAGTTTGCAAATGATTGGTGGAGGGGCAGGTAGTGTTGTGGAAACAGGTGGCTGCAGAAGGACTTCAACAGATTAGGAGAATGGGCAAGAAAGTAGCAAATGAAATATAATGTTGGAAAATACATGGTCATGCACTTTGGTAGTAGAAACAAATGTGAGGTCTATCTTCTAAACAGGGAGAAAATCCAAAAATCTGAGATGCAAAGGGATTTGAGAGTCCTTGTGCAGAACACCCTAAAGGTTAACTTTCAGGTTGAGTTGGTGGTGAGGAAAGCAGTGTTAGCAAATGCAATGTTAATAATTCATTTCAAGAGATCTTGAATACAAGAGCAGTGATGTGATGCTAAGGCTTTATAAGGCACTGGTGAGGCCTCAACTTGAGTGTTGTGAAGAATTTTGGGCCTCTCATCTTAGAAAAGATGTGCTGGCATTAGAGAAGGTCCAGAGGACACTCACAAGAATGATTCCAGGAATGAAAGGGTTACCATGCGAGGAACATTTGATGGCTCTGGGTCTGTACTCGTTGGAATTCAGAAGGATGAAGGGGGATCTCATTGAAACCTTTCGAATATTGAAAGGCCTAGACAGAGTAGATGTGGAAAGGATGGTTCCCTTGGTGGGAAAATCTAGATTCAAGATTCAAAAAACTTTATTGTCATTCTAACCATACATCAGCTCTGCAGGGCAGAATGAGACAGCGTTTCTCAGGGGCAGTGCAATCATAACATAACAAACGCAACACTAAATAATAAAAATAACAATAAATAGTACAACACAACAGCCACATGTCAGTTAAAATCAGTTATAAGTGTCCAGTGCAAGTTAAAAGTGTCCGAAGCAGAGTCGGTGGAGCAGCTATTTAGCAGTCTGACTGCCTGTGGGAGGAAGCTGTTTAGTAGCCTTGTGGTTTTAGTTTTGATGCTCCTGTAACATTTGCCTGATGGCAGAAGAACAAACAGTTCATGGAAAGGGTGTGAGGGGTCTTTAGTGATGTACCGTGTCTTCTGGAGGCATCGACTCTGAAAGAGGTCTTGGACAGAAGGTAGGGAGACCCTCAATAACCTTCTCTGCTCCCCTAACCAACCTCTGCAAGGCTTTTTTGTCGACAGCACTGCAGCTGGAGTACCAGGTTATGATGCAAAAGGTCAGCACACTCTCAACCACGTCTCTGTAGAATGTAGTTAAGATGTTAGTGGGGAGTGATGCTTGTTTAAGCTTCCTCAGAAAGTGCAATCTCTGCTGGGCCCGTTTCACAATCCAAGTGGTGTTCCTGGACCAGGTGAGATTGTCCGAGATCTGCACCCCAAGGAACTTGATGTTTTCCACTCTCTCCATTGTGCAGCCTTGTCTAGGACAAGGAGACACAGCCTCAGGATAAAGAGGCACCTCTTTCAAAACAGAGATACAGAGAAATTTCTTTACCCAAAGGGTGGTGAATTTGTGGAATTTGTTGCCACAAGCAGCTGTGGAGGCTAGATTGTTAGGTGTATTTAAGGCAGAGATTGATAGGTTCTTGACTGGTCATGGCATCAAAGGTTACAGGGACAAGGCCTGTAACTGGGGCTGAGGAGGAGAAAAATAAAGGATCAGCCATGATTGAATGTGGAGCTGACTTCTTGGGCCAAATTCTGCTCCTATGTCTTATGGTCTTTGGTGTCCATCAACACAGTGTTCATATATCAATTAGACATTGTAATAGGACTCTCATCATTTGTCTACTAATGCTTGTGACACAGCATTCTTCGGACATTCAAAAGGGCATTAATGTTTACATATAAGCAAGAAGCCAGAATGTAGACACTAAGAAAAAAATCCATCAACCTAGCTCTCAAAGTGACCAATAGATATTTAGTCATTAACAGACATCCTCATGTTAATGGTACCTGAGAATGAGAAAGAATCCAGTTACTATAAACAAAAATTCTACAGACATTAACAGACGTAGAGTATTTACCTTGTAGAGACACTTTCAGTTTAAGATGGATCTGCTGAGGGTGAGCAACACCTTATTGGTGGAAAACAAAATAAAAAATACAACTAAATACTGTATTAATAACACTTTTTCTGTAAAGCATTATGGTAAATGATCACCTCAAACAATGAAAAGGCAAACAAGGATGAGGCTGACTCGAGGGTCAAAGTGTATGGGTGTCAGATGAAGTTGGAGAGAGGTCAAGGCAAGTTCAAGACCAAGTCGGAGTGAGGGTTACACATACTTGAGATGAAATTGGAGGTCAAGGTATGTTCAAAACAATGCAGAGTGGAGGAAAGTTGGAGAAAAGGAGGAGAGGCAGATTCAGGGCTCATACACTGAAACAGAGAGCAAGGTTTGATCAATCTAAGCATCAGGCCAATTTGGAAAGGTCGGGTACAGGCTAAAACGTGGCAGCAGGATCCAAGCCCAGGGCATATAAATATGACAGGGTCTGAGTCTTAGAGCAAGGAACAACCCAACGTTTGGAACATATAAACACTGAGCCAGATGGATTGAAAAGGCTGGCTGCCGGGTCCAGAGGAGAGGGCTGGGCTGGTTCTGTTTGCTGTTCTGTAGCGGTTACTCTGCTCTTTGCTGCACTGAGACTGAAGTTGTAGGCCTGCACCATGCTTTCTGTCTGTGGGCTCCACGACGCTCATTCTGCTATGTGCTGAACTGAGGCTGCTGTGGCTTGTTCTGGCTGCTCCAGGCTTCATGTCTCAGGACTCACTTTTTTTCTAAATGCTACTTGCTTACTTTTATTGTTTGCACGATTTTTTTCTTCCTGCATATTGGGTGTTTGTCAGTCTTCTTTTCTTAATGGTTTGCTTTGGGTTTCTTGTTTTGTGGCTGCCTGTAAGGAGCAAAAATATCAAGGTTTTATAATGTATACATACTTTGATAATAAATGTACTTTGAATTTTGTACTTCATAAACATTATACATTAACAGACCCACATGCAACAAGACCAGAAAGAGCTAAATTGACATTTGTCATTCATTCCAAGTTTTACAAAATCTAACATGATAGAGTCTCCCTCACAACTGATGACTGATCAGTTCATGAAAGTTGAAGGTTTGGGTTGTTGTATTTGATGCTCAAAAAGGACACAGGAGTTTATAGATGCTGAAACCTGGAGCAAAGAAGAAACTGCTGGAGAAAACTCCAGTGGATCAGACAACATCTGTGATGGGAAATGGAGTGAAAGCATAGGGGAAAGGCAGCTGCTATAAAGAGGTGAGAGAATTGAGTGGGGCAAGAGCTGGCAAGTGATAGGTGGATTAAGGGTGATTGACAGATGGAGGAGTGAATGGTGGAAATAGCTTCAGAAGCTGAGAGATAATAGTTGGAGGAAACTAAAGGCTGCAGATGATGAACTCTCTTAAGAACAGAAGGTGGAGCATAAAACCAAATAAAGAAGGTAGGGAAGACAGAAGGGAGGGGCCTTGTAGGGGTGTAACACTTGTCCCTACTCCTCCTCTCTCAGCATCATCCAAGAACCAAAGTAGCCCTTCCATCTGAGGGAGAGATTCATGTACACCTCCTCCAACCTTATCAATTCAACCTGGTGCTCTTGATGTGGCCTACTCTATACTGGTGACACCAAGGGCAGACTAGATGTCTACTTTGCCAATCATCTGTGGTCTGTCTGCCATGAGCATTTGCAAGCTATTTTAATTCCTCTTTCTATTAACCTACTTACCTGCCATTCCTCAACCTCCTCCATTGCCAGGGCTAGGCCAAGCACAAACTAGAGGAGCAGCACCTCAACAGCACTCTGAGTAGTCAACAACCCAATGGCATGAACATTGAATTCTCCAATTTTAACTAGCCTGCTCACCGCTGCCCTTTACTTTCACCTCCTGATCTATCTACCCAGTTCCTCCTCAATACTCCACTCACCTCTACCCCAATTGCATTCAGTTTCTTTCAATTTCTCCACCCGCTTCATCGTCTATCAACCACACATTCCTCCCACTGAGTCTTCTCACCCTAATGTTCCCATCTTCCCACCCCACCTCCCTTATTTGGTTTCATGATCCAGCTTCCTTTTCTATCAAATTCCATTATCTGTAACCCTTTGTTCCCAAACAGTTTCACAAATTGTATTATGGTATCTCAAATAATGCATATACCAATTTTAGAATGCTGCAGTCAAATATAGGACAAGATGACCAGAGGTACAGCCTTGTGGAACCAATTTTTGAATAACTTAATAATGTTTCAAGAAGTTCTCTAAAAAGACTGATCCATAGGGAATGGACGTCTGGAAAGAGTAATAAAGACAGAATGTCTGCATTTCACATGTTAACTGTGATCATGTTGCCCAATGAGTCAATATGGATAACTTCCATATTTGTTCATTCAGCTGCTAAAGCTGCTCATGGAAGGTTTAATGAGGGGCAATTTTAGTCATCTCTGCCTCGAGCTTATTCTTTAAAGAAATTAATCATGCATAAAGTAGAAAGTGAAGGCTTAGAAATTGATTTCTTTCTTTGGATTCAAAGGATCCAAAGTAGATTTATTATCAAAAATGTGTAAATTATATAACCTTGAGATTTGTCTGCCAACGGGGTGCCACAAAGCAACAAACCTGGAAGAACCCAATTAAAAATAGACCAGCACCCAATGCGCAGAGAAAGAAGAAAAAACTCAAATCATGCAAACAACAGCATACCAAACCAAACTGAGTCCATAGACCCAGAGCCCGGAGCAGCCGGAGTAGGTCTGTAGCCTCTGTCTCAGTTCATCACATCACACAGCAGGGCAAATCGCTTGCAGACATGAAGCACACAGCAGCTGGAGCAGTCTCACAGCCTCAGCATTGCGGAGAGAGGAGTAAGTATCACAGAAGAGTGAGTGGATCTGGCCTGACCCTCGCCTCCAGGCCTGAAGCACTGCCTTTTCAGTTTATTTGGACCAGCGTTTAAATTGTCCAAACATCAGATTGCCCCTATAGCAGCGATATACTCTGGGCATGGACCCTACCACCCAGCCCAAGACCATTCTCAACCTTTCCTAATCAGCTTGGCACTTAGATCTAGCCAACTTCACTCCCTGTTTAGGTAGACGGGCTCTGAAATTCATCAGCATCAACTCCTCTCCAATTCGCTTGCTCAAGATCCATCTCCGACTCTGACACCATCTCGACCACGCCCGAACTTGCTTCTCCTCAAGCATGCCGCACTTCGACTTTCAATCGCACCGGCACAGCTCGACCCTCGAGTCAGCCGCGCCTTTGTTCGCTTCTTCAGTGTTCATGGTGATAGTTCAACAGAATTTACCACAGAAACCATGTTATTTATAAGGTATGTAGTCATATTTCTTCCCTTCTTAACTACCAGTAACCTATTGCCTGACTTCAGTAGTGTCATCTTAAACCAAATGTTCTTTCACAGTAAGTTTTTAATGGAAAGGAACTTATGTACCTCGATGATCGGTACACCAATCTTTCATAAAATAACACATTTTTTGTTTTAGTCATTCATACTGTTTCCAATTGCTATTTGCAACTACTTCTTGCACATTGTCTTGAGATCTCTTTGGAAATTACGAATAGCTATGGGACATTGGAATATTAAGCAGTTTCGGTAGATATATCAGTTCAGGAGGTTGATTACATTAACATAAAAAGCATTGAAAATGAGTGACATACTCTTACACACTCTGATCTTGAACTACATGCCTGTTTTGCAGCACTTTGCAAATCTGCTATTCATGGAGTGAATGGGTAATTCCCCTGCTACACCACCCTGGTTCTCATTGTGTTATAAGTGACTGGCTTTAATTTGGTACATGCAATATTCAGGAATTGTTTGAAGATGATCAAGACGAAAAACTGGAAATTAAGAACATTGAAGGATGAAGTATTTTAAAATCTGAAGTTCGTAATGCAATAAATAAGATGAAAAAAGGAAAGACAGCAGGTCCTGCTGATTAGTAATAGAACACATTATCACCCTTGAAGATTATGGAATTGAAAAACTTCATTTGTGAGACTGGAATAATACCAGAACAGATGAAAAAAATCAGTATTTATCACTCTTCCTAAGAAACCTGGAGCAATAGAATGTGAATTACATAGGACCTTAAGTTTAATGAGTCATATCACTAAGATACTTTTAAGAATTTTGATGACAAGATCTAAAAGTAAGATACAACCTGAGATAGGTAAAGAACAATATGGTTTTGTGAAAGACAAAGGAACAAGAAATGCGATATTGATGTTAAGGATAGTATCATAACGAGCTATTCAAATGCAAAGAGATTTGTTTGTTTGTTTTATCGACTACACAAAAGCGTTTGATAAAGAGAAGCACAATAAGTTATACTAAATATTACAGGAAACTCTAGATCTAGATTTGAAAGACCTTCGCCTAATTAGAAATCTGTACTCGGAACAAACTGCCGCTGTAAGAATAGATGAAGAAGTGAGTCAGTTTATGAAAATCAAGTGAGGTGTTTGACAAGGGTGTGTTTTCTCCCTGATTTGTTTAATATGTACAGTGAAACAATATTACAAAAAATAAGAGACATCTTGGGAATCAAAGTTGGCGGTGAAAACATCAATAATTTCAGATATGTGGATGACACTGTGTTAAATGCAAGTATGGAGGACGAACTACAAAACTTAATTGATACAGTTGTTGAAGAAAGTGCAAAAATGGGTCTATCAATTGCAAAAAGACAGAATGTATGGTGATATCCAAAAAGAAAGCGAATCCTATCTGCAGGCTGATAATAAACGAGACAGACATAAAACAGGTACAGAACTTTTGCTACTTACGAAGCTGGGTAACATCAGATGGCAGGTGAGACATGGACTTCAAAAGAAGAATAGGGATGGCAAAAGATACCTTTACCAGAATGAAAAGTATACTGACCATCACTAAACTAAGCATGACAAACCACCTCAGAGCACAAAAATGTTACGTTTATCCAGTTATGTTATATGGCTCAGAATGTTGGACAATATCTAGTAACATGAGGAAACAAATTGAAGCAGCAGAGATGTGGTTTTTGAGGAGGATGCAAAGAATATCATGGACGAAACGAATATCTAGGGAGGATGTCATGAACAGAGCAAACACTGAAAGAGATGTATGAGATCATGAACAGGCAACGTGACTTCATTTGACATGTGATTAGGAAAGAGGAGTTAGAATGCATGGTAATTTTGGGAAAGATTGAAGGGAAGAATGCAAGAGGAAGGCAAAGAGGAATGATGATGGAGACAGCAGCCAGAGAACTGGAAATGAATACCAATGAATTGATCCACTTAACCGGAAACAGGAGTCTGTGGGCCATGGCAGTCAAAGCCCAAACTGGGCATGGCATCTGATGATGATTATGATGAATATGCAACTATCATCCACTCACTATTTTCTGGTGGAATTTATTGGGATGTTTTCTGAAATTTTTTTTCAGTAAATTAATATTGTTTGTTCTTAAATCTAGTTATTTTGTTATCACATTAACAGACTCTGCTCATTAGATATTGTTTTGATATTGTCGACAGTGTCCAAATTGCAACACAGAAATAGGCATACAACAGGAATTCTGCAGATGCTGGAAATTCAGACCATAACCCCATGCTAGTGAAGCTGGATGTTCCAGTTTACCGTGACCAGCCATACAACAGGAACGTTTGGTGTTACAACAAAGCCAACTCTTGTGATATGCGTGGTCATCTTTCAACAACTGACTGGTCTAGCATTCTCAAAGACAAGGACCCTGAGAAGGCTTGCACCAAGCTTACAGAAGTTATATGTGAGGCCATGGACATTCACATTCCCAGCAAAATTGTTACTAAGAAGACTGGCGATAAAGTATGGTTTGATGACAAGTGCAGACGAGCAGCAAAGAAGAATCTTCGTCTCTACCACCATCTAAAGAAGAGCAACACCCCTGCTAATAAGGAGAAGTTTGCACAGGCTAGGCAGTCATACAATCGAGCACAGAGACAAGCCATACAACAGGAATGTTTGGTGTTACAAAGAGACAGAAAGAGCTATCTCTTTCTTCAGTTAGTCCTGACGAAGGGTCTCGGCCTGAAACGTCGACTGTACCTCTTCCTAGAAATGCTGCCTGGCCTGCTACGTTCACCAGCAACTTTGATGTGTGTTGCTTAACCAGTGGTAACCTTAGCAGCAAGAAGTTGTGGAATGTTGTGAGCTCCCTCTCTGGAAGAACAGGCCACTCTGACATCCCTGTCATTGAGCACAATGGGTCTGCACGTACAATAGCAAAGGATAAGGCCGATGTTTTCTGTCGGGTTTTTGCAGATAAATGTTGGCTCGCAAATGCTAATGACCAGCCACCAAATGTCAAGCAGCTTACTACCACCTTGCTGAACAAAATCACCTTCAAACCTAAAGACATCAGAAAAATTATGCAACAGCTTCAGCCTGATAAAGCATCTGGCCCTGACCAGATTCCAACTAGGGTCTTAAAGGAATGCAGTGCAGAACTTGCGAGTCCTCTGTCGCCTCTTCCAGCTATGCTTCTTGAGTGGTGTATTCCCAGAACAACGGAAAATAGCATCAGTAACACCAGTACACAAGCGGGATTCCAGGGCTGATCCTACAAATTACCGCCCCATGTCCTTACTCAGTGTCATCAGCAAGGTAATGGAAGCAGCAGTCCACAAATAAGTTCAGAGCTACCTACGCTGTAACAACTTAACTTCAAGTAGGCAGTATGGATTTAGACCTGATCACAGTACAGCCGATCTCCTCACCACCGTATCTCAAACGTGGAAACCTTCTTAGACAAAGGTGGAGAAGTGTGTGTCGTAGCCCTGGATATCAAAGGAGCATTTGACAAGGTCTGGCATAATGGACTCTGTGTTAAGCTGAGATCCAAAGGAATATCTGGAAAGCTGCTTAGATGGCTGCAGAGCTACCTTCATGGATGGACCATCAAAGTTGTTATCTCTGGTCAGGCTTCTGATTCTTCAACCATCAATGCATCGGTACCACAGGGTTCAATACCTGGGCCACTTCTGTTTTCCATCTTTATTGACGACATGGTTGATGCATGCAGTAATGAGCTATGCCTGTACGCTGATGACTCCACACGATTTGCACCAATTAGAGCAGGAGAGAGTAAGACAGTGGCAGCAGGCCTGAATAGGGATCTTGACAGGATGAAAGCCTGGGCAGACGACTGGAATGTCACCTTTGAGCCTACTGAGTGCAAGGCAATGGTGATGTCTAGGAAGAGGAATCCATCTAACCCCGATGTGTATTTTGGGAACTGCAAGCTGAATTTAAAGAAGGAGGTAGTAATCCTTGGAGTTAATATTGACAGCAAGTTGGTGTGGGATAAACTCCTTTCCACTATTTCAAACAAGGCTGGACAAAGGCTTGGAGCACTGCAGAAAGTAGCATCCAAACTAGACAAAGAGGGCAGAGCCATGGTTTACAAAGCCCAGGTACAAAGTATCATGGAGTATGCCTGCTTATCATGGCTGAATGCCTCACAGGGTGTCCTCAGCCAGCTTGATTCCATTCAAAGAAAGACTCTCAGGATTATAGGTGTAGATGAAGCCACAGCTCGTGAGAAACCAGCCATCAGTAGCTTACACCACAGACAACAGGTTGCTATGGCTACCGTCCTATACAAAATGCACACCAGCCACAGCCCTGCTGATCTTCACGCCATGCTGCCTTCATCTTATGAGAGACGACGCACCACACGTTCAACTTTGTCAATGCCTGTTCATGCTGTTTCTATGCCTGATGCAAGAACCTACACACTGGATAGAAGCTTCCTTTACTATGCTATTAGAATTTGGACCAGCCTTCCAAATGCTGTGGTTGGAAACATCTGCGACGATGGGGGTCCAAGCCTTCAAGAGTCGAGTGCACAAACATCTATCAACTCTGGGAGGGAAGTCACACACTTCTTCATAAGCTATCATGAAGGGGACCAGGATGGCAATGCTTGGTTGTTGGTAGGTAGGGTTAATACCGGACTTTCAAGAGCACTTGCGTGTTATGTTCCAGCTGGACTTAGTCCTTAAACTGCTGGAGAACAGTGCAGAAAGAACAGGTGCTGTTTTCTCCCGGTAAGGATTAGTTTTTATTCCAAGTGCTCCTGGCACGTTTTGTCACCCTGCAACCTTATCCTTCAATCTCTTTGAATTATACAGGACAGCATGTATATAAATGTCTCTCTCCAGCAGACTTCATCATGATCATCATTACTCCAGTATTTCTACTATTTTTTAAATGTTTCTTAATTGTACATATGATTTTTTTTTTGTGTTTCTATCGCTGAGCAGCAGTGAACCATCTGATTGGCCTATCAGAGTTCTCTTTGGGAACTAGTTGACTTGATCAGCATTTCTGATCTGGCTTCTGATCATGATTGCACTTAATAAAAAAAAATCTCCTAGGTGCTAGATCATTAAAGTCCACAGTATGTTTAAGTAGGCTGTGTTAGCATTTTTAATTTAAATTTAGAAACTCTTTCCTGGATTTCGGAAATCTTGTAGCCAAAGCCACAAGGAAATCTTCAGGAAAGAGCAAGTACCTTTCTAGGATTACTTGGATGAGGAGGAGTAAAAGGTTAGCCCACTAGCTAACCAACTGCCAATGTCACTTCCTACTGAGATCACATACCCATCTTTTCTCCAATCTACTTGTAAGTTCATGCAAACACTCTATATTTCAGGCAAGCCCATACATTTCTCCTCTACCTCAGCTCATAATATTTCATCTAACAACATTCTTTGCCTGCCAGAGATACAGAACTGTCAGTCAGGATGGCTTCCTAGAGAGGAAAGTGTTTAACCAAAACCACAGCAATTCTGGAATGCTGGGCTTCTGAAACAAACAGAACTTCTCCCTAATGATTGCAAGAGAATTTTAGAGCCATTTTTCTGGTAATTTCAATAGTGGGATGTTAATGTTACTAGTAACATTCGGTGCCATGGTAGTGACGCTATTACTGTTCAGGGAATTAGAGTCGAATTCCAGGGCCGTCTGTAAGGGTTTGTACCTCCTCCCCATGGACATGTTGGTTTCCTCCCACGTTCCAAAGATGTACTGGTTAGTAGGTTAATTGGTCATTGTAAATTGTCCTGTGATTAGATTAAGTTTAAATAGGTGGGTTGCTGGATGATGAGGCTCATTGGGTCAGAACGGCCTCTTATGCACTGTATCCACTGTTGAAGAAAGGAAAACCAAGATTGAGCAGTTTATTCAACAACCTATGTTGGTAATAAGCTATTGATATTTCCAGCCACAATAAACCTTTGTCTTTTCCTTTCTTGAGAAAGTCACAAGAAATGAAAGTGCCAATAAAATTTCTAATTGAATTTCTTTTTAAACTCAAGACCTGAGTAGAGCAAATATTATGGAGGAATGTACAATACAGATCAATTAAAACAATTCTCATGTTAAGCAAAATAAATAATTTCAGCAGTTCAGCTATATTCATGAATTTCATTGTAGTTCTACTTATTGAATGGAGTTGATGGAGAGGATGAATGAAGAGGGAAAGTATATTTCTCTCCTTTGTTTCTTCTGCTGGTTCCCTTGAGCTCAGTTATTTGTTTACCTGAGCTTTATGACCTGAATGATTTTAAAGCTGTGGTTGTTATATTGTGCCTTTGAGTTGGAAGGCTGGGGTTCAGGTCCTATTCCAGAAAAACTCGCACATGCTGCCTGCAATAGTAAAGAAGGAGTGCACTGCAAGAAATGCCTTGAAGGAGAGATGAGGAATTACACAGAATCCAGGTCTATGGATTTTGTCTACACTTCTCACTGCTTCAATAAAGCAGCCAACATAATCATAGACCCTACCCACACTGTACCTTCTCTCTTCAATTGTATCCCCTCTTCCACTGGGCAGAAGATACAAAAGCATGTAGCATTAGGCTCAAGGACAGCTTCTACCTACTGTTATAAAAGACTGTTGAATGGCTCCCTAGAATGTTAAGATTATTTCCTGACCTCAAAATCTACATCATTATGATCTTGCACTTTATTACTTACCGACACTGGAGAGAAAATTCAAAAATGTGAGATGCAAAGAGACTTGGGGGTCTTTATGTAGGATTCCCCAATGGTTAATTCACAAGTTGAATCTGCGATATGGAAAGCCTATGTAATGTTAGCATTCACTTCGAGAGGAGGAGATTATAAAACTAAGGATGTAATGTTGAACCTTCCTGAGGCACAGGTGAGGCCTCACTGGGAGTATTGTGAGCATTTTTGGGCCCTTTATCTAGGGATGAATAAGCGAACATTGTACAGGGTTCAAAGGAGGTTCACAATAATGATTCCGAGATTGAACTGCTTATCATATGAGGAGCGTTTGATGGTTCTGGGTCTGTACTCACTGGAATTCAGAAGAATGAGGGGAAGATCTCATTGAAACCTAATAAATATTGAAGGGCCTAGATAGTGTGGATGTGGAGATGATGTTTCCTATGGTGGGGGAATCTATGACCAGAGGACACAGCCTCAGAATAGAGGGATGTCCATTTGGAACTGAGATGAGGAGGAATTTCTTTAGTCAGAGAGTGGTGAATCTGTGGAATTCATTGCCACAAGTAACTGTGGGGGACAAGTCATTGGGTATATTTAAGGCAGAGGTTGATAGATCCTTGATTATTCAAGGCATGATGGAATGCAGGGAGAAAGCAGGAGACTGGGGCTAAGAGAGAAATAGCAGCGCAGACTTAATGGGCCAAATGGCATAATTCTGCTCCTATGTCTTAGGGTCTTAAGATAATTTTGATCAGAAAAAAGTCTGTTACTGGATGACTAAACCGTTCATGCAGTAGCTGCTTTATGTAATGAGCAAGAGAAATGTAAGGTCCCATTCATGACTTTTTTTAATCACATAAGTTTGTGAATGGTGCTTGGAGTATTCCAGCATTTTAACTCTTACAAATATATACTGAACTACAACGAAGTACACAGAACATTCAATGAGATTAATATTTTGATTCTACTGACCTCACAATGATAGATTCTGATTATAGAGAAAATATTTCATTGCATGTTGGATATTTAAGGGAATCTAGGTATTATAATGTGTTACGTACCCCGTAACTGGGTTGCCAAACCAGCAGAAATGGATCACTCAATTGGAGTCTGGAGTACTAGAATTAAGAAAGTTTTATTAAAGAAACAAGCAACACAGTAATCGAAAGGATAATAAATGCAACAGTTCAGCAATGATAAATACACATGTGCACAGAATTAAGATAACAGCATCAATCAAGCTCTATCGTTGTCTGGGGGTAAATGACCAAATTTCAAAGTGACTCAAAGTTCAGTCCGGTTTAGTAGTTCAGTTCGCGGTAATCGTTGCCATGGCGATGGACAACGTGGGGGGAGAGAGAGAGGGAACAGGAACAACTGATCATTCAGACACGGCTTCACTCACAGACCGGCGATATGGCTCACAAGCAGCTTTTGGGCAGGTCCTTGGTGATGTCACCTGAGGTCACCGACTGTGACCCCTCCTCCAGATGCGGTCGATCCTCTGCAGTGAACCCGGCACCCAGGCAAGGGCGGACACACACCGGGTTCCCGCTGATCGTACCTTTCCACCTTGGCCGTTGTCTGATACTTGCCACCGACTCGTGAGAGGCGTACCGCTTCCAGGGTCTCGTTACCTCGGGTGGCGTGTGTCCTGCCTTAGCGAACCAGTCCCTTTTTATCCCCCTGCTGGGGTATCGCCTGTCCATCACTTCAAACAGTTCAAGGTTCAAAGGGGGGAGCCGCTCCAGACAGCTCTCTCTCCCCCGTCCCTTCATTACACATCTCCAGACGCTGCTCCATTGTTCCTTATCTCTCCTTCCCCTGGGGACAGGTGGCAGACCACTTGCTGATGTCACTGATGCTAACCCAGGCCAGCAAACATCTTAATTTTATGTGTATTCTCGTCACACTTCCCTCCTTTTAAGGATTTTTACCGGGAGGTAAAAATTACAAACATGAATACATTATTTGATACATACACAAACATACATCTTTATCAGCTATTTGGCTAACACAGCGAGTTTGAAGCTGTCAACACCCTGACAGACAGTCATCACATTTTCTGTTCCTTTTACACGTGTTATTAATAATCGCTTAGTCCAGGCTCCAACTCAGCAAACTTCATAGTGGCCAAAAACACTGATGAATTGCGACCAATGTAACCTCTCATTTGGTTTTGTCCCGGACCACAATAACAAGGGTCGTCCCATTCCGACTCAGTTTTCTCTCGCAAGGGCTTAGTAGGAGGGGGACGGGTATTGACCGCAGAGTTATTGCAAAACTTCCTGCAGTATCCCACCATCTCCAAGAGCCTTCTGAGGGCCCTCTTGTCTGTCGGGGTTGGGAGGTCAACGATAGCCTGCACTGTAGCTTGCATCACTGCCAGCTGCCCCTGTGTCACCACAATTCCCAGGTAAGTGATCCTCGTGTGGCTGAATTCATTTTTTTCAAGGTTCACTATCAAGCTGGCTTCAGACAGCCATATTAAATTGCCAATACACACCTCTGTGTTCATCAGCCCTTTAGTCACTGAATTACTCATTAAATATGAGTGTTGTTTACTAGGCTAACCTATTGTAACAACAATCACCCAACGTCCCAGTTCTTTGCATTGCCTCGGGACAATCAAACACACGGGTGCGAGTCGTTTAATTACTTCTTCTAAAGATTCGCTTTGTTCGGGGATTAAGGGAGAGACCTTATCAGTAGACCTGGCTAGAACAATAGCCTTCTCCCATCTGATCGATCCCATACTAATCTTTTCAAAATGTTTTTTTTCTCTTATCAGGGGGCCCCTAGCTTCATTGATTTCCATGCTAACACCGACTGGGTTTGTTAGCATATCAAAAGCCAGTGACCGTCTCAGTTCGCGTCGGTCATGATCAATAACATTTTTCCTCCTGGGCAGCCGGTAAATCTCTTTCATGATTCCACCAACTGTTTCCTCCAGCACCGCAAAATGTCCACCGGGGGGGTACCTCGTGGGCCATGTTAAAAACCTCATCCCCATAACTCTTTTGCACCACCCCCCACTCCTCATCTGCGGATACTGTACTTGATTTCCCTTTTTTCCTTAGCACTTCGTCCTCCGCACAATAGCCTACTAGTTCCCTTGTTAAAGCTGTGTCAGAGAGAGTTGTCTCTGCCAAAGCCATCAGCCCCTCGTCTCGCTCCTGCGTCTGCACAAATTCTTTCCTGGATACTGCTACATCCGTCCCAGCTCCCTCACTACCTCTTGTCTCACTACACCCCGTCTCATACAAGGTTGGCAGAAACGTTTCAGCTAAATTCACTATCGCGGGCCCATGATGAACCTGTGAGTCCATGGGCGGGGCCTCAATGCTGGCAGGCTGACCTGTCAATCTCACGACTGGGAACACGATTCCTCCGGCGATGTCATTACCGAGCAAGACTTCCACGTCTTTCATCGGTCATTCGGACCTCACCCCGATCGTGACTGGTCCAGAGACCAGGTTGCTTTGTAAGTGTATCTGGTGCAAAGGGACTGACTCTGTCCCTTCCCCAACACCTTTGACCTCTACCTCCCCAGTCTGGGTCTCTGAGCTAAACTCTAATACACTCTTCAGTATCAGTGACTGACACGCTCCCGTGTCTCTCCAGATCCGCACTGGAACTGGTTTTAACCCCTCCTTCACTGACACCAATCCGGCCGAGATAAACCTCTCGCGCTCTTCCTGGACTTTTTCAGACCTGTCCTTCCCTAGCGATTTGCTTAACAGCTCGATACAGCCAGTCAAAATCGCCGTTTTTCCTTTTCCCGTCTCCTTCTTTGGGTCAAAGCACCTGGACGCAAAGTGTCCGGCTTTCCCACAATTATAACAGACGACCCCAGGAGACTTCCTACCAGACTGCTCCCGGTCTACCTTATCCTTTTCACTAGTCCCCGGCTTACTTTCTGACTTTTCCGGCGGACTCTCCCCGCCGTCCTGACTACCCTTCTGGTAGCCTTTACTCGGGGCAAACTTTATTTTATGCGTCAACGCATTCTCATCCGCTAACTTAGCAGTTGCGGCTAACGTGGCTGCCTCTTTCTCATCGAGGTAGGGTCTCATACCCTCAGGGACACAACCTTTAAACTGCTCAATCAGGATCAGTTGTAGCAGTCTGTCATAATCTCCCTCTACCCCCTTTGAGGCGCACCAACGCTCACAATATGTCTGCATCTCACGGGCAAACTCCAAATACGTGCGGTCCCACTGTTTCCTCGCATTCCGGAACCACTGCCGGTATGCCTCCGGGACCAACTCATAAATCCTGAGGATGGCCTCTTTCACCACCTCATACCTCTGGGCATCTTCCGCGGATAAAGCGGAGTAAGCTTCTTGGGCTTTCCCTTTCAGTACACTCTGAAGTAAAACAACCCACTTATCCCTCGGCCAGTCCTGACTTATAGCCACTTTTACGAAGTGGAGAAAGTACCGATCCACGTCGGTATCGTCAAATGGGGGAACCAGCCTAACCTCCTGGGTCGCCCGGAACCCTCCGCCTCGGTTCGGCACGAGCCCCTGCTCGGCCCTTATCTTTAACTTCTCCAGCTCAAATTCCCTTTCCCTCTGTTTCTCTTCTCTCTCCAACTGTCTGTCCCTCTCTTTCTCTTCTCTCTCCAACTGTCTTTCTCTCTCTTGCCTTTCTAACTCTCTCTCCTTCTCTTCGTGTTCTAACTGCCGTACCCGGAATTCGTGCTCGAGTCTCAGTTTTTCAAGCTGTAACTGTACCGCGTCTCCAGCAGGTTTTTCAATAGACACCACCCCCAGCTCGCCTTGGGGAAACACACCTTTAGATGCATAGTGCTCTACAATAGCTCTGTGTATCTCCTCTCTCCTCATTGTCGACTTCACCTTAGCAAGATTCAACCGTTTGGCCACAGCTATCAATTCCGATTTCCTGGCATCCTCTAATGCCTCCAAGGTCGGCGCCTTTATAAATTCCTCAGCCTCCATTTCTGCTGTTTGTCTTTTCTTTCTTTCGAGAATTTTAACCCAATCAATTTACTCCGTCCCAAATTTAGCGTTCAAAATCCCGGACGAGAACCCCACTTATGTTACGTACCCCGTAACTGGGTTGCCAAACCAGCAGAAATGGATCACTCAGTTGGAGTCTGGAGTACTGGAACTAAGAACGTTTTATTAAAGAAACAAGCAACACAGTAATCGAAAGGATAATAAATGCAACAGTTCAGCGATGATAAACACACATGTGCACAGAATTAAGATAACAGCATCAATCAAGCTCTATCTAACCCGGTGTGTGTCCGCCCTTGCCTGGGTGCCGGGTTCACTGCAGAAGATCGACCGCATCTGGAGGAGGGGTCACAGTCGGTGACCTCAGGTGACATCACCAAGGACCTGCCCAAAAGCTGCTTGTGAGCCATATCGCTGGTCTGTGAGTGAAGCCGTGTCTGAATGATCAGTTGTTCCTGTTCCCTCTCTCTCTCTCCCCCCACGTTGTCCATCGCCATGGCAACGATTACTGCGAACTGAACTACTAAACTGGACTGAACTTTGAGTCACTTTGAAATTTGGTCATTTACCCCTAGACAACGATAGAGCTTGATTGATGCTGGTATCTTAATTCTGTGCACATGTGTGTTTATCATCGCTGAACTGTTGCATTTATTATCCTTTCGATTACTGTGTTGCTTGTTTCTTTAATAAAACTTTCTTAGTTCTAGTACTCCGGACTCCAACTGAGTGATCCATTTCTGCTGGTTTGGCAACCCAGTTACGGGGTACGTAACAAATGCAAGAGAGGATTACATATCGGTTTTATTGATAGAACATCCAATATATTTCTTGCAGGGAGTACACAGAGTGTTGTGATATCGGGTACCTGGGACATTAACCACTAAACCTTCATCACATTTTGTGTGAGCTTTACAAGGCTCTGAACTAGACCATGTTGAAGAGAAAAAGTCATCAGAACATTGTTCACAGATTGTGTCTTCGAAAGCCGTTCCTAGGAAACACAAAATACATGGGTCCAGTTATAACTCAGGAGAAAGGAAATTCCTTTTGGAAATACGTAATTTTATTGAATACTCTACTTGGTATTCCAGTCTCAGTCTAACACATTTGTGGCCTATAATGAATTTAGGAACCCCATTATTTGACACAATAAGTAGAATAAAAAAAAAAGAAAACTATTTTTCTGTTTGAATATAATCTCTTATATACCAACCCATTACATTTCACGTTTACAAAAAACATATACATTCTATAGGTTAAAATGACAGCCAAATTCAGCTTTAATTCTGAGAGTACATTAACACGTACTGATTTAGCAGTGGTATTCTGTCTTCCAGGATAAGACCACTATCTGTACATACCTTTACAGTTTCCTACACATCCTTATATAGCAAGTTATGCACATCATGATTTCCAGAAAAAAAATGTATTATATTTCCTGAAAAGAATCCACAGGTATCAATACAACAGGTGTTAGATAAGGATCCATTAATGGAGATATTCAATTTACCTGCTTTAGTCACGCCAGAACCAGCGGGGCACACTTTGTGTTTCAGGCAGAATTCAAACTCTAAGTAATAACCAGGTTTGCATTCGCAAACTCTGTTATGTGTGGAGTTACATTGTTGCCTTTCGTACTGATGCTCCACACAGAAAACGTTACAGTAACGACATTTCCGAAGATAATTCCAGTACTGAGTATAATGCAAGTCTGGGCAGGACCCACATATTGTTGGATGTGAACTGGTACAGTGCTTTTCTACAAACGTCCCCGGTGGGCACTTCTCACATATCACCAGCTGACCAGTTATTTCATCTGTTCTTTGGTAAGTAGGTTTGGCTTCTAACAGAACAGCTGAACTTGACAGAATTCCTCCGAGTGCAATACAGATGAAGTACTGTAGAGGAAATTATAATCAAGAAATTATTCAATCTATCATTCATTGCCATTACATCTGAAATAATTTTAGACAAAATACCCCTTTTGTTTGCCTGTTTTTAGAAATTATAACACTTCAAAATGTACCAAAAGCAATCAGCCGTTTCATTCTCCAATAGACACACAGGCACGATAAGCCGAATGGCAGCCTGGTTCAATGAAGTACAACTCAGATATGTAAGTTATTAAAGTTATTAATACTTCAGCATTAGGGTTTTCGACTTAAGATACTGAAAATTAGTTGACTCCAAACATTTCCACACCATAAGCTCAAAACCTGCACCTTAAGTCCAAAAGAATTTGACTAGCTGGGGCTCTAAACTAGGGATGACACCTCTGACACACTGCAAACTCTCCAAACAAGAGGTACTGCAGACTTTGATCGAGCTGTAAACTTAATCTGTTTCACGAGCGGAATTACACAGATAACCACCAAAATCTTTGAAGCGCAATTTAAGTAATCTAAGGCACAGATTCTCCTACCAGCAAAATGCTTAGTCAGTAGCGCTGCCACGTAATATTTTATAGTTCAGCACATAATTGATTATATTGAAGACAATATCAGAAAGAAAAATGTTTATATATAAAAGACTTTCAATTATTAAATGTAGGTAAAGTTGCTAAAAAAAAAATAGGAACAGCATGACACTTTAAACGTTTCCGAACTACGGTTTAAACATTTGTGAATGCAGAGTCAACAGCAGCGAAACCTTTCACAACCTTTCATCGCTTACCTTGAAGAACATGTTTGTTTGCTTGGGATTAGTTCAACTATTGAAGACTCTGATATTCGCGTCATTTATAGTGCTGCGATTACGTAAGGAATCATTCATTGCGAAATCATGACATTTCATAGATTGAAAGGAAGGAAATGATTGGTGGGATATCCAATATTCCTATAGTTTCCTTAAAAAAACATCACTTTCTGGGAACCAGTATCAAACGATTACAAGAGTGACCGCACAATTATAATTCCTGGAACATGACTGGTCTGGGTCTAAAACAAACGCTCGTCAAGAATATTACGTTAAGCGACTAGAACGACTGCTTAGCATTAATGTAATATACTCTTGTGTGCGGCAGTTCCAAATAACGTGATTTCTAAGTTACAAAGCGCAGGGTTTTACATGATTTTCAATAAAGAAATCAAAAATTGCATAAAAAGATTCACCATTCAAGCATGTGCAGCCTCTGTAAAAGACGACCAATAATTGTATTGGAACAACAGATTCGTACATGGGACCGAAAGATTATTACACCTCTTATATTTTTATTTTACAAGGTAGAAGGAAAGTTTCGTGAGAAGCTAGCCATCAGTAGCTTACACCACAGACGACAGGTTGCTGCAGCCACTGTCCTATACAAAATGCACACCAGCTACATCCCTGCAGACCTTCGCGCCATGTTGCCTTCATCTTATGAGAGACGGTGCACCACACGATCAAGTTTATCTATGCATGCTCATGCTGTTTCTATGCCTGATGCGAGAACCTACACACTGGATAGAAGCTTCCTTCACTGTGCTATCAGAATTTGGACCAGCCTTCCAGATGCTGTGGTTGGAAACATCTGCGACGATGGGGGTCCAAGCCTTCAAGAGTCGAGTGCACAAACACCTATCATCTCTGGGAGGGAAGTCACACACTTCTTCATAAGCTATCATGAAGGGGACCAGGATGGCAATGCTTGGCTGTTGGTAGGTAGGGTTAATACCGGACTTTCAAGAGCACTTGTGAGTTATGTTCCGGCTGGACTCAGTCCTTAAGCTGCTGGAGAACAGTGCGGAAAGAACAGGTGCTGTTTTCTCCCGGTAGGGATTAGTTTTTAGTTCCAAGTGCTCCTGGCACGTTTTGTCACCCTGTAACCTTATCCTTCAATCTCTTTGAATTATGGACAACATGTGTATAAATGTCTCTCTCCAGCAGACTTTATCATGACTCCAGTACTTCTACTTTTTTTAATGTTTCTTAATTGTACATATGATTTTTTTTGTGTTCCTATCTCTGAGCAGCAGTGAACCATCGCATTGGCCTATCAGAGTTCTCTTTGGGAACTAGCTGACTTGATCAACATTTCTGATCTGGCTATTGTTCACGATTTCACTTAATAAAAAAAACCATTGGGCCCATTAGGTCTTTGTTGGCCCTCAGACCAAACCCATCTCAATTTCATCTTCCCACTTACTTCCCTCTAACCTGGTCTCGTTCACAGAGACATTAATACTCACAAATACCCCCTCCCCCACCCCACCCCACCCCACACACACTTATTATATACTCCAGAACAACTGCATAAGAACAAAGAATACCTATGCTAATCCCACATCACATCCTTGGGCATATTGTTTGCAGACAAAAAATGACATGTTTCACTGTATGTTTATATGTACATGAGATAAATAAATCTGAATCTAAATAGGAATCAGATCAGAAAAATAATCTTTGGACTAACACTGAGGCTATCTAAGGTTTGCATTGGCTTCGTTGAAAATATTATGCAAAGACTTGTGCTCAATAAAAACTAAAAGATTCTGGCCATGCAAATGCTTGTGAAACTTTGTCAAACTGAGGTGTTCACTGACTGAACCCCCACCCCACCATATCTACTTCTCAGTCACATTGCTTAGATTAGGCATCAAGCTCACTTTCCTATAAATTGCACATACTGCCATAAGGTTTTACATCACAGGACTGCAGCAATGTGTTTGTTACCTTGTGATCAACAACTTATTCAGACGTCCTACAGATGGCAGTAAACACCACAGTAATTCAGCATTCAAAAGCATGTCTTCAGCTCTGTCAGGGTGACTGGAAAGAGCAGGGGCACACACAAAATGCTGGAGGAACTCAGCCAACCAGTCAGCAGCTATGGAAAAGAGTAAAAAGTCAACGTTTTGGGCCGAGTTCCTTCATCAGGACTTGGGTTTGGTTGCTTGGCTTTCCAGCATCTGCAGATTTTCTCATGTTTGAGGAGCACAACGAGAATGGTTAGTCAAGTCCAACACATGGCATGTGTCAGAAATGTGTTTTATGGCATATGCTAGGTCCTGGATTTAACTGGTCATTGTCCTCCAGGAAAATGCTCAGAGATGATCCTACACCTGATGGAAGTCCGTTGTTTTTGGAACAGTTCAAACTAAATACTCTTTTAAACATTTGCTGGCAATCGCTAAATAGGTTACTAGTTGTGACGATCTGTACGCATCCCAGCTGACAAGTAATCAGTCAGAGTTAAGGGGTACCTGTGTATCTTTGCCTTTCTGCTGATTTTACTTTATCCTCTCCACAGATCCCAGTCTCCACTAAGAGTATGAGTAGAGCAGCTCAGTCAGGAAACTGAAATTTGCAGCACAATTTTTAGCTTTTGAACAATCCATTCCTCTATACAATAAAGTTCAGTGCATCCTTTGAAAAACAAAGCTCTAGGTTTCCCCAACCAGTGAAACTTGTCTTTCATACCCTGAGTACCGTCATTCATCAGTAGGTAGCTCAAGGACTACTTAAGCATGACTGATACTGTTTCTTCATGCTACTCAATCTAGCTTTATCTTTCATTGCCTTTTCCAGATTTTCCACCTAGCAAATTAGATATTTGTCCAGAAACAACAATCAGATGAGGAAATTTTGTTTCATTTTCACTATTTTTTTTCTAGATTCAGGTATCCTAATCACCACGTTCCTTTCTCCATTGTGATGCGAGGTACTGTGCTCCTTGCACTACACTACACCTCCTGGCCATTGGTAATTAAATTCAGGCTTTCTGATACTGGAACATCATTATAACTTTCTAATGATACTCCCTTTTTTCTTTAGATCTCAACTGAAGTGCAAAAAGTTAATTCAAATTCTGATTTAATGTGAACAGATAATACTGTACATTTAGTGGCCACATTAAAAGGTACAAGATCTTCTGCTGATATAGTTTGTGCAATTCAAGGTTTGATATGTTGTGCACTCAGCAATGTTCCTCTGCACATCACTGTTACTTTCTTGAGTTACTGATACCTTCAAGTCTGGCCCTTCTCCTCAGACCTCCCTCATTAACAACGTGTTTTCAGTATGGAACTGCCTCTTGCTGGCTGCTTTCTTTGTTTTTGCACCATTCTCTGTAAGCTCTAGAGACTGTTTTGTGTGAAAATCCCAGGAGATCAGCAGCTTCTGAGATACTCAAACCACTCTGTCTGGCACCAACGATCATTCCATGGTCAAAGTCACTTAGATCACATTTCGAAGTTCAAAGTAAATTTATTATCAACATACATATAAGTCACCATATACAACCCTGAAGTTTATTTTCTTGTGGCCATACTCAATAAATCTATAGAATAATAATCATAAAAGCATCAATGAGAGACCTCCCAACTTGGGCATTCAGCCAGAACGCAGAAGACAGTGAACTGTGCCGATACAAAAAGAAAGAATAATTCTTACCCTTTCTGATGTCTGGTCTGAGCAACAACTGAACCTCTTGACTATGGCTGCATGATTTTAAGCAAAGAGTTGCTGCCACATGATTAGCTGATTAGATATTTGGATTAATGAACACATTTATAGGCGTAGCTAATAAAGTGGCCAATGAGTATATATACTTAGTTTATACTCTTCCAGGTCGTTGTCTTCCTCATCTAATTCAAGTCTTTAAATTAAAAAAAAGAAAATGCTAAATGTTCAGGTGCACAGGCCATATTTGTGGGAGGAGAAACAGCTAAAGTTTCTGGTTGAATAATTTTCTTCCGAATATTGATCACTTCTCTTTCCACAATTTCCATTTGATCTGTTGAGTACTTCCAGTATTTTTTCCTTCATTATTTTAGATCTTCATCATATTCAGTGTTTTTGATTTTCAATAATCCATGGACAGTATATAACACACTTTGCACCTCTTGCTGATAAGCTTTTCCTGTGTTCGGTGTCCGAGTTTGTCTAAAATCGTAAAATCTAATGGGAGACAAGTAACACTCCTGAAGGCAAACTATTTAGTTTTAGCTTTTTCTTTTCACTAAATATAATGACTATGCCTTTCCATGGTGAATAAAAGCTGCTAATATTCAGCAGTGAAATGCATGTTAAAGTTTTTATTTTTATTTAAGGGCAGCTCATTCACTCGAGGGCTTGATAACAAATACAGTTTCCTACAGCTCTTTAAATACTGCTTTAAATACATCAGTATTCTTTAAGTACAGAAGGCCAGGAATAGTCTGGATCATAAAGATGAATTTAAATCTAAAACAGCTGTCAATTTCTTATAATAATGGCATTGAAAACCTCATCTTTTTATAAAGTAACTTTTCTATGTGGAAACAAAATCCTCCATTTCTTGGGACAATTTTTGTCTTTTGATGAATGATCATTGTCATTACATATAGCTGAACTTAAGGTATTTTAAATTCAACAGACTTGTCACCTTCAAATTATTGGTCCTCAAAATGGTATTGGCCTTGATGGTCCGGATGTTCCATTACCTGATGTTGCCCTAGATATATTCAAGCTGTGATGTAAGGCAACTACCTGAGTCTTCAGTACATCACTGATTTGGTGATCCATCTTGCGGACTTCAGGTCCCCTCATGGCCCCTGTGCTTAACAGTGTGTGTCAGAGAACAGAGCAATGAAGTAATCCGGGACGTGTCCATGCTCCACCCCAGATGTCTCCAATCTTAGTGCCGTTTATTCTCATACCGTTCCACTTGATGGTTCCATTCCACGTTTTGCCATCATATCCAACACCCACATTGAAGTTGTTCTTGAGAATTACTTCATCATGCCTGGGATGGGGGCATTATCAAAATCATTACCTTTCGATGTCGCTGGCATGGAATGCCCTGGTGATAATGGCATGCTGATCTGGTAGAGGGTCAGTAGCCTTCCAGTAATGTTCATGGCAGCATGCTATGCCACAATTTCCTTTCTACAAGGGGGTAAATCTTCCACCGCTGCTCCCTCAGCAAGCTGAGAGCTACACTATTGGGGTGGTGTCTCTTGAGCTCCGAACATGTTTAAATACTTCACCCTGCGACTTTTATCATTCATCTATGTACTAGCAATAATATCAAATATTGATTTACTTCCCCACCCACACACTCCTGGAACGCAGGTAATTCTGAGCAGCCAGAGGAAGCCAACATGGTCAGAGACACAATGTGAAAACTCCACACATGCAACACCAAAGGTCAAGATTGAACCCAGGTCATTCGAGATGTGATTACATTAAGCTTGTTCCTTATGAGATCCCAGACAACAACGGCTACTCATCATTCTGGGTGGTCACTCTCCATGAGTGTTCCCATGTTCCAGATTCCCAAGTTTATCTTTTCCATGCCTTGGCCCCAGTAACAGTGTTTCCATTGAGCTCAACTTCCCATTCAGTAGAGATGGTAGAGCCTATATTTCCCATTGAGGATGAGCAATGTGTTTACCTTGCAGGGGGCTGATCTGCCATTGATCCTGTCCTGAGATGGGTGCCTGGCCCCTGTCACACCACTGCTGCCAGTAGGCAGAGTTTGACTGGGGGGACTTTGTGTATCCCAACCATGCCCCTATTGTCAATTCTCCACTACCACAAAGTTTTTCAATTTGATGTAAACCTCGATGTATTTTATTTAGCAAAATTTCACCATCCCAGGAATCAGGATCACTCATCCATGCCCAATTTATCCTTTCTCGGATAAAGAGACCAAAGCTGCGCAGAACATGCACGTTTTACAATGATTCAAACATTAAGTATTGAACTTGAGATTGGTTTTAATCTGTTTGACCAACTTCTGAGCCTTTCATATTAAAGTGTTGAATTGCAGAGAATGCCTACTCATTCTTTTTCTCAGGTAAGTGCAAAACATTTTCAGGTAATTCTTGTGTTACTTTGACTGACACTCTTGAAGATAAATTAAATTTCAGACAGATACTTTGTCATCAGTTATTCAGTCTCACAGAAAATATTTTTACCTTCTGAGTCATCAGTTTGTTTCATCATATGAGGAAGTACCTCAATACCAGAGAACATGTGGAATTCTGTGATGACTAATACTCACAACAAGCTGAACTGATGTGAGACTTGTCACAGTTCATCCATAAACATGTTGAAAGGTCTGGGACAGCACAGGTGAATGTGAAAGAATACAGCCTCCCAGCTCCAGTGATCTGGGTTTAATTCTGACCTCTGGTGCTGTGTGTACACAGCTTGCACTTTGTCCCCATGGCCGTGTGCATTTAGTTCAGGGGTTAAATTCCTCTGCATCCTGGTTTGGCAGGGTAGCTGGATATTGGATGTTGTGGTTAGGATGTAGACGAGTGATAGAACCTGAGTGGAGATAAAGGATGTGTGTGAAGAATAACAGGCTTAGTGCAAGTGGGTGCCTGCTGTTTCTATGTTCTATGACTGCATTTGTGAAGTCAAGTGCAGGACCTCCAAAAGTCAGAAATGCTAGGATTCACAATATGAAAATGGCAGATCTTTTCAAGTTACTTTCAGAGAAGTTGTGAGGAGGACGCAAGTGATTGTAGGTGACCTACCACAGAAATTGTTTTGTCAGAGGAGAACGTTAGGCCTCAGTTCAGTGATAAATAAAATAGACTGAAACGTGAACAATTTCCAGTGGTGGATGCAGGGTTGATTTGAAGATTTAAGGGAAGTTTGGATAGGAACATGGATGGGAGGGGTACGGAGGGCTGTGGTCCATGTGCAGTCAATGGGATAGGCAGATTAATGGTTCAGCACAGACTCGACTGGCTGAAGGGCTCGTTTCTGTGCTTTACTGTTCTATGTCTCCCTGACTCTAAGCATGATTCACATCCATGCCACCCTAGACAGAATCAGAGAGTTGTAGAGTTGTATACAGCGCAGAAACAGACCCTTCAGCCCAACTTGTTTGTGCTGATCAAGATGCCCCATCCAACATTTGTCACATAATCTTTTAAGCCTTTTAGATCCACATACTTGTCCATCTGTGTTTTAAAAGTTGTTATTGTACCTGTCTCAAATGCTTCCTCTGGCAACTGATTCCACGTATATACCATTCTTTGTATAAAACAAAGTTTCCCCTCAACTTCCTATTTAATCATTCTCCTGTCATCTAAAACCTACGCCCTCAAGTTCTATGTTTGGCAAAAGCTACTGTGCGCATTCACCCTATCTCTGAACTTCATGATTTTATACACCTCTATACAATCACCTCTCAGCCTCCTGTGATCTAAGGAATAAAGTACAAATCTGTTAAGTGTCTCCCAAAACTAAACACGATATTCCAGATCTGGCCTCAATGCTTTTATTTATGAAGGTCAGCATGCCAAAAGCTTTCTTCACCGCCAGTCTATCTGTGGCTCTATTTTCAGTGAACCGTGTATTTGTGCTCCAAGTTCCCTTTACTCTACAATAATCCCCCGGGCCCCGATGTTCACTGTGAAAATTCTACCTGTACTTAACTTTCCAGATTGTAACATTTCACACTTAGTTTAACTCCATTTGCCATTTTTGGGCCCGATAACTCAGCCAATTTTTGATAACATTCTTCATTGTGCACTATAACACCTATCTTAGTGTCATTTGTAAACCTACTAACCATGCCTTATACATTTGTGTCCAAATAATTGATATGGATGACAAACAACAATAGGTGCTGCACCAGTTTCTGAGGAACATCAATAGACATGGGCCTCGAGTCTGAAGAGTAATCTTCTTTCGTCATGCTCTACTTTCTACTATTAAGCCAATTGTATATCTAATTAACAAGCTCCCCTTGGATTCCATGTGATACAACCTTTTAGAGCAATGGAGCACATGGAACCTTATTAAGTTATTTACTGAAGGGTATATCAATGTTTACCGCCATCCTCTGATCAATTTTCTTGGTTACTTCATCAGAAGTCTCCATTAAGTTTCTAAGACATGTTCTTCCACAAGAAACAATATTTATTATGGATATTGAAGAAGGATCACAGCCGAAAATGTCAACTGTTTATTCTTTTCCATAGATGCTCTCTGACCTGTTGAGTTCTTCCAGCATTTTGTGTGTGTGTTGCATTCATTAAGGACCTTGCTCATCTCCTCCAGTCCCACACAAAGATGTTTCCTTTGGTTGTTGAGGGGCCTTGTTTCTCTCAAGTTAATCTTTTCCCCTTAATATACTTATAAAATTTATTTGTATTTTCTTTAATTTTGTTTCTGCCAAAGTTATCTTAAGCCTAATTTTAGCCTTCCCAATTTCCATATTAAGTCCACCTCTGTATCCCTTATATTCCTCCGGAAATTAGCTTGACCTAGCTGCCTGTACATGACCCCTGCCTCCTTTTCCTTTCTGGCCAGGGCCTCAATATCCTTGGTCATTGAGGGCTGCCTACTCCTACCAGTCTTCTCTTCACATTAACAGGAACATGCAGGCTTTGAGCTCTCACTATCTCACTTCTAAAACCTTCCATTTGTCTATGGTTCCTTTGCCAACAAGCAACCTACACCAATCAACCTTCATGTGCTTCTGTTCCACACTTCCAGACTTCACCTCGCTCCAATTTAGAACCTGAACTGTAGATTATTTATTTCCATAACTATTTAAAAACATGAAGAACATAGAAATCTACAGCACATTACATGGTTGTTCTGACTATGTAAGCTACTCTAGAAACTACTTAGAATTACCCTACCGCATAGCCCTCTGTTTTTCTAAACTCAATGTACCTATTATCCGAGTCTCTTAAAAGACCCTATTGTATTCACCTCCACCAACTTCGCTGCAAGTGGATTTCACACACCCACCACACTCTGTGTGAAAAACTTACCCCTTACATTCCCTCGGTACCTACTTTCAAGCACCTTAAAACTATGCCCCCTTGTGTTAGCCATTTCAATCCTGGGAAAAAGACTTTGGCTATCCACATGATCAATGCCTCTTATCATCTTAAACACCTCTATCAGGTCACGAATAGAACTATGGTTACTGGTCCAAAAGTGTTCCCCAATTGTTATCTCGGTCACTTGCCGCACCTTATTGACAAGAATAGGCTGAGCTTTGACCTTTCCCTAGTAAACCTGCAAACAAGGACAGTGAGAAAATGGTCGGAGGAGGCTTATGAGGTGCTCCAGGGTTGATTTGAGGTGACAGACTGGCAGGCACTCTGTGAGCCACATGGAGAGGATATTGATGGGCTCAGAGTTCATCACTGATTACATCAGCTTCTGTGTGGACTGCAATGTTCTGACAAGAACTGTCCTTTGTTATTCAAATAACAAGCCATGGTTGACAAAGGACATCCTGAATGCTAAAAAGAGGGCGTTTAGAGATGGAAATAGGGAGGAGCTGAGGACAGTACAGAGGGACATGAAAGCCAGGATCAGGGAGACTAAAGACAGGTACAGGAGGAAGCTTGAGTGGAAACTCCAGCAGAACAACATGAGAGAGGTCTGGAGTGGGATGAGGACCATCACTGGGTTCTGGCAAACTAGCAAAAGAGGAGCTGAAGGCAGTGTGGACAGGGCCAATGAACTTAACCTGTTCTTTAACAGATTTGACATTGTGACCCCTGCCCATCCCCCACGAGCCATCTGTTGGCAGCCCCCAACCAACACATATTCCACTTTCCCCTCCAACCCCTCCTCACAGTCCTCCCACCCTGCTCTCATGACTATACCCTTCCCCCACACGAAACTACTATGGTGGGCTTCACGGCTGACAGGTGAGAAGACAGCTGAAACGTCTCAACCCAAGCAAGGCTGCAGGACCAGATGGTGTCAGTACCAGGGTGCTCAAAGCCTGTGCCCCTCAGCTATGTGGAGTACTTTGCCATGTATTCACATGAGCCTGAGGCTCCGGAGGGTTCCTGTACTGTGGAAGACGTCCTGCCTCATCCCTGTGCTGAAGATGCCCCGCCCCAGCGGCCTCAATGACTACAGACCGGTGGCATTGACCTCCCACATCATGAAGACCCTGGAGAGACTTGTTCTGGAGCTGCTCCAGCCTATGGTTAGGCCACACTTAGATCCCCTCCAGTTTGCCTAGCAGCCCCGAATAGGAGTTGAGGATGCCATCATCCACCTGCTGAACCGTGTCTACACCCACCTGGACAAGCCAGTGAGCACTGTGAGGGTCATGTTTTTTCACTTCTCCAGTGCGTTCAACACCATCCACCCTGCTCTGCTGGGGGAGAAGCTGACAGTGATGCAGGTGGATGCTTCCCTGGTATCATGGATTCTTGATTACCTGACTGGCAGACCACAGTACGTGTGCTTGCAACGCTGTGTGTCCGACAGTGTGATCAGCAGCACTGGGGCTCCACAGGGGACTGTCTTGTCTCCCTTTCTCTTCACCATTTACACCTCGGACTTCAACTACTGCACAGTCTTGTCATCTTCAGAAGTTTTCGGATAACTCTGCCATAGTTGGATGCATCAGCAAGGGAGATGAGGTTGAGTACAGGGCTACGGTAGGAAACTTTGTCACATGGTGTGAGCAAAATTATCTGCAGCTTAATGTGAAAAAGACTAAGGAGCTGGTGGTAGACCTGAGGAGAGCTAAGGTACCAGTGACCCCTGTTTCCATCCAGGTGGTCAGTGTGGATATGGTGGAGGATTACAAATACCTGGGGATACGAATTGACAATAAACTGGACTGGTCAAAGAACACTCAGGCTGTCTACAAGAAGGGTCAGAGCCGTCTCTATTTCCTGAGACTGAGGTCCTTTAACATCTGCCGGATGATGCTGAGGATGTTCTATGAGTCTGTGGTGGCCAGTGTTATCATGTTCATTGTTGTGTGCTGGGGCAGCAGGCTGAGAGTAGCAGACACCAACAGAATCAACAAACTCATTCGTAAGGCCAGTGATGTTGTAGGGATGGAACTGGACTCTCTGACGGTGGTGTCTGAAAAGAGGATGCTGTTTAAGTTGCATGCCATGTTGGACAATGTCTCCCATCCACTACATAATGTACTGGGTGGGCACAGGAGTACATTCAGCCAGAGACTCATTCCTCTGAGATGCAACAGAGCGTCATAGGAAGTCATTCCTGCCTGTGGCCATCAAACTTTACAACTCCTCCCTTGGAGGGTCAGACACCCTGAGCCAATAGGCTTGTCCTGGACTTATTTCATAATTTACATATTACTATTTAACTATTTATGGTTCTATTACTACTTATTTATGGTGCAACTGTAACAAAAACCAATTTCCCCCGGTATCAATAAAGTATTACTATTATTATTATTAAAGCTTTCTACGTATTGCACTTAAATTCCATCCCATTTAGGTCATTGATCGTATGGCAGTCCCAGTCTATACTAGGAAGGTTAAAATCCCCTCAGACAATTCTATTGTTCTTTCAGCTCTGTACTTCTTCCTGCATATTTGTTCAAATTACAATTGGCTATTTGGGGCCTTATAGTATAAAAGTGACTGTACTATCTTATTTCATAGCACATAAAGCTACACTGAATGATCATCATCCACCTCTCACCTCTCGCCTCTGTCCCAGGATACTGACGGACTTTTACTGCTGTACCATTGAGAGCATACTCACCAACTGCATCTCAGTGTGGTATGGCAATTGTCCCGTATCAGACCACAAAGCACTCCAGCGTGTGGTGAAAATTGCCTGGCGGATTATTGGCACCCAATTGCCCACCATTGAGAACATCTACCATAAACGCTGCCTGGACAGGGTGAAAAGCATTATCAGGGATGCATCTCACCCTAACCATGGACTTTTTACTCTCCTCCCATCCAGTAGGCGCTACAGGAGCCTCCGCTCCCATACCAACAGGCACAAGAAGAGCTTCTTCCCTGAGGCTGTGACACTGCTGAACCTCTCAGTGCTAAGCAGTATTGCATCTGTGTTGTACTGTCTCAGTACTTTTATATTTGTGAGCTGTAGCACTTTTTTTATTTGCAGTTATTTTGTAAATAACACTATCCTTTGCATTTCTGGTCAGATGCTAAATGCATTTCATTGGCTTTGCATCTATACTTGGTACAATGACAATAAAGTTGAATCTAATCAGTGATTTCATTTCTGAATAGAGCTGTGAAATTCTCCTAAAGCATTCCCTCTAATTTTTTTTCCAGCTGCACATTGCTCCGAGCAGGAATTTTTTTACATGGCCTGAAAACGCTGTGCACTGTAACTTTTGTTTTGTAATGTGCATACTATGAATGTTTAGAATGAAAATTGAAAACTTACATTCTTTTGGTTTTACTAATTAACAGTACAACACAAGAAATCTTTCACGTTTTGTAAACTTTACTCGCATCTGCCTTTATTACAAATACATTGTCGATCAACCCCATCCAAACTAATTTTACATCCAGGTGAAAGGTATGTCTTAATTCTCATAAGATCAGCCAAATGTTCTACATCCAGTTTATTTCTGGATTTATATTTGATTGAACTCATCACACTGAATCCATGTTTGCAGACACTACTATAAACTGGCCAATGGTTTGTTAACAATGAGCTATCCACTTCCATTCTGTTTACTGTTACAATTTGTAACAGTTTTGTGACTTGAAACACTGACAATGTAAATATGCTGAAGCTCTAAAATGTTTCAAAGTAAAGGTTGTGCTACCTTTATTATGTAGTAAATTTATGGATTATACTCATGAACACATAATTACAGGAATTTCACAAGGATTTTTACAAAGATTTCAAAATTATACTGAACTAGCATAATTTCAAAATTATCTTAACATTCTATTTTAAAAAATTCCAGCAGTGTGGCAACAAAGGCTATGTGTGTGGGAACATTTCAGTAACTGTGTGGCCACACACCCATGCTACTTGCAGGGAATAGTGTTCCCTTAAATCAAAAATGCAAATCCCCTTCCTTTCTTAAACAAAATAATCTGCAGATGTTGGGATCAAAGCAACACTCACAACATGGAGGAACTCAGCAGGTCAGGCAGCATCCGTGGAAACGACGAGTCAGCGTTTCGGGCCGGAACCCTTCGTCAGGACTGAAGAGGGAGGAGGCAGAGGCCCTATAAAGAAGGTGGGGGAGGGTGGAAAGAAGGCTGGTAGGTCCAGGTGAAAAACCAGTAATTTGAAAGACAAAGGAGTGGGGGAGGGGAAGCAGAGAGGTTCCTGCCTCATATACCATCTAGGTAGTCTCCAGCCCCTTGGTATGCACCTCATATACCGTCCAGATGGTCTCCAGCCCCTTGGTATGAACATAGAATTCTCCAACTTCCAGTAATTCCCTCCCCCTCCCTTCCTCTATCCCTATTTCACTCAGCCCACTTCCCCAGCTGCCTAGCACCTCCCTCATGGTTCCACCTCCTACTACCCATTATGTTTTCCCCTATTCCTTCTTCACCTTTCCTGCTATCACCTCCCTGCTTCCCCTCCCCCACCCCTTCATCTTTCCCTTTACTGGTTTTTCACCTGGACCTACCAGCCTTCTTCTTCCCACCCTCCCCCACCTTCTTTATAGGGCCTCTGCCCCTTCCCTCTTCAGTCCTGACGAAGGGTTTTGGCCCGAAACGTCGACTCATGGTTTCCACGGATGCTGCCTAACCTGCTGAGTTCCTCTTTCCTCTGCCTCTATCCCACTTAAGAATATGTACCTCAGAACATATTCAATTCAATGCCAATTTTTTCCCTCCCTTCACCATGTTTCCTTAATGGCTGTAATCCCACCATTACCATCCAATCTCCAAATTAATTTACTTTACCTGTCAGACTTCTTCCATTGAAGTGAATGCAATGTAATCCAATGGGCTTTACTTGTTCTCTTCCATTCCCTTGATTGTGATGTTTATTCAAGCTGCTGTCACTGACTTCTACATTACTTTCCAGCCTCTCGTTTGCTCCCTGGTGTTTGGGATCCCTTCCCGTCCCCGACAATTCCCGTTTAAATTCATTCTAAGTAGCACTAGCAAATCTGTTTCAGGATGTTGTGCCCCTCAAGTTTAGGTGAACTCATCAATACATTTCATTTGACTTTTTAAAATAATGCAAGATACTTATACTTCAAAATTTCATCAGTTTTGAAGCAAATATGGAATGGGATCACACAGGGAACACATGGTATGATAAGGGCCTCCGTCAGTCAGGGTCGACCATGGATGTTGTGTCCTAGCTGTCTTGGTGCACAAGTCTGGACAGTACAATACGCAGAGCAAGCTGTTGCCCATGTGGCAAGTTCTCCCTTTCCACACATCTGATGAACTCAAAGGAATGTCAGAGACCGATACAGTTTGGCACCCTCAGTGACGCAGGACTTGTCAGTCAACGTCGATCTCAATGTAAGACTGTCTTAGGGGCTCCAGCTCTGTTTTTTTTTCCTGTGAGGTTTACTCCCGAAGCCTTCCCCATGAGAGCAAGGCCGTGGAGATTTGAGATCAGAGTTTTCCTTCTCCTAGATGAGCTGCCGATTGGAACTGATGAGCCCCATCTGCCCGAAGTGACTGTTCTAAGGAGCCAGTAACCCACCTTTGCCCCTTCTCCTGTAAGTAGAAATGGATCCACTGGGCTTAGTGGCTAAGCCAGACGTGAAGGCCAGGAGCTGGATTTGGTTATCAGAGGTTATTTGAAGCTCACGCTATTGGAAGCATTCAATATGTAGTGGGAACTTGTCCCCTTTATCAGCCCAGGCTATAACAGCCTTAAGGAATCACACAGGGGTTACACCTGCAGTAACTCTGCACCTTAGAACTTCACCACAGAGCTGGAGGCTCAGACACAGTAATGCATAGAGGGTGGGGAAGTAATGTGGACTCATTGTTCCAGGAAGCAGTCACATCCCCTTGGATTAATTTTAGAGTCACGTCAGGCAAGAGAGCCAGGAAACTGTGGTTACGAGTAAGGCTGGAATGCGAATTCAGAACATAGGACTGGAGAAACTTCAATGCTTGGGTTTATCCAACAGCAGGGAACTCTTATAGCTTATGAGGATGGGAGCAGAAACTGTTGGGAGGGCGTGTAAACTGTACACAACTTGAGGCTATTCAAGTTGGGGAATGAAAATGAATGTCATAATGATAACAATATAGTTAAGGGGACAGTTACACCATCTTCATCAATGAACACAGCACAGTGCAATACAGGGCCCTCAGCCTTCAATACTGTGCTGTGCTTTTTAATCTAATCCAAATTCAGTCAAACCTTCTTTCCCACATGTGAATATCTAAGAGTATCTTAAATGTCCCTAATGTATCTGCCTTTACCACTATTCGGAGAGCGCATTCCATACATCCACCACTGTTTTTTAAAAAAAATATACCTACTTCTGATATTTTTCCCTCCAATCAACTTAAAACTATTCCCTGTTGTACTAGCCATGACCACAATGGGTAAAAGTCCCTGCCTGTCCACTCTATCCATGTCTCTTACCAGCTTATACAGCTCTGTCAAGTCTCCTCTCATTCTTCTTCGCCCTCAAGGAAAGATTGAGCCTCATGAGGAAAAGTTCAACCTTTCCTCATAAAACCTGCTTTTTTCCCTCTGTACTTTTTGGAGAGGGTCTCATGGATCCAAATACATAATTAGTTTATAAATTGGTAGCATAAAACAGAAGAGAAATAATGCAGAATAAAGTTACAGTTCAAGCAGACAAGTAAAATGCAAGGACTGTGACAAGGTTGATTGGGAGATCAAGAGTTCATCTTTGCGGATAGAAATTTGCCTTCCTGTTCCATACAGCCCTATCACACCCTCTGGTGAATCTACAGAACTGATAACATTTAATTAATTACTTTGAACCTAACAGTACTACTTCAACCATTTCAATGGAACCATAGCTGATTTTTCACCTCAGCACCACCTACCTCACTAGCACCCTTATCCCTCACTTTTCTTAAGAGCTAGACATCTCACCCTTTGGTACAATTAGAGAGTCCCAAAAATTCACGATATAGAACATAGAACAGTACAAGCCCTTTGGCCACAATGTTGCGCCGAATTTTTAACCTACTCCAAGATCAATCTAACCCTTCCCTCCCACATAAACCTCCATTTTTCTTTCATCCATGTGCCTATCTAAAAGTCCCTTAAATTTCTTAAAGGTACCTGCTTCTACCAGCACAACATCAGCAGGTTCCAAGCAATCTGTATCAAAAAATAAAAAAATACCTCTGACATCCTACTTATGCTTTTCTCCAATCACATTAAAATTATGCCCACTTGTATTAGCCATTTCTGCCCTTGGGAAAACAAGGCACTGGTTGTCCACTCTACCTTCAGAATGGTTGAATCCATGAACCCTGCTCTGGACAACGAGCCAGGAGAAACATTATCCTCATACTGACTGTTGGGACATGCTGTAAGCATGCTTGTCCATATTTCTCAAACGGGTATTCCAGGTAAATGGTGCTCCAGGTGGACAGGTATTCCAGGTAAACATTCTCGGGCAGCGTGGTAGCACAGTGGTTTAGCACACTGCTTTACAGTACCAGCGACCTGGATTCAATTCCTGCTGCTGACGGTAAGGAGTTTGTATGTTCTCCTTGTGACCGCATGGGTTTCCTCCTACAGTCCAAAGACGTACTGGCTGATAGGATAGTCAGTCATTGTAAATTGTCCTGTGCTTAGGCCAAGGTAAAATCAGGGATTGCTGAGCAGCGGTGCAGCTCAAAGAGCTGGTGGGGTCTATTTCACCCTGTATCTCAATTTTAAAAAAGAGATAAATAAATAGATAACCACATAAATAAATGAGAGGTGAGAGCCTCAGATGGATGTCAATAATGGGAGGTTGTTAAACTCAGGAACCACTGAGGAATGGGTGAAGTGGAAGGAAAGAGGGAGGGAAAGGGTAGGTTGGTTGGTGCGCTGGTGTCAGTGTATGGTGGGAGGAGACACAACTCCGTCTACTGGTTACAGCATAAGTAGTCAGAGCACTCTGCTGGGCTAAATGGGGGAACTCCATTCAAACTGTTGACCTTAAATGTGGGAATTAAAGTCTTACTGCGAAATAGTGAGTGTGTCGCACCATGTCAGGAAATGCAGATGTAGTGAGAATCGATAGAGTAATGGCATAAAATGTTTGTCAAGTTTCTGGACAGATCTGACAGACCAGCTATGCTATTGCCTGGTCAGGAAGTCAAAATAATACAGCATGGAAGTCCTTCAGACCAACTCATCCATGCTAACCGTGGCACCCACTCAGCTAGTTTCATTTTCCCATTTGACCTTTAACCCTCCAGCCTTTCCTGTCTATTTACTTTATCGTTTACCCTCAAACAACAAAGACAAGTTTCTTTCATTTAAAGAACTTTACTTTGTCCATTCAAGATCAGTACGAGGACTGCCATCTTACCCACAACCCCTCACACACATGTCAGAACAGAGAAAGCGTGCACATCCAAATGACTGGAACTCAACAAGCTCCCATCTTTTTTATGTATATTAAACAAATCTTTAAAAATTGAAAAAAAAATTCAAATATCTATTGGGATAAGGGAATTAATTCTAACCTTTGATGTTGATACACTTCTTAAGCCTTCACTAAGTGTCTTCAGCAGCACAAGAGCTGGTGCTCCCTTCTTTGTGAGACGGTCAGCTGGTTGTTCCTTTGTATGATGAATTTTCTCTAACACATGCAAAATGCTGGAGGAACTCGGCAGGCCAGACAGCATCTATGGGAAAGAGTACAGTCGACGTTTCGGGCCGAAACCTTTCAGCAGGAGTTACAAGGTGGGGGAGGGGAGGGAGAAACACAATGTGTTGTGCTTAGACGAGTTCCTTGATGTTGCTCATCTCTAGACAAAGCCACTTCTCTGTAACTGACTTGGTGGATTTGATGGCAACAACCAAAGAGCAGTTGTCTGTGACACAAGTTATTTCTTCTTTGGGTCACCATGGGCAATCTCAGAATCACAGGGCACCGCAGAGAATCGTGAGGTCAGCCCTGTGCATCTGTGGATGTGAACTTTCCTCTGTTCAGGACATTTACAGCAGCAGTGTGTAAAAAGGGCTTGGAGGATCGTCAGGGACTCCAACCACCCAAACCACGAACTGCTTCAGCTGCTTCCATCAGGCAAATGGTATCGCAGCATTAAGCCCAGGACCAAAAGGGTCTGGGGCAACTGCTTTCAGATTGATCGATACACATTGATCTGATTGTGTATCTGACTGTACGTACACTTGAAGTCAGAAGTTTACATGCACCTTAGCCAAATACATTTAAACTCAGTTTTTCATAATTCCTGACACTTAACCCTAGAAAACATTCCCTGTCTTAGGTCAGTTAGGATCACTATTTTATTTTAAGAATGTGAAATGTCAGAATAATAGTAGAGAGAATGATTTATTTCAGCTTTTATTTCTTTCATCACTTTCCCAGTGGGTTAGAAGTTTACATACACTCCGTTAGTATTTGGTAGCACTGCCTTTAAATTGTTTAACTTGGGTCAAATGTTTTAGTTAGTCTTCCACAAGCTTCTCACAATAAGTTGCTGGAATTTTGTTCCATTCCTTCAGACAGAACTGGTGTAACTGAGTCAGGTTTGTAGGCCTCCTTGCTCGCACACGCTTTTTCAGTTCTGCCCACAAATTTTCTATTGGATTGAGGTCAGGGCTTTGTGATGGCCACTCCAAGACCTTGATTTTGTTGTCCTTAAACAATTTTTCCACAACTTTGGAGGTATGCTTGGGGTCATTGTCCATTTGGAAGACCCATTTGCGACTGAGCTTTAACTTCCTGGCTGATATCTTGAGATGTTGCTTCAATATATCCACATAATTTTCCTTCCTCATGATGCCATCTATTTTGTGAAGTGCACTAGTCCCTCCTGCAGCAAAGCATCCCACACCATGATGCTGCCACCCCCATGCTTCACAGTTGGGATGGTGTTCTTTGGCTTGCAAGCCTCAACCTTTTTCCTCCAAACATAACGATGGTCATTATGGCCAAACAGTTCAATTTTTGTTTCAATAAAGTCACAGTCAGTAAAAGAATTTGGCAGCAAGTTATATAGTAGCAAATTGATTGGAGTACTGAGCAGACAACAGAAGCATTTAAGTGCAGGTCTGGCAAAGAGCTTTAGAACGCAAGAATTTTTTGATGGAAGTCAGATGCAACAGAAACATTCCCACGAAGGTCTGGTGAGGAGCTTTAAAAAGCAGAAAGTTTTTCCAACGGGAATTGTTGATTGGAGTACTACATAGATGCAACAGAAGCCTTCCCGTGCAGGCCCGGTGAAGAGCTTTAAAAAACCAGCCTTATAAAAGTATCGCTCAGTGGAGCGGTCATTGTTGGAGATGTCTGAGTCAGAGTAGCAAGGCTTTGGCTTAACAGATCCTCTGCGAGAACAGACAGAAGGCAAGTTCAATCCATGTGGGTAATCTCCAACTGGATGGCATGAAGTCACGATGAGGCCACACTCAGGCTGGAAGAACAACACCTTACATTGTGTCTGGATAGCCACCAACCTGTTTGCATGAAACCATTCCCATTCCGATATTCTGAATGTTCTAGAGATTAGAACATGTCCACAATATCCTGAAAAGTGAGGGTGAGCGGCCAGTAGTCACAGTACATATTGGTACCAACGACAGATAGAAAAAGGGAGGAGGGCCTGAAAAAAACAATACAAGGAGTTAGGAAGGAAGCTGAGAAGCAGGACCTCAAGGGTAGTAATAGAACATAGAATAGTACAGCACAGTAGAGGCCCTTTGGCCCACAATGTTGTGCCAACCCTTAAATCCTGCCTCCCATATAACCCCCCACCGTAAATTCCAACATATACCTGTCTAGCAGTCTCTTAAATTTCACTAGTGTATCTGCCTCCACCACTGACTCAGGCAGTGCATTCCATGCACCAACCACCCTCCGAGTAAAAATCTTCCTCTAATACTCCCCTTAAACTTCCCACCCCTTACCTTAAAGCCATGTCCTCTTGTATTGAGCAGTGGTGCCCTGGGGAACAGGTGCTGGCTGTCCACTATCTATTCCTCTTAATATCTTGTATACCTCTATCAGGTCTCCTCTCATCCTCCTTCTCTCCAGAGAGTAAAGCCCTAGCTCCCTTAATCTCTGATCACTTAGTCCACTGCTGTTCACTCTGCTGACCCACGACTGTGCTGCAACACACAGCTCGAACCACATCATCAAGTTCGCCGATGACACGACTGTGGTGGGTCTCATCAGCAAGAATGATGAGTCAGCATACAGAGAGGAGGTGCAGTGGCTAACAGACTGGTGCAGAGCCAACAACCTATCTCTGAATGTGAACAAAACATAAGAGATGGTTGTTGACTTCAGGAGGACACGGAGCTACCACTCTCCGCTGAACATCGACTCCTCCGTAGAGATCATTAAGAGCACCAAATTTCTTGGTGTTCACCTGGTGGAGAATCTCACCTGGTCCCTCAACACCAGCTCCATAGCAAAGAAAGCCTAGCAGCGTCTCTACTTTCTGCAAGGGCTGAGGAAAGTCCATCTCCCACTCCCCATCCTCATCACATTCTATAGAGGTTGTATTGAGAGCATCCTGAGCAGCTGGATCATGGACTGGTTCAGAAATTGCACCATCTCGGACCCTGCAGCAGGTAGTGAGGTCAGCTGAGAAGATTATCGGGGCCTCTCTTCCCGCTATCACAGACGTTTACACCACACGCTGCATCCGCAAAGCAAACAGCATTATGAAGGACCCCACGCACCCCTCATACAAACTCTTCTCCCTCCTGCATCTGGAAAAAGGCACTGAAGCATTCGGGCTCTCACGACAAGCCTATGTAACAATTTCTTCCCCAAGCCATCAGACTCCTCAATACCCAGAGCCTGGTTTGACACCAACCTACTATACCCTCTACTGTGCCTACTGTCTCGTTTATTATTTATTATTATTTGTAGTGCCTGCACTGTTTTGTGCACTTTATGCGCTCCTGGATAGGTCTGTAGTCTAGTGTAGTTTGTGTTTTTTTCTTACGTAGTTCAGTGTAGTTTTTGTATTGTTTCATGTAGCACCATGGTTCAGGAAAATGTTGTCTCATTTTTGCCATGTTCTGTACCAGCAGTTATGGTTGAAATGACAATAAAAAGTGACTTGATTTGGTTTGATACTCTCTAAACCAGGCAGCATCCTGGTAAATCTCCTCTGTACCCTTTCCAATGCTTCATTGTGTGTGTACTTCAATGCAAGAAGCATCAGGGACAAAGGTGATGAGCTGAGAGCTTGGATACATACACAGTTTCCTACATGGGACTGAAAGTTTATTACACCTCTTATATTTTTATTTTACAAGGTAGAAGGAAAGCTTCGTGAGAAGCTAGCCATCAGTAGCTTACACCACAGACGACAGGTTGCTGCAGCTACTGTCCTATACAAAATGCACACCAGCTACAGCCCTGCAGACCTTCGCACCATGCTGCCTTCATCTTATGAGAGACGACGCACCACACGATCAAGTTTATCTATGCCTGCTCATACTGTTTCTATGCCTGATGCGAGAACCTACACACTGGATAGAAGCTTCCTTCACTGTAGTATCTGAATTTGGAACAGCCTTCCAGATGCTGTGGTTGGAAACATTTGCGACAATGGGGTCCAAGCCTTCAAGAGTCGAGTGCACAAACACCTATCATCTCTGGGAGGGAATCTATAATCTATAATCATTGCAAGAGGCTCAGCAATCTCCTTCCTTGCTTCCCACAGTAGCCTGGGTATACCTCATCCAGTTCCAGTGACTTATCTAACTTAATGCTTTTCAAAAGCTCCAGCACATCCTCTTTCTTAATATCTATTTGCTCAAGTGTTTCAGTCCACTGTAAGTCATCCCTGCAATGGCCAAAGTCTTTTTCCCTGGTGAATACTGAAGCAAAGTATTCATTAAGTACCTCCACTACCTCCTCCTACTCCATGTACACATTTCCACTATCACACTTGATTGGTCCTATTCTCACACAGATCATCCTTGTGCTCTTCACATACTTGTAGAATGCCCTGGAGTTTTCCTTAATCCTGCTCACCAAGGCCTTCTCATGGCCCCTTCTTTCTCCTAGTTCCATTCTTAAGCTCCTTCTTAGCAACCTTGTAATTTTCCAGAGCAATGAAGCCACATTTTATATACTTGAGGAGGAATTGTGGTGTCTTATAGCCACAGGGAGAAAGGATCTCCTGTGGCGTGGGTGCACCTCCGTGGAATCAGTCCGTGACTAAAGGTGCTCACTCCTCTGTTTGTCCAGTATGTCATGGACGGGGTGAGAGGGATTGTCCATAATGCTCTGCATCTTCTGCAGCATCCTCCTCTCAGACACAAGCACCAGGAAATCTAGTTCCACCCCCCAGAGCACAACCAGTCTTCCTGATGAGCTTATTGATCTTCTTGGAGGCAGCTGCTCTCACTCTGCTGCCCCGGCAGGCTCAAGCGTAGAATCAAATGCTGGCCACCACTGAGTCGTAGAACATCTGCAGCATAGTATTGCCGATGTTGAATGACAGATCCTCCTCAGAAAGTTTAGTTGGCTCTGTCCCTTTTTGTACACAGCCCCTGTATTTTTAGACCAGTCCAGTTTATTGTCCAGGTGAGGCCCCAGATATTTATAGTCCTGGACTATTTCCACATCTCTCCCTTTGATGGAGATGGGAATGCAGGGTGTATTTCACCTTCCTGAAGTCCACCACCAACTCCTTTGTCCTAGTGATGTTGAACTGCAGGGAATTCAGCCCACACCACTCAACAAAGTTGTCCACCACTCTTCTGTACTCAGCCTCTTAATCCTGGCTGATAAAGCCCACAACTCTCGAGTCATCCAAAAACTTCTGCAGGTTGCAGGACTCAGAGTTGTATCTGAAGTCCAAGGTGTAAATGGTGAACAGGAAGGGGGACAGGACATTCCCCTGAGGTGCCCCTGTGCTGCTAACTACAGTATCTGATACACAGCTCTGTAATCTCACATACCATGGCTGTCTCAACAGGCAGTCTGTAATCCAGGACCTGCATCTCTGAGCTTACTCATCGTGTAGCAGGTCCAGTGTTAAAAGCCCCTGAGAAATCAAAGAATATGATTCTCAGAGTGCTGCCTGGCTCGTCCAGGTGGGTAAAACAGGAAGATAGTGGCATCCTCGACTGCTATATGTGCTTGGTAAGTAAACTGCAGGGGACCCAATGATGGATTTATGGTGGTCCAGGCTCTCTAATGGTTGCTGGCTGTCTAGTATCCTTGGAGACAGACAGAGGGCAAGGGTGAGAGGGGAGAAGCTGGGGGTGGGTGGGTTGTAGAGAGGTAAACAGAAGCCTCCTCATCAAATCAACTGAAAAACTCCTTTAACTGATTGGCCCTGTCCTGGTCCCCTTCAATCACCTGGCCTCTGGTCATTTTGTACCCTGTAATCTTTTTCATACCATACATCCTTTGTGTTGTTCTGCTGTAGTTTCCTCTCCAGCTTCCTCCGGTAGCAGTCCTTGCCCTGGGCAATTACCTCCCTCAGTTCTCTTTGAACCAACCTCATCCCTCCCTATCTCTTTCTGCGAATGCCCTCTCCTTCCTGTTCAGTTTGGCTTTGATGTCCTTGGAGAAGCAAGGTTTATTGTTTGGGAAACAGCGTACAGTCCTGGTTGGAACAGTATTATCCACACAGAAGTTGATGTACCCTGTAATGCAGTCCGTCAGTCTAGCAATGTCCTCTCCATATGGACTGCAGAACATACCCCAGTCAGTCCCTTCAAAGCAGATTAGCAGGGCCTCATTGGCCTCCTGTGACCATTGATCACAGACTTCTTGATCCAGGTTGTTGCTGGACTAGAGGTTTATACAAGAGCTGAAGGTGCACCAGGTTATGATCTGATCTGCCAAGCCGGTGGGGGGGGGGGGGGGAGGGCTATGGCACTATATGCATCCTTAATATTTGCAAATAGTAGATCCGGAGTCTTATTTTCCCTGGTTTGACAGTCCACAAACTGTGTGAAAGTGGGCAAAGTCGCATCCAAGTTGACATGGTTGAAATCCTCCAAAATAGTTATGAAGGCATTTGAATGTGGTGTCTATAGTCTTGAGGTAACCAAGTGAATGATGCTCACATGCCATTAATTCTGGTTGATTTATGAAACCATTCCTAGAGTTCCCTTGTAAATCTATCCTTTTAATATTGCTTTTTGCTAGGTGATATCAGAGGAACAAACAAACTCAAATGTCGACAAGAGCCTTGTGTGAAATTATGAAATTTCAACATTAATCCAGGAAAGCAATGGTAATTCTAGGACTGTCATCAGAAAGGATAACAGGTTGAAATAATCCATTGGATGCAAACCAGGAATTCACAGGTGGACAGTATTCTTCATTCTTTAACCACATGCATTCTTAGAAATGGAATTACTATTATATTCAACAGAAATTAGACAGAATACATTTTCAGATTTGTATTTATGATATTCATAATTCTGTTGGTGTTGTGGCAGATGAACAGGGTGGAAACAAACAGATGAACAAAATAAAACACAGAAAATGCTGGAAAAATTCAGCAGGTTAGGCAGCACCTATGGAATCAGAGGGATCTTGGAGACCGAGTCCAAAGGACACTCAAAGCTGCTATGCAGGTTGACTCTGTAGTTAAGAAGGCATACTGTGCATTGGCCTTCATCAATTGTTGGATTGAGTTTAAGAGCCGAGAGGTAGTGTCGCAGCTATATAGGATCCTGGTCAGACCCCACTTGGAGTAATGTGCTCAAGTCTGGTCACCTCACTATAGGAAGGATGTGGAAACCATAGAAAGGGTGCAGAGGAGATTTTCAAGGATGTTGCCTGGTTTGGGGAGCATGCCTTTTGAGAATAGGTTGAGTGAACTCAGCCTTTTCTCCTTGAAGCAACGGAGGATGAGAGGTGACATGATAGAGGTGTTCAAGATCATGAGAGGCATTGATCGTGTGGATAGTCAGAGGCTTTTTCCCCAGGGCTGAAAAGACTAGCATGAGTGGGCATAGCTTTAAGGTGCTTGGAAGCAGGTACAGAGGAGATACCAGGGGTAAGTTTTTACGCAGAGAGTGGTGAGTGTGTGGAATAGGCTGCCAGCAGCGGCGGTGGAGGCGGAAACGATAGGGTCTTTTAAGAGACTCCTGGATGGCTACATGGAGCTTAGAAAAATAGAGGGTAAAGCCGAGGTAGTTCTAAGGTAGGGTCATGTTCGACACAGCTTTGTGGGCCGAAGGGCCTGTATTGTGCTGCATGTTTTCTATGTTTCTAAAGAGAATCAGTTAATGCTCTGAGCAAGGGTGCAGAGCTTGAAACATCAACTGTCTTTTCTGCAGATGTTTGTTTCCAGAACTTACTGTCTTTTGTTCCAGACTTCCATCATTTGCAGGTTTTTTCGAACTTATGAAAGATTTTTCAGTTTTCTCAGTTCCCTAGTTTATTTAGCTTAATGACTACCTAAGAGTTATTTTTAAATGATACAGATACAACATGAGGGAAGTCTTATGAAATAAATGATTATGATTTCAAAGATACTTCACGAGAGGGTGGAGGAAAGCGATGTAGTGGTACCTTTCATTGGAATGAGTTTATTATTGTCACATGGACCTAAAAGGTTTGTCTTCTAAACTGTTCATGCAGATCAGATCAAAAGACTAAGACACAGGAGCAGAATCAGGCCATTTGGCCTGTTGAGTCTGCTCCACCATTCCATTATGGCTGATTTATTATCTGTCTCAATCCCATTCCCCTGTCTTCTTCCCAAATTTTTGGCTATCTGGGATCTATTTCTTGCCTACCTGGACAAGGCCGGGGGTGGATGAGCAATTTCCCCCCAGCTGATTTCTCACAGCCCTCATTTGAGATTTAATGTTTAGTATTTTTGAGTTCTTTGTACCCACTCTTCGTCTCCTGACAATCTGCAAATCCTCTATTCATTTTGGTAACTTTCCTGAAATACCATGGGCTCTTATCTTGTTAAACAGCCTCATCTGCAGCACCATGACAAAGCCCTCCTGAAAAATCCAAGTCAAGTACACAACATCCACTGACTCCTTTGCCTATCCTGCCTGATACTTCCTCAAAGAATTCCAATAGATTTGCCAGACAAAATTTCCCCTGAAGAAAATCATGCTTACTTTGGCCTATTTTATCATGTGCCTCTACTTTCCCTGAAAGCTCATCTACTATTTTCCCAACTACTGAAGTAAGGCAAACTGTCCTAAATTTCCTTTCTTCTGCCTCGTTCCCTTCTTAAAGAATAGAATGACTTTTGTACTTTTTCCAGTCCTCTGGAACAATTCCTCAATGTAGTGATTCTTGAAAGATCATTACTAATGCCTCCACCATCTCTTCAGCCACCCTCTTCAGGACCCTGGGGTGTAGTTCATCTGGTCCAGGTGACTTATCTAACTTCAGACATTTCAGCTTCCCAAGTACCTTCTCTTTAGTAGTAGTATCGACACTCACTCTGCCACAGTACACTCAAATTTCAGCATTCTGCTGGTGAAGACTGACACAAGATACTTGTGAATATCTTCTGCCATTTCTTTGTCCCCCATTACTATGATTCAGTGTCATTTTCCAGCGATCCAATATCCACTCCCACCTCTTCTACTCCTTATATATTTGAAAATATCTTTTAGTATCCTCTTTTATATTATTGTAATATTGAATCAGGTCCGTGCATCCGGCAAGTGAGACAGGAAATGTTCCAACTTCACATAGATATATTAATCATTTATTTATAAACAGTAAAAATTCAACCAAACATTCATGTTCCCCAAGTTAGACACTACAAATCTGAATATTCAGCAAACATACTTAGTTAAAAGCGAGCGCAGACATACCTTCCCAATCATCTTGCCTTAAACAAAGGAAGAAGAGTTCAAGCCCCTTCTTCCACATGCTATTTGAAACTGGACACCAGGCAGCTATCCAATGGGAAAAGCAGCTGCAGTTTCTAAATTGCAACAGAAGCAACTTTTGACCATCAGAATAAGGCAAACCCCCATAGGACATGCCACTCCTCAAAAGTTGCAAACATAATGATCCAACCCTCAGACTAGTATGACCCTCATGAACTCCAAACTAAGGTACACATAAAACACAAGAGTAAAATACCCATAACTGTAAACCCAATAGTCATCTCCCAATGTACTATAGTAGTCCACCAGCCTCCCTGTGCCCCAGAGGACACCAGCCCCACCCTGGAGTGTAATAGCTAATGACCTGGACCCCCAAATTATCTTCTACATTGACACCTAGAGGTGGTCAACAAGGTGAGTGATGTTTACCAACCCATCAAGAATGCAAGTGCAGCATTCTTGACCAATAACAATACAAGTGCCACCTTCCTTTGTGAACAGGTAATCCAAGGGCATCAAAATCAGTTCCTGGGACAGTCTAGCCATACCATGCTGAGAAAGGCTACCAGTCAAAACATCCTTCCTTCGTAATAGCCCTTTTATCAACCAGTATAGCAAGGTGTTCATCCAGGACACCGGGGTGGCATACACATGGCATGACATATCAACCGCATCACCCTGTGCGAGCAACGGTTAGGCCTAGGGACTGCATATCCAGTAAGTGACATTCAGCTTCCAACAAGTGCCCAGCTTCACAGCACCACTTGGCATTGACACAGCTGTCGCAGGAGACTGCTCCTGTTCACACTTGCCATCCACCTTGCAGCTTGTACCTACACTGAACATGCCACCAGCACCAACACTGGCAGGTGGAGAAATCACTTTGAGAGTCAGAACATTCCAATTATATAAATGATACATAGGAAACGCCAGCCCCTAAAGCACTCACTCCACCAGGCTCAAGTCCCCTAAGGGGGTTACTATACTCTTGGTTGAGGTTGGCTGGAATAAACTAACCCCTCCCAGCTCCCCAAAACAGAATGCCAAAACCCGAGAAGTCAGATAATTTCCCCCAACAGTCTTTTTTTTTGTCATCAAAGGGATCGATATCAGTGGCATCCCTTCTGTGATGTAGTGAGGAGCCTTCATACAAATTCAGCAATCTGATCTGTTGGTCCAAAGTGCAAATTCAAACACCATCTGCAGGAATGTATAACAGGATATCCCACCACAAATCAGCATTCACCACTTTGACATTCTGTTATGTAGAGATACAAATCCACTTGCTCCTGATTAGTCACTGGATATTTAGAAAGCACGAAAACAGATTAGAACATACAAATCTACAGCACATTACAGGCCCTTCAACCCACAATATTATGCCGAACATCTAACCTACTCTAGAAACTGCCTAGAATTCCTTACCACATAGCCCTCTATTTTTCTAAGGTACATGTACCTATCCAAGAATCTCTTAAAAGACCCTATTGTCCATTACCATTGCTGGCTGTGGATTTCATGCACCCACCATTGTGTGTGTGAAAAACTTACCCTGGACATTCCCCTTGTACCTACTTACAAGCATCTTAAAACAATGTCCCCTCGTGTTAGTCATTTCAGCCCTGGGAAAAAGCCTTTGGCTATCCACACGATCGATGCCCCGTATCATTTTATTATACACATTAGAACACAAACCACAAATCCTAGGCTGCATTTCTTTTAAAACTTTGTATAGAAATACAAAAACTTAAAACAGACAGTTAATTTCTCAGAGAAGTAGCACTTATCAGAGAACAACTGATAAGTAAAGACAAACTGGGTGGGGCCCAACACACTCACAGAGTCTCTTAAAGGCAAAGACACCCACACGTGTGTGCACAAGTTGACACGTGTGGCCACTCCTCACATTTCACCACATTCGAATCATTCACACTATTTACAGGGAAGATGGATGCAGGTTGAATGACTTCTTCCCTACAACAATGAGGTGCTAACCACCCCTCGATCCCCACTGCTGGTGAACGTTAACCGATATCCTTAGCAGGGAACCCTGAATGGAATGCTAGGAATCTGGCAGAGGACAATAGGAACCCTGATCTACATTGGACTTGAAGAATGACCCTTCCCCTTTAACAGTTTCCCTTTTCTGCTCCTACTGACTGTATTTCCACATTGCATAGAGGGCAGGGATCTGCTCCTCTGGAATGCCAGCTTTAAGCAATGCTAAAAGCATTTCTTTACAGGACATGCAGGATCCCCCCACTCCCTACCTGCTTATCTAACTACCTGGCTATGCACAACCTCTTCTACATATTCTAAACCTTGTAATAATTGAATCGCTGCACTCAGGATGATGAACAGCTGGTTCTATTAAAGACAGCACTACTCCTTTTATGGGGGGAGTGGGGGGGGGAAATCACTGAAGTAATCGCATATCCTACCACTCCAGAAGTTAATTCAACATGCCTTGTGGGATATCACTATCATGGTATAATTCTGTGATAAGAGCCCACTGATGAAGAACTTTAGTGTCCACCTTCTCCCTGCTCCACTTCTCTTGGGGTTTTAAAATCCATTCAGCAAGAGAACAATACCCAAGTTTTACTGCTGCCATGACACGAATCCATAGTGATTCATTATGCTCAAATTGCAAACACCCTAAGAGTACAAGTTACTTGAAAAGGGCTGCAATTATCAAGAGCTCACTGGGCCAATGGGAACTCAGTCACATGACTATTTTATATAATAATAAATCTATGGAGCCAATATTCAGGATTTTATTTGCACTTTAACCTGAAGATGAAATATATCATCTGAGTGCTTATTTTACACAGTCAAAATGTCATCTCTGGAAGTTACTAACAGTTGGCATAAGTAAATGAGTAAATTGTAATACAACTCCAGTTGAAGTGTTTTCAATGGCAGACAAGGCTTGTTCGTTGTCTCCAATAGTTGACGGTGACACTTGTAGTGCCTATTGCAGTTTGCAATCAAGCAAGGGTTGAATTATCCAATGATTCAGAGTTTTTCTCAGTTTAAAGCAATTTAGACTAATAATGTTGATGATGATAGGCTGGTTTTCTTTGAGTTTAATTATTGGATGTGGATATGATTGACCTTGATTCTGAGGTCCTTTTACAGTTAGAACAAAGATATGGAAATAAACTCAAGAAAATTAGAGAAAAGAATTTATGATGCACATAAAATAAATGTTAATCTCTATTCCTAACAAGAGAAAACCTGCAGATGCTGGAAATCCAAGCCACACACACAATATGCTGGAGAAACTCAGCAGGCCAGGCAGCAGAAAAGAGTACAGTCAACATTTTGGGCTGAGACCCTTCTTCAGGACTGGAGAAAAAAGATGAGTCAGAGTTAGAAGGTGGGGGGAGAAGAGGAAGAAACACATGGTGAAACTGGGAAGGGGGAGCAGGAGTGAAGTAAAGAGTTCCAGTACTTCAGGTTTTCATCAGCTAACCTAATCATGGGCATCAGTTGATTGAAAATTACTCCTTTTTTTTTCTTGACTGAGTTGAAATGTTGAACTCAGTGATTGTAATTAGGAAAAGCTTTAAAATATTAGATGATGGAAAGTCATTTTGAAAATTTAAAATAAATAATTTTGCTGTTTATTAGCTTAGCTAAGCTCTATTGTCTTGGTTAGTCAATAAAATTTTGTCTTACGCCATAACTTTTGTTTGAAAAAGTCCTGCGTAAACAAGAATAGTTACTCCAGTAATTAGAATAAAACTGCTTAGAAGTGAAATAATGTACTTAGTAACTCCATTAGTATTTTAATTTGTATGAAGTGAATGTAATCAGTGAGCAGATTATTGCCTTCATTTGATCTGCATCCTTTGGTTCCATTGAAGCAGAATTAATTAAAGATTATGCCAAATTTTACAATATTAATGGCAATGAAGGCATTTGCACTCTACTCAGTGAAGCAAACAGCTTTGCATTTTCTGATGCATACAGTGTACACATTTGAATGTAAAACCACAGAATTTATTGTCAGTGATTTAGCACAAGCCACTGCTTCATCTTGGCCTTGTAGTCATGTTGGAAGTTCAGGTAATGAATGACAACTGGGCAATTTTCCCAGTGTTTATGGGGCAACTTTGCCAAAAGATTCTCTGTCAAACTTAAGATGCAAGAAATGTTTACTGGGTGATTTTATGATAAAGTCTCGGCAATAAGAGACTTAGGTAATCATTGTTAATTTAAAAAAATAATTTCTAAAATCTTACTGATTTTTTTTAACTTACTCTTAATGTCTTCTTAATTTAGATATTTAAAGTGTTTTTGGTTCTTTAGTTTATGAAAGAATTTAGATGCCACTAAGTACACTCAGTGGCCACTTTATTAGGTACTCATGTACACCTGCTTGTTAATATAAATATCTAATCAGCCAATCATATGGCCACAACCCAAAACATAAAAGCCTGCAGATGTAGTCAATAGTTTCAGTTTTTGTTCAGACCAAACATCAGAATGGGGAAGAAATATGATCTAAGTGACTGATTGTGGAATGTTTGTTGATGTCAGACGGGGTGGGGTTTGAGTACCTCAGAAGCTGCTGATTTCCTGGGATTTTCATGCACAACAGTCTCCATAGTTTACAGAGAATGGTGTGAAAAGCATAAAAACAGCCAGTGAGTGGCAGTACTCTGGGCAAAAATGCCTTGTTAATGAGAGCAGGCAGAAGAGAATGGCCAGACTGGTTCAAGCTGACAGGAAGGCGACAGCAACTTAAATAACCATGAGTTTTATCAATGGAGTGCAGAAGAGCATCTCTGAATGCGCAATATGTCGATGCTTGAAGTGGATGAGCTACAGCAGAAGACGACCACATCCATACACTTATTGGCCACTTTATTGGGTACAGGAGATATCTAATTAGGTGGTCACTGAGTGTATTTTTGACATTCAGAAATTATGGGAAACATTCAAAGTGTCAGAAAGGTTTGTAATTCCAGTTGATGCTGAGGAAGTAGTGAAAACTTATTTTCTGACTTTGTAGGCAAGGCTAATTTCTTCCAGAATGATATCACAAGAAAACACAGGACAAACCATGACTAAAGCTGACAAAACCACATAATTATAACATATTGTAACAACAGTGCAAAGCAATACCATAATTTGATAAAAAGCAGACCATGGGCACAGTAAAAAAAAGTCTCAAAGTCCCAATAGACTCATCATCCCATGCAGGCGGCAGAAGGGAGGAACTCTCCCTGCCATGAAACCTCCAAGCGCTGCCAACTTGCTGATGCAGCACCATTGGAAACACCCGACCGCAGCGGACCCTGAGTCCATCCGAAAACTTCAAGCCTCCAACCAGCCCCTCCGAGCACCATCCTCTGTCGAGCACTTCAACCCAGCCCCAGCTGCCGAGCAACAAGCAAAGCCGAGGACTTGGGGCCTTCTCCTCCGGAGATTCTGGACCACACAGTGGCAGCAGCAGCAAAGCAGGCATTTCAGAAGTTTCACTAGATGTTCCTCCATGCCTTCAAGTCCGTCTCCATCAAATCAGGATTGTGCACGGCACCTTACTTGACAAATAACAGACATCACCACCGGAGTGGCCGCTGCGAGCTGCGTCGCGCTGCCATCTTCTCCTCCCGCACATATTTCTCACCTCAGCTAAGCTTTCTAGCACCTTCAACATGTTCACACGAAGTAGGCTTTTTCCACCATTAACAGTGAGAAGAGTTTGTTCATTATACGTAGCACTTGGCCATTAAATATGATCTTTAAATCATGTTTATATTACAGAGGAGTACAACATCAGAGGGCACTCTGAAGAATATGAGAGGAGCTACAGTATTGTCAGCTTTGGAACTTCCATATTTACAAGGAAGTTGTAAAGTTATACAGGGAAATATAACTGCCAAGACACTTTTTTCTAAAATAAAAGAACCCAAGAAATCAATGAGAGATATTTTTAAGCAACATACATCAAAGTTGCTGGTGAACGCAGCAGGCCAAGCAGCATCTATAGGAAGAGGTGCAGTCGACGTTTCAGGCCGAGACCTTTCGTCAGGACTAACTGAAGGAAGAGTGAGTAAGGGATTTGAAAGCTGGAGGGGGAGGGGGAGATCCAAAATGATAGGAGAAGACAGGAGGGGGAGGGATGGAGCCGAGAGCTGGACAGGTGATAGGCAAAAGGGGATACGAGAGGATCATGGGACAGGAGGTCCGGGAAGAAAGACAAGGAGGGGGGGGTGACCCAGAGGAATGGCAAGAGGTATATTCAGAGAGACAGAGGGAGAAAAAGGAGAGTGAGAGAAAGAATGTGTGCATAAAAATGAGTAACAGATGGGGTACGGGGGGGGGCCTTAGCGGAAATTAGAGAAGTCGATGTTCATGCCATCAGGTTGGAGGCTACCCAGACGGAATATAAGGTGTTGTTCCTCCAACCTGAGTGTGGCTTCATCTTTACAGTAGAGGAGGCCGTGGATAGACATGTCAGAATGGGAATGGGATGTGGAATTAAAATGTGTGGCCACTGGGAGATCCTGCTTTCTCTGGCGGACAGAGCGTAGATGTTCAGCAAAGCGGTTTCCCAGTCTGCGTCGGGTCTCACCAATATATAAAAGGCCACATCAGGAGCACCGGACGCAGTATATCACCCCAGTCGACTCACAGGTGAAGTGATGCCTCATCTGGAAGGACTGTTTGGGGCCCTGAATGGTGGTAAGGGAGGAAGTGTAAGGGCATGTGTAGCACTTGTTCCGCTTACACGGATAAGTGCCAGGAGGGAGATCAGTGGGGAGGGATGGGGGGGACGAATGGACAAGGGAGTTGTGTAGGGAGCGATCCCTGCGGAATGCAGAGAGAGGGGGGGAGGGAAAGATGTGCTTAGTGGTGGGATCCCGTTGGAGGTGGCGGAAGTTACGGAGAATAATATGTTGGACCCGGAGGCTGGTGGGGTGGTAGGTGAGGACCAGGGGAACCCTATTCCTAGTGGGGTGGTGGGAGGATGGAGTGAGAGCAGATGTACGTGAAATGGGGGAGATGCGTTTAAGAGCAGAGTTGATAGTGGAGGAAGGGAAGCCCCTTTCTTTAAAAAATGAAGACATCTCCCTCGTCCTAGATATTTTTAACATTGCATGTTACAAATGAAGATGTCTAGTTCTTCACTTGTGGAGATCAGGAGGGAGGAAGAGTCATCAGGAGTGACAGAATGATCCTTGATGACTGTAGACGCCGATTCTGGATCTGCAGCCTCTGGAGCAGTGGGGACACGGGAACAGCTGGCATGGGGGCACTTGGGTAGTCGGATCCTTCCTGTGTCTCCTCTTCTCTTCAGTAGTCACTGTTCTGGAATCCTCAAAGTTCTTGGCTACTCCATAGATCAGCATTCTCCAGCGGTCTCTGTCACAAGCCAGCGGCTGCCTCAATATTTGACTGACAGAGCTGCTGCTTAAGTTGGTCTTTGTACCTCTTGTGCGTGGCACCAAGATCTCTTTTGCCCTGAGAGAGTTCTCCATAGAATATAGCTTTCAGTAACCTGGAGTTGCCCATGCGAGACACATGGCCTGACCAGCAGAGCTGCTTTAGCAGCGAAGTGGGTTCAATGCTTGGAAGATGAGCCTTTTCCAGGACCTCGTTGATGGAGACACAATCCTGCCAGCTGATACCCATGACTGAGTGGAGACAGCATTGATGGAAGTGCTTAAGCAATGAATTTGCTTGTGGTACAAGACCCAGGCTTTGGAGCAGCAAAGTATTGTGTCGACAGCAGCCCTGTACCCCCGGATTTTTGTGGACAGACACAGCTGGTGGTTCTTCCACACACATTGCTGGAGGCGCCGGAAGGTAGTGCTGGCTCTGGCGAGTCAATTGTCAATGGCCCTTGCTACCATAGCGTTGTTGGAGATGATGCTGCCCAGGTAGGTGAACTGCTCAACCGTGGAGAGAGTGGCCATCAATAATGATACGAGGTGGGTTGTAAACACCATGAAGAGGCTTCTGATAGAAGATCATTGTTTTCTTCAGACTGGCCGTTAACCTGCAAGCCCTTGTGACCTTGGCAAACTGAGTAACTGCAGCCTGTAGTGCATCCTCTGTGTGCGTGAGAAGACCACGGTCATCCACATGTAGTAGCTCGAGAATGGACTCGCGTGGTTTTTGTACAAGTGGGAAGGTAGGGAAGGTTGAAGATATTTCTGTCAGTGAGGAACCAACTGTAGATGCTCTCTGAGGTGGTCTCTTTCACTTACAGTAGCCTCATGCTGAAAAGGATGGCAAAGAACATTGGTGCCAAAACAGCCTTGTTTCACGCTGGTATTGATGGTGAATGGTCAGACAGGTCACTGTTGCGTTTAACCTGACCTCTTTGGCCTTCGTGGGGTTGCTGCAGGATGCTAAGGAATTTAGGGGGACAGCTGAGCTTCGACAGAATCTTCCAGATCATCATGGCTGACTGTATGGCACATACAGTCTAATGTTCTATTCACCACACATCTCCTGTATCTGGCACAGGACAAAGATCATGTCAGATGTGCCTCTGTTCACTCTGAATCCACAAGGACTCTGAGGTTGCCTTCAGCAATGGTAGGGATGCTTCTGTCCAAGAGAATTCTGACGAGGATCTTCTCAGTGGTGGACAGCAGGGTAACACCTCTGTAGTTTGATCAATCTGATTTCTCCCCTTTGTTCTTGTACAGGGAGACAATTACAGAGTTGCGTAGGTCATTTGGGACTGAACCTTTCTGCCAACGAAGTGTTAACAGGTTTGTAAGTTTGCTCAGGAGAATGTCTCTGCCCATTTTGTATGCTTCTGCTGGGATCCCATCAATGCCTGGGGCTTTATGGCATTTCAGCTTGGAAACAGCAGCTTTGACCTCATCCAGAGTCAGCAGACCATCAAGCTTAAGCCTGACCTCATGCTGGGGGATCATTTCAAAGTATGTTTCTTGTACTTGACAATTATCCCTGAAAAGGCTCTTGTAGTGCTCTGTCCATCACCTCTTGATGGCTGTCTTGTCTGTCAGCAGGCTGGGGCCGTCGGATAAGCAGAGAGGGGCTTGAATCTGATGAGTTGGACCATACACTACGTGCAGTGATTTATAGAAGACTCGAGTGTTGCCGGTATCTGCATAGTGCTGCGTTCATTCTGCTAGGACAGTCAATCAGTCGCTTTGCATCCGTCTCGGTTTGACTCGGAGGGTGCTGCGGGCAGCTCTTGGCCACTCGTTCATCAGGTCTAGACAGCACCATTTGATGGAAGGAGTGTTTCTTCTGGAGCAGGTTCCAGATTTCAATGTCATTTTCATCAAACCAGTCCTTCTTTCTTATTGAGGAGAAACTACCACCTTGACAGCTGCATCTTTGATGACAGTCTTCAAGTACTCCCATTTCATTCATGTGTCAGAGTCTGCACTCGGGTGCCTTTGTCGTCAAGTTTCTTCCTTAGCTTGATCTGGAATACATCTCGGAGGCTAAAGAGCTTATCCACCTGGAGTCTCTTCAATCATGGTCCCTTTCTCCTTATTGCTGGCTAAATAGCCAGTCTGACTTTTGCATTGACTCCCAAGTCCCTTTGCATCTCTGCTTTTTGAATTCTCTCTCTATCTAAATAATAGTCTGCCCATTTATTTCTTCCACCAAAGTGCATGACCATACACTTTCCAACACTTTCCAATATTGTCCTTCTCCTAGGCTGGCTGCCAGCCAAGGCTGAAGAGCCCAGACTCCCTGCCCAGTTATACTGCTGGACACACAGTTGCACTGTGACATAGCAAACTCAGTGAGAACAGGGACACTAGGTGAAGGCGTTGCTATGTGCACAGCAGTGTAGAGAGGCCACATGTGCATGACCTCCTGTAGGGAAAGCCAAACTGGTCCTGTGGTGATCACTACACCTGGAAAGGAGAGGCAATGGGAGATGCTTCACCTTCCTTAAGTGAGCAGGATATCCAGCCTAGGACTCACCCATCCTCAATGTGAAAAATATATTGCATAAAAATTACCAGTGCATTTTGTTTTATGATTAGTTAAAAGGAAACAAAGTTTTAAAAGTTAACCTTTCAAAAATTGAAAGATAATTCATTGCTAAGCTGAACAAGAACATTTGTGATAAAGACACTGACTTCATTGGTGATGTTAGCTTGAAGTGATGGCCAGCAGAAACCAACAAAAATGTTCTACCTTCAGAAAAGCACAATATTTATTGATTCTTTCTAAAAGTATGGCCATCACTGCCAATTCTGGTGTTCATTGCCCATCCCTATTCTCCTTGAAAAACCGCTGGTAAACATTTAACTGCTGCAACCTCCACACTGAAACTGCTTCCATCCGGCGATTGCAGAAAAATAATATTCTTTCATTTATTCCACAAAATAAACACCATAAAAAGCCCAACTGATTCTCACCATTATCTTGTTAAACATGCTGAAATTTTACA